>NC_054755.1:22747298-23444147 GCF_018143015.1 Lytechinus variegatus | reverse complement strand
AACCAAACTAGTTTCCTGCGTAACTTCCCTCCCAGACACATGTTCAGTTCTCCTTTACCCTTGAAGGGAATACTGTGCACATCGCTCGCAGTAGTCATTTTAACACCTATGTCTCTCTCAAGGAGCTCATCACATCCGATGAGTGAGGCAACACTTGTCTTAATGACAGAAACTGAAGCACCGCAATCTACCAGCATCCGGACTGTGTGGTCACCAATCATGACATCAACAAAAAGACCAATATCTCCTGACCTAGCTGATCTAACAGGCATATATCCAGCTTCCTCGATTTTTGTTCCATTGGGCCTTTTGGGAACTTCTACCGGCTCTCGACCCTTAAAGTCGGTAGGTTCTAGTTTTCCTGTTGCTTGCTGTTTCCTTCTGTCATTGCAGGACAATAAGCCTTGAAGTGTCCTTCGCTCCCGCAATTCCAGCATGTAGCTCCTTTGTTTTTTTCTGCAAAGGATTTTGTTCTTGATTGAGATCTGTAACCTTTCGACCTATCCTTGGAAATATTTGCCATGTCTTTTCTCAACTGGGTGACAGTCAGCTGCAGTTCTTTCACCAATGTCTCCAGTTGATGTTCAGTTGGCTTTTTTCCTTCCTCGGTCTCTGCATTCAGAGTCCGAACTTCTCTGTACTGTACTCGCATTGCTTCTGTAGTCTTGAGCTCAGAGATCCTCGCCGCAACAACGAGTGCATCGTCGATCGTTTCACACTGGGCTTTCATAACCTCGAAGCGAACTTCAGCATCCTTCAGAGCGTCAACGAAACTGTCCTTAGCTAGTGTCCTTCTTGTATCCTCAGATGCACCAGGATATACCTTCCTGATCAGACACTTTACACTATGAGCCAATTCTGTCAAGGTTTCTTCCACTCCCTGTCTCCTGTTCTTGAGCTTCAAACGGTTTAACTCTGCTTGACCTCTTGATGCATAACGGGTAGTCAAGGCGGCTACTAGAAACTCATAATTCACTCTCTGCGATGGTGACAGTTCCATTAGAATCTCCTGAGCACCACCACGCAGACTTGCTGCGAGAAATACAGCCTTCTCTCGATTGTTCCATGCGTTAATATCTGCTGCTATTTCAAAATGACTTAAATAGCTCTCAAAAATCTCCTTTCCTGTGAATGTGCCTGGCTCATACACTGGCTTTCTGATTGTCCTTTCAGGTGGGCGCACAGACACAATAGGCCTGCCTACCCTCTGAGGCAAGTATTCATGATCCATGGCCGAGTATTCAGGTTGCCTCCTTTCATTTCTTGTACACTGTGCGTCGAAGTTTAGGTGATCAAATGAACTCAGAATGCGTGCGCGATGCGAATCTAGGACCTCTCCTTCCCGATAGTTCCAATCGCCTTGTGCGTCTGGGCGTTGGCTGCCTTGAGATCGCAATGAGTGTGCACTGTCTGCTATCCACCCATTGTGACTACTACTAACGCTTCTTGCGTTGCGGTAGTCATTGTCGAATGTATGTGCCCTGTGCATGGGGCCTGGGATTGAAGCATCATTGCGTCCTGTCAAAACGCTTCGCGCGTTGCGGCCTTCGTTGCCCAACGAACGCACTGTGTGTGCGTTATCAGGGGTCGTCGCCCTATTGCGTTCTCTCGAAACGCATTGTGCGTTGTGGCCTTCGTCGCACAACGAACGCACCGCGTGCGTACTGTCCAAGATCAGCTCCTCATCATGCCCACTCACATTGCTTCTTGCGTCGCGGCCATCGTTGCTTAACACGCACGCTTCGTGCGTAGTGTCAGGATACATCTCGTTTGGTCCGTCCATAACGCCCTGTACGTCGTAGCTCCTGTTGCCCAACGCCGAACGCAGTATGTGCGCGTTGTTTGAAATCCGTTCCTCACTATGTCCGCTCATAACACCTCGTGTGTTATATTCGTTGCCCAACGAACGCACATGGCGAGCGTCCTCCACCATTAACGCATCATACAATCTGCTACCGACGCGTCGTGCGTTCCCATAGGCTGCGTGCTGTGGAAAGCTTCGCACGTGGTCTGACACGTGGTATTCATCTACCGTGACAAATGACGCTCCTTCCTCCGGTTGAATTGTTCCAAAACCATAAGGGATAATTTCATTAGCATGAATAGGGTGTATTCTCGATTCTGAGATTGATGTGGGTTCTGTGGGTTCCATAATTCGTCTAGAATTATCCCACCGCTGCCACCAATGTAACGCTCCCCACTCTCAAATCTCGCCAAATCAATCTTCTCCGTGTGCTCCAATGTAGCTCTCACTGAACTCACGTATACGTCAATCACACACCATTGATTCACGCTAAAATAAGAATCCTTCTGTGATCAGTTTTCATTCACATTAACACAATTTATTTAGTAAGTATTCCATAATCCAATCATGAACAATAATAACTGATTATATAGGTCAATTTACCGATTAATCTGGATTACAATTCTTGTATCTCCCCCGATCTTCTATCTGTTTTCCGTTCGTTTTTCTCTTCTCCCCTGCGCCCTCTACGTTAGAACTTTCAGGCGCTACAATATATATTATCATAATGTTGTCGTCTGTATTTGTGACGTCATATTATGCGAGCAGCTGTCCACGCATTGTGAATTTATGTAAAATCAATTTTTGTAGGCAGTTAAGAAATGAAATATTTAATGATTTGTACGTAATAAACTGGAAAAGAATAGTACATTCCTGACTCTCACGATTACAAAAGCCACCAGTCTTGCGCACACTTCGTTAAAAATATTTTGTAACGAAACTAAACTGAGAACTGTATTATTTTCTTTTGCAACCGATTATTGGCTGTGTAATTCGAATTGTTTTATTGGGGGTAAGCCCGCTAGTCATAAGGACCAGTAGTCATAATACTAACAAGTCTAATGACCGCTAGTCATAACGTGCAAAATCCTATACCCGAAAGTTCGCTAGTCATAATAGCGAAAATGGGTCATTAGTCATAAAGACAATGAGTCATAAGCTCCGATATTCATAATGCCTGATGAGGGTCGTTATTCATGATGGACAGGGTCTTCTACAATTACGACTGGTGACCCTAATCTACTATTATGACTAGCGACCCTCATCTACTACACAGTAAAAATAAAACATACAATGCTGTTTACTACATACAGTAATTGTTTAAACAGTTTAAACAAGTGTTCAAATCTTAAGCAACAAAGTTTAATTTTCAATATCTAATCTTCAATAAATTAAACATGATTGTTTAAACGGTTAAACAAAATACTGTAAGGTTCATATAGTAAACAGCGTTGTATAAAATCTTAAACAGCGTTTTTACTGTGTACTTGACTAGCTACCCTCTTCCCCTATTATGACTGGCAACCCTCACCTATTATTATGACTGGCAACCATCTTCCTTGATTGTGTCTAGCGACCTCATTCTTTATTATGAATGGTGACCCCCGTCATTGATTATGACTATCGACCTCTATGAACAGCGACCCTTATAATATTATGATTTGCGGTGCTTGTGACAAGCGGGTATTATGACCAGTGGTCCTTATGACTAGCGGGTGGACCCCGTTTTATTTGTCTACTTTAACTAAAATTAAACATGTTACACTGTTGGAAAGGAGGGACCCCCCTTTTTTATATTGGAACATATTTGGGATTTCTTCGAACTTGCCTTGACCAGTAACAATATGTCTGAAAAGATAATGGATGACGCTCATAACAAAGGCATTCCCGGTCAATCAAATACCCCCATACTACCATTTAAATCTTTTCATAGAGCGGTCACCTTTGTGACGAATCCTGACCTTAACACGTTATTTGGGTCAAACTCGTAACAGATTTGCCGTTGGAATGCCGATGAAATAATGATATATTGTGAGAGCCTAACCCTTCAATTGTCAACCAATTAAAGAGAAAGTTCACCCTGATGAAATATTTATTGTAATATAAGCAGAAAAAATCAAATATCTTAAAAAGTTACTAGAATCTTAGTTTTTTTTATCAGTGACGTCATATACGAGCAGCTTCAAAATCAATGGAATGTCATTGTCTAAAAAAAAAATGAAAATGGGTTTATTGTGCCTCAGTCAGCGTACAAAATATTTCACACCCGCCCCTAAAAGAAGAATTTTTTAGCCCTCATGAACAACTAAAAAATTGAAATTTATGCATTTTATATTACATAACACATGGGGCAGCTGCTTGTATATAGAGAACTAGTAAAATTCTGATAACTTTCTTAATCTTTATTAAATTTTCCTCAAGCCTACACCAAATATTCTTTTTTGGTGGTATTTTTACAAGAAACTTTTCATCGGGGTGAAATCCTTTAAAACACGGTGAAGAAAAACAAATTCAGGGCATTGGTATGGCCGGAATGGGGTTTTCTTTGTTACATTCAAGATGCAATATAATGCGTTTTCTTTCATTATACAAATGAGTACTTTAAATCGGAAACGAATAAAGGTCAGAAAAGAGTAAAGTAATTTATAATGATTTTCGATAGAAGAACGATTGTAGTCGGTCTGCGACCACTTTTTGGCGTCATCTTAAAAAAATCTTGTACATGCATGCCTCAGCCCTATTTTTCTTTTCCCTTGATCCCACCCATTTCTTCTGTTAAAATAGTATTCCAGGCTGGAAGTGATTTTACCTTATTTCACAGATAAGATAATTCACAGATCAAAACGCCGAAAATTTCATTAAAATCTGATAACCAATAACGAAGTTATTTATTCATTTTTTATTCTAGCAGTGTTTTGGTGAAATATTTTATATGCACGTCGTTATGAATATGCGAATATGCAGTAGATAAACTGATCTCACCAAGTCTCTAATTTCAATTTTCCATGTTAGTACATGAAACCATAATTATTCAATATTTATTGTGTGACTCCAAGAATATTTGTGAATGTGTGAATGCAAGTTGTCAATCCAATTTCGTTCATTCTTGGTGGATAAAATTCGAATTAATACAATTTTATATAACGTAATACAAACTAATAAGCATGATAAGTGGGTATATGACATCGTCAAACTGCCCATTGCATACTGTATTCATGAATACAAGCATAGGACTGTTTCATCGAAATAATGCAAAACTAATGTCATAATTCTCTCATTCCTAGTGCGATTTTGTCTGATATTATTTTATCGGTTCAACTAAATCATATTTATACCTTGTTATAGATGATTTGAATGTTATATTCTGTATTTTATTGTACAAGTTTTTGTATTATGAATAATTATTTGACTTTGTGAACAGTGTTTTGTTGATGTACAATTACTTATATGATTTTGAACTGAATGATTTTAATAAATACTACTACAAAATTTCCCGCCTTGAGTACCCCTTTTAGGATGTCTATTGGGGAGTGGCATATTTCCCCGGACGCGCCGCCCCTCATTTTTTATTAACTTTCTCTTCTTTCATTCTCTCTTAAACCATTTTCATACTTTCCTTCTTTTTCATTGATTTCTTTGATTTCTTTTTCTACAAACTTTAGATAATCGCAATAATCGCAAAAGAATCTCCAATTTGTTAACCAGTTAGCCTATCATATTCATCAAGAGTTGCTTCCCTATATACGGAAGCGAAACATTGTGAATTAGGCATAGAATGCATGAGGAACATGGTAATAATGGATGTCCTGTAACCATGGTAACTTGTCCCATTTGTGGACATTGTCAACACGATGAAACTAAGTGGTCAAAGCTTCTTGGAAAGTCATCTGAACGATTTAAAAAAAAATCTAAACGGGGTTGAATTCAATGCAATATATAGCCTGCATTTTGATTTTTCATTGCCGTGTAAATCATTTTTAATGAAGATTTTGTACATTATCTACTAATTGTAATGTTTCGAAAGACTTTATTCTATGAAAGTTATGTAGAGTCCCAGGATAGGCTGGTTAACATAACCAGTGTCTTGGTGAATAAGGCCCTTCTAAAGAAAGGGGTAGCAGCACTCTGTTTGTGCGGCGCCGCTTTACCGTTCTATTTCTATTTTAGTAGCGGCAATTTCCTGGAAATTGCAGTTCTATTTTTAAGCAAGAAAAAATGTTTCAGTAAATTTGTAAGGTTTCATACACTGACTACCACATTTCTGTAATTTTACACAAAGTAAGAAAGACAATGAATGCAGTGCTGTAAGATTACAGGTGTTCTCGAGACTTTTATGTGGGAACTTTTGTGTTTTTAAGGAGAAATTACAACTCCCCCCCCCCCCGCCATCCCGGCTTTAAACCCATGCATACAAAGCAAATTTGATGCAAAATATCACAGCAATACGTCAAAAAAGTTTTGTCTCGTTGAAACAGACTATTCGCAAACATAATTTTATTTTACTTTTAGATTCAACTTATACCATATTATACCCCCCCCCCCCGTTTCTACCGACCATTTCATTTTATTTTCGAGTGCTTCTAAACCCGTTCTTAGGATCCAAACAAGATTTTTTTTCAAATGTTGGGCGTAATGCTTAACGACGATATGATGTTTGTGACCCATTTTTTTAAATATACAAAATACAAGATTCTTGCAGATTTCATATTTTGTTATCAGCCCGTATCATAGCCAGTGGCATTAAATTAAGACTTCGCGAAAATAATACTGTGACGAAGTGTTCTCCCCTTCTCATTCAAAACGAAAAATATTCTCACGTCGTCCTCTCTTCTCACGTTTCATTTGTCTTTTGTCCAAAGTAAATCAGATATTTACCGAATTGTACCTGCTCATTTCGCCTTTGACATTTTGATAAATTTGTTTGACGTTTGAAGAACTATTTACTGTCCGTTATCGCTAGTGCGCAGAGTTAACTCCCTCAAACGATGTATGTGCTTGACATGCATTGTAACTGTCACAATTGCACAACTTTATTTCTGTCATTGGCGTGGTTTACAAGATTTTCTCTTCGTGATATGCATTTTGTTGAAAACTGAAAGCAAGAATAAATGGGACAAGGAAATGAATTTGTAAATGCTCTATGACCAACGAAAGCCTAGGTAAACCATTCGGGATAGTCTGTTAGTAGAATGGCGGTTAAAATTGGGATGATATAATATTCTTTTCTTCTTTGAACATGTTGAATTAAGCACGAGCATGATGAAAGAGTTGGGATGTTTTAAACCGAGTTAAAAAAACGTATTTTTTATATTTCAGAAATTCGAATTTTAGTTGCCTTATAATCTTATTCATCTTTTAAAAGGCGACATATTCGAATAAAAATCAAGGATTTCGTAGCGCCTTTATATAAGATGGATTGGTTTTTGACAATTTCACAATGCTCATTATCGAAGCGGATAAATGTTAACAGACAACTTCCTAGTTGGTTCAACAAGTAAGCCGTCGGTATGTCTGCGTGTCAGGGCCATGGCAAAGATTTGTTTTTATAGGGGTGTCTTTTTACGAATTTACAAGCAAAATCAAAAACAAACAAATCAGTAAAGGCAATTTTAGTAAAGCAAAGTAAAGTGTAGTAAAGGTGATTTTGATTATACCTACCGGATTTCCAGAATCTGCTGCCTATGGCAAATCATGGGGTGCTTTCCCTGGGTCGTGCATGTATAATTTAGATTTTATTGACTTTGTTGGTTTCTAACTCTTTTTTTTTCAAATATGTTAATTTCAGATTTTTTGTGATTGATATTTAATGGCTAGGCAAATAAAAATAAGTGTGACAGTTAGGCCCTATATTTGAACATGACAATTTACTGTTTCCTGACTGAACAATAAATAAATTGTGTTTGTTCTCTCATATAGGTCCATGGTTATCCCAACGGACCAGTCTTGCACTTATCCATTCTATCCTGAGAGCGGAATGGTTACAACCTTTGACCAAATTAATGTTTGCTGCTTGTTTCATCGCTCGGAAGAAAATACATGTAGAATCACTCTCCATCTATAATTCCTGTTAATCCAAGAAGATAAAATCCCCACTTAATCTCTTTTTTTTTTACTCGTGGTATAATCTTGAATCGTATTCCTAAATAAGCATTTTTAATCTCTTCTGTGGCATCAATGTGAACAACCGGTGAAGGACACTGTGCTATAATGTAAACCGTTTTGTTCCGGAACAGAAAGAATCAAAATTCCTTGCTTACAAACGAAGCAAATATAATCACTCTCCCTCTATAATTCTTGTTGCTTCAAGAAAATATAATACCCAATTAATCTTTTTTTTTACTCGCGGTATAACCTTGAATCGTATCCCTAATTAGCATTTTTAATCTCTTCTTTTTGGAGCAATGTGAACGACCGGTGAAGAACAATAAAACCATTCAAGTGATAGACTTATGTCCCGGGGGGGGGGCACTTCCATTGACGAATGGATACCTTGCGCGACCATGGGGTCTCGAAAAGCACCCTAAACACGTATTTTCCATATTCTGAAAATGCACCCCTTAACAAGAAATGGCGTGTGAAACCCTACCCTATTGGAAACAGAACGATACTCGATCTTGGCAAGGATTCCCAAGTATAGCGATATTTCAATTGTTATGTCACGGACGTCGGCCGTCGCGACGGCCGACGTCCGTGACATAACAATTGAAATATCGACGCGTCGGTTTAACCTTTACCTTCACCGTTGGGTTACTCTAGTGTTTGACTCTTGGGGCAAAAAGTACATCCTTTATAAAACATTTTGTCTTCTACCCTCGCAAATTTGACCCTAAACGCGTAGCTTTTCTAGTGAAAATAGATATACCCTTCTTTTCATTATTTTAATGTTTTTTTACACCCTTATTACATTACGTACGTAAAGTGCCCTATCTTGAAAAAGACACCCTTTTACGTGTTTTTTTTTTTGGGGGGGGGGTCGCGCATGGTATCCACTCGTCAATGTAAGTGCCCCCTCCCCCGGGACTTATGTAAAGGATGTTGTCTGGGTTAATGACTTGGTTAAGTATATTCAAGTGGTAGATGAAAAGATTAGGATCAGATCGACAAATCTGTACCACGTGATTAGTTTGTTTTGTTTTCAAGAAAGAATTAGGCATGCTTCCCGCCATGTGTTTGGTATTAAATCAAGCGGGACACGTGGTGCCAACAAAATAATACAGACACCAAAGCGAACACAAGGTTGTCGAAAGAAAGAACAAAAAACAAGAAATCAAGAATAGAATGAAGAGGGGGAGGGGGGGGGGCTGGTACCAGAATGATTGACGTATAGATGCACATTTAATGAACATTGACACAAAGTATGCCCATTCACACCATTATCAAGAAAGCAAATGAGAGGGATGGTGATATGAAAGGGGGATAAAGAAAAAGAAGAAAAGAAGAAGAATACCATTGCATATGCCATATATTTTTCAAAATTAAACTTTATTTGCAGTCGAACTACAACACAGCATCTATGAATACAATTTTGCAATAATATATTTTTGAGTGCGTCCGGGAAGTAGAAGAAGAAAAGAAAAAAGGAAAAGAAAAAAAAAGAAGAAGCAGACGAAGGAGACAGGAAAGACGAAGTAGGAGGAGAAAAAATAAGGAGGAGGAGAAGAAAAAGAACAAAAACAAGAAGAACAATAACAACAGCAACAATGACAAGAAGATCAAGAAGCTAAGGAAGGGGAGAAAGAAACACAGGAAGAAAGTAAGAAAGTAAAAACGAAAAAAAAGAAAAAAATATGAAACACAAAAGAAATAACGTCATGGGTTACATCATTGATTTAAAAAAAACAAGTTCACACCTAGTTACCAATAATGCATATAGCATTTCCATTTATTTGAAAGCTGGATAAAAGAGCATTGTAGATTAAATTCCTTGCTCACGGGCTTAGCTGCCGCGGCCGGGGATCGAACCCCAGACTTGATCAGTTTGTATACCGACTGAGTGCTTATATTACTAACTGTTTTAAAATCAAGCAAAACTTTTAAATGTCATAACTTTATTTGACATTCGAGACATCAAATTTTGATAAAATTGTCTGTATCAAGCTTGCTTAACTTTTCATTTTATTCAAATCAAATACACCAACTCCCTTCATGAGCGGCTTGGGCTGTTCCGCTGGCGTACAGATAGAGGCGGAGGGGCTTAGGGGTCTTGCCCCCCAACAAAAAAATCACGACCAAAAAAAAAAGAAAAACAATGAGAGAATGGTAAAAATTAAGATATCAATTTTTGAATATTATGGCAAAATCTTTTACAAAATTTGAATTTGTGTATGAAAATGTCGAATTTTTTGCTTGCTCGCTTCGGTCGCTTGCAATTTCTTTTAATGAATCTTACGCGATACGCCTTATCTATCCCCTCTTGATTTTTTTTTACGCCTACGGTCTGTTCCTAATTCCTGACCCCCCCCCCCATGCACGGTAGTAACTTCAGTTTAATATGAAACCGCTCTGCCAGCGGGCATGATGATTGGGGGGGGGGGCACGCGAATTTGGAAAAAGATAACGACGTGCGGCCCTTAAAAACTGAAACCATATTTTATAGAAATAAAGTTGTTATAAAATGAGGGGCTTAGGAAATAGATGGCTGTCTCAGGTGCCTGGGAACTGGAATTTAACATGAAATGGGGGTCTTCAATATTGACGCCTGAATGATGGGATCAGGAACGAGGAAGAACGAGTGGGTCAATGAAATAAGAAGGTGAAAGTGATTGGCTTGGGAACTCCTGGGAGGGCGTCCGCAGGGGATGTTAAGGCGAGGCCGGGGCTGGGATCAGCAAGAAGACGGAATCTTCCATGTTTCTTATTTTTTTTTGTTTTGTTGATATGAATCGGCTGGGGATCATACCACATTATCAAAATAATCGAACTTTATGAATAGCACTGTTTCTGGTAGATATTCAAAATAGCGCAAATCGCAATCTTCATCATGTCCTTTCCGTTTTCAATTCGATTGTTGCTGAACCCAATATTCATTCATGCATTGATTCAAATCAAGGCAACTGTGGGTGGGAATTTTCTTGAAAACACAGATGTGCATTCTGTTAATGGTACTCGTCTTGAAATGTAAAGGAGAATGAAGGCGAACTTGCATCCTCATAAAATATATAAATAAAAAAATACAAAGAAAATTACATTCTCCTGTGAGTCACGGCACAGACGGTTCGATAAGACTGCATCACTCGAAGTCGATTGAATCATTCACAGATTGTCTAAGTCCTTTTGTTTGTGAAGACGACACATATTTGATCAGCTTTGATTACAGAATGAGTGACGGTTTCACTGAACAAAGCACGTGCGAAGGGATAATCATAGCCATCTTTGTATTATCTGAATGCAATTTCACCCCCCCCCCCCCTCCACACACACAGATAAACTCTGCGTCATAGAAAGTGAGACAATAAGTGACAACTAATCGCTAATCGTCTATTTTATTTCTTGCACGCATCATTTTCTATGTCTTCTCTTCCTCTTTGACATTTTCTCTAGAAAACTTTTTTTTCATGCCTATTCATCTTATTCACCTCTTAAACCTCATCCATCCTTTCTTTCTCTTTCTTTATTGTTTACTATTTCTCACTTTTTTTACATTCCTCGAGTGAACTCGTTTTCCATCTCCCTCTCTCACTATATTTCTATTTTTCTCTATCTTTCTTTCTATCTATCTCCCTCTCTCGATTTTTTATAAACATTTTATTAAAGGAACCATTTATCCTTTTATCTTTCTTTCTATTCATATCCTTCTATCTCTTTACCTCCCTCTTTCTATCTAGATATAAACATTTTCTTCGAGTAAACCATTCCTCTTGTTCTCACACTCTCTCCTTTTTATAAATATTTGAGTAGACTCTCTCTCTTCCTCCTTTCTCTTTCTCTCTCTCTTCAAAATTTTCCCCGATTTACTTTTTTTCTCTATATCTTTCTCCCTCCTTTACTGTCTTTCATTTAAGCTTATCATCATCTTTTAATTCGTTATTTTCTTCCCGTCTCTCCAGCACTCGTTTCTGATCCTCCTTACTATTAGTTAGTGTTTTTATTGTCCCCGTTTTTATAATTCTTAAATTCTCTTTTCTATCGTTTCATTTCTAAAGCTCAAGGATTTTCCTGCTCTCCCTCTTTCATTTTTTCTTCAATGTTTTTCTAGTCCTTTCCTCACATTCTCCATTTCCTTTTCACTTCTCTCCCTTTCTTCCATCCCTCGCCACGTTTTTTTTTACCCTGGAACCATGACTCAAAACATGATTCTGCAGAATCACGATGATTCTAGGGCAAAAAAAATGGCGCATAATTTAAAGGTCAAGTCCACCCCAGGAAAATGCTTACTTGAATAAATAGAGAAAAATGAAACTAGTTTAGTGCTGAAAATTTCATCAAAATCGGATGTAAAAATAAGAAAGTTATGACATCTTAAAGTTTCGCTTATTTTCACAAAATAGTGATATGCACAACTAGGTGAGCCAGTCGATGATGTCCATCACTCACTATTTCTTTTGTTTTTTGTTGTTTGAATTATACAATATTTCATTTTTTATGGATTTGACAATAAGGACCAACTTGACTGAAACATATACTATTAAACAATGCTAATTCCACATGTTCAGGGAGGAATTAATCGTTTTATCCCTTGACAATGAGGAGAAAATCAGAATATTTTATATTTCATACAATAAAATACAAAAGAAATAGTGAGTGGATGACGTCATCAGTTTCCTCATTTGCATACCGACCAGGATGTTTAACTGTTTTGTGAAATTAAGCGAAACTTTAAAATGTCATAACTTTCTTAGTTTACATCCGATTTTGATGAAATTTTCAGTGTTATTCTTGTTGGATTTTTTTCTTTATATTCACATCAACTTTTTGTTGGTTGTGGACTTGTAATTTAATGCACCCTTGGTGAGGGATGAAATAAAGGAAGAGAAGTGGAAATGAAATGGAGAATGCGAGAGACGCCTTACATCCCTATCACCCTCTCGATTTATTCCAAGAAAGAGCTATGAAAAAATCGCCTTACGAAACATTATCTTATTTATTTACGTTATTATGATTTTAATCGGATCCAGGATTTTCCAAAGAGGGGGTGGGGGCATATTTTCCCGAAGAAAATTTAACAAGCAAGAGAAAAAAAGTCCTCGCTTAAAGGGGGTGCACACTTTAGTGAGAATGGGATATTCAAATTACAAATTTTGATTATGCCTCAAAAAGGGGGAGGGGGCACGGGTTGGACGTGTCACCGGATAGCCACTGCAGCTTGAAGGATAGGCCTATTTACAAACGGGTATAGGGGAGGGGGGTAGATAGTCACATTACTTTAGAAATATTCAATATTTGAGATTAAAAGACGCCGGAAATTTTACGCTCGATACTTTTTATGGATGGTTTAATTGTATTTGGGAGAATGTGAGAGTAGTTTCAAGATTAAGCATATCGGATTCAGGTTGTTCGTGAGATTCAATCGCATTTCAGTCAGTTTCTTGAGGGAGTAATCTTTGTTGTCCGAAATCAAATAGTTCTGTCACTGTTACTGTTAGTTGTTTGATGAAGCTTTGGGTTATATAAATGTGCTTATCCATTGAAAGACTCTAATAGTGTTGCAATACAGAAACAGCGTTGCAGCACTATATGCAACATATTTGCACGTAGTTGCAAAACTTTATCCAAGGCTATAATCCAAAGCTTCGTCAAACAACTAAGAGTTCGGAGAACTTTTGAATTCGGACAATTACTCCCTTGAGAAACTGACTAGAATACAGATGGATTAAACGAAACAAAAATTTATCCGATAGGTTTAATCTTTAAAGTACTCTCTCAAATACGATTAAAACATCCATTAAAAATATCGCGTGTAAAATATCTGGCATCTTTTGATTTAGAATATAAGATATTTATTATCAAAAATAGACAGAGAGCCTGTCATTGTGATCTCGTTCGCTTTGTTCCCTCGATTCCAACCCCTTTAACGTTTCACCTGGTCTCATCCCGATCTGTTAATACAAAAGTATGACTGTGTACGACCGTAGTAATAAAATATAAAGTGTCCGTATAAGCTCTTGTCATAATTTACTCTCATATTTAAAGCACCTTGGTTTCAACCCGGGGTTTCAACATGGACCTATTGTCATGATTGCTATGTTCATGATTAATTAAAGCGACTAGCAATTGCAATACTTCAGGAAATGTCAGGAGACGGATGACGTCTTTTTACGATCACATGTTGACTCAGAGTTTTAGTAAATACATCGCGTGAAAAAAATTGTTATAAGCCGATTTTCATACATAGTTTTTGAAAGGTTAATAGATTGGGATGTAGAGGATACAAAGGAGACAATAGAAAAGCAATATTGAATGTAAGATGGGTAAACTGCAGAAAGAAAAGGGAGAGATAATTAAAAAATAATTGGAGAGTGCGAGAGAGGTAAGGAAATGCAAGGATAAAACGTTTAATGAAAATATAAAGAAAGAGAGCAGGCAGATCATTGAGCTGGAGAGATGAAACTGATGATAGAAAAGAGAACTTTAAAATAAATGAAACACCCCCAGAGAGAGAAAAAAATACGGAAGAAGAAGGCGTAATGGATAGACACACTCTAAAAAATGAAGAGCCAATTTAGCTCTTAACATGCTTAGGAGCATGTATAGTAACTGCACTTCGGAGTGCTGATTTGTCTACTTCAAATTTGAACGAGAAAAATCACCACTCAGAAGTGCAGTCACTACACACGTTCTTTGACATCTGCGACGAAAGCATACCTGTGAAGGAAATCGAACCGGGCTCCCTGTCTAAGAAATTAATGCAGTTACTGGGATTTGAACACTCGATTATCTGATTGAAGTATATGTACCACTAGACCACGACTTTTCCTCTATTCCATCTCAAACATTCAAATCAGTACAATCTAAGATCTTGAATATATTTAGATATATGTATATGTAGATATATTTATTTGTAGTGTCTGAAAATCAGCTATGTACACATTAAAAGCAAATAAATAACATTTCACGATTGATAGGCTTCAGTTATCATGATTATAGCCCGGGGGAGGGGGAGTCGAGAGTCAATTATATTGCTTTGCAACGTGTGACCTCAAAACGCGTTTAAAGGGGTGTTTTTATTTTCAGTTTTGGACGCGGTCCGCGCGTGGACTAGTTAAGGGTATAAAAAACACAAATTTTCAAGAAAAAGGGTAGTTTTGAAAGTCTGGTCATTGGTCAATCACAGAGTCAAACGTATTTAGGGTATGTTTTTCCCCCATAGCTTTTTTTCTAAAGATGAGCCAAAAGTGACTAGGGCTTTTTTTTGCCCCTGGGAAGCTTTTTCCTCCGAGGTCATATTTTGGCGACAACTTGTTTAGGGGCCAAAATGTGTAAATAAAGCCCGCGAAAAACTTGTTTAGGGGGTTGGTATTTTGCACACAGAGAAAAACTCGTTTAGGTGGTGTTTGGAAATTCCTTGGTCAGGCGTGTGTACTGCAATTTATTTGACTGCCCCCCCCCCCCCCGGGATATAGTACATACAAAATGACAAGTAACATGAGTTAATACACAGTGTAAAATAATTCTGTTTGCCTTCATCATTACATCTTTTAATTCGCAGGAAATATTATATGTTCCCATCCCGAAAGCCTTCGGGGGGGGGTAATACCTTTGGCGTGACAAGATTATAATTTTGCAACCAACATTGAATCGAATGATGGCAGGCCTATATCATAATCACAATAATGCAGTATATATGCAAATCTGTTTGTAATACAAATTGGGTGGATTGCGGGGTCCGTATCATTCTAATCAACTACTCGAATAATCAACCACCCCCAGCAAAACAAAACAAACAAAAAACACAGTCATTTCACAGTCTCCATTCAGCGATATTTCCGAAAAATATGTGTTTTAATATAGATTTTAAATTATTTATGTTTTCATCAAAATTCATCAAAAATAACAATATCTTTAAAAATAGCATGACTTGTTGTGTTTTGGTTTCATAAATAAAGAAGCACAATCTAAGTTAGGTGTAATTTCAACACTCTATTTTTAAGGTGTACCGAAAAACCTATGGACTTACACGCTATAGCACAGATTTGTCTGCATTTGTCGAAATATCGTGATGGTATAAGTTTGGTAACAATAAAATTCTGCACCTTGACAAATGAAATAAAGCACTAAATTTTCTCCGCGTGATTCTTCGATCTCTCAAAATGTTTATTCCATGCTAGATCTCTCGTTTTTACTTTGCAGCGTCGATAAGTATAATGAGATAGCCGAGAGAAAATAGACCAATAAAATTTTTAACTGTACAATCGTTTTACGCTTCCCTGTGTATACAGAATGAAGCGTAATCTGGCCATGGTGGAAACTATGACCCAGTCAATCAATTACATAAAAGTTGATAAATATGTATACAGACGACTATCGCTGTTTTGAGAGTTCAAAACGCAAACGACACCGAAAAACTGGGTATAACCTCATCCGGGTTATCAAAAATATCCGGACCCGGATAGCTCACAGTTCCTTTTCATGTAAAACATTTTACTCCAGAACATCTCCCGGTTGGTATGCACGGTGTGTCTAAAACCTTAGAGTATCTGTCTCGGGGCTGTCATTGCATTGACCGAGTGTTACTATCCGAATCCGCAGTCTCCTTGACCCTGCATGTTGGTCTCATAACCGAACATTGCCATCACAATCCGAAATGTCCAATCACTTCGAATTTGTCCAGACATTCGGTTAACGTCGGATATTCGGTTTACCCCACTTCGTGCGCTTGTACGAAGCCTTCATCGGTTCGAAACCACGACAATCTGAAACGAAGTACGACGTTCCATTATTAGGGGTTCTGAAGTTCTGCGATAATATCACAAATCACACGTCGCAATTTGTGATCCGTTATTTAAGACAGGGATCCGGGCCTTGGCGAACCGGCTAACCTCGGTTTTGCCGATGGCAAATAGGTGATATTTGTCCTCTTCGGTCATATCCGTGGCGCCTATCCGTTTATACAGCTTCATGACATCCTTGTTCCATTCAACGACGGTACCCTGTACAGCTTTACATCCTCTCTCCTCAGAAATCTGAAATTATAAGAATCAAAGAGATTCACTACACTGTTAGAAAATTTATCCTTAAAACAAAAGAAGTTCCTGCAGCAGAGTCTCGAGAACACCTGTAATCTTACCAGATTGCGTAATCTTACAGAATATTGGTGTTTGGTGTATTGAACCTTACAAATTTCCTTAAAGAAAACACCCTTTTCCCCTTTGTAAACAGACCTGTTCTGTTACATTGCAGAAAAATTTCTGTTTTAAGAATTTACAGAATGATTCTGTTATCAGTTATTTCTTTCTGCAAAATCTTCGTTTTTTTCTCTGTAAAATCATTTTTTTAACAGTGTAGAGACAGTTGCAAACTGAACAAAAAACAGCAATAATTATGAATAATAATTACACAAAAAGAAGTTGCCAATTCTTCCAATCACCACATGGTCTACATTCATTGAATCTAATGCCATTCCGTCCATCAACATTTCGTCTAACAACCATTTGGTCCATTAACAAATAGGTCCACTCATCACTTCGTCCAATCACCAGTTCGTTTAGGACAATTTCGTCTCATAACTAGTTGGTCTAATATCCGATTAATTTTCTTTCATTTTGCCCAAATGAACATTAAGTCTAATTAGACCAAATGGTATTAGACCAACTGGTTATTAGACGAAATGTTGAGTGGACAAAATCACAATTAGACCGTGTGGACGAGATGGCAATGGGACGAATTGGCACGAGACAGACCAAATGAAAATAACCCCCAAAACAAAGAAATGAAATGAAAGGATAATAGATTTTAAAAATTTAACTATGAGGGAAATAATTCAGATAATAATTGGGTGCCGAAAAACTACAACGATTATGTAATTTCCAGTCCCTACCATGCTCAAATTATGATTGTGTGTATGAGATGAGAACATCTAAAAACATGTGATTATTCTTTAAATACAATAACAAGCGTCATTGCAAAATAAAAAATACATAATTCATGATTCATGATTTCAAAATCACTAGTCTAGTATACGGCCAATGACCTTCGTCTGCTCATGCGCAAATTGTGATTAATGAAATCAGTGGTTTTGATATTGATATGAAGAATGTTTCTTACCTTGGCTATTGTGTGGAGAAGGGAAATTCCGAGACCAGTTCCTGAGGGGGTAATTGAAAAAACGAGAAAACATTAACGTTTCACCGATCAATACACCTTTCGAAGAGTCAAAATGTAAAGCCCTCCAATATCGATGAGTATATCATAGGATCAATCAATCGACCTCAATTGAAGGTGACCTGTGAACGAAGTCACTTGTGAAAGAAGTCACTGCCATAAAAAAAAGTTTGAAGGATATAAATCAAGGTTACAGACAGCCGCAATACCTGTGGGATGGATAATAGCGATAATGGGTGATAATCTACATTATCGATTTTTAAATAGAGTAATTGGGATGATGAAGTGATTCCCAAATAGAGTTCATTGATGTCGTATCCCAAACGTGCCTGAATAACTATAGTCGGTATTTTTATTTTAGATCAGCTAGGGGCAATAGGCAAGCGAACATTCACCTCTGGCATGTCTGCTTGTACTTGCCGAAAGATTAAAAAAAAATGCAAGAAATATATATTTTTTTACCAGATATATTCAACATCTGACAGGAGGGGCGACCACCCCGCCCTTTTATTTTCCAAGGTATAAACAAAAGACAAATGAATAAAAATAATGATAATAGCCAATTTTTATATATCACTTTTCCCAGAATGGCTCAAAGCGCTTTACAGCATAATATTACCCCGGTCATTGGATTCATTTCAATCCCGCACGAAAAGTGCACCATTTCCACTCCCTGGGGAGCATTCCTTGCATTCATCGCAGCCTCATTATGGCGCTGGCAAATTCAAACATACAATGCCCTTCGCATCTTACCGGGTACCCATTTAGCACCTGGGTGGAGAGTGACAAAGTGTGGATTAACGCCTTGCCAAAGGGACGCTATATAGGCCATGGTGGGATTCGAACACACGACCCTCTGTTTCCAAGTCGAGAGTCAGAACCACTACACCATGAAACAAAAGGAGGGGAGCAAAGGCATGAAAAGGGAGTCATTAATTTCAACTTTTTCAATGTCTGTATCTTATCCTTGTAATTTTCCTAAGATATTTCAGGTGGCTTTTGCCCTCTACTACCCCCAGCGCCGCCCCTTTTCTAAAATTGAATAATTGCGCTGAGTCGATCGTGCAGAGCGACATCATGGGTCTGAGGTGAATGGTTGTAACACCCCGCCCTCCTATACCAGGGTTTCTCAAACTCCGGCCCGCGAGACTCTGCTGTTTTTTTTTTCACTTTTAAGTCACAATATGAAACATAGCTCAAAGTGATTACATTACTACAAAACATTATCTGTCTCTTAAAATTGACTTGGGTCATTGTAGGTTCCTTACATTCCTTTTAACAAAGTACATGTACTACAATTTGTTGTCATTACTATTGACTCTCGCTGTATTTTGAAACCTTTTCTAATTTTGCCTGTGTTCCATATGAAACTGTTATAAATTGTTGGATTAAATTTTCTTCAAATAAGGGCCAGATTGCACCAGAGGGCATCTAGGACTCCGGCCGCAAGGGTCTTTGCACTTCGCGCACATTTTTTTTTTTCTAAGTATCCACTTCACACTGGCCCTTTCAGGTTTATTTTTAGTCTCATCTGGCCCTTCAAAGAGAAAGTTTGAGAACCCCTGTACTATACCAATGCCAGAAAATAACATCAAAGCTATTGCTCACCTCTGTATTCAGAATTGACGTACACATCTTCCAGATAGAGAAGACGTCCCTTCCATGAGCAGAAGCCCATGAAATAGAGGGCATAACCCAAGATGGACGATTCCTCGTTGGCCTCTTTGTCTTCTAAGACGATGCTCTCGAACACCGGGTAATCACCAAACCCATCTCGACGGAGATCTGAAGATGAGGATGAAAACCATTTCAAAATTTATTTTTAGGGGTAGAGAGATGAGTAGGCCTACAAAAAAAAATCGCCCCAATAATTAACCGAAACTATGGAAAGCCAGCAACGTCTAAAATGCACACTGCAAAAACGCCGGTGTTAATTTAACCCCAACCCGGTATCTTATATCGGAAAACACTCAGTAGAAAAGTGTTGAAACAACACCAGTTTACAATAAAACCGATATTGTTTAACACTATTGGTGTTGCTTTAAATGCCTATCTGGTTTTAGCCTAATGCCAAAACCGGTGTTGTTTTAACACTTCTCTGGTGTTTAAAAGTCAAGTCCACCTCAGAAAAATGTTGATTTAAATCAATAGAGAAAAATGAGATAAGCACAATGCTGAAAATTTCATCAAAATCGGATGTAAAATAAGAAAGTTATGACATTTCAAAGTTTCGCTCATTTTCAACAAAATGGTTGTATGAACGAGCCAGTTACATCCAAATGAGAGAGCCGATGACGTCACTCACTCACTATTTCTTTTGTTTTTTATTGTTTGAATTATACAATATTTCAATTTTTACAAATTTGATGATTAGGACCTCATTGCCTGAAGCACAAAATGTTAAAATAATGGAATTCCACGTGTTCAGGGAGGAATGCAACTTCATTTCACATGACAATGACGAGAAAATAAAAATATTTCATATTTCATATAATAAAATACAAAAGACATAGTGAGTGAGTGATGTCATCAACTCTCTCATTTGGATGTAACTGGCTCGTTCATATAACTATTTTGTTGAAAATAAGCGAAACTTTAAAATGCCATAACTTTCTTATTTTACATCCGATTTTGATGAAATTTTCAGTGTTATGCTTGTTGAATTTTTTTCTTTTTATTCAAATCAAGTTTTTGTTGGGGTGGACTTGTCCTTTAATATAGATCTAGATACCAGGATCGTGTTAAATGGACACCGGTGTTCTTGCAGTGCATGTTTATTCAAAATATTTTCAAGATATGACGTATACTCATAATTCATTCATTGTTTTCTTGAAACATCAGTGTGCTTCTCTTTTAGTCTGCTGGGCAAACCCTTCACTCGATTTAAGGGCCTGAATGAGCAGCCTATTCATGCTTAGGTATTGGAACAGCAAGTTTTGTGTGTGCTAGTCTTTGCGTGGAAGCACACTTGTTGATCAAAGTTCCAATCAGGGTCTGTGCCTGCAGACTACCTATCTTTGTTCACAAAGTGCATTGTGCAAATCTCCTGTAGAAAAAAAATCTGACATTGATGGATTTCCATATATGTGGAGCGTTGTGGCCCAGTGGATAAGTCTTCTGACTTTGAAACAGAGGGTCGTGGGTTCGAATCCCAGCCATGGCGTAATTTCCTTCAGCACGAAATTTATCCACATTGTGCTGCAATCGACCCAGGTGAGGTGAATGGGTACCCGGTAGGATCAATTCCTAGAATGCATGAGCGCTGAAAGACAGCTCAAGCTAAAGCCGGGGTAATAATAATAACAACGCGCCTCGGAATAGAATATTTCTAGATAGATGGCGCTATATAAATGCCTATTATTATTATTATATAATTTGAGTTGATCGGACCAATCGTAACTCTTTGTATTTCAAAGAGTTACGATTGATCCGATCAATCGTAACTATGGACGGCCAGCAACGTCAACATCTATCATGCATGTTTGTTCGAAATATTTTCCAGCTATGATGTATATTCATGCATTCATTGTTTTTTTTTTAATTCACTGCGCTTCTTTTGCATACAGAGGATATTGTGCAAGTTTTCCGTAGAAGAAAAAATATGACACTGATGGATTTCTATAGAGTTATTATTGATTGGATCAATCGTAACTCTTTGTAAGACGAGGCCCAGATCACATCGCAAATATAGTAATAAATTATCTGGGGGAGGGGGTCAACGTTTAATGTAAACTTAATATTCTAACCATCCTGATAATTAATATCATGAGATGAATACAATAAATAAGCTCACCATCTTCAGAGACTTCTACCCGATCTCCATAGTCTTCACTCTCTGCGAGTTTCCTCATAAGTACTGAGATCTGAGAACAGTCGTCAACCTTTCCTCGGCGTATCACATAGCGTACCATAGGCTTGGGCTTTGAACAATTCTAAAAACGAAATGAAAGTAGAGTAAAGTCAAGTGTCTACGGGAAAATGCGGGAGGAATGTTACAGTTTGACGATTTGATGATATATGTACAAAAAGAACTATAAGTATTATTTGCAGGCCGGACGATATATTCGAAACAGTGAAAGGAGTATCAAAATTACAAAAAAATCGGGAGGGGGTACATAATCTTTTATCATGGATGGATAGTTATTGAACCTTATCATCAAAAAATGAATTAGTTCAGGCTTTATTGAGGATGGGGAAACATGTAAAATATTTTTTTAAGCAGGTGTTTCGGCATTAGTAAATATAAATCATAACATCAAACATACAAAATGATCAAATTACAACGGTTACAATAATATAGATATAGACATAATTAATGTAAACAATGATAAATAAATTTAAATGCAGAGGCCAGCTATCGTAAGCTGAGAGCTTGAAATAATACAGTTGAACTGTATCGGATTGAATTATAATTTTAATTTCATAACACGTGTAATTGTTTATCATAATCCTTCAAGTCCTCTGATTGTTTTCAATGATACAATTTATGAATGTAATAAATAACGATGATTATATGTTTCTGACTGTATATAAACCTTACTATCTCATAATAGCACAAAATTGTTTATTTAAATGCATAAACATTTCATATTGACTAGATATTATAATTGCACATGGAAACAAACACACTTTATTATTAAGTTCTTTGTTTTAATAAGTAATGCATCTAAACATATATTGCCATTTTATACCGAATGCCCGACTAATGAGGAGAGCTTCATAACGGAAAATATATTTCTTTTCTTTCAGTCATCCTCAGGCACTAGTCGGTGGTATTTTTTTCCACATGTACATATTCTTTTTGTTTTTGGAAATAAAATAATTGAAAAAAATGTAACAAATTGTGCTTTTAACCACTATTTTCCGAATTATGCATTTATATTCCTATTTCATTTTTTTCTTATTTTCGATGTATCTACACTCTTAAAACAAATCAGTGGAATTGACTAGACAGGTAGTCAGCTGGGTGCAATTGATATGTCTAGTCTGACATTTCTGACATATATTCTAGTCAGTAACTCTGTTCTAGTAAAATACGACTAGAAAATAGTCGAATATAGAAAAACAGTTGCCCCCATGCAGCTGACCCTAATAACCAGTCAATTTTTACTGATTTGTTTTAAGAGTGTATGTGCCATACACATGCTATATACAATGGGATATCATGCAGTGTAAAAACACTGTTTGAAATTTTGAACAGGTCGTTTAAGCTTGTCACCTTAGCAAGTATTGCTTTAAGCTATTGAAACTTATTGAAAAGTTCAAGCAATAGCCATGATAGTTAGAGTGAAGGCTTAAACAACCTGCCTAAAATGTCAGACTTTTTAGAGTGTGACCATTTATATATGAATCCATGCAAAAATGGATTGATAAATATATAAAAAGAAATAAGTAACAATTACCAGGGGGCAAAATAATGTTTGTTTGCATGCATGTTTCTTTGACAGAAATCAAGATGGAATTGGTCCATTCTCGATAAAGTGATTGCCTTCATTGGATATCTCCACCGCTTTATCAAGGAGATGATATCTCCTTGCTTATGTGGGAGGGACACGCTGCATGTAAAAAGACGCCCGTGTTTCGTGTCTACATTTTTCTTAAAACTGTATTTATTCGAATTCACGGAAAAGCAAAATTCTTCATCACCTCATCACCACTTTCCTCTGACGGTTTCCTTTTGTGTCTTTACACAGTGAGTGAAATTGATGCACCGGTTCGACGAAAACAAATTTGCATTGGTTTCTGTTGTATCTCCCCATTATGAAAAAGGAAGTTCGTATATTTTGAAAGCTTTCATTCTTTGAATATGGTTTCACCCCCACTCCTTCCCCCTCGGTCCGACGGCCCTCTTTTCATTATTACTTAGTGCATTCCAATCTTTTTATCTCTATTCTTTTTTTTTTCATCCCGTCTTACAAACTAGTTTTTATCCAACGGATTCCTTCACACAAAAAAACTTTTGGCTGGATTACTCACTTATAACGTCGTTAGCGACCTTGTTGTATTCATCTTCTTTTGAGTCACTCGCTTGTAATTGTAAGGATTTTTAGGTCATCTTATTTAGGCCAAGTAGAATTAAATGGGCATTTGCAAAGCATGACAGAATCCACGATTTATTTCTTCCTGATATCCCATAATAAAAGAAATCTAACATCGTAGAGTTGCTTTGTCATAGGAGCCTCAACGCATTAGAGGGATATCAGAACAGAAGCCTTGCCATTACAAATACAAATCCTCCTGAGTCTAGCTTGACTCTCTTTTATTTTACTGAATCTGTTCTTCCTTTCAATCTAGCATTAAGCCACGTAATGACTGTTCGATTGATCAGTGAAGGCGAAAAAAAAATTATTGGCGACAATGGCGTTTACTGATCAGTGGTTATTGTTCATGAATGCCTGCTTTATTCCCGTGTAGATGGAGATATTAAAAGAAACTCCTTATTTTCTTTCATGAACTATCATTATATGCATAAAGCAATGTACAATATTGTTGATGGCAACGTGCGTTGTAAATCACGTGCTTATTAAAAAAACATACATGTAAACATGGCACAAGAATGGAAAAATTCATATAGATTTTTCTGGGTCTAAAAAAAAGTTGAAACATCGCACACCTCGAGCTACCGGCATGAAATAGTTCACTTCGTGGGGGTGCATGGTTTTGTACTAAAAGAAGGTCAAGTTCCTTTGTTGTAAATAGAGATTTATTTATACTGTCGATTGGACTAAACTAGACTGATACATTTAAGTCCATGTTTCAACCATGTATCTATAAGTGTGGCGTAATGAGTCAAAAGTTTTGAGAGGGCCAGACATGGAGTGTCAGGTAAAATTCATTTTAAAAAAAGTTGCGACTGAGTGAAGCGAGGGAGTCAAATTTTCGACATTTTTTTGTTAGAAAAATGTAATTTAGTGAGAGATTTCGACATAACATTAAAAAAAAATAGGGCAAGAGCCCCCTCCCCATTCTGAAGGCCAGTGATCTATACAAACCAAAAATAAAAGATATATATCACAAGCGACATATGGGAGAGTGAGACCACGTTGATTAGAATACAACATTGCAGTTGCATATGAGTAAAAAAAAAGGCCCCAGACATGGCGTACGGAGTAGAATTTGTTAAAAAAAAGGTGGGAGAGCGAAGCAAACAATCAAATGTGATTGATTTTGAAATGATGTCTAGAATATAATTCATTTCACCCTTTACCTTTCCTTTCATTTCTTTTCTTTTTCTTGGTCGAGATTTGTTCCTTTTTATTTTTCTTTATTTTTTTTCATTCATTTATCATTTTGGTTAGTATTGATATTTATTTATTTTTATTTATGAAATTAAAATATCTATTGATCGATTTTTTTTTTTGGGGGGGGTCTTTGCCTGGCCCCAAGCCCTCCCCCTTTTGTACGCCAGTAAAGCAATACACCAGAAGAAAAGGCCCCTGGAATTCAGAAAGACATAATCGGAAAGAAAAGACTGCACTGCAAAATAACATTCAAAGCCTGACCTAAACTGTAACCCGACAACCTTGTACCTTTCGAGTCAATATCAAAATCACAATCCCATACCCCAAGGTGAGGAAAGATTATTGTTATTGTCTGGTACGATACAAAAAAAAATGTGATTGCATCTACATGTGTGCTCGAAGCATACGAAACGAAACGGATTGGTGACAAAAAAGACTTGTCAAACACAAACGCGCCCGAGATCAAATTCTTCTTAACGCGGCTTATTGAGCAAAAGTCATGACAATTTAAGGTCCGATAAGTAGATATATTTTGGGTTTATTCCCATAATTTCTGTTAATAAAATCCGTCTTCCCCTTTTCCCAGGCCCCAACCCGTGTATCGATAGTTGTCAAACTTTTCGATACACACATTATTTCCCAGCAATTATGTTCGTATACACTCACTCCTCCATGCATGTCCTCTGTTGATGTCCCAATTCCAGTCAACCAAAAGAAGAATACATGCTGTTTCAAATGATTTCCGCTCCACATTATGTAACAATAGCAGCATGAAGACGAAGGAGGAGGAGAATAATAAGAAGAAGATGATGACGATGGTGAAGAAGCAGAAGATGGTGATGATGATGAAGAAGAAGAAAACAAATGATGACGAAGTAGAAAAGGAGGAGGAGGAATAAGACAATGAGACAATAAAAAATGATTCATCTCCTCACCTCAATCTTATCAGTATGATCTTTGCCCATCTCGACCGCTCGTTTATCCTTCAGAACAAGATGAGAAACAGTATTGATAATTCCAGATATTTTTGAAGACTTTCCACTCTCCATTGGTAGGCGTATCAAAGAGTTTGAATTTAAATCCCTAGCTAGTCACCGATGAACAAGATAAAAACGAGTACTTCACTTTTTAAAATGCAATGTCCTGAACCGGGATCCTGAACCAATTTATCGCAACAGTGTCTGTTGTTGAAATATTAGCCAATTAAGGTTTTGACGTTACCCGGTACAGGAATATAGTTTTCAGTCTCGCGCGTACGGAGCTTCTGTTTAAGAGTGGCAAGCTGTTATGGGCAGAACAGTGCTATTGCTTCGCGGCAATAATGATCAAAAGTTTGCAATGCATTTGGGATATACGCTGTTCGAAAGGCCGTTCTTGAGCCTCGCACGCAACAATAATTTAGATAGGAAAATTTGGCTGGATATATCTGCGCATGTGCACTAGGAGTACCCTCATTCGTCAAATTTTACGGAGCTCACCAAAGGACCTCACAGCACGTACATGAAGGGGTGGGCCTAATTCTTGTCGGTGCTACTGGATGTGGGAATTTTCATATTTCTTACTGTTTTGTTAAATTTTAACCATCAGTGTTTGTTTGCCGGTACGCGGCAGATGTCAGGAGTGGGGGATGACAGTTGTGGTATATTTATTGTAAATGTCTTTTAAAAAATGACAATTACATATGATTTGACGCGACAATGGCAAAATAATGATAATTCCAAGCATCACCACTACCGCATTGTGTCTGTTCTTTCATTCCATTGCTATTTACCTTATTCCCCCCAAAACCCTTTTCCTGCAATTACCACAATATGTTCAAGGAAATCCTCATTGGGAATCAACAACATCAGGGCAATAATTGAAAAGTATATTAAGAATTCAGAAGTATCCTAAAACTTCTGAATATGGTCAAGATATTTGAGCAGCTTGGGGCTTTCTGTTTAGTTCTGAAAAAAAAAAATCATAAAAAGCCCTCTGCATCGATGAGATTTATTCCGTCTCTAAAGAAAATTTAAAAAAATTAAGTATTGCAAAGGACATCATATTGTTCCATGCTTCTATCCTCGGTTGATCCTCGCTGTTAAATAACCGCCTTTTCACACAGTAAAAAAAAATCGTAATTTGAACGATGATTCCAGTGAAAAATATGGCTGATGACGAATTTATAGCACGTGTGAAACAACATCAGAACATGATTAGAATCACGAACGCTAATCTTAATCGCGAATTCAATTTCTACTCCAGAGGTGAATTCCAGTTAGGTTTCACTCAAATCACAGTTTTCGGTGAGCGTGTGAAAGGTCCGATGATTCTAAAGACGAATTGCAATCATCAATACAATGTTGATTCAAGATTCACGTGTGAAAAGGCCCTAAATCACTTGGGGCATTCAAAATCCATGCTTATTTTTATCCTCGCAAGTTTACTGTTTCACCTCTATACAAAACTCTTAAAAACATAACGTACACTCCAAGAAGATTTTTATTTCTATTCATTTTTTTTTTACATAAGCCTACCTAAAATATCTTACCAAAATTTCTTATCATATCGAGTGTCAACATTTTGTATCAATAAGTATCAAGTTTGGGTGTGTGTGTGTGTGTTATGTCGCCTTTTCATTTCTCTAATTGGTCGCGTCATGAATCTATGCCCTAAAACTATAAATACGTTCGTGTGCTTGATGTGATATATTTAAACCCCTTTTAGTAGACACATTTTGCGATTTTTTTTCAATTAATTTTGTTCGAAAGTCCGACAAAATTCCGCATTTCTGTGTTATATAGTAATATAGGCAGATAATAAATGCCCGAGTGAAATCGGTAAACTGCCGATTCGTATATTGCCAACTCGTCTACTCATCACATGCATGTTAGGGCCTATACATTCATTCAGTGTAGTGTCATTTGGTCCAATAATCACTTCATCTAATTTGTCTATGGCCATTTCATCTAATAACCAGTCGGTCTAAAACCCATTTTCTTTTCATCCATATCGCCTATTTGACATTTTTATTCAATTAGACCAAATGGGTTTATGGACTTAATGG
Source organism: Lytechinus variegatus (assembly GCF_018143015.1). Taxonomy (NCBI): domain Eukaryota; kingdom Metazoa; phylum Echinodermata; class Echinoidea; order Temnopleuroida; family Toxopneustidae; genus Lytechinus; species Lytechinus variegatus. Next base: position 23,415,799 of record NC_054755.1, on the reverse strand, counting down.
CTATTGGACCAGCTGGTTATTGGACGAAATGGTGATTGAACAAAATGACAATTATATTGACTATGTCGATAGTGGACGAATTGATGATAGACCAAAATAATGATAGTCATGATAGTGGACGAGTTGGTAATTAGACGAATTGGCATTAGACCAACTGGAAATGAATCGTGAAATCTATCAATATGTACGTACAACCTCTTGGAAACAAATCTGAAATTGAGTTTGAGAGAGGGGGAGAAAAAAACAATCTACCATGCTTGCATTGATATATATCATCTCCCACACTTCATGTAAGGCAATCTTTACTGTATACATTCAGAAGGGATGGAGGAAATGACTCTTTTCATTCACCAAACTGAAAGCGTCTTCATGGTGCCGGTCATAGAAAAGCTTTCAGCAAACCCGCTCACCTTTTACCCCTTTCTCCCCCTATTGATCCGCCTCGCTGCCCACCTTATCATGCTTATTCAGGATATTGATCACATACAAACATAAAATTGAGTTCTTTCATTCTATTCTTATTCTTCATTCCTTTATTTCGCTGAATCCCCATTTCATTCGACAGTTGATTGTGGAATTAGATGATTTATGAATTGTGAATTTCATTTTTGAATGCGTTTTTATTTAGACGTGCTTTCATCTTAAGCCGGCATTGGAGTTTTGATAGAGTATCCTCTCTCTTTTTATATTGTATTCGAAGAATTATATTTTATTTTCAGCTTAGTATGATTTGCATCCTACTAGTGTTGTAATATAGTACAATGTTAAAGAAATTTCTAGGTTTTGATACGGCGCACTATATTCTTTAAAAAAAATATGAATTTTAGAGCTAAACAGGTAATACATAACAGGTTATGGAGAATTGCATGGCTAAAACACATATTCTGCAGGGGCCACGGAACCGGGGTGGGAGATTCAGCCCCACTCTTTTTACTAAAATCAGGTACTAAAATGTAAGATTTTTAGTCATATCGTCCCCATTTTTAAAACCTGGCTGCCTGACATCCGAAGCCAAGGCTCGAGTCCAAGGCCGGGTTAGAGCATGGCCATGCATATCGCAGCGAAAAAAAAATAAATCTTTTTTTAAACTCAAAATTTTCACAACATTCACAGAAAGTATCTACGAAATCCTTCGATTCCAGTTTTCAAAATGCAAACGTGTCCCCAATGACAAGCTTGGTCGTTTCGCTCCCTCGCTTTGGATTTTTCTCGGAAAAAAATTTCCCCGTCCTGCCCCCAAGCAAAAATTTTCTGCCTTTTGCCAAGGGATAGAGGATCGAAAATTGTCAGATCTACTGACTTAATGACAGATATCTTCTTTATTTCTGGAATAATCACAACATACTGTCCACAAAACAATTGGTTAAAAAAATAATCCAACTCTGGGTAGTTTTCAACCAATACTGTGTAGTTTTTCACCCAAGGCACACACACTATTGGTTTAAAACTACCCAGCATTGGGCTGAAGGCCACTGAAGCCCAAAGGCGAGGCTAGATAATATAGAATTCCTACTCCTTGAAGGACAAGGTCACGGAATTAACCTTAAGGTAATTAAGTCTTGAGGAAAGACAACACTGGTGATTACATTTCTTTTAGTTGGAGAAGGGGAACATTGTTAGAGAGATCCCTGTTATCCCGAAAGATTCTCATGGCCCTGAGAACATTTTTTTTTGCTGGGGTGCTGAAGTAAATTTGACAATAAAAAAAGAAAAACAAAATTTTCACTACAATATGAAAATCGTCTTGGTCCCAAGAAATTTGTAGCAAAAAAAATTTTACGCAGGAATTAATGTCGTTTTGGTCCAAGAAATTCGGCAAGCAAAAACAGTAAATAAACAAACAATAAGAAAATACAAGGTTTCTACACAAAATGGTGGTCATTTTCAATAAATTTCTCTGATATGACACACCCACCATTATACCAGTGCGGCTGCCTGTTGAAAACGATACACGCAACACCTCCTGTGAAAGTCTTGATATCAAATAGGTCTTTTTGTAATAAAAGTGTCGAAAGTTATACTCGCTAGGCAACTATTAATTTTACGCGATACGCCCATATTTAGCCCCCTCAAACATGTCAAAACTCACTACGCCACTGATAACATTCACGTATTAGTTTATACCTCGTCTTCCCATTATGTGCTATCTTCAAATCTAAGCGAAAGGCCTTGACTGTTATTCTGCATATTGCTGGAAAGTATCTATATATAAAAAATAACCCTCTCAATAAATCAAGAAGAACAATGAGTCCTATCACCCTTCATCTTTAAATGTTGATAATGTTCAGTATGAAGAGCACGGAAGCATTTTTTTTAAATTTATAACCTTAATTGCAACATAAATTTGTAAGATTGGAAGTAGTTGTTCATGGGCCTACCGTCCGTGCGTTCTATACAGATTTGCTTGCCATTTGAAGTTCGCCATGTTCATGTGAATATTTGTAAGAAAAAAAATAATTGAAGCGACCCCACCCCTCCGTTAGTATAGAAGGTGAACAATGCTTGCCCCCCCCCTTCCCCTCATACTCATGAAAAGTAAACTGTTTGAGACATAAGGGTGGGCAAACCGTGATTAAAAAATATGGTGGACTTTGAGGTCGAGGCAAGATTAGGGTCCTGCAATGAACGCGCCCCCAGAAAAGCGATCCTTACGGGAAAAACCAAAAAGATATGAATCTAACTACATGTTCTTTAAATTGAAACACTTGCTTTAATGGTCATGATGGTATTGTTCTTTCTAAGAAAAAAAAGTAATTACGATGTTAACAATGCTGACAACTGCCAATAAAGATTTGAATCGTCTACATTATACCCTTTGGGATTGGAACACGATGAAAATTTGACTTCCATCGAATTGTTCAGCATTTTGATATGATGGGTATATTTCTGGTCGCTCACGCTTAGGGAAATTAAAAAAAAGGTAGCATCCTACCCGGGCCCCCGCTTGGAAAGGCGGGATGACCTTCTCGTCATACCTTATTCATGTTCCGCTCTATAAATAACCTTCTTCAAACAGTGAACATTCCAGAATGGATTCGGTCAAAATCGGGGAATGACACGCCACGAGGGAAAGTTCAAGTTCGGGTTTCGCAGTATGTTTTTTTTTCTTCTCCTTTTTATGGCATCCCAGTCTACCCTTGATTCTCTGGAATGTGGGCAATTATGTGATTATATTTCATGACGTGAGACATACAAGAACATGAATGTTTCTTCTTCTGTTTGACCCTTCTCCAAGAATCCGGTCTTTTAAAATCTTCCCGGGGGTGAATTAGCATCCCACCATTATGGATATCAAAGAACGTCCAGATTATATATAAAGGTTGTTAAACTTTGATCAATCTAAAGAAAATTCTTTTTCAGGAGACAGGGGGGTACCGCCTTCACTATAAACTAGTGAGAGGCTTATCAAAACGAAAGGGTAAGGCAAATAGCCAAGAAAGAAGAGGGGGAAAAAGAAAGAAGAAAAATTGATAAAGAAAGAAGAAATAAGATAAAAATAACGTCAAAAGACAGATTTGGTCCGCGTAATTTGATTTCTTACAAATTCATGCCTGCAAAGTTGCTTGATAAAAAGTGTTTTTTAAACTGGAACCCCAAATTTTGATATATTTCATATTTTGTAATGTAATCATGGTCAATCAGCATTTTTTTTTAATGGTTAATTTCTCCGAACGAATCTTTCTGCCAAGTACCATAAATTACGTACCATAAATTACGCTTGTTTCTTAAATTGTTTACTATTATGTGAACTTGACAGTTCAATTTATATATTTGTTGCAATTACTGTTGTACTGTATTTCGTTGTTATTAATTTGATTTGTCATTGAAAATATATCTTGTTATGTTTGAATAATAATAAAATCCCTGTGGAGGGGAAACAAATTTAAAAAAAAAATTACGTTTCTTACATGACTTATGTCTTGAATGTGATTACTATTCTCATTTGTCACAATAATGTTGCACTCTTTAAGATAGATTGATAGAAAATGCTAAGAATAGATTCACCAAAAACCAAACTCAAGCCTTGAAATTAAAAAAAAGAGAAACTTGCTTAGAAAAGAGTATTCCATTATTAGAGCTGTGATCTAACGCGGCGTCAGTGGTTCCTTTTCCCATATTAATCGTGCTTATATATTTATTTTTTTCGAAGACCTTATTACTTTTCAGTTGCATTTCTTTGTGATTATTATGTGCTCGCATTATGAGAGTCACGATCGTATTTTATGTGGCAAGCGCTGCCAAACCTCCAATGGATAATGACAATAGAAATTTTCTAAGGAGTTGCAATGTATGCGAAGTAAACAATGCATTGCCAGTCACGTGTGCTCGAAAGGGAGGGGGGGGGGGGGGCTGAAAAACAAAAGTTATTCGAACGCGGTGTTGTAAACATGATTAAATATTGTAAAAGGGGGGTTGTGCCTTTGGTGCCTCCATTAAGGGGAAAATTATGTAACACCCCCACCTGTTCCCCCTCTCCCTCACCGACATGACCGGGGACAGCAGCGGAGAAAGGAGAAGCATACAGCTTTATATAGGGTTTAAGGGGTGTAATGTGAGCCCCTACCGGGTTCATGCCCCCCCCCCCTCCTCGATGCACCAATCCATGAATGCTGTTATTTTCAAAGAGCGCGAACTGTTTGTGTTTCTCTGAAGACAGGATTAATAAGTCACTAAAACCCCTTTTCCACTAGGGCCAGGACAGCGTCAGGACAAGGCGCGGATTGTAATAATTACAACCCGCGACCCTTCCGCAACCTGTCCGGACATTCCTAGGAGTGTCCGCACGCTGTCCTAAACCCTTCCTGGTGTTCGGGAAATCAAAATTTGTCCGCATCCAAATTTTGGTCGAGACCAAAATTTGGACGCGGATAATGAATTCCTGACACCTTCGGGACCCTGTCCTGACGATGTCCTGATGATGTCCTGCCCTTCCTAAACCCTTCCGCGTCTTCCGGAAACCATCCGCAATCAGGTCAGCTTCAAGAAGGAAAGAAGAAGCCATGCGGATTTTATCAGGAACATGCGGATTGGAATAGGAAGGCAAGCGGACAGTTTCAGGAACGTGCGGACAGGAATAAGAAGGCAAGCGGACTGTTTCAGGAACGTTCGGACTGGAATAGGAAGGCAAGCGGAGTGATTCAGGAATGTGTGGATCCAATGCTAATATGTATGGAACGAGTACACAAGTAGCAAAAACCATTTGCAAAAGCACTAGATGGGGCAACGGGATAATACAAGACAAGAAAATTACAAAAAGTAAAGAAATACGGGGTCAAGGGGCCTAATTAGTATATACCAAACAAACCTGAGAACCTAGTATTTCAAGCAGTGTTTTAAACATAATTACGCGAGCGCAAAGCACGAGTTGATTTTTTTTTTTTTTGGGGGGGTTACAGACTTGAAGAAGGAATATTTCAAGCATTTTCTACTGATCTGAAAAGTGGACTTTTAAAATATTTCTTGCAATAGTTAAACTGGCAATGATGTGAGCAGATTATTTTATTCTGTACTGAACATAAAAGATGTTTCATGCAACGTTTGATTATGAACTAGATTATTTCAATGTACTCGACTGAAAAAGGGACCTTATAGGCAGCGCTTGACTTTACAAATAGGACAAATATCATAACAAAATTAATAATACAGGTGTAGATTCCAAACTGAAATTCAAGTGTATATTCCTATTACATTTTAAGCACTTTGTTTGATCATGAATGAGGTGTCATTAATAAGAAATAATAATAAATGGTAGCAAGTTTATAAATATCGCTTTTATCAGAACGGCTCAAAACGATTTACAGCAGGGGCAAAACGATTTACCCCAGGATTCATTTCAATCCCGCATGAAAAGTGCACAATTTCCACACCCTGGGAAGCATTCCTTGCATTTATCCCGGTCTAAAAATTGCGCTGGCAAATTCAAGCATACAATAACTTTCGCTTCCAACCGGGTACCCATTTAGCACCTGGGTGGAGAGTGGCAAGGTATGCAATACGTCTTGCCAAAGGACGGTTTAGACCGCGGTGAGAATCGAACACACGACTCTCCGTTTACAAGGCGGGAGTCAGAACCACTACACCACGACTCTTTACAAAAAATAGGCCTTCCTGAAAAAAAGTCGTGCACAGAGCATGTTTCTCATGAACATAAAATATGAGCGCGAAGCGCGAACTCACTTCTTTCAAACATCAAGGACGAAAAAGAAAAGACCTAAGTATTTTTCGTAAAAAATGAACAGCGTGCACAATCTTCTTATGATTAAACTATTGAAAGTATGAAGCGTGAAATGGACCATTATTTTCTACAAATTGAACTAGCTGAAACGCAGATATTCTCCCCGTCTGCAGGTCTGTCAATTTCTTCACTCTTCTTCCCTTTTTCCCCTCTTCTTTGGTTACTCCATTTTTCCTATTTTTACGCAGTCAATAGGGCGTAGCGTTCGCATTCGGCCTCCTGGAATTGCCCATTTACATTTTCTTACTTAGTCTATTTCAATTGGTACAAGAGGAGGCAAAGGCGATTAGACACTGGATTCACATTTTCGTCTATAAATTAAAACTGATATTTCTAATCTTACACTTTCATAATCTCGACCAATTATTTTCTGTTCATTATCGCGATTTTTTTTCCTCGATTCTATTTCACCTTATTTCATTCATCTCCTTCGTTTATTCCTATTTCGTTTGTGCTGTTTGTATATCTATTTAATACTGGGAGGGGTAAGCCAGCAGCAGGGAGAGGAGGGCCGCATCAGCACGGCACCCCCTTTTTCTTTTCCACCATATCATTTTTTTTAAGTTTCCCTTTCCATTTCACTTATTTTTCTTCTGTTTGTATTTTTTTAAAGGGGGAGCAAGACCACCTCACCCCTTGATCCGCATGTGCCTGTCGAATGCAATCCTAACTTCCTGTTTTCTTCCTATGTTGTAATATATGATTATATATTAAATTGTAAAAAAAATATAAGAAAGTAATGTTATAAAGAGAGCCCCGACTTTGCTATGAACATATGCAGTCTTTTTAAAGTTACCTTAGTTGAAAAAATCAAGATCCGAGATAATTTATTGTTATGTATAAAAATGCACAAAATCTGCTTTCAAAAAGTGAATACTACATTACACCGCTAACACACTTTCCTTTATCCTCCACATTTCAATCAAATAATGCGAGCGCGAAGCGCGAGCTGAACATTTTTTACATTCCTACCTAAATACTGGGCATTCTAAGCACCATTTAAAAGCATGAACAGGAAAGGAGTATGACTATACACTTGATGTGAGCGCGAAGCGCGAGCCGAAACGAAATTCGACATATCACGTTTTGTAAATCAGAAAAAGGATGGATAATTGGATAGATGGATAATATTCCTTCATTAATAATAATATTTGGTAATCTGATCTGAAACTGGCACAAGATTCGTATCTAAATAAACATGCGTGCGTGTGTTTAGATCCGGACCTAGAATCAGGAACTTCCAATTACATTCTTTATTATAATATCAATAATAAGAGCGCGATGATCGAGCTAAATATATTTGATTTTCAGATCTAAAAAAAAAAGAATTTAAGCGCAGTTACGAATTGGATATTGATCTCGCTTAATAAATGATGCGAGTGCGAAGCTCAAGTTTATATTTTTATCATTACATATGTTTTGATTAGCAACATGGACATTTTGAGGTCATTTTTTGTCTTCAAATGACTATGATGACTATCTTCCTAAGCGAGATATGAAACTTGTCGATATTCCATTCTGAAAAAAAAAACCGGACAATGATTATTAGGAAATCATGAAAATATTGTTACATGACTTATTAATCAAATGAGGGCTCGAAATTGATATTAAGGTCAGATAACTGGACATTTTGTAATCATGAATAGGATACATGGGTTGATATATTTTTAACAAAAATAATGCAAGCGCAAACTGTGAGCCGAAAATTTTAATAAACTGTCATAAAAGAGGAATTTAAAATAATTTGTTACAATTGATACAGGTATACATAACTCCCCAATCAAAATGCAAGCGAGCAGCTTTAGCTGATACTATTCACAATCAGACCATCTTAAAAAGGGATATTTAAAAAAAATATGGAATACACGAAGAGAATAGTTTTTTGACAAATCAAATAATGCTAGCGCGCAGCGCGAGCGGAAAATGTTCATATTTAGACCATAAAATATAGTCATCTTATAGAAAACTATAAAATCTATTTGTAAATCAAACAAATTGAAAACTTAATTTCCGAGAAATGTTTTGTATATTTACTTCAAAACTTGATCTTTTAAGCTCAATATAAGTCTATTGAGCAAGTTATACATCTCATAGATTAGGCAATGCGGGCACAAAGCGTGAGCGAAAATTTAACATAGTGACATGAAATCCCCCCCCCCCCCCCATCTTATATAATTCACTCGTCTTTCTCCTCTTGTTTTTCCTCTTCGTTTTCTCTTCTCTTTTCCCTTCTGGTTCTTTTCCCTCTCTTTCCATTTTTTTATTTTTTTTTCTCGTTCCAAATATTGGGGAGGGGGGCATTTGATATCAAATGCCCCGGCCCCTTCCAAAAAGTGAGGGGACGCGTCGCCCCTGTCCCCCTGGGATGTCCACCAATGTATGCAATTTGATTTGAAATAAAAGAAAATCATATATAGTCTTTGTAGTCGAAGAAAACCAAAATAACACCCCTAAATTCATAAAAAAAATATATGGATGATAATTTTCATGGAGTATTCGCAAGTTGTCCGATTGTCCTAGTCCTTGAATTTACCACTCGTGACGTTGTCCTAAATGTCTCCGGTTCTGTCCTAATACGATCTGCATGCTGTCCGCACCGAACGCCGACAAATTTATTTAGATAATCTTGTCCTAGGACAGTCCCAGGAGTGACCTACGACAATACGCAGACAGTCCTGGTTGTGTCCTAGGACAAGATCATTTGCATAATCTTTTACGGAATTTGGTTGCGGACAGCATGCCGAAATGACAAAAGTAGCTTCCGCAACCCTTCCTGGTCTTGTCCGCGCCCTAGTGGAAAACCGCCTTTACGAGTCGGAGTGGATAATTTGTCTAGTGATTTATTGTGTTTCATTGTCACAGTCACGTTCTCATAATGTATGATAAATATGTAAGGCCAGAAAAACAAAGACAATCTTTTCTTGGAATATTATTCCAGTGTTTACATCCGGCAACGCAATAGAATATTGACAATTCAATGTGGTGGAGTTCGCCAGAAAAAAAAAATTATCGATGATCTTCCTCAATCCCAAAACTTGCAAATCATGAACCCTATTTTGATTGCGAAAGATGCATTTTTTTTTAAATATCAGAGGCAAAACTATAACCATATTTTCTCTTTCAATTGACTTCTTACTGAATATTTGCGAGTTGATGGACCTTTGAATATCTTCATGGCCAGGATAAGGGCAATTTGATTTTAGACAATAAAGGTATAATTCCGTTACCAACATTGATTTTAGTTTGTGTGGTTGATTAAAAACAACTTTTTCATAACCATTTTTATTAAAGGAAGACCTCGGTTCCGTTTCAGAAAAACAAATATTAAAATGAAACAAGAAATGCACAATTTCTATAACAAGTCCATCATCCGCCAATCAACATGATCAAATGATTTCAGCGGCTTGAATATTTTATTTTTTAAATCATATTTCTTTTAAATGCGCCCCTGTTCTTTCACCAGAACCCCGTCCTACAATCAGTCAAATTTAAACTGAATGACCTCGTAGTGTATTGGGCATGTTAACAAGGTTTGTTTCTTTTTTGTGACATATATACCCCCAAAAAAACCGAATGTCTTCCAGTGATTACTTTGCAAAGAATGATGTCTCCCAAAATCGTAATGGAATATTATCGTCAGTATTACTGTCTATTATTATTATACATTATTGGTTTGAGAAAATTGCTTTTTGATAATTCCGTGACAATGTAGTACTACCACAATAACAATATCAAACTTAAGCAAAGCAAGAAATGACTGAATGAAACTGAAAGACGGAATTCAGGCAATAAGAGGCAGATTTCATAAAAATCATGATAATTGAAAACTCGAAATAAAATTTAGAAGCTACTGAAATCATTTAAAGATGCAAGACATCATGATGTTTAGTAAGTAAGCCCATGGAGCTATCAATGGTAAGCCTTTGTGACACATCATTTTTTATTGCAAAGTTAGACCCTTTTTTTTACAGGAATTGCGTTTTCAGCGAATATCAAACGTAAGTGGGGCTATTTCACTAAAGTTGTCCACTATAAATAGATCTAAAATGCTCTTTTATCCTGCTTTCAAATAAATGGAAATGCTATATGCATATTGGTAACTAGGTGTGCACTTGTTTAAAAAAATAAATAGAGTTCGCTGGACGGAATTACCAGCATGACCAGTGAGTGCATCAGCTCGGGGTCAATTTCCGATAAAACAGGGGCGGCGATCCTGGGGACCGGAGTGTGTGGTACAGTGCCCCCACTATGTGAAGCACTGAAAAAGCGACCTTTTTACGCAAGAAAAAAAAACACCCTTAAGAGCGTGCACTGTGCCCTTTAATCAGAAGAGGACCCATTCTAAGAGTCCATTTTAAGTGCCCTTTCTCTTATCAGTGTGCATTTTTTTCTACAAAAAATGTCCCTCACGAATATATTCTGAGCCCCTTTCACCTAAGAAGGACCCGTCTTATGTCATTAGCAAGTGCCCTTTTGCCATCTTATAGGTGCCCTTTCTCGCATCAGTGCCCCTTTTTTACCCCCAAGTGCCACAGGAACATGTCCTGTGCCCCTTTCACCCGTGGACCTGTTTTATGCGTCAACGAGTGCCCCTTGCCTTTCTCATATAGGTGCCTGTTCTCCATATCAGTTAAGTTGTCCTGAAAAAAAAATCCGTGCCCGAAGAGCGCCCCGTTCCTTTATTTCGCGCTTTGACCAATTATACCATGTCTAGCCAGCCACAGCACACAGTAAATCTTGACTCACTACTTCAGACTCTGCTATTTGCGAAAAACACGGGTCTGGGCCTGCAGACTAGACAACCCCATCCCCTCCCCTCCCCAGCCATGCTGCCCCAGGGCATACACTGGATGCAACACGATATAGTTCTTTTTATCCATTGCGACTGTGGCAGCTATCTAGCTGGGTCCCACTCAGTTCAGAAAGACCCGGTTTTTTTTTTAAAACAATTGGCCAATCTATCTAACAAGCCTTCTATCAGCCAATCAAATAGACGGATTTCAGTAGCTTACAGCCAATCCTTCATTATAACATGCCATGAAATTTACCCTGGTTTTTTTTTCCAGCTACATCCTCCAATAAACGACATTTAAAAACTTTTCAATGAGCTTATCATTCATGCTTATATCCTTCTCTCTGCTCACTAATGGCGCAGTAACATTTTCCCTGCGGCAGCCGTATGGCGATTCGAAAACAGCCGTTATAACATTTTTCGTACCAGCTCCATGTAGGTGGTTTGAATAAAAATGAATAAAACGGCTGTTTTCGACTCTTCGTACGGCCGCCGTAGGAGAAATGTGACTGCATCCTAACAATGATAATCATTCTGTATCATTTACAGTACTTTAATTCATTGTTGTCGGTAAATAGAGGATTTCTATATTTGGAACAACGCTTCTCGGTGGGAAAACCCACTGACGAAGTCACCTTATCGTGGGCTATATACGCTTTTGACAGTTGCAAGGTGGTTTTGTGGTGTTATTTTGATTTTGTTTTTAGACAATTCGAGGCGGATCCAGTCATTTTACCAAATCCGTCATCCGGACCGTCACTATGTTGCCAAGGAAACCGAGGAGTAAAGACGAATCCAAGTAAATAGTTCAGCATGACATGACTGGATTTGTGAAGCAGTTCGACGACGACCGTCGCTTCGGGTACATTAAAGTGAACAAGGCCTACCGTCGGGTGTTCTTTCATATTTCCGATGTCTTGTTCCGGCCCGTGGAGGTTCGGCAAGCCGTGACGTTCGATTTGTACGAAGGTCCGAAGGGGTACTTTGCCAAGTTTGTCGAATCCTCGAAGCAGAATTATAAGATCAAGATGGAAGATTCTGACTCCTCTGGTGATACAGAAGATGAACTCATTAAAAGGGGAGCAACTGGTACGGTGAAGAAATTCAATGACGACAAAAAGTTCGGGTTCATTCGAGTGAACGACAGGTACAACCACGTATTCTTTCACAGCTCAGAGGCAGTAGTCCAGTCCGCCATCAAAGCTCAAGATGAAGTGGTGTTCGATCTGTATAAGGGTTCGAAAGGTCACTACGGAAAGTCCGTCCGGGTAGTCGGTCACAGTAAAGCAAACTCCCTGAGAAGGTATTCAGACAACGAATCATAGAATATCCAGATAGTTATCATGGAGCGATGGGATATTATGGCTACGACCACGATGAAGTCGAGCAACGAACAGGAGTGGTGACGCAGTATAGGAGTGACAGAGGCTTTGGGTTCATAGATGTGATGTCAATGAACGAGAGGGTATTCTTCCATAAATCTAAAGCATACAAGCATAATATGGAGACGAGGTTAGCTTTTATTTGAACAGAGGTTCCAGAGGATACTACGCGCATTCTGTCGAATTTCTTTATCATAGTGGGAGCGTTGCATGCCATTATGGTCATGATGGTGAATCCTGGATTAGGTACGAAATGGATGAAGAAACAAGAACTTCCGACTCCGATCACAACGTCCAGGACAGAGTTGACCTGGTTGAACGAGAAAGTGTCCGAGGGATCGTAACGCAGTATAAAGATGAGCGTGGCTTTGGATTCATTGAAGTGAAGTCCATGAAGGACAGAGTATTTTTCCATAAATCCCAACTGTCGCATCGCTCCATCGAAAATGGAGACGAGGTAACATTCGATTTGTATAAAGGTTCAAAGGGATATTACGCGCAATTCGTCAAGAAATCCTCCAGCTATGCCAGCGCGAGTTTGGATTTGGATGAAATACATTCACCATACGATGATGGATGGTACTACTGATTAGCTACAAACGGTGAAACAATATTATGTTATATCAATAAACACAAGCATGCAGACAAGCTAACATTTATTCATTTTTATTATTGATAATTCGTGCATTTTTAGCCATTCAATACTCGCCTAGTTAACTGTTATTTTCTAGGTGTAACCACGGAGCTAATATAGCTCTATGGTATAACTATTGTATTTAGCGTACGTAGTTCGTCGCTTGGTTTTCCGTTCTCCCTTTTTTTTCTTTCCCAGATCCTTGTTAAAAGGGATGGTCCGGGCTTAAACTATTTATAGCTTAATAAATGGATTAAAATTCACTGAGCAAAATGCCAAAAAATTCATCAAAATCGGATAACAAAGTTATTGAAGTTTAAAATTTAGCAATATTTTGTGAAAACAGTTGTCATGAATATTCATTAGGTGGGCTGATGATGTCACGTCTCCACTTTCCGTTTTCTTGTGTCATTACATAAAATATTTTTTCTCATTGATTCATACTTGTGGGAATAATATGTTTCCCTTATCATGAAATAAGTTGCAGCAATAAATATCCAATGCACTAAATCAATTGTCAATCCAATTTTTTCTAGTTCTTGGTGGAAAAATATTGAATAAACCTAGTTTCATCATCAGCCCACCTAATGAATATTCATGACGGCTGTTTTCACAAAATATTGCTAAACTTTAAAATTCAATAACTTTGTTATTTGTTATCCGATTTCGATGAAATTTTCGGCATTTTGCTTAGTGAATTCTACTCTATTTAATAAGCTATAAATACTTTCAGCCCGGACCATCCCTTTAAACCAACAAAAACAACCAATTACTCAGCTACATTCAATATATAACATACTTACTAATAGACCTGAAAATATTTTGAGCTCTGGAATAATTGACATAGATGTAAGTGATCATTTGACATTATATGCATGTTTTAATTTTGACATACCATTTATCAGTGAAAATACTTCAAATAGAAAAAGACCAAAAAGGAGTAAACAGTCTTATTCTATGTCATAGACCAATATTATCAACAATCTCGAAGATATTCGAACGTTTGATTATCCAATCGCTTAATGCCATCTTGTCTTTTTGCAAAAATAATATTATGTATTCGAAAACGTGTTGGTTTAGACAGGGCTACTTACACGGCATTACTTGAATTCATTTTTTACGATGGCAAAGGCCTTTGAAAACATAACACTCACAATTGGTACATTTTTGGACTTATTGTATTATTAGTGATTCAATCTTATTTTTGAACAATACAACGTTACGGTGTAAGAGGAGTATAGCCCTTGACTGGTTTAGGAGTTACCTTCAGGGCAGAAAACAAAATGTTTCTATTGTCAATTTCTCTTCTGCGATGATAAATGCCAACATCAGAGTGCGTTATGTCGGCTTGACTTAACTGGATCTGGACCAATGTTAAAATGTAGAAAAATCTTCAGAATAATTGAAATGTATGATTTTACAGGATTTTTTCGAAGTGTAAACTTTTTTTTGATACGCACTGTATGATGATTCGTTTGTGTAAAAACAAAAGTCTCTTAGTAGTTACATTACCAGACAGTCTGAAAACTTTTATTAGATTTCAAACACAATTTCCCACGAACAACAATCGAATATGCTGGACCCACTCTCTGGAATAGTTTACCCATCGATCTCAAATCTTGACCTTCACTGAACTCCCCTAAACGAAAATATAAAAAAAATCTTATAAACTCGTAAATTGATTCTTTAATCGTTTTGTCTTTGTGTCTTTTTTTCTTTTGTTTTGTATGTTTTGCCTAGGTTAGTTCTGTTTGTAACACTCTTTTTTATGTTTACAACCGTTTGGGATTGGCCCTTGATAGGCCGTTGGATTTGGTTGAACTCCGCACATTTGTATCCTGTGTATTTTGTGTGATCCTATGTTACATGCCTATTTTATCACTGTAATTTTATGTGTTGTATGTGTATGCAAATGTGAAATAAATTGAATTGAATGTCAAACTTGTAAATTAAGCCTACCTGGGGGGTGTTTCATCAATATTTTCATCCGACAAGTTGTCAGATCTGACAACTTTCCTGGATTCTGATTGGTTGAGAAGCATTATGTTACTTTAGTAACTGTCAGATAAAACAGGACCTGTCGGATAAAACGTCCGACAAGTCCTTTCATGAAACGCTCCCAAGGTGTCATTATTCAAATCAATGACGGGTGATAATCGTGTTGATTTTTTCATGATAATGATGATAATAATAATAACAACAATAATGATTATGACGATAATTATGTCATCATTATTGAAGTCACCACACCATTGATACTAATGTCATCATCATTATTGTGTGTGTGTTAGGACCATGATGTAAAACAGCCTCGGCTGATCATATGTTACAATAAAACTAAATAAAAACTAGAATTTAATTCGTCATGAGGACGAATTAGGTGATCTGTCTCTGATTTCATGATCACGAAGACAATCATGTTTATTGAGATCAATATAATCATCATGATGAAAACTGAACTTTTCTTACGAATAGAATATGTTGAATACTCTTGAAAAAGAGGGAAATGAGAAAATTCTGTGAAAAAGTGTAGGCCATACACATATTGTAAATTAAAAGGGATTTTACTTTCTTTTATTGTCAATGTTTTATTGTATATACAAAGTAATGGTCATAAAAAACATTCATGAAATGTTGAAAAGAAAAAGACAATAAAAAAAATTCTCATGTTCACCTCTGTGCTCGAACCCTGGACCCTAAGGACGCAAGTCTGATGTTTTACCAATTGAGCTACACTACGTGAAAAAAATAGCTACATGTTGTAATTTTTTTTTATTCCCAGGGCTTTTTCAAAGTGTAAATTTTTTTCGATGCACACTGTAAAGTCTATATCAATGTATATGTTGGCTACTTTCACAAAAGAGCGGCCTATATCTTACTGATCTCATCATATTTCTAAGAGAAACATACATGTACATGTATGCAGGTGTGGCCTTGATAATTATACATAATTTCAAAGATTGTGGATGAAACAGAAATCTTTGTGAAAACAGAATATGAACATGCTGTTTTGAGATGAGTTGAAAGGGAAAAAAAATCAGTTTAGACAGGTTGGTTCATCGTCATGTAAAAAGACGAGGTCTGGTAGATTAATAATCATGTGAAATGGGTATTTAGGATTAGATTAATTATGTGAAAAGAATCCAAGGTGCTTCCTTTGTTTTCGAAGTTCCTGAAGTGACGATCTTGGTGATATCATACTTTCACACTGTCATTCAGCTCTGATAGTAAATAAATAAAAATAAATTTCTTTCTCAGAGATAGGAGGAATGTTTCTCCTCTCCCATTAGTGCCATATTTCATTCATATTCCTCTCTTCCTACCAGACAAGCTTTTAAACAGTGAATGTTACTCTAGGTATCTCCATCATCATATCTATTACGATTACGATTATCATTATCATCGTCATCAACATCATTAAAATAATCAACATCTACAACCATCATCATGTAGATTATTATCATACCGATCTACATCATTATTCAATGACACACATTTACATACCATCATAACATTTATCATGGTTGCATTAGAATCTTATCAACCTTCACAAACACACTCGACCAGGTTTTGCGACTTGCTTTTATATAAAAAAGCCAATCGTAAAGTAAATTACCAATGCGTCTATTGCCAACTCATCAACTGATCACAAGATCTACATTAGTACCATCATTTAGTCGATATTAAATCATTTAATTATGCCAGTCAAGCCAGGGACATTTCATTAACCAACCATTTGGACTAATAAATATTTGATCCGATAATCACTTTTTCTAAATACCAGTTCGTCTATGATCATTTCGTCTCATAACCAGTTGGTCTTACTCCCATTTTCTTGTTATTCATTTCGCTTAATTAACACCTACTCCAATTATATCAGAGGATATAAAGATGAAATGGTTATTAGACCAACTGGTTATTAGATGAAAATGGTGAGTGAACTAAAAGCCAATTACATCCTATTAGTGGACAAACAGTATACTGATGGTAGATTGAATGATAGTACAGGAGTTCCTTATTGGACGAAATGACATTAGACTAATTGAAAATAAATTATCCTGAGTACATTTTCACATAATTTCATGACCAATGGAGACTGGTATCAAATAGTATTTCGTAAGTATAAGATTCGTTTACTGAAATATAAACACATTATTTCTGCAAATATCAACACGTTTATACCTGAATATAACACAACGTGTAATCATATAACTTTAGACTGGTGTCTAATATGATAATACTGACAACTATCCATCCACTTATTCATTCTTCAAACAAATATGTATTAGTTATGTAACACATATATAAGAATATAGTTCAAAGAAATCATTTATGGAGACTTCCCTGTGATAACTATTACAGTAATATGCTTGAAATGAGAGTTGAGGGTATAAAATCGTTGGTGAAGTTTGTTATTAAAATCTGTAAGGTAAGTCCCAATATCTTGCAGACATATGGGTTAATGCTAGTCATGTTATTTACTTTGACATGTTGAGCTTTTCAAAGCAGTAACTTTTATCATTTTTTTCAATGGTGAAATGCCTTCAGAAATGGAATGTAGCAGATATATAAGTTTAAATATGTATTTACAATATTAAAGTAACATCTTACAAAAGAATGATGCCATTCAGGAATGAAAACTCAATATTCAAGAACTAAACTGAAAAAGTATCATTTTGAAGGAATATTACGCACGAAAAAAAAAAGAATTTGAAGTTAAAAGAATGAAATGACAACAAAATAAAAGTTAATATCTACAGTTGCACAGCGTCAAGTTTTAAATGATCCAACATACAATCTTCTCTTTAAAAAGTAGTACACACAAATTTGAAACCATTTATTGTATGACCTTATTTCATCTCATGATAAGATAAAGACTTTCTTTAATGGTACAGATATTTACACTTAAGGTTTACTTTAATGTAAGTTATAAATTTTCAATATGAAGAAATCAAAGCAGGGATAGTATTTAGGAATGCAGTGTAACATCTCGTGGTAGTAATGGCAAAATTCTTTGATATAGAAGACATTAAAAAACAAATCTCCAGACATGAGTTCTGTGCTTCTAAGGTTAAGAATTCTCAGAAAAGTGTCAATTTCTAGTAGCATTGTAAAAAAATGACTTTGGAAATGAAAGTATAATTTCTTCATTTTCTACACAATACTCAATTGTAAAGCAATGATTTAAATACAACTTTTTATTTGATTTACTAAACTTAGTCATACAGCACACAAATGTTGAGACATATCTTACAGTTTTCATTATAACTTTCAAACCTTTTTCAATTTGATAAAAGATGATCTACATTTTCTTTATAACCATCGTAGATAATCCCGTATACCTCTCTTCTCCCTACCCCCTCCAAAAAAGAGAAAATTACAATAAACCCCTAATCATTTTTAGAATGAGAGAACTGTCTATGGTGCAGGTTCATGGAAAAAAAACTACCAAAATACCAATTTTAGCTTGTCATGGAAACACTTTTAAAAAATGCTGTAAACTCTTCTACAGATTTTGTGCAGGGACATATGCTAATTGGGGGCAGTTCCAAAGTGTATGAAATCAATTTCAACGAGATCATGAATATCGAAGAAGTTACAAAGTTCCAGAAAATTTACAAGGATCAGTTTATCAGTCTGAGACATAGAGTGATTGATAATCTTCACATAAGACAAGTGTGTATCCAGAATGCTAAGGCAGGAATTTACAGATTTACTGTAACTTCTGAACAAGGCAGGAATTTACAGATTTACTGTAACTTCTGAACCAAGTTTTTGGCATTTATTCTAGTCCCTTTACATGTTTACCATTTTGACACAGTCCGAGGTTACGGGGGCTACAATCAGCATTTATTCTGCCATTGAAACTTTTGTGCATCAAAATAAATCCAGACCTTTTGTCATGTGTTTGCAATATTTCAAAGTAATTTCTTATAGATTTGAGTATGAAATTTACAGTTTGTGCTGGTGTAGCAATAAATTTGACATTAAAACTAATATTTGAAATGAATTGTCAGTGCAATATGTAAATTAGGTCATAAAAATAAAACTTAAAATATAGCGTTGCACAGCACCCACTTTGAAATGTTCAAACACTTCAATGCAACCTTGAAAAAGTAGTATACACAAATTTGAAAGCATTACTGTAAATGTATGAATTGTATGACCGTATTCCATTTCATAATAAGATAAAGATTGTTTAAGATTTTGCTCACTGATACAGTTTCATGATGATGTTCATTCAAACGCTACAACATAATTTGCCAATATTAACCCAATTTTTCCAATGAAATAACCACTTCACAATATATCCTCGAACCGTCTTTATGATGTTATTTGAAGCAGTACACGAGATATGGCAGAAAGCATCCAGTCATCAATCTTGCTATAAATGTACCTTGATGTTGTGACTTCTGCAGAATAACAAAACAGATGAATTCATTGAATACTGTATATAGTTTATGCATTTCCTATTGACTTTGTTCAGAGACCAATTAGTGTCAGCAGAGAAGAGGATGAATTGGTTGACTTCTGTAAGATATGGACAACCTATTCTAGTAGGCAAAAGGTAAAAAGATTCTGTATCAAAATTATGTCTAACCAATGATATTTGAAGCATATATTTTTTATACTTTAGCAGGCATCATACTAATCTGCTAACTAAATATTCAAAGCACTGATATCAACCTGATGTAGGAAATACCAGTGTATCTATAACAATTAAAGTGTAATGATACAGGTCAGGTTGTCTCTTTTGTACTCGTCTACCAATTTATCAATATGAACATACACGCTGTAACGATGGAAAAAATAAATCTATTCATGTGGACTTACTTGTTGAAGCAGAGTACAGTTTCACGTCCGATCCGGGACGCTTCTTCAGCTCTTCTGAATTGGCGGGAATTCGTCGTTGCCGATTGGCGCCGAAGCACCGTCGATGTCATTGTCTTGGAGACACGCTGTAAGATTGAATGAGAAATACAGTAAATATGATCCCCATCACAAATGTAGACTGTAACTTTTGGAGATAAAACATTATTTAATAACTTAATGGCTATAAACATCGTTGACTTACTATGAACAATCTGCTCTCATAGCTTCATCGTCACAAAGTTGATCCATATCCACATATCTGTTGTTGTTTCTTCAACCCCTTCATATTTCCAAGAGCTCAGCTCAGCAGTCTCACCTATGATGCATACGGTGTGCGATCATTTTGACTGAAAAAGAAATGAAGAATTTGGGGGAGGGGGGGGGCACTTCCATTGACGAGTGGATACCATGTGCGACCATGTCTCGAAAAGCACCCTAAACAAGTATTTTCCATGTTCTGAAAATGAATCCCTTGACAAGTAATGACTTGAGAAACCGTACCCTTATCGAGTATTCGAAACAAAATGGTACCCTTGGCTATAACTGTCTGAACTGACTCCCTAAACTAGTATAGCGATATTTTAATTATTATTTTATGGTTGTCAGTTGCCGGTTTCACCTTTATTGAAATTGAGTTTTATGGCCCACCTGCCACTTCTAGGACTCTAAATGTTGGGGCAAAATGTAAACCCTTAATTTTAGACTTTTTCATACCCTCCAAATTTTACGGTAAACATGTAGTTTTTTTAGCGAAAGACATTCTCATTCTTTTAGCATTTTCATACCTTCATTACGACGTAGGCCTACGTCTCCATTTCAATCCAGTTGATGTTTGAATTCTTAAATGTCTAATATTCATCACTTTTAATAGTGTATTTTTTTTTGTTTATGTTATTATATCTAATGATTTTTTATGTACACTTGCTATTTAAATTCATTTATTATCTATGTACATTGTACATAGTAATTGTTTGCTTTTATCCATGACTTGTGAACGTTTTACTGTAAACATGTTAATTCCAGCCTTGAAACATGTATTGCTTTTATTCGAAATAATTTGAATTGTACTGAACGTGCCAAATCTTCAACAAAAGATCCTTTTACGCATTTCTTTAGTTGCACTTGGTATCCACGCGTCAATGGAAGTTCCCTCCTCCTAGGTAAAGAATCAGTGGTTATTCACTTCATATATTCACAAATCACTTAATTCATCTGATGATTACTAAAAATTTACTTTGATTGCTTCATGATAACTATAATATATTGGTATGACTTCTGTTTTCAATGAATCGATTCCTTTACTATAAACGTGATCTATCAATGTTCCATTCTCTGTAGTAGCATGCAATACATGCTGTGTGTAACCATTCGTACACATTAACTGATGTATCTGTGAAGTTCCTTTCAATAAATCTTCATTAAAATCACCTGTTATAATACATTTTGTGCCACTTTTATTCAATTCATTCAATAAATTAGCTAGACTTTGACAAAATGACTTTATATTATATGACGGAGGACGATATACAACTGCAACAACAACAGAAATATGACTACTAATAAGAGTTGCAATAAACTCTAAATTATCTATAGATATATTCAACCTACTTGAATTCACTTTCTTGATGTACATTCCAACACCGCCATGTGATTGATTTTTAAACTTGCTTGAAGTACCAAATTCATTGTATGAAAGTCTACGTGGTTGATGATACAATTTAAAATCATCCATAAAAACATCAAACGTATCATCATCATTAATCCATGTCTCAGTCAAACAAATGATTTCAGAATTCAAAAATTGATACTGAGAATTGAGATCCACAAAATGCTGTCTTAATCCTTGTATATTGTGTAAAATCATTGTGTAATTGTTGTGTTGAATGATTTCAGTATCATTTTTGTCAATAAACTCTTTCATTTCTTTCATTCTTTCTTTTATCTCTGGATTGCAATATATTCTCTTGGGATCAAAACTTTCTATTACTAGTCCTGATAACTTAGACACTCGACTTAGTCCAACATATGCCTGTCCAGATTGAAATGTTCTTTTCATTGATACCACCGCTCTGTCCAATGTCAAACCTTGAACTTTATGGATTGTACATGCATAAGCGAGCTTGAGTGGAAACTGCTTCCTAGTATATTTATTACCTAGAAATTCTTCACATTTATCAAGAGAGTGAATACCAACATTTTCTTTGTCGAAATTTACTTTGATACAAACTACTTTGGAATCTGTTTGATCCTTAATTATTTCAGTTACATTTCCGAAACATCCATTGGTAAGCCCTTTGCTAACATCTATGTTTTTGAGCAACATAACTCTTGCATTTACAGCAATCCACAGATAACTAGGCAACTGACTCTTACATCGTGTGACAGGTGTTTGACGGATTTTGCTCCCGTTTTTAGCATTTCGTTCAGTGTCTTCTGCTTTTATGCACATAACATTTACACATTTTTTATTCAGCAATTTCTTGTTCCATTCATCTACTTGTTTGTTGCAAGAATATATATGTAGAGCATCTTCACATTCTTCGCCTGTTACACAAGAATTTAACACTGTCAAATCTTCATCACATATAATGTCATTACAGTCTTTCGTCCGCAATCTGTTTAAAAGTAAAGCAAACACTGTATCATCCTTTTGCCTCATTACCTGTTCAAGTTCTACTTTTTTGAAGTTATCATTCCATAGTGATCCTTCAGGTGTATCTTTATACAATGGGTTTCCCCAAACAGGAGGTAACTGAAACATGTCACCAACAGCGATTACCGATACACAACCAAAAGCAGTCTGATCACGGGATTGTTTTATTTGTCGCAAACGACTGTGAATGTAATACATTAACTTCTGATTTACCATTGATATCTCATCGATTATTATAATTTGCAATTGACTTAACTTATTACGAAGAGCACTTATTTTTTCTTCACTAAGTGGCTGATACGGCATTTTAGCATTTATTGGAATGGATAGAATGCTGTGAATGGTGTGACCATTGATATTGTAAGCAGCTACACCAGTTGGAGCCATTTTCAACACTGAAATATCATCAGGATTATGTAAAATTCTTGCTAATATACGGGTTGCTTCATAATATAGACATTTCACTAAATGACTCTTTCCAGTTCCAGCACCACCTGTGATAAATATATGAAAAGGTTGAACCTGTTGTCCATTTGCTTTATCTAAGCACCATTGTCTTATTTTGTAGAAAACCATCTTTTGTTTCTCATTCAAAGACCGTATCATATTATGTCTGTCTTGGTTAGAAATCTTGTGCGATCTAATTTCTATCGTACACACGTCTGCTTTAGGAGAATCTTTTAAATCGGGAATAGCAAGATTATCATCTTCCATATCCACATTAATACTAGGAAGTTCAAGTCTTTTTACTTCACTCTCAGGACATAAAAGGCCCCATGCATCTTCTGGTACGCCAAAACGTTCCAAATGTTCTTGAGCCTGATCAATGGTATTTGCATTTTCTTCAAACTTTTTCATATTATCACACACAACAGAACTTACTCTGGTAACTTCACATCCAGATAATTTCACATAGCCTGTCTCATAAAATTCTTGATAACTTTTGAACCCTGGAGGTTTCAACTGTTCATCCACAATATGCGGCAGAAAAAGCTGTAGTATGCTCATGTAATAATTTTCAGGTGAAGCAGTGACTGAAAATCTTGGATACCTTATTACAGCATCTTTAGTACGCGTTCGTTTTTGAATATATCCTAAATTATTTTGAAGCGGAAAAACATGTTCACTTCTCTTATTAATTTTTTGACATGCGGTCAATATTCTATATTGAGAGCAGAAATTAGCAAGGCACATATTGATAAATGTTGCATTTCTGGGACGGGCTTTGTATCTTTCTATTTTGCTGGGCATCCAGATGTTCTCATCATCATCATTATCACAATCTGGTCTGCTTTTTATCACACTTAATGGTAAACTCATCCTTATTGGGTCTGGACCAACAGATATGAATTCTACTTTTCGAGAATATTCCTTCAATTTAAGGCTACAAACACGAAATACACTCTCTTGGGCCGATACTTCACGATTTTGCAGGTAAACATGACCAAGTTGTTTCATACTATCTTTGGCATTTTTATTTCCATCAGCCATCTCAGAAAGAGTTTGACTCAAAAGTAGTCCCATTTCTCGTTCAGCTTTTGACATGTAAGATACTATATAAACAACACATGCGTATGCATTTGTTACATACTGTAAGTCCATATTGGCATTCCAAGCTCTCAATAAATCTGGGTTAAATTGATTTATCCATACATCAGCAGGGTTTCTTTTGATGATGATACTCTCTTGGGATGCAATTTCATTATGTGCATTCTGAAATTGACTTTGAGTAATACCAAGTTTGTCAAAAAGTTGCTTTGCACTGTTAAATTCAGTTCCATCAGACAGAGCATTTTTAACAGAATTCAACAACTCATTTGCATCGCTTTTACGACTGTTCTTAGCATCTGCTTGATTTTCATTCTTTTTGGGGGGTTTACATGTCTCCTCGTGTTTTGATGAATCTTTGTCTTTAACTTTAATAATGAATGTTTTTTCAGAAGGGGGTCTTGGGAAATTAAATCTACACACAGTTCCTTTTTTTTTACAAGACTTTGAATGCTTCTTGCTGTGTTGCTGAACTGAAGATACTATTTCATGCAATTCTTCATCTTCATTTTTATCTGGATTTAAACAAGAAATGTACTTGTCAATAAATTGTACAACCTCTTCATCTTTGTCTTTTCCCAGCTCTGGAGCATGTCTCACCCATAGCAAAATGTGCGTGTGAATTGAACCTCGACTTTGGCTTTCGTGGCGGAATGCAAAATCATCAATGATACCAATCGGTGCAGCTGGTGACAAAATTACCTTCTTCAAAAAAGTATTAAATCTTTTATCATACATCCTAGCAACTGTAACAGGATTGGATCTAATGAGATTACATTTTTCAGCCCAATCTAACTCACTAGGTTTTCTGCTATCTCCCTGTTGTCTTAACAAAGTGTTGATCATTTCTGGCCATCTCATATCTGCACATGAAAATGATGCAAACCATGTTGGCTTTCCAAGTTGTCGTACCATTGCCAATATATCTTTCTGTGTCTTTTGCCAGTAAGGAGGTGTACCTCGAATCTGTTTAAGGAATTTATATCCTCTGTCTGATTTTAAAATGTTTTGTATTTTCTCGGCACATTTCAAATCTGAAGCCTTAATTGATGATGAATTATCTTTCTTGCTGCGACTTTGTCTTAATGCAATGGAAACCTGAGACAAAACCTGCTGAATTTCATAACTATATTGCGCATAAAATATGTAGTCTGTATTTTGAGCAAATCTATTATCAACATGCATCAATCGGTTGTGCAAATAGCGTCCTAATGTTAGCTTCTGATCTCTTTTATCATGGTATGTTGGTTGACCTTGAGGAAACAACACTGGAAAGCACTTTGCTTCGTTTGTTTCATCTTGCAAAAGACGTATAGGAGTTTTTCCTTCACAAGGAGCACAGCATATTATCTCGTCAAAATACTGATCTAGGATTTCTTGTCCAATATCAGCAGGTTGTAGACATGAATTTAAGTGACTACCATGAAATCGGTCTTCTTCATCTTCAATGTCACTTTTATCTGAATCTTTTGTATTTGTATCAATATTTTGATGAATTTCACCCTCAATTTCATCATGTGACAGGATATTCTGCAATTGTTGTTCTTGTCCCTTTAAAAATTCCCGTAATCGGCATTTATTATTGATCTCAATGACTTCTTCAGTTTCATCATCGTTTTCAGTCGGTTTCATCACATTTTCCCACTGATCATTCACATGAACATTAACATAATATTTGTTATTCATTTTCAAGTAATGTAATCCTCTCAGAATTTTAGATTTGTTTACAAATTTATACTCATAATGACCTTTGTAAGACAACTTTCTTTTGAGTTTGACACGGATTAATTGATCTTCAGTTTGTGATCTAGGTAAAACATTAACAGTTTCATACGTATTTGAAGGGACACACACAACAGGACCATGAATACCATTTTGACCACCTTTAGGGAGCGCTAATAATTTCATAAAAGGAATATTCAATGCTATCAAATGCTGTTCTAAACTGTTAAGGTGAGCAAGTTCTTCTGGAATCTCTTGCAATTCCAAATTATTCATATTAGCTTCAGCAGGTACTGTACCACTTTGTAATTTTCTGTGACAAGTGAAACATATCCACAGTGATGACCTTGATGAATGATATATTGAACATTCTTTCTTACAACCTGAATCACAAACATGCAAGTACTTGGTACTAATATACATCTGAAGTTTATAATTGTTAATAGCACATTTCTTAACTTGATTTTTAAAAAGAAGTTTAAAGCAGACAGCACAAACATATTCCGGTCCATGACACACAATATCTCTAAATTCTTTTAAAACATCATCAAATTTTGAAAAATACTCACATCTTTTTAAAGTTTTCTTCAAATTTCGGCGCAATACCCTCTCTCTGTACCGTTTAATTCTTTTATATTTATCTTTCAACAATCCAAGCTTCTTTTGTCTGAATTCATTAATTTTATACTTAGATGCAGATAATGTTTTCATCTTAGATTTTAATGTTCTTCTATAACCTTTATCATTGTGATACCTAAATCTCATGTGAGCTTTGTGTTTTTGTCTGAAATGCTGATTTTTAGAATACTCTTCTTTTATTCTATTTTTCATTTTAGCTTTTTGCTTTTGTCTGAAATGGTGATTCTCAGAATATTTGGTTTTCATTTTCTTTTTCATTGTATCTTTTTGTCTGTCTTTGAAATACAGGTTTTGAGAGTATTTTTCTTGTATTCTATTCCTCATTTTTTCCTTTACATCTTCTTTAAATTTTTCATTCATCATATATTTCTCTTTATTATTACTGATACATCTTTTCTTATAATGAAAATTCGAATGATAACGATTTCTCATAACAGATTGTTGTTTTGCTTTGAAGTTAACATCATGTTTGTATTTTTCCTTCAAAAGACTTTGAATGTAATCTTTTTTGCATTGATAATCTTTTTTCATTTTATTGATCTTCTCAATTTTCCATACAAAATCGTTATGATACTTCTGATTCACACTCTTTTTTTTCCCTTTGCACACATTCTTAGTTTTTCCTTTTACATATAGATTTCCTTTATTGTTCTTTACATTTGCTATCTCACGTTTTTTCCTCATGTAATCTCTTTGACGTTTCAACATTAGATTATACCCCTTTTTACGTCTTTTCCTAGTTGTTTTAGTCTCTGTTAAGTTTATCAGTTTCACTTTAGTTTTTTCATCACTACTTCTCATTTCAACATTATTACAAGCCCATTCATTTCCACTTGTTGTGACACAATCATCCTTTCTGCTTTTTCTCGTTTTACTTACATTATTACCCAAATTACCATCATTAATGTCAATTTCAGAGGTATCTAATTTCCGTTTTCTGTTCATAGACATTTCTAGTTGTTCTATCCCATCTGACATATCTTCTTCATCGCATATTATTATTTCCTTTTGTCTTTCAAGATCAGAAAACGATTTCAAACATTGTTTAGAAACATTACATTCATCTAAGGTTTCCTTCATACTTTCATGTTCAATTGATGTCTCACGGCTACTTGATGACAAATTATGATGATCGGAAGTATAAGGTATTTGAACACGGTTGTTCAATGTTTCATTCTTGCCTGAATATGTTTTCACACAAATACCAGTTACTTCGTATTCGGTGTTTTCTGAACATCCCATTGTTCTCGCTAATCTCATACAATGTTTGTATACACCTTGCCAACTTCGAGTTTTTAGTAAAATACTAAAACCATTATCAATGACCAAGCCAAACATATTCCTTGAATGTGAATCACATATGAAAAAACCATCAAAACCAGAAAGAACGATGAAAGTACTACCTGCAAATGTCACAAAACATGCATCAATATCACTACTAAGTTTTTGTTCCAGTGCAAGCTTCAATGGCATTGAAACACAATTTGAAAATGTTAATTCATCATCTTGCAACAACCCAGCAATTGATTCGTGACACTCTATTTCAAACAATTCATTGTATGCATCTAAGTGTGTGGGCAAGTCGGATATTAACAGATATTCTTCTTGACGTGAAATAAACTGCCTAATATTACGATATAATTCATCACCATTTATAAGAATCGTGTCGAGATCACTTTTGTTCCAATCATCAGCTTTCTTTATCTTGCTGTACAACAAAGCGGATAATGAATTAGCAACACATTGCTTTCCAGCTGAATGACTAAATCTCCAATGACCTTGATTGAATGTTCCTTGCACTATCTGTTTTATTTGTGTTGAAACAATTGCACTTATATCATTTGTGTTGTCATTGGCTTCTAAAGAATTATCATTACCAGCATTGACATTTTCAACCACATTAAAATGTTCATTGTTTGTGTAGAGTATGTAAATACCTCTATTAGATGTTTTCACGTTGATTCTTCCTGGTTTTTTTGCTGAATACATCTGCCAACATGGTACTTGATCATTGTAAGAATAAATATCAATATCAATTAAATTAGCTAGTGCACTCATTTCAGTGTCTGTAGCCCATGTTCCATTTTCCATTATATTTTCTTGCAGGACATATTGTTTGACGGATGTGAACTCACTTCTCAATGTCTTTTTAAACATATCATTGGTATTCAGTAAATGGTTCACAGTAGCATTCCTTAGAATTGCATGATAACATTCAGTTCCAGATATTGCATATGAAATTGCACGAAAGAAACAGTTGCCATCCCTTTTTATTATCTTAACTCTTGAAGGATCTCCAATAAGCCCATCTTCATTTGATATTGAATCACAGGTTGTATTTGTGTAAGTAATATCCAATCTTTTACAAATGCCCTGTTTGTCATTTACTTCAAGTGGCACAAATTTCAAAAATTTGTCTGGTCTATCATGCATTCCAAGATTTGATATGAACTGCACTTCTTCTTCAGATTCTTTGCAATTAGTATACAAACTATCTTTTTTTCCTGTAACAATGGCATTGATGACATTTGCTTCTGAGACTGTTTCCAAGGTATTTGTACAATTAAACTGATCAGTTTGCTTATTTTTCTCAATCAGAGTTGCATTGTTGCTGCTGTCTTTTAACATGACATCTGGAAAAATGTGAGTTTCACATGCATTGTCATCTATATCTTTCACAGTCATGACATGTTCACATGTCGTGTTAATTTCTTCCAAAGTGCTGGGCTCAATTTCACTATTTCCAAGACCTGTGTTACTATCAGTGTGCATTATAGATGTATCCATGTCACTACTACATTTTTCTTCAAAGTCAATGTGTAATTCAACTTGGTCTATCATACTCCCAGTTTCCATATTGCAAATATGTTCTTTTGATAATTCATTCTTTTGACAAGCACTGGAGTTTACAAAGTCAGTCTCGTTTGAGTGTACATTTACATTTCTCTCATCTTTGCCTATTCTAATATCTCCTTTCTTATTCAATTGAGAAACAGAGCAATTATCATTTAAATTGTGATTTCTCTTTGTGAACCAACCTTTGCTATTCCTTCCTTGACCTTTTCTTTTTTTACCACCTGCATGTACTCTGTATTGACGTAAGTATTCCATCTTCTTAAAAACATTACAACCTTCTACGTTAACTTCAACATCAAAATGCGGTTTTGACAACGGACATACTCTACTAGTTACATCAGCGTAAGATTGATTTTGCTTTCTCTCAATTTGCTTACTAGCTTCATTGAACATGTTCATGGAATGTGGAGACTTCACACTAGAAGAATAAATACACAGTAGAGTTTCTGCATATGTTTGCACACTGATGTCTTTTTCTTTGTTTTCTTGGTTCTGGCACACTTTATACTCTTTTGTGTCGTTTTGTTTATTCTTATCATGGCTTCTATAGAATGTCTTGACTGCTTTGCCAATATACGTAACACCTGGTTCCAAAAATACACCATTGATTGATCTTCTGTGCTTCATGTATGGTTCAAAATCTTCTTTTTTCTTTTTAGTCAATTTCTTTCTTTTGCTTTTCACCTTGACCCAGTTATTATCATGTACAGTGGGCAGCTTTGGATCTTTGATATGAAATAGTTTATCTGCTAGACATTCAGTAATTCGTGTGTCATATTTTCTTTCTTCATCTGCAAACGCAGTGCTCTTTTTTCTAGTATTAACATACCTCTTCTTTGGTCTCCAAACTTTCTCTGATCTCTTTGTAATTGGTTCCACATACTGTAGATTATCATCATCCTCAAACATCCTGAGAGGCTCATATCTGTTGTAATGATACGGAATACACACTTTGTCAAAGATGCGATGCGCAATGTTGTTATTTCCACATAACGAACAAATCCATATCAATCTAATATCATTCAGTTTGTTCTCACAAAAAGATCCCATACATGTTACATGAAAATGGTTCCTACAAATTTCACAAGTTACATTACTTTCATGTTCTTCAATCTCATTACTACACACACAGCATTCATTTAGTTCTGAATTGTTCATTAACATATTTGACAGTAAGTCCATAATTTCATCAACTACTTCCATAAATTCAATGGTATCCATTGTGATTTCTTTCTTTATCCCACTAGAAAAAAATTAGATGAAGTTTCTTTCGATTAACTTTGAAATAACTTACAATATTGTGGTTGTGGTATGATAGTACAAGCTTCCTCAGTTGTTGTCACATGTAGCTTTTTCTTTCTCATAAGTTTGCTCAGTGATTGATAAATGGTATTAACATGAGTTTCGTCAGTGGTTTTTAAATGGTATTAGCATGAGATTCCTCAATAGTTGTGAGATGCTTCAACCATGAGCTTCCTCAGTGGTTGTCAGAAGGTATTACCACGAGCTTCGTCAGTGGTTGTTAAGTGGTATGACCACGAGTTTCCTCAGTGGTTGTTAAGTGGTATGACCACGAGCTTCGTCAGAGGTTAAGTGGTATGACCACGAGTTTCCTCAGTGGTTGTCAAAGGTATGACCACGACCTTCGTTAGTAGTTGTTAAGTGGTATGACCACGAGCTTCGTCAGAGGTTGTTAAGTGGTATGACCACGAGTTTCCTCAGTGGTTGTCAAAAAGTATGACCACGAGGTTCCTCCGTGGTTTGTAGAGCCAACGCTTGCTTTTGTAACGGGCACCTGTAGATTAGACCAACAAAAAACAACACAATATCAATGATACTTTCATGATCTATTCAGTTTCAGTAATTATCCACAACATAGACTTTAAAATAATAGATTTTTTGCGAAATTGCAGGTATCGCAAATAACAATAAATATACTATGTACATAAATGAACAACATAATAATTCAACCAATTACTATAATAACGTTTTTGTAACTATAAATTCTCCAAATGCTAGCTATTGTTATATTAAAAAATAATCATAATATTTGAAATCATCAATAGAAATGCACTGTAGAGATCCCACATTTCTCTTAACCAGACCTTAAAGGGAATCCAGCCTTGGCAATTAATTGTTGTCTTGGAAAGTAGACAAATAAATAAAACAAAATGGTAGAAGTGTGAAAGAAATTGTACAAACAATAATAAAGTTATGGCGTCTTTAAAATTGAGAAACCATAGACTATGTAGGTATCAAATTGGCAACTGCGTAAGTAAAATATGATACAAGGCAAAGGACAATTTTCTTTTATGGCCATTTACTTAATTATCAACGATTTGTGGGCAATAATCTAAATATAACGTAGGTAGTATAATCTTTAATGTCCTCAAGAACAAAAAAAATGAAGTAAAACTTATGAAAAAATAACATTTAAGCAATTTTATGTATTGGAGTACTTGGGAAAGTGTAGTCCTTGCCTTACACCACAATGACATCAAATATTCAGCCAATTTGAAGTCTCCATGGCTATAGTGATTACCAATACAACTTTTGCATTGTTTGTCCAATATTCTTTCAAAGTTTCACCTTTCCACTTGTATGATTTTTTCTTTCTTCTAAAAACAAGATTTTATTTGGGCTGGATTCCCATTTAATAGAACATGAAACTTGCTTTTGTACCTTATCAAAACAACAAGGCAGGCTTCCAACGTTCTCTTACTCTCTTGGTGTCTATATTAATCTGCAAAAATGATATAAATACAAATCTATGAATATTTCATCAAATTGTTGCCTTAAAAATAATGCTTACATGGCATGCTGTAATTGAAAACATACCTTTAAAGGAGGAATAAAGAGAATGCATTAGCATTATTATTTCTTGCCCAGTTGCCCACTTGTTAAAATAACGAGAATTCATTAATCTCCTCTGTCATGCAACATAATCGTATCCAATCTCATTATGAAATATGTGTTAAAGGAAAGTGATTTACGAAATTAATTTGACATGAGCTATTTCATATTATTACTCCTTTTCTCGTTTCTTTGTACTTGGACACCACTTTGATATTAATTTATTGCACTGATATTTTACATGTCTGAAGATTATGCATTTGTGAGTGTAGACTAGGCCCTACAAGATGCAGTATCATGAAAATCTATGCAACACCCAACATACATTTTACAAATTCTTTCAAATATTACTTTTGCAACCCCAAAATACTCAGTTCTATACAGCTTTGATTCGTCTTTCATTATTAACCTGGGATTTTTTTTCATTTAGCAGCGCTCAAAATCTATAATTTTCAGCATATTTTTGTGTGGGGCCCTCTATTGATTAGTTGTTATGATTGTCTTCTAACTGTTTTTTAGATCTAAATCTGACAGTGAAAATGCATTCAATTTAAATTAAATATTAAATTCAATTCAAATAAAACATTTATTTTCTTCCATTTCAACTTACCAAAACTTCTGAAATCACAGAAATCTATCAATAATTCAATATCCACAAGGCTTTATCATGAAACTAGTCACCACTCTTCTCGTATGTGTTGGTGTGTGCCCCGTTGTGTACAAAGTCAATAGGAATTGAAAAAAGTCACCAGCGCTGACAGAATTCAGGCCGCAAAGTATCAAATTTTCACTGTTTTGTGAAATCAAGAGAAAACAAAAGCATGTCCATAACAATACTGACGATATATGGAAAGCTAATGAAGTAAACTTTCAAATGACACCAAAAAGTTAGAAAACTATTCATGATTGAGTGAGCACTCCCCACTTAAACAAAGGGCATGGAAATTAGGGTGGGCAGTAATTAGCCTTCCAATTTCTTTCAGTTTTGAGAGGCGAGTCTCCTGGAACTTGCAAAGTCATGAAAGTTGAGGGTGTTGTGATAAATTAATGATAATAATAATAATAATAATATAGGTATATTTACCCAGGTAAGCCGCTTCAGTTCCAAAAACTGTTCTCCCAGCGGGTCCTGCTATTATTATTACCCCGGCTTTAGCTGGGCTGCCTAGGCGCTCAAAGCATTCAAGGAATTTCTTCCTACCGGGTACCCATTCATCTCACTTGGGTTGAGTGCAGCACAGTGTGGATAAATTTCTTGCTGAAGGAAATTACGCCATGGCTGGGAATCGAACCCACGTCCCTCTGTTTCAAAGTCCAAAGACTAATCCACTGGGCCACAACGCTCCATTATGATCAACATTATTAATTTAGATTCTTAGTATAATTTCAAGAATTATCAAATTTGAATTTAATGCATGAGTGAGCATGAATTACATTTTTGTGTCCATCATTTTGACCCTTTCAAAAAGATCTTAGCAATGTGTTAATGGGAGTCAGAATAGGATGAGAAAGGACTTAGGTGGGGAAATAGGTTGATGGGATAAGGTTCAACAAAACACTTAGCCCTCCCCCCCCCCTCTTCTCCTCTCTATCTTCTCTATCCCTTCCTCCCAACCTGAGAGACTAGCCTGTGCTAGGGTGAGCAGAAATTAGCCTTCCAGTTTTGTTTAAAGGTGAGTCCTGTGGAACTTGCAAAGTTAAA
Organism: Lytechinus variegatus; assembly: GCF_018143015.1. Classification (NCBI taxonomy): domain Eukaryota; kingdom Metazoa; phylum Echinodermata; class Echinoidea; order Temnopleuroida; family Toxopneustidae; genus Lytechinus; species Lytechinus variegatus. Next base: position 23,381,910 of record NC_054755.1, on the reverse strand, counting down.
GGTGTCATGCTAAATTATTGATGAGATCAGTTTTGGTTTCTTAGACCAATTTCATGAGTTACTAAATTGAAATACAGTGCATGAGTAAACAGGAATTGTAAATTTAGTGTGGCATTTTAAGTTTATTATGTGGATCTCAGCAAGTGTTCTTGTAAAAGTCAGAGTAACGTGATGGTACCGGTTGCATGCAAGGGGGGTCAGATAGGGTAAGACTGGGTTAAACAGTTAAAAAGGCATTTTTCTTCTTTGTGTTGTCCTACTAATTCCCTCCCCTTCACCTATCTTTCTTTCTTTCTTTCTCCTGGACCATGGTATTCAAAACTTAGATGCCAAGTCACTGATGGTGAATGGGTCTTTTTTTTATTGAATGATTCTATAAAATTGAATAATTGTGATGATTTATGAATTCATTGAAAAAGCAGAATAATTCATTGATAATTAATGGAAAAAGCTGAATGTTTAATTGATCGCATTGATTGAGTTGATTTACTAACAAATTGTTGATTGATAGGCAAACGTTGATGACAGAATTCTAAATATATATCAAATTGACAGTCTGCTTCGGACTTTATGCGTACATGTAATATCATTCAGTCTTGAACATCCTTTTGGCCTTTTCCCATGAGCTTTAATACTTCACCCACTTAAAGAGAAATTCCAGTAGTTGCATTAAACACTGATTTCATGAGAAAGTCTGTAAAACAAGGCTTAATTGTCAGTATATCATCGAGGATCTAGATCTTGAACTACAGTTACATTAACTGAACTTTGTGAAATCTTGAAATCTACGCTGAAAAATGTTCACACTAAAGATAACCAACACAGATAAGCGCATGTGGGACGATGTATAATTATTGCTTAGAGCGTCGGGCTCTACTCGAATCATGTGCTTTTTTGCTGATTTCTCAGCAATTACACAATTTCTTCGAGAATCCTTTGGCACATGCGTTTTATTTATACAAACAGACACTTTGGTGGTCATTTCATTGGATTTTGTACAAACTCATTTTGATATCGTTACCAAAACTAGCATTTACCTTATAGTCCTATCTCACCCCTATTCTCCTTACTTCAATGAACACACTGCTGAGATCCACATGATGAGAAGTTAAAATGCTACACTAAAGATTACAATTAATGACACTCACTCATGCATGAAACTTCAATGTAGTAATTCATGAAATTTGCTGTAACAATTTAAATTGATCATTAAATTTATCACAACACCCTCAGCTTTGCAAGTTCCAAGGGACTTGCCTCACAAAATCTGAAAGAAAATGGAAGACTAATTCCTGCCCACACAAATTTTCATATCCTATAAGTGAGTAGTGCTCACTCAAGCATGAATAGTTTTCAAACTTTTTGGTGTCATTAGAAGGTGTACTTTCTAAATATATAGATACTTTTCCCCAAAGTGACATATTTCTTGTTTGGCAGCCATTTCAAAAGTGTTAATGGGAGTCAAAATGGGATGAGAAAGAACTTAGGTCAGGAAGTAGGTTGATGGGATAAAGTTCAACAGAACACCTAGCCCCCCCCCTTCTCTCTCTCTCTCTCTCTCAACCTGGAGACTAGCCTGTGCTAGGGTGAGCAGAAATTAGCCTTCCAGTTTTGTTTAGAGGTGAGTCCTGTGGAACTTGCAAAGTTAAAGGTGTCATGCTAAATTATTGATGAGATCAGTTTTGGTTTCTTAGGCTAATTTCACGAGTTACTAAATTGAAATACAACGCATCAGTAAACAGGAATTGTTAATTTAGTGTGGCATTTTAAGTTTATTATGTGGATCTTAGCAAGTGTTCTTGTTAAAGTCAGAGTAACGTGATGGTACCGGTTGCATGCAAGGGGGGAGGGGGTCAGATAGGGTAAGAGTGAGTTAAACAGTTAGAAGGGCATTCTTCTTCTTTTTGTTGTCTTACCAATTCCATCCCCTTCACCCATCTTTCTGAATGTTTAATTAATCGCATTGATTGAGTTGATTAACTAACAAATTGCTGTTCGATAGGCAAACGTTGATGACAGTATTCTAAAAATATATCAAATTGACAGTCTGCTTCGGACTTTATGCGTACATGTAATATCATTCAGTCTTGAACTGAACATCCTTTTGGCCTTTTCCCATGAGCTTACTTCACCCATTTAAGTCCTATCTCACCCCTATTCTCCTTACTTCAATGAACACACTGCTGAGATCCACATGATGAAAAGTTAAAAAACTAAAGATTACAATTATTGACACTCACTCATGTATTTGAGTAGTGGTCACTCAAGCATGAATAGTTTTCCAACTTTTTGGTGTCATTTGAAAGTTTACTTTATTAGCTTTCCATATATATATACATAGAGAGAGATATTTTTCCCCTAAGTGACATATTTTTGTTTGGCAGTCATTTCAAAAGTGAACAATTTTTTGAGACCCACTGCATATATCGCTCAGGCTCTGCAATGCAGGCGAGACCAAAACAAGAGTTTTTTTTCCTACTTTGATATATGAAAAGCAATGGCTAAATTAAAGTCTGTTTCCTCATTACCTGCTAGGCCACAGTGTGCATGGTGTGGTACCAATTCGAAATTCACTTCTATTTCAAACCTGTTTATTATCATTAATCCTACAGTGGACCCTATCCGAACTCTCGGCCTCGCCTGAGGCTGCTGAGGTACAGGATTATCAATCATCAGTTACATGACTAAAATACATGTAGAAAATGCTTCAAGTAATAAACTTACCAAATCTTCTGAAATCACAGAAATCTATCAATAATTCAATATCCACAAGGCTTTATCATGAAACTAGTCACTTCTCTTCTCGTATGTGTCGGTGTGTGAACTCGTTGTGTACAAAGTCAATTGGAATTGAAAAAGACACCAGCGCTGACGGAATTCAGGTTGCAAAGTATCAGGTTTTACTGTATTGTGAAATCAAGAGAAAAAGAAACCATGTCCATAACGATACTGACCTCTCTAACTTGCTTTCTCAACGCATCCTCCACTGGAATATTTTGATGACCCGGTGACCCGAGCTGCACCTACGACGACGTGTTAACAGACATTCAACAGTGCAAAGCGTGACAAGTTTGATCATTTCCCAATTGCCATTAAATTACTGCAATGTATACTTTGCTCAATAATTATCACGGGACAATGAAAATGAAAGTGGGATAAATTTCTTGCTGAAGGAAATTACGCCATGGCTGGGATTCGAACCCACGTCCCTCTGTTTCAAAGTCCAAAGACTAATCCACTTGGCCACAACGCTCCATTATGATCAACATTATTAATTTAGATTCTTAGTATAATTTCAAGAATTATCAAATTTGAATTTAATGCACGAGTGAGCATGAATTACATTTTTGTGTCCATCATTTTGACCCTTTCAAAAAGATCTTAGCAATGTGTTAATGGGAGTCAGAATAGGATGAGAAAGGACTTAGGTGGGGAAATAGGTTGATGGGATAAGGTTCAACAAACCAAGTCGGGGGACGGAAGGGCGGACAGGGGCAACGCTTGATGCCCCCTTCCGGACTTCGTCTGCGGGGGCATAAAAATACCCTTTTTAAAAATAACATTTACAGCCATTTGATGTATCAAAGTACATGGAAGAGTAGTCCTTGCCTTACAGCTTATGGCCAATTTGAAATCTCCATTAATGGAGTGATTAACTTTTGAAAATTCATAAGTTTTGTATTGTTTTTCCAATATTTTCCAAACCTTCACCAATCAACTTTTCTGATTTTTCTCTTTCCTCTAAAAACATTTTTTTTTAATTTGGGTTGGATTCCCCTTGAATACAATTGACACTTGTTTTTGTACCTTATAAAAAGAAAAAGGCAGGCTTCAAACGTACTCTCCTGGTGTGTTATGGCATATAAAGTCTATTAACCTGCAAAAAGGATATAAATACAAATTTATGAATATTTCATCAAATTGCTGCCTTAAAATAATGCTTAAATGGCCTTCTGTAATTGAAACCATATTTGTAAAGGAGGAATAGAGACAGTGCGTGAGCAATATTCTGTCTTACCCAGTTGCCCACTTGTTAAAATAAATCCTCATCATAATATAATAAAATTCCTCTGTCATGCAACAGAATCGTATCCAAACCTCATTATGAAATATCTGGTAAGGAAAGTGATTTCCAAATAAATTTGACACGAGCCATTTCATACTCTCTTTCCTTTGCACTTGGACACCAATTTGATATCAATGACATTATTGCACTGATATTTCACATGTCTGATTGTTAGCATTTGTGAATGCAGACTGGGCCCTACAAGATGCAGTATCATGAAAATCTATGTAACATATCCAACATACATTTTACAAATTCTTTGAAATATTATTTTTACAACCAAGGATACTCAGTTGAGTTCTATACACTATACAGTTATGATTTCGTCTTTCATTATTAATTCAAAGACAATTTCTTTTTCTATTTAGCAGCGCTCAAATTCCATAATTCTCAGCATATTTTTGTGTGGGCTATCTATTGACTAGGCGTAATGACCAGCATAATGATTATGTTCTAACTTCTGATTTTGTAGATCTAAAACTCCGACACTGAAAACGCATGCAATTTAGATTAAATATAGATTCTAAATGACATTCGCTGCAGTATAGACCTTCTAGATTCTTGGCAAAATCACCTTTTTTACATCAATCATATGCTACTTCAAGCACAGACAGGAGGAAAAATGACGCGTTTCTATGGAGCCTATTGAATTGACGGGTCATCATGGTCACATCTTAGATCTACGGTATCATGAACCATCAATAAACTCGTACATGGATGATGGAGAAGACTTTATGCATGCGCATACAGTACACAATAACGCTCACAAAAGATAAACTTACCCAAACTCTAAAATCACAGAAATCTATCAATAATTCAATATTGAGAATGCACTTAATAACAAATGAAGAATATAGTATCCAACTGTAGTGTTAGTCGCACAATATCAAGTCTTCACAGTATACAGTATGTATAATAGTGAAATGGTGAAACCATAGAGCTATCACAGATGGTGGACCTTAGTAGGATCACATTTTTAAATTTTTGAATTTGTATTTAAACATCCCCACATATCCACATATATATTTACAATGACATGAAAGAGAAAACACAATCAAAGCAAACATACCAACTCCCAGTTCCAAAGGTTTCCAAAAAGTGAAGATATTATGTGTCGAACATAATCCAAAGCGGGACCCATAGTCCTTAGTAAACCATGTCCAAAACGAAAATGACCTCTCTTTCGAAACACATTCTAGCTTGGAACAAGGAGCTTCTTGCTTGAAATCTTATGATGACCCGTGATAACCCCAGCTGCACATCTACGTGTTAACAGACATTCAACAGCGCAAAGCGTGGAAAATTTGATCATTAATCATTATCATTGACCTAGGTCCTTGGGGGTGTTGGCTGGATGATGGGGTCTGTGCAAAGCGGATATTTTTTTTCATTGTGAATGACATTAACTTTTTGATTCTCAAAACCATACTTCTTCTTCCTCTGCTCTATTGCCTTCTGTGAAAGCCATCGTTTCCTCTTCATCGATCCCCCTTCTCCAGATACTTCATAATATTAGTTTATTCATTGCACTCTTCATTAAATCATCATCAGCTTCATCAGCATCTCCTCCATGATTTTTTTACTCCTTCTCCTTATTTTTTTCTCAATACCTTTTTTTCATTCCACTTCATGAATGGCAGAAACATAGTAAGGGGTACATGAGGGCTTAAAGATATTGTCAGGTGTCAAAAGCACAACACGAATGGGGCCTATATTGTAGGTATTTTGTGCTTTCGAATGGGTGAATAACAAAACAAACATAACATTATGCACACAAATAAAAAAGTTAACTTGGTAATATTCTTCATAGATATATTAAACGATTGTAATGGAAGTGGTGGTGGTGATTTTTTACCTGACTGCTAAGAAAGCATGGATGCTTGTAAGCAAGCAACCAGAGGACCGACGGCTTAAGGTCCTCTCCGAAGGACCTGGTACTGAGGATTAATGCCTTAAGGGCACTAGCGCGCCAAGTGGGAATCGAACCCAGGTCACCGGAATACGAATCTCCCGCTCTACCGACTAAGCTATCGCGCCTCCACACAATACCGGTTGAACCAATGTTCCCAAATTTATAAAAATGCTAATGGAACTCAAAAATTACAGCAAATAATTTGTTTGTTTTCCAGATTTAGTAGACATCTAAGGAGTACCTCTTTTACCTGTCAATCATTCACCTTTAGTTGTTTATGTCATCTAATTCCGAAACTCCCATTACCATACTACAAATCTCGTGAACAATATGACTCATATGCTACCTAGTTTACAAATGCAGACCCACATCTGTATAGCCTAGCTGCTCTGCATATATATATATATGTGTGTGTGAAATCATGTAAGGCATCAGACTTGCGTCCTTAGGGTCCACGGTTCGAACCCAAAAGTGGACAGATTTTTTTTCTTTTTCTTTTCTTTTCAACATTTTGCTAATGTTCCTTTATCACCATTACAAGGTATATGAGTTCAAATATCGCACAATAAAGTAGATTAAAATCGTTTTTAATGAGCCTATAACATGTACAATGTGTATCGCCTACTCCTACAAGTATTTAAGTAAGTAATTCTCATTTCCCTCTTTTCACGAGTATTCCACATGTACTTTTCGTAATAAGAGTCTAGTTTTCAATATGAGCATCGTATTGATCTCAATAAACATGGTGATTGTATTCGTGATCATGAAAATCAGAGACAGATCACCTAATTTGTCCTCATGAGGACGAATTAGGTGATCTGTCTCTGATTCTCATGATCATGAATACAATCAATGTAGATCAATAAGATCATCATGATGAAAACTAAACTGTCATTCTGAAAATAATGTGTTGATAAATCTTGAAAAACGGGAAAAGAGAAAGTTATGTGACAGATATATACACGTATACGTATTTTGATATGCAATATTTTAACTTTTATACTGATGCAGGGGTTGGTTATATGATTGAATGGCAATATCCAAGCACAATTTACCGACTTTAGGCATGTAGACAAATCCAAGTAGAAATCCTCCAATATATTCAAAATGTTCCAATTATTGTACGATCCAAATATTTGACACAAAACCACACAATTATTGTTATAAGAAAACTGACTTGGCTAGCGCAAACATTCTTTTGGATTTTTCTCTTCGTGAATAACAGAGAAAAAGGGTAGTACAAAACTTGAATATGAGATGAGGTGGAAGATACAACATAGGCTATGACGAAATGTTGAAAAGAAAAAAAAAAATTCTGTCCACTTTTGGGTTCGAACCCTGGACCCTAAGGACGCAAGTCTGATGCCTTACCCATTGAGCTACACACTTCCCATAGACTTTACACATAAGCAAAACAAGAGGATCTGAAATCCAACTTTGCAAGTGAAATACGGGCATGATACCGGCATCTGATCGGAAAACGGAGACCACACTTGCGATAGCTTACAATCACACCTATAACATACTCAAAGCTCAAAGAAAACCGACCAGAAAAAATGGAGATATGGCTCGCGAAATAGAGGAATGTAAAATCCAGTTTTGAGAAAAAGTCATTTCCCATAGAGATTGCACACAAAATGAGCGAAAATGACATAACTCTTTAACTTGGATTTTTTTAGGATGATCCATTCCTTTAAATGTTAATATAGCCATCACAATAGAAAGAGTATGTCCTCAGCTACAACATATTGAAAACTGAGCGAAAATTGACCAATATTCACAGAGTTAGAGTCAAATAAGCATAATTATGATGACGTCATAAGTAGCAAAATGGGAATTTTGAGTTCCGACGCAATTTTGATGACGTCATGATAAAATTTCGGGTCAAATGCGACATGAAATCACATCTCCCATCCATACTCTATTCGAATATGAAAAAAAAAATGGGGGTCAACGGACTACTTTAAGAGCTATAATGAATTTTGTATAGGCATGTTTTTGCACATATATTGTCTATGGTTAGTGCGCGCGCGCGCGCGTGCTGTAAACTTTGATGGAGGCTAATTCCTTTATTACTTGTCGTAGAAGGTTGATCAAGGTATCAAATTGTTCAGAATTATATTATCGGTGCATTGATATGAAAAAAATGGCGATCCTATGTCTTATAGTGCCGTTACGCGCGAGAACGCGCGCGTAACCGTGCGCGCGCGCAAATTTTTGAAATGCTTAAAATGACCTGATTCGTACTCTGTTTTAGTCAAAAAGTGATTTTGAGCATTTTAAAATTTTGACGCGCGCGTACGCGCACGTCGTGACCTTTACATGACCTTTGATGACATGGGCAGTTGACCCTTGACCTGAAGTTAATGTGATGTAAATATTGTTAATTTTTGATAATTGATAATGAAGATATGATTGATAATGTGATTTTACAAAATGGCGTCTAGATGACGTCATGATGACCTTTTGACCTTGAACTTGCTTTATACACATCACATGATAAGTCCCCATATCTGATGATATTTTGATGAAAATTGATGATGCAGATTTGGAGATTTTGTGCTAACAAGAAAAGGGCGGAAAAATAAAAATAAATAAAGAAATAAAAAAGAAAATTCGTACGAAATTAATAGTTGATCTGTCGATTGACAGATCACCTAATAAAATACTACTACTACACATGACTACAACTACTACTACTACTACTACTACTACTGATAATAATAACAATAATGATGATGATGATGATGATATTAATTATTTCAAATACTCCTACTTATAATACTAATGAAAATAATAATAACATTAATAATAATAATAATAATAAAAATAATAATAATAATAGTATGATGATGATGGACATAGTGATGATGATGATCGTGGTAATGATGAGGGTGATGTTAATCATGGAGATTAAAATGATGATGATGATAATGATGATGGTGGTGGTGATGATAATGATGATGGTGATGATGATGATAATGATGATGGTGGTGGTAATGATAATTGACGGTGACGATGATGGTGATAATGATGGTAATGGTGATGGAGATAAAGATAATGGTAATGATGATAGTATGCATTATGGTGATGATGATGATGATGGCCATGATGAGAATAATGATTTTGAAGATTATGAAGCTGATGATTACAGCGATAATGTTGGCCAATAATGATGTCGATAGATAGGGGGATGGATGATGAGGATAATGATGCTGCTGCTGATGGTGGTAGAAAGAATTGTGTTTTATTTTCACTTTTATTGCATCTACTTAAAAATAAACACATTAGACAACAAACAAATTATATTTGGCTCGTAATTTAATTGAAATCAAACTCGAGTAAATATATTGTAGAAATAAATACTACGTTTCAGCAACCCCGACCACAAGATAATGATCCACACTCTGTCGTGCATTTTTAAAACTTAGAAAAAATGTTAGAATAGGGCCTATCTAAATAATAAAAAAGTCAAGATAGCATAACCTCGCTGTCATCTTTTTAAATTCGAAATTGGATTTCAAATTAGACAGTGCTGACATCGTCAAAAAAAAAATCCGTGGGGTTTCACAAAATACTTTTAATAATAATAATAATATTCTGCATTTATATAGCGCTTAATACATCGGAACGACGTCTCTAAGCGCTTTACAGACATATTAAAACCCCGGTCATCGGATCCTTGCATGCCCGCATACAATGTACATGTATGCACCTTCTCCACTCCCTGGGGAGCATTCCAACAAGAGTTCCAAGACTCAATTGCTAGGCATACTACATAAAGGCTTTCACATCCTACTGGGTACCCATTTAACACCTGGGTCGAGAGTGGATTAACGCCTTGCCAAAGGACGCTAGGCCATGGTGGGATTCGAACACATGACCCTCTGATTACAAGGCGAGAGTCAGAACCGCTACACCACGGCGTTTCCACTCTTTATTTGACTTGTTGTTCCCTTTTGATTTGTAAGGGAGTGTGTACTACGTTAACCCATGGGATCATGCATTTTGATAGTAATTGCACACTGTTTCAATTAATCTCACGAGTTACGAGAAAGCGAAGCGAGTGAGAAAAGAATTACAGGCACTGATCTACTTGAGAAAAAATGATAACAAAAGATTATGTTGGTCAAAATTTTTGTCAATCCAAACTCTATTTGTGGAATAGATTCTTGAAAAACTTATTAAAAAAAAATAATGGAAGCCGTGAGGTGTAGTAGGCCTACAGGTAAGGTAGAAAATAATGGCTTGTGACGTTCGTCGTCGTTCGCGGAGCGGGGATAAAGTGGGGGTGGCCGCACTCTTTCGAGCTTTTTCTCAAGAGGGTGAGTTGAGGGAGGGGAGCAAAATTAACGCACCCTTTTGGGGCAACCAGGGAAGCTTTTCACGAAAAAGGCTTTGGTTTTTTTTTACCTGTCGTTGCTTCCAACCCCCCCAAAAAAAATCATGACCAAGATAGAAAAAATGAAAGTAAAAGAAAGAGAGAAGGGTGAAAAGGATATATTATTTAATGAATATTTTATGTCAAAATTTGATACAAAGTGAGATTTTACAAGAAAATGTCGAAATTATCACTCGCTCGCTTTGTTCCGTCAATACTTTCTATAATGTTGCCATTACACCATATTTGGCCCGCTCAAAAATTGAGCTTATTCAAGCCACTGATTATTAGGAGAATTAGAAGAAAGCTTTATTTTTTTTCTTGATTTTGAATCGAATTGCATAATTATTGAAGTTCATAAATATTCTAGAGCTCACCACTCATGGGGAAAATAAAAACAACGGGAGAAAGAGACAGGGGAGAAAGAAAGAAAAAAAGAAAAAAAGAAAGAAAGAAAGAAAGAAACAAAAAGAAGGAAAGAAAAAAAGAAAGGGAACGAAAAGAAGAAACAGCAGAACGGGAATGGGAAAAGTGCCAAAAGAAAACTATAAAAACCGAAAACGGAAGAAATGGGGGAAACCACGGAAAGGAGGACATGTGAGAAAGAACAAAATCATCCCAAAATACTAATGGTTACATAAGAATGATCAGTAAGAAATGAAACTAAATCAAAAGATGACAAAAAGGCAAACAAAAGCCAGAAATGAATGTAAAATGGAATGGGCGAAAAGCTACATTGGAAAATTAAGAAAAGGGACAAGATTACACGAACAGGCTGTCGAGGATTGAAAATAAAGAACTGGAATAAAGATCGATGGCATATAACATAAATCTCTAAAGCTACCACTGGAGGGGGAGGAAATAAAGGAGGCAACTAAATTAAATGAATGGAAAACAATGAAATGTGGCATGCTATTTAGTTAACAAATTTTCGGCATTTCTCCTATTTGTTTTAAGATCAGTATGCTCGATCTGTAATGAAAATCATAAGATCAGTATGCTCGATCTGTAATGAAAATCATAAGATCATAAGTCAGAAAAAAAATGGAACCAGTGGGATTCGAACCTACCATCTACTGCTTTCCGGGCAGAGACTCAACCACCAGGCTATTCTGGTTCACGGCTAAGCCACGATGAACTGGAATTCAAAATAATACCCTCGATCCTCTTCGAATCCCACTGGTTCCAATTTTTTCTGACTTATGATCTTATGATTTTCATTACAGATCGAGCATACTGATCTTATGATTTTCATTACAGATCGAGCATACTGATCTTAAAACAAATAGGAGAAATGCCGAAAATTTGTTAAATTATAATTTCCTCCTATAAAAGCCTCTTTATTTACTGACATGTTATTTGCTATAATGTAATAATTCATCACATAATTAGAATTCAGTTTCAAATTGTAAGTTTCCTTTCTGACTCGCTTCGCTCGCTAGCGACTTTTTACAAATTTTCCCGCATTTGTTATGGTGTGCCCCTTAAAAATATTTGGGTTATCACGCAACTGCGTTAAATCAATATGTTGTGTGAAAGTAGGTTTAAAATGGCTATATCAAGAGGATCCAGGGGCTCTGCATCGGACCCCTCCCGCATAGCACTGTCGTGTGGAAGAGCTCGGACCATGGCGCCAAAAAGTTTTACAACCAAACAAAAAAGAAAGGAGGAAAAAAAGAAAAGCAAAGGAAAAATGTAATACATTTGCTTTGAATATCATGTCAAAATCTATCTCAAAGTTAGATTCTCATGAAAATGTGATTTTTTTCTCGTTCGCATCGCTCTCTCGGCAACTTTTTGCCACACGCGCCTTACTGTGCCTCTCCCTTGTAGGCGAATCATAGAGCTTCGCCCACAATGCTCGCGCACGATCATAAAAAAATCCTGTTCACAGTGGCGTAAAGATCAAGAAAAAAAAAGAGAAAGGGAAGAGAGAAGGATGAATGGTGATATTATTTTCAATTATTATCTATCACAAAATTGGAATTCTGTAATCAAAATATCAAAATCCTTGCTCGCTCGCTTCGCACGCAATTTGAATTCACACGCAAAATCTAACCGCCTCAATTTTGTTTGCCTCATTACGTCTTTGCCTGGTTCATACCATGATATGACTGGGAAATGTTTGGCTCTTGACGCCCCCCCCCCCCCCCCCCCTCCAAGGCCTGGCCACCGACCTCTGTTACGCCTCTGTATAGAATAGAAATAGCATGTTTTCTATTCAAATAAACAAATATGCGTTACAAATTTGCATAGGAGTATGATGACGCAAATCGCCTCAAAACTGGCTTATATTTACATCACAAACTGCAATCTGGGGAAATCCCCGATCTGGGAATCCCGAGTCCGTGACCTTTTGTCATGTTTGCGTTTTGACGAGCATGAATAATGTATGGGCGGAATTCACCACATAATTCGCAAGTAGCTGTATTACTCAAGCTCACTGAACTATCGCACGCCTGGAATTCTTTGCACGAGGGAGATCGAGCTTACCTATGCGTGTGGATATGATTATTGTTATCAAAAGCTCCCTAATGTCATTTTGATAAAATGTAGACTTGCATACACACATGTGCAGTATATGAAGAGTTTGGTTGCAAAAGGGGTTATCCACTTTGGACCATTCCGAGAAAAAAACGTTTTTTTATTCTCACTTATTGCAATATCCTTACGAGAAACTTCATGCATTGTCATGATGTACTACCCTATCATGCGAACATAAAATTGGGTATAAAAGAAATCTACCTGTATTCATTTTTTTTTATATATTCTTTTAGAAATTATCATTGTGTACCTAACCCTTTTTGCAAGCAAACTGAAATGAATCCAATCTATTTTTATTAAAAAAGCGACTTTTCTTTGCCAGAACATAAAAATGCATATTAAAGAAATGTACCTGTCTTCATATTTTTTAAGATATTCTTTTCAAAAAATATTTTGTGCGGACCTAACACCTTTTGCAACCAAACTGAAATTTGACCTAACCCTTCTTGAAAAAAAAATTATTCTTAGCAATTTTAGCTCACTATTTAATGAGAATTTCAACTTTTCTTTGGTATCAACTTATAGAGCTTTTAAAAATCTACACATTGAGACCAAAAAAAACAAATTTGATGAAAAATGGACCCAAACCCCTTTTCAAGTGCATGAGATACAATGTATCTCTTTCACTGGAACTCTCTGCCCGGCCACAACTCCAGCCATGTCGCGTAAATGCGTATGCAACGTATCGGACAGGCGTGAACTCTCCACAGCAGTATGAAATTCATTCCGAAGTTTACGAGTCATTTATGTTGAGAGCAGCCTTCCATACCTTCCATATGGATGGGATTTTCCCGCATACGTTTGCAGGAATACTTTCGTACGTCTATTACTGTGCAAGATTTTTACTTTTTTAATACTAATGTTATAAGTGAACAATCTTTAACTCATTTTGAAAATCGCCATTAAAATCTAGTTGCCTGCTGGTTAATATCCTAATTGTGACTATTCGTTGTCTGTGTTTGGGAAACTTGTTGAGACAAATGTAGTTGAAAAAGAATAGCGAGTCTCTTCCGCCTGGTCATGTCTACCTTCGTACACAGTGATGCTATCGGAGTTGTTGTGGAGTTTAAACGAAAGGGCAATTTTGGGTTTATACGCCCATCAGACATGTCGGACCCTTGTCTTGATGACATCGATGACGTGTTTTTTCATATCTCAGACGTTCCGAACAGATCCATAGAACCGGGGGACGAGGTATGGTTTGATTTGCATTTGGGACCAAAAGGATACTTTGCAAAAGATATTACGTTTCAAACTTCAGATGATGAGGATTCCGTATCTGATTCCGAAGAGTATTTTTTAGAGGAAGGTGTACAAGGGGTTGTTACGCAGTACAGAGAAAGAAGTCGTTTTGGTTTCATCCACGTGAATGACACTTACAGCAAAGTATTCTTTCATATCTCAAAAGTTGAAGGGGAAGACATCGAAGTTGGAGATAAAGTGGAGTTAGATTTGTATTTGGGACCCAAGGGATACTTTGCAGAAGGTATCACGTTTCCAACTTCAGATGATGAGGATTTCGTCGAGTCAGGATCCGATTCTGAGGAACTTATTCAGGGTGGTGTTCAAGGGTTCGTAACGCGCTATGGAACAAAAAGTCGGTATGGATTCATCCACGTCAATGACACTTTCAACAAAGTGTTTTTTCATATCTCGGAAGTGTCGGGGGACTACATTGAAGTCGGAGACGAGGTCGAGTTCGATCTGTGTGTTGGTCCAAAAGGATACTTCGCTGAGACGATCGAGGTTCTGAATTTGGAATCGGGTGATGACGATTCTGACTCTGAGTCCGACGCTGATGACGAAACTGCTAATGAGGAGACACTTCTAGCTAGTAACGCAACTGGCGTGGTTAAGCGTTACCTAAACAGACGCCGCTTTGGATTTATTAAGAGTGATCATGGTGATACGACATATAACAAGATCTTCTTCCATATTTCTGCAGTCTCGTACCAACCCGTGGCAATCCATGATACAGTGCAATTCGATTTGTACGTCGGACCCAAAGGATACTTCGCAAAATCAGTCACGTTTAACTCTCCAACAAGGGTAGACACTGACTGCACTGAAATAGGTTTGGGTCAAAACGTAGGGTCTCTTGGCGGGTACAATCTTCTTCAAGGAACAGAGAAGAAAAACGATCATAAAGAAAGTACAGCAAATTACTCGTCATGTGCTGGTGAGTATAGGGAAATTTTATTTTTGCATTTGGTATTCTCCCGACAATTAAAATATTTTAAGGTGCCTTTCAGGTGCTTTCGCTCCACGTCGCACGGCGTATCCAAGAACACAGTAAATTTATTGAAAATGTCAGTCGAATATGACGATAAACACCTCGGAGGTCGAAAATTTGTGAACCAGACAGATCAGCAATTTCGTCCTGAGTTTCGGAGCTGAAGAGAAATTGCAAATGTGTCTTTTGTACAGAATCCATGGTCCCGTATAGCACATTAGCAAGAATGAAGATCCATACCTGGACTAACAATGTTGTTATCATGTCTTTACTATATTTAAAGACGTGTGTGTGTATAAAGCACTTATCTATTTCACACTCTTTTTACTTTTTTGGCTGAAATTCATACTTTTCCCTATAAAAAACTACTTTTTGTTTCAAAGTGGAAAAAAATGTGGTGGGGTTAGGGGTTATGCTATGGGTCAACAATACATGGCACCACCACAATGTCTGACTCATTCATTATTGGCCTGGGGCTGGTGGCTCAACTTGCCCCTATGCTCAACTTACCCCGCCTTCCCCTATTAAGAGGTATTCTAATTAAAGACGGCGATGATTAGACTCGCAAGATTATCGCGATCTTTCCTCCTTTTGATTCACACTGGAGCAAAACATCGCGATATTTCTGGACCCGTAAGAGCATCGCGGTCTCTTGCACAATACCCAGCTTGCTTTGCCTTTTATGTTCCATGAACCTTATTACAACAGGAAGGCTAAAGATATTCGTTCGACCCAACCCATTCGAATTTTATTCAATTTGATATTGCTGTTTGACAAAAGTGTATGAATATAATTGAAAATCTAACACTGGTTCTAGAAATGGTAACTACTGAACTTTGCCCAAATTGGGAAGATATATCAATGACTTTGGAACTATTGACTGGCGGAAGAATTAGGGCTATTTTACTGTTTCAGTTGATAAATTTGATTCCATCATAGTTATCTTCATAAATTGCGATTTATTTTTAAGATGAGCTGGCTAAAATCTCTGGTCAGATATGGAATGTCAGAGCCCATCCAATGGTAGCAACATTCGACCCGCTAATTTCACGGTTATTTTTTATGAAGTTTTCAAAAGTGCAATTTTAATACACAAGTCTATGGCAGGCGCGTAGCCAGGGGGGGGGCGGTGGGGGCGGTCGCCCCCCCAAAAAAAACGTCCCCAAAAAGAAAAAAAAGAAGGGAAAAAAGAGAGGAGAAAAGGAAAAGGGAAGGGAGGAAAGGGAAGAAAGGTAGCTTTGTGTTTTTTCTTTGTATTCTTTATTTTTTCTCAAAAGAGAAACTCCTTCACTCTTCTTGCTCTAAATTCATATATGAATTTTGCTTCCGCGCTGCGCGCGGTTAAATGACAATATTGAAGTTCTCCATTGTTCCCCCACCTTTTCTCTAACCCTGTTTTTCCACCTCAGCTATCATGGCTATGTGCTTCTTGCCAGTTAAAGTTAAAATTGTATACATTATGGCATGAATTTGAGTAAGGTTAGGCCGAAGTAAATATATGAAGTTATCTTTTTTTTTCAATTGATCGCGCAACTTCTGGTCTGGTCGGCTCCGAGCGGGTAAAATCTTTATATCAGTTTCTGCCGTCACCTCCATAAAGTCAGCTTCTCCCGCTTTTCAGCTCATTACCATGCGCGACCAAAAAACACGTAAAAAGGATGTCCTTTTCACGATAGGGCACGTTACGTACGTAACGTGATAAGGGTGTCAAAAACACAAAAAATAATGAAAAAAGGGTATCTATTTTGCTAGGGAAATTACGTGTTTAGGGTCAAATTTGCGGGGATGATAAAACAAAATTAAAATGTTTTGTAAAGGATGTTCTTTTTGCGCCAACACTTCGTGTTTAGAGTCTGATTTGCGCGAGGTGTAGAAGGTGGGGTCGTACCAAACCAAATAAGGTAAAGCCGACGACCGAAGGACCCGTAACAATAAAACATTCCTGTACTTGTTTAGGGGTTCATTTCAGGGAATATTTGCCAAGAGTATCGTTTTGTTTCCAATACTTGTTAAGGGTAGGTTTTCGCACGCCAATACTTGTTAAGGAGTGCATTTTCAGAATATGGAAATTACGTGTTTAGGGTGCTTTTCGAGACCCCATGGTCGCGCATGGTATCCACTCGTAAATGGAAGTGGCCCCCCCCCCGGATAAACAACCATAATTTGGGGGCAAACAGGTTCCTAATTTAAAAAGAGGAAGGCATGGAATTCGTGTCGTATTAAATGAAAATTGTTTTTATCAAATTGTATTAAACTTCATGTCATTTCCCTGTATACATTCATCTCCTGTCCTGCCGCGCGGAGTTATTATCATTTTAATTTCCTCCATTGTATACCTCTTTTGTGCGTTCATAATCACTTTTGAAAACAAGGTTCAAAATGGCAATATAGTCAACCGAATTGGAGGTACTAGAGACAAGAGAAACGGCTCCTTTTCATTTTAATTTATGAAACACTAAAAGCTTCGCGCTTCGCGCGGGAGGGGGAAACTCCCCCTCCCTGCACCTACCCCCTAGGGAGCGCGCTTCGCGCGCTCTGTAAGTGTTGGCACGCTTCGCGTGCATTTACCGCCCCCTCCAAAATGAAATCCTGGCTACGCGGTTGGTCTATGGGGAATGTTCTACGCGCGTGACGCCTATAGGCAACGCGCCAAATCACCGCGGAGTTTCGGATCATTACTCGCGAAGTTAGGAAAAACGCAAGATGACTCGCGATGTTTCGTGCGGTCTTCATGTTTCGTGCGGTCTTCATCGCGGAGTTTCACGCGGATTTGTCTGTTCTCGTTCAGAAAACCCGCACGAATCATCGCGATGAATTACCGCCAGTGTGAATACCCTAAACTACCATGTTGATCTCTCTACACATGCTAAATGATACCGTTTTCATGTGTTTATATGTATGAAGGTTCGACCGGTACAACAAACTTTGAAACCTCTCGGATATCAAGAGAAAAGGGGAACGCTTTCTTCAAGCAAGCACGTGAGCATGACAGTGGCAAGAGCAAAATGGCTTACTACCTTGTAAGTAAAAAAAAAAAAATGACACCTCACAAATCCCCAGTGGAAGGAAAAAAAAAAAAGTCGTGAATACACATTCATTGTATATGGACTGGAAGAGTATGTTCTACCAAATAATTTCAAACCATATATATGAGGTAGAGCATGGACAATCAGGAGGTATTCTTTGCAGTGATGTAAAACTTTAGTTTGTGCCAAAGTAAGGCATGACCGCAATAAACATGATAAATGAATCCAGATGTCAATGTCATTTCTTACAAGGGTTGCATTAAAATCCGTTTTAAACCACTTTTCAATAATTTACCTTATAATTTTGTAGTAATGAATCCTTCTTAATATAAACTCTTACGTTAATTTCATTAAAAATGAATTCGCATGTAGAATTATGACATTAGCAACTCCAATCGTTAGCAAATCAAAATTTACATCACTGCAAAGAATGTCTACTGATAATGCTCCTTTATCTTTGCATACTAAGAAAAATGAAAACAAAATAAAGGAACGACAGAAGAAAAGGGGAAGATCAAAGGGTATTTGTTGTTTCGGTCGGTGTAAAAATGGTGAAGGTAAAATTGGCAGAGGTAATAATGGCAGAGGTAAAAATGGCAGTGGTAAAATGGCAGAGGTAATGATGGCAGAGGTAAAATTGGCAGAGGTAATAATAATGGCAGAGATAAAAATGGCAGAGGTAAAAATGGCAGAGATAAAAATGACAGAGGTAAAACTGGCAGAGGTAAAAATGGCAGATGTAAAAATGGCAGAGGTAATAATGGCAGAGGTAAAATGGCAGGGGTTATAATGGGAGAGGTAAAAATGACTGCTCTAGGTAAAATACGGCCAGCCTTAAACCCCCATACAATGAATTGTCAACAAGCCCCTGCATGTACATAGATTAAATTAGAAGTGAATTTCACGGTTAGGCATTTCATCATGTCTTTATCGGCCTAACAATGCTATTTACGAATTCGTTCGTGGTGTACCGTGAAGGCTTTTCAAAAAGAAATCAAAGGACAGATATTTTTTCATTCAATATATCAGGAGCAAAATGAAACTGCACTATTCTCATTCATCATTTTATTACATTCCTTTTTGTCTGGCTGGTTTTTACATCTAAAGTATTGCGAGGTTTACCGATGCAAAAAGGAGTAGACTTAAGAGAGGTAGAGAGACAGAGAGGGTTAGGGGGCGGGGGGAAACATAGAGAACATAACGGGGAAAGCTTAGACGTTGAAATTGTCACCAATGATCGTGGTTAAATATTATGTCCTTATTTGTAATGTCGTCTGTACTATTCTTTTTAAAGGAGAATGAAACCATTGGAACAAGATAGCTTGTGTAAAAACAGAAAAATCAAAGAAACAGATCAACAAAAGTTTGAGAAAAATCGGACAAATAATGAGAAAGTTATGAGCATTTGAATATTGCGATCACTAATGCTATGGAGATATCAAATTGGCAATGCGACAAAGATGTGTGATGTCACTTGTGAACAACTCTCCCATTACTTTAGTATATATTTCACTTAAATTGCCTGTTCTATCACATCTATCCATAGATCATGTGTTCTTTCTACATGAGGGCATGTAATACATATTTTTTTTTAGAATACATCATGGATAGAGAGTTTGTATCATCATAAGAAAAAGCAAAAAGAGACATTTTGAGGGTATTTTATAGTCCACCAAAGGGAGTTATTCATCAGTGACATCACACATACTTGTCGCATTGCCAATGGGAGGATCTCCATGGCATTAGTGATTGCAATATTCAAATGCTCATAACTTTCTCATTATTTGTCAAATTTTTCTCAAACTTTCTTTATTCTTTGATTTTTCTGTTTCTACACAAGCCTATTTGTTCCAAAGGTTTCATTCCCCTTTAAGTATTTGAATGACAATAAGCATGCGTTCCCAGGCTTGGCACTGAATATGTAACTGATTATGAAAATCAATAAATAATCTTGTTTTGACTGGTAAACCAATTCAGGTTCGATCGAGGGGGACCGTCTGGTTCAGATTCTTTGCATAACAGAAGATCCTGAACCTTTACCAATATGATATAAACGCCTTGATGGTCATAACCCTTGGAAGCGGAAGCGCTGTTGGGTATTTTGTACACCTTAAGCAGAGTTAGCAGACCCTCTTGGTAATTAGCTTGGTATACTAAAATGAAAAGATTTGATAAAAATCTCTGTTATTTTTCAGACAGAAGAAAAAACATTGTTTTATATCTAATTGTTATTATTTTTGTTGTTATTCTTTTTCTGACCCAAAATAACTTCATTTAGTTGAAATATATTTTGTTTCCAAATCCCCTTTAATTTTGGAGTGAATTTTTTTTCTCGGCTTTTTAACAAACCAGCTCCCCATATCTCTTTCATTTTTGCCTATGCCATCTTTACCTTTGCCACTTTCAACTCCGCCATTTTTTACACTGTTTAAAAATTTATACTTAAAAATAAAAAATTCCTGCAACATAGTCTGGAGAACACCTGTAATCTTACTGCACTGTGTAATCTTACATGAATTTGTGTAAAATTACAGAAAATTGGATTTTGTGCGTGTTCCCTTATAAATTTATTGTAATAAAACTGTTTTCCCCTTTTTCAAAACATATCTGATCTGTAAGATTGTAGAAAAATTGTGGAAAGGCCACCTGTTATAATTTACAAAATTATTTGTGTTTTTTCTGTAAAACCGGTTTTTTATTTTTTTTTTTTTGGGGGGGGGGTAGAATCTACGGTTTTTTCTTTTAGTGTACCACGGCCACTTTTACCTTTGGCCTTTTTACCTCTGCTGTTTTTAAATACCTCTGCCAATTTTACCTCTGCCATTATTACCTCTGCCATTTTTAACTCTGCCATATTAACCTCTGCCATTGTTACCTCTGCTATTATTACCTCTGTCATTATTACCTCTGCCATTTTTACCTCTGCCATTATCACCTGACACCGTTTCTTTACACTGTATTTTATCCCTCGTTATTCAATTAAAAATTCGCGTCACCATTATGTTGCCCCCGCCCCATATTAAAAAAGAATCCTATTTATTTCCAAGACTTTGACATATCTCTTGAAGCGACCGCACAACTTACGTTTGGTCTGCGACTCAATTTTTGAATAAAACGTAGTAGAATTTGATGTTTGTTTGTTTGCTTGAAATTTATTTCTGCGTTCCACATGTTCAACATAATACAACATAATCAATTATTACATCGATTTTACATATATATACATTTTAGACACACGTATAATTTACAATCTCTTTCTGAATATAAAAAGAAAGTATATGAAAAATATTATTCAACTAAATTTCAGAATGCAGGAGACCGTCGTAATGAGCGATGACAAGAGGTCATGAGGATGTAGTGCAAGTGCAAGTGTAGTGCAAGTGTGGTGCAAGTGCAAGTGTACTGCAAGTACATTAGAAGATCTAGAGGAGGGGTCAAAATTCATTATTAAAAAAAGTACAAGTATAGTCAATGTGGCGGATTGGAATACAATGATATTAGGTTGCTTCATAGTGGCTTTAAAGGAATAAAGTGAGGAACACATTTTTGTAGTTTCGGGTAAATCGTTCCATAAGTCGGGGCCATGGTGTCTAATTGATTTATGAGTTATTAATAACTTTGGGTTTGTTTGGTGAAAATTTCCAGAAATACGGGTAGGGTATGTGTGAATTGTACTGTTTACTGAGATTGAATAAATTTTGAAATGAGGAGGGAAGTTGGTGGTTTTTGTATTTGAACATAAAAACTGCAACTTGCATGACATTCAAATCAGAAACCTTCAATATTTTGAGCTTACAGAATAGTGGATCAGAATGAGAAAAATAAAACGATCATGTACAGATACGAAGAGCCCGCTTTTGTAAGGTGAGAATAGGGATGAGTTTGGTAGTTCCACAATTGGCCCAAACAATATTACAATATGTTATGTAAGGAAGTATTAGTGTATTGTATAGTAAAAACAGAGTTACTCGTGGTAACATAAACTTTAACTTAATAATTCTCACGGCTCGAGAAATACATAGTGTAACATGATTTATGTGATTATTCCAAGTTAAATTCTCGTCAATAATAACACCCAGGAATTTCGAACTCTTCTTTTCTTCGATTGTATTGTTGTCAATGTTAATATTAATTGGATTATTATTCACATGGATATTGTTATGCTTGAAATGTATAAAATGGGTTTTCTGAATATTGAGAGATAGTTTATTGCATTACGATACTGCAACAAATAAAAATGAAAATTTAGTTTCAAATTTGTTTTCCTTTCTTTTATTACAGGAAATATATCAATCAACGAAACAAAAAACAAAACATCTTACAAGTCTTGAAGACTTAGATGTGCAATCCGAGTTTGTGATAGTCCTTTAAATCCAAATAAAATCCAAGTTGGTTGGCGAAGATTCCTTAAATTAAAATTCACAATAATGGCAATGATGAAATTGATGTTAAAGCATGATGAATAACAAGAGTCACTGTAACGAATTGAAATGTCTGTGAAGACGATGTTGTGATGATGATTGACAGTCAGTTTCAGCAATCCATGGGTTGAAAAGCGTTCATTAAAACAGTTTGATGATGTCGATGAGAACTGAGAATTCCTCTCTCAAAGTAACTGCAAACAGTTCATTGATGGCGTGCAAATAATTCCACTGAAGATTAATGTTGTATTCGAGTTGGAAATAAACTATGCTCTGACATAAAGTCTTGTGTGAAACTCGGAGTTCTGATCTGATGTCCTTGAAAACACTACCAGCTTACATTCAAATTATTCACTATTCTGGAACCTTCTAGTATTGTCTACAAAAAGAACATTCTGCCAATTTCTAGAGCAGTCTACTTCTAGAAGAACCTTGGATGACCTCAGTGAAATTAACAATGTAAACAAAATAGCTAATCCTATTCCACTACCACTAAGAGTCTCTATCGTGTTGTAGTCTATAAGTGTTTAGCAGTCTGTATTGTCTCTCATTGTGTATTCCAGAAATAACAAAAATTATTCAGCCTATTCTAAAATAAACATGCCTAACAAAGCTTTACTGAGACATTCTGGAATATTCTTAATCACTCTATGCTATAAATATCCTTGAAGAAGAAATAACTAAATAAATGAATGCAAATGATCTTACAATTCTACTTATATATATAAAAGATGCTAATATTGAGAACTGGAATATCTTACTGTGTAATTTTTGAAATCACCATACGAATACCAATGTTTAAATCTGTGACTATGCTATCATCCTTCTTAGAATAAAAGCAAATTTAATATAAAGACGTGATGACGTCATAACAGTCGTACGATTGGCTACGATATGAAAATAGTTTGGCCTAAGCTTTACTCCAAAATAAAGGTTTGCAATCTTTCAAAATGGCTATATTAGTATTGTTTCAATATTGATTTTAACATCTAATAAAATGATACGTTCCATTCACATTTCCAAAAAAATGAGCAAACTGCGGTTTGTTTCAAAATCGGATCGCGAACAGTCGTAAGGTGTGCGGCGGCATCATCCATATCCATTATGTCCATCGTTCTTATTGGAGTAACGGTCGATTCAAAATCTAAAACATCTTAGTCGTACCTGGTGTTGTAATTACAATGAATATTTTATTGCACTTATCTGATAATTGATAAGAATAAAGACGAAGGTTTTTACTGGCTTTGGACTCAAATTATTCTGCATATAGTGCTTGTCGAGTTATTTTCACCAGTTCTCTATAAGGTCACTACTTCCTAGATTTTTAAAATATTCTTTCAGGTGTGGCATTTGTCATTTGTCTATTTCATGTTGAGTAGTCTATGTATATGAAAAAGCGATTATTCATATATTATTTTGCCAAAATAGAATAAGATATCAATAAATAACGAAAACGATGATGATAAATTGGGTCATAGGAAGAAGTTATAGTTAGAGAAGTATATAGTACCAGTCGTAGTCGTGGGGGTAGACATTTTTTAAGGACCAAGCACAGGACTAATGATAAATAACAATATATTTTATCATATAGAATGCTTTGGAGTGTTACAAGAAGGCTTACACAAGTTCCTCAAAGGATGAGGATTTGGTTTCAGCCGCTAAGAATACTGGCACTACTTGTTGGAAGCTCGCTAAACTCAAGATGGAGGAGAATTCCTCTGAGCTGAAGGTTTGTAAAATGATCTACCCTTGGTATAATTAGTTCATATATAAAAGTACTCTCTACCAGCAGTCCGTGTGTAGCATGTTATTGATACCCCTCGCCAATCTATACACAGTAGATGCCTAGCGCCTAGCTGGAAGCCGGCTAGAAGGCATGAGGTTTTGTGATTGATTTGTTCACATCTATTTTGGTTGGAGTGGAGTTGCATTATTTTGTATATTATTTTGCATATTATTATTACTATAATTCTCCCCAGCAGCGCAGTGAGCAAGTGGCCAAACTAGGCGTAGCGAAAAAAATATCTAAAGAGTAACAAGCGAGCGAGTAAACCTGTTTTTATCTGTATTACATTCCCCCTTTAAATTTCTTTATTTTTACCCCCCCCCTTGGTCGCCCATGGCACTGGGAGGCGAGGGTGCTTGAGCACCCACAATGTTGTCCTAGGGGTGATGCATGTATTATTTTCCATAGGCAGCACCCCATGAGTTCTGGTAGATGTGGAAATATTGAAAAAATGTCACCAAAATGAAATAATTTTTTTTTTTGGTGAAAGTTTTTTTTTAGGACTTGTCAAAATCTCTGGACCTAAATGGGTCTTCATTTTTCAGTGAAACTTTTTTCTTTCTTTCTAAATTTACATCAGCACCCCCGCCCCCCCCCCCGCCATAGTTCCCATCGTTACGCCAATTATTCTCACTATGGGGGTGGGTGGGTGGGTTCGAACCCCAGCCATGGCGTAATTTCCTTCAGCAAGAAATTCATCCATATTGTGCTACACTCAACCCAGGTGAGGTGAATGGGTACCTGGCAAGGCTGCGGGGCTAATTAAAGCCAGGGTAATAATATCCAAGTCCTTTGGAAGAGCATATAGGGACGTTATGACATATTAAAAAATGTGATATGCGCTATAAAAGAACTGCGTTATTATTATCATAATTATTATTATTATTATTATCATTAGTATTTATTATTATTATTATGTAAACCACTGATATTTTCACCATTTTATTTTGCACCTAGGTGGTTCATGCGTATTTCAAAGATACACTGCAGTATTTCAAGATCGCTTACGTGAAAAGGAGCTGCATGGTGGACGAGTGGTCGAATCATCTTGAGAAATCCATCAAGGAATGTCTGAACGACATCAAAGCATGGGTTGCACCAAGAAATGACCAAGGTATTTCCTGGTCCTTTATGAAGGTCAAGTCCACCCCCCAAAAATGTTGATTTTGATGAATATAGAAAAATCAAACTAGCATAACGCTGAAAATTTCTTGAATTGAAAATCGGATGTAAAATAAGAAAGTTATGGAATTTTAGAATTTCGCTTATTGTTCACAAAACAGTTATATGCACAACTCAGCGTCATGCAAATGAGTCAGTCGATGATGTCCATC
This sequence comes from Lytechinus variegatus, assembly GCF_018143015.1. NCBI lineage: Eukaryota > Metazoa > Echinodermata > Echinoidea > Temnopleuroida > Toxopneustidae > Lytechinus > Lytechinus variegatus. Next base: position 23,356,207 of record NC_054755.1, on the reverse strand, counting down.
ACTCACTATTTCTTTTGTTTTTTATTGTTCAGATTATACAATATTTCATTGTTTTTACAAATTTGACAATAAGGACCAACTTGACTGAACCATACAATATATAGTATTAAACAATGCTTATTCCACAGAATCAGGGAGGAATTGATCATTGTTTCTCTTGACAATGAGGAGCAAATTTGAATATTTCATATAAAATCAGAATATTTCATATAATAGAATACAATAGAAATAGTGAATGGATGATGTCATCAGTCCCCCCATTTGCATACTGACTGGGATGTGTATTACTTTTTTGTAAAATTAAGCGAAACTTTAAAATGTCATAAATTTCTTATTTTAAATCTGACTTTGATGAAATTTTCAGTGTTATGCTCGTTGGATTTTTCTCTTTTTATTGAAATCAACTTTTTGTTGAGATGGACTTGTCCTTTAATGAGTGCTCGGGCTGACGTGACTGTGTCAAGACTTATACATCGTCTTTTCTCTTTTTTTATATATAAATCATTTTGTATCTCATATAGGATATTGATATCTTTATGTAGTGTCAATCGTAATTTCCAATATTTTGGCTTCTATGATCTCCATGTCACGCTCCTCTTCTTCACCACTTTCTGTTTTTTTCTCTCTACCCCAATCAATTTTCTTTTTCTATTTGGAGGACATACCCCCGCTCTCTCTTTCTTTCCATTACTCTCATTTTTCTCTATCTTCTACTTCTTCTTCTTCTCTTTCCCTTTGCTTATTTCTCTCTTTCTCAAACTTCTATTTATGAGATACATATTGTAACGACGGCTCGGTTTGTCCTACGAGTCTCGCTATAAGAGTCTAAAATAAATGTCGAGGATGGCCAGAGCTTAAATAACACAGTTGAAGCGAATAACAGTCATTACACAGGAAATTAAAGTTCAGTAGTTTATTACTTCTCAAAACTTAATGAAGGTGCAACAGAGTATGTGATGATGACAATTAAACAAACTCCAGCGATACATTGAATATGATAACTGAGATAACGTCGAGCGATGCTGGAACAATCATAAGAATTTTACTTGTGATAATTCTGAAGTATTCATACGACTGGAATCATGAAGGAAACTCTGAACTAAAAACTAAAACTAGCTAAGAACTAAAACGCTGAACTCCAAAACTCAAACTAATTACTCAGAACTAAGAACTCAACTTGACTGAGATGCTGCTCGCTTATATACACTTTCTGGACATAGCATGAAGGTCATCCCCAGCACACAGCGAAAACCCAGATTCAGAGAGGGGAGGGAGAGAGAGGATAAATCATTCCAAACAAGGATAGGATAAAGTCAAGTAATAGAATAAGCACATAACGACCAATACACTGACCACAAGGTTAAACTAGGAGTTTGGACATTAGGAGTAGAGGGAGAGAAGTCTGAAGGGCAGGGCAAAGTCGAAGTGAGGAGAGAGAGAGCGGAGGGAGTTACTGAACATAAATGTGTAGCCAAGGTAATAAACAAGAACGAGTTTCTGAAAGTAGTCGCAAGGTTAAAGGGAATTACACAGGTTTGAAAGTCACTGGAAAGGGAAAGAGAGGAGGGATGAAAGTTACTGGAAGGGTAAGTGAGGAGGGTTGAAAGTCACTGGAAAGAGAAAGCGAGGAACAAGAGTTGAAAGTCACTGGGAAGAGAGAGTGAGGAACGAGGGTTGAAAGTCACTAGAAAGAGAAAGTGAGGAGAGTAAAACTATCTGAAAGTAGATGCAAGGTCGTAAAGAAGGGAGATGCACTGTTCGCATTTCTGAAAGACGAAGGCAAGCCAAATAGAATACAGAGTGGACAGACCAGAAGAGTTTGACCCTGAGCAAGTTACAGTACAAGAGAGGGCTTGGCTGTGTGCTGGTTACTGGGCAAGTTGAAAGTGACATTCACAATTGATCTTAGCAAGACATTCATTACATAAATGAGTATAATACAATTTAATATAATAATCAGTACTAATTAACGCATAATAATGAAATATATACATAAACATGATAAGAGAATATCGAACATCAACCAAAATGCGTGACACTATTCTCCCCCCACGGAAGATATCGCTGTCCCCAGCGATGAAATGGGAATACAATAGAGAAGGGAAAGAGCGAGAGAAAAAGAGAGAGAAGGACGAATTAAGATGAAGAAAAGGGATAGGAGGAAGGAAAACAGCAAGAATAAAAAAATAGATTGGGCATAATAGATCATACATAGAAATAACTGAACATGATAACATTATAAACACAAGTATTCATATACAAACAGGCAGCGAAGCAAACTCTGACAATTAGTTAGTATTGACAATCAAAATGTAGCAAGTGACAAAAAAATATATATATTAAAAAAAAAGAGAACCAGACCCAAGAACAACAATTTAAATGAGAAATTGGAAAGTTGCATGAGTGTTAGAGAAAGGAGAAAGAAAACTGAGGAGAAAAGGAGGAAAGGGTCTCGGGAGAGCACGCAGTGATCCCCAATGAAGGCTAGACACATAAAATAACCAGCAAAAACTGTTCCCTACATGGAAATAATATGACATGTGTGGCACTACTGTATATTCTCAATTTCCCTGTGATCAGAAAAAAAGAACAAACATCTATGAGCAAACTCTGATAGTCAGCAAATCGAATCACCAAATAATCTCAAAAGTACACCAAAAGACTTTAAAATATCAGTACAACGTAAAACTGGATTATGACATAGAACTAGAAAATATTTGACATTGAGCAGATATGCTTTTGGTAGAATTTAACAACGTAACATTTATGAACAAAATTACAACACAGACAATAAAAAATCATGAACAAAATAATAGAAAGTACATACGCCTAATGCTTTCTCTCCTTTTGTTTTCTTCCTACTATATACAAGCGATACAACATTTCATATTCAAAAGGAAAAAGAAAAATATAGTGCGAAGATGACAGAATAGAGTGAAAAGGAAAAGGTAGATACAGGCATGAATATTAGCCAAAGAAAACCAAGGAGTGGCTACTGGAGAGGGGGAGAGAGAGAGAGAGAGAGAGTAAAGAAAAGGAGAATTTGTTCAACAACAATTGCCTTGCAGACCTACCAGTAACATAACAATAACATATCGTGGTAGAAATTAGATTATACGTCCCTTAAAACAAAAATCTCAAATGGAACCATATTGTTACATAAATACACAAAACTGACATAAATAAGGAATATACATATTAGGATAAAGGTACGCGGGTTGTGGTTGTGATTCAATGTTCAACAAAAAGTGATCATCTCCAATATTGCAATCGTAAAAATAGCAAACAAATAAACTCATTAATGTGATCAACATGAAATAAAATTTGCCAAAAGAACCTATACTGATAGCACAATATTTAGAAATTCATTAGCATGATAACAAAGCAACACAAAAATTAACATCCAGGTGTCAATTCATTCACAAGAACATTATTTGTGAATTACAACTTTACACATTGAAGAAGAATCAAGCAGGGGTGAGTAATGAAAGACGAGCAGAGGGTGAAACTCGAGAGCGGAGTAGACTAAAAAAAGGAAGCAAGTGTATAGGGGGAGAATAGGAGAGAGAGAGAACAAAGAACTTATATCATAAAATGACATTTTCAAATTACTCAGTGAACATACGGTACACATTTACATGTTCTAGTGTCCAAACTTGTCAATGACCGCTCGTCTTCTATTCGATCTCCGAGGTGTAAACGTGTCCTTTACATTAGTCTGCGTGCCAGTAGAAGCAGTGTTTGATAGAGTTATATTATTCCTAACCTTATCAGCATGTTCTTTTACCCATTTTGGGATGTCGGTGCTTCGAAAGGGTTTGAGACGATCATGGTGAAGGACTTTAAGTTTGCCCTTCTGTTGAGATTTGATTTCAAACACCAAATCACTAAGCTTTCTGGTAACGATACATGGTCCAATCCAAAAAGCAGACTTTAATTTAGGAGAAAGTCCCTTCTGTTTTGTGGTGTCTAGATAGTAGACTAAGTCCCCTGGCTGGTAGGTGTTCACTGATAGTCTAGAATCATAGTCCCTTTTCTGTCTCTGGGTTTGTGAGGACAGATGCTCACGAGCTATATTGTATGCATCCTTCATAGTAGAAACGACATTGGAGGCAAACTCGTCATAGTCATAGTTATTGATGTCGGGCTGGTCTACACCGAGAGCAATTTCAATTGGGGTTCTAACCTCACGCCCCAACATAAGAAAATTTGGCGAAAATCCAGTTGTCTCATGAACGGTACTACGGTAGGCAGCAGTCAAGAGCGATAAATTCAAGTCCCATTCCTCTTGTTTCTTATCGACGAAAGCGGATATCATATTGACAAGTGTTTGATTGAATCTTTCAATCATTCCATTAGATGATGGATGATATGGGGTAGTCCTTGTTTTGGTTATTTCCAACAATTTACAAACATGTTGGAAAAGTTGGGATTCAAAAGTCTTCCCTTGGTCCGAATGTATTTCCAAAGGTATGCCCCATCTAGCAATAAATTCATTAACAACGATGTTGGCGACAGTACGGGCAGTTTGATCAGGGATTCCATAGGCCTCGATCCATTTAGTAAAGGTATCTCCCACTACCAAAACATAGCGGTTGCCTTGGTTACTAACAGGAAATGGTCCCATGATATCGAGAGCGATGCGATCCATAGGAAATCCAGAGTTGTATTCGCCAAGAGGGGCCTTCGGTTTGGAAGTCGGACGCTTTCGGGCACCACATTTTACACAATTACCAATGTACAGTTTTACAGATTCCCTCATCCCCATCCAGTAAAATTTCTGCTGAATCCTACTAAATGTTTTCTTCACTCCAAGATGCCCCGATAGAACGGACTTATGGTTTGATTCTAGGATTCGATCACGGAGTGCGAACGGGACGACGACTTGTTTGGTTGTTGTTAGTTTATTATTAGTCATATGTCGTTTGTATAAGACACCGTCAGTTAATTCAAGCTGTGCCCATGAGAGCCATAGGTTCCTTACAATTGGGCTCTTATCATGAACTAATGCTCGATTTGGTCTTTCTTGAGATTCCGAAATCCAATTATAGACGATACCGACGTCGGGATCATCTCGTTGCATTGTCATTAATGTCTCTCGGTCAAAGTCATTACGGATAATATCCTGCTGCCCAGAGTTCTCTCCAGCTAAGGCACCTGTTTCCGAGGTGCAGGACAGGCTATCATTTGTTCTGAAATTTAACGAAGAATGTTTATTTCTCGACTTCCTTCTCGATTTCGTATTCCTCACTACTGAGACTCTAAATGGGGATGGCCAATTCCCTCTCCACATACTACTAAATACATCTCTCATATATCGTAATCCTCTAAACTCTAAAACAGCAACATATAGGATAAACTCTAAAATCATCTTCGGAAGTCTACAAAATATCCTTGCAACGAGCTCGACTACGACCAGCATCATGACGACGAGGTCAATGAGTCGATTCGAACGACTGGGTGTCTCTTCTGGTTTCGGTAACGGCGTTTGGGTGCTAATGTTATTAATTGGTTTCACGCATGTCTTTTGCACTTTCATGGCACTGATAGGAACGACATCATCATCCTCGTCGAAGAATTTCGACCAGGCCTTATGACGCTTGACACATGTTGTACACCCGCCGCATGGTAATTGTTCGATGATAGTATCCTTGTCATAACAGTCACATGATTCAGGATCGCATGGAATTCTCGACATCGCATCAGCATTGCCGTGATTCCTGCCTACGCGATGCTCGATGTCGAAGTCGAATTGGCTAAGGATCTCGATCCATCGGGCAAGTTGATCTGTGGGTTCTCTAAATGACATGATCCATCTGAGGGAAGAATGATCAGTTCGAATTAAGAATTTCTTCCCCAGTAGGTAGTGCCGAAAATGCCGAACAAAAGAGACGATTGCCAGTAATTCACGTCTTGTGGTGCAATATCGGCGTTGCGTTCTTGTTAATGTCCGGCTAGCGAAGGCGACTGGTCTCTCAACTTCCTTCTGAGTGACGTCATCCCACTGGAGTTGAGATAGGACTGCGCCTATTCCTGATGAAGATGCATCTGCATCAAGAATGAACATGCCATGGTCGTCGGGGTAGGCCATGACGTTGTCACTCAGCAGTGCATCTTTTAATTGTTCGAATGATGATTGGCAGATGTCATCCCACACAAATTTTGACGACTTTTCTAGTAGTTTATTCATGGGGGATGCGATCGATGAGAAGCCGCGAATGAATCGGCGATAGTACGAACACAACCCAAGAAATGAACGGACATTGCCTATCGACGTCGGAGTCGGCCAGTCGCGAACTTTGGCAACCTTCTCAGGATCGGGCCTAATCCCCGATGTGCTTACTATGTGTCCGAGATATGATACCTGTGTCTGGAAGAGGTGACATTTACTTGGTTTTAGCTTAAGGCCTGCTTCTCCCAAGCGTCCAAGTACCTCGTCGAGACGGGTGATGTGCTCCTCAATGGTTGAGCTCATTACAATGATGTCATCAAGATATAAGATCAATGTTCGCCACTGCAGACCTTTCATGATTAATTCCATTGCACGCTCAAAAGTGCTGGGCGCATTGCATAACCCAAATGGCATTGTGACATATTCATAGTGTCCAGTCCGTGTACTGAATGCAGTTTTGTGCCTATCTTCTTCTTTAATGTCTATTTGCCAGTAACCTGACTGTAAGTCCAATGTAGAGAAGATTTTCGCACCTCCTAAGCAATCTAGACAGTCTTCAATGCGAGGTAATGGATAGGCATCCTTTCTTGTGACGTCATTTAATTTTCGATAGTCAACACAGGGGCGCGTCGTACCGTCACGCTTGCGAACATATACAAGCGGGCTCGACCACGCACTCGTTGATTCTCGAATGATGCCCATTTCAAGCTGTGTCTTGATTATTTTCTCTTCCTCGTCAATGAAAGCTCGAGGTGGCCGACGGGGACGTTGTTTGATTGGGACTGCATCTCCAGTGTCAATGTTATGTTGGACAATAGAGGTTCGGCCAACATCAGTTGAAGAAGATGCAAATGTAGATGAATGTTTATCGAGTAATTTAGAAAGTTCATTCTGCGTATCCTGGTCTAGTCCTTCACATGATTTCTGGTGTAACAATTGCAAGTCATCTGACCAGCTATTTGATTGAGCGTCCTCGTTCAAACCAGCTTTCACGGCACGAATACTTTGTTTCGATCTGTCCATAGCATTGGTATCACACACATCATATACATTTTCAATCAATTCGATAGAAGCTATTCGCATACCAGCTCGAAGATCAATTGGTTCATTTGATGTATTAGCAACTCTTACTGGTATGTCTATATCATTCCGAGTAACATCAACTAGCACAGATGCGACATTAAGATCATCTATGTCACATATATGGGCAGTTTTCTCAATAATAGCACTGGTTCCAGATTCAGAGTCAAAATTATTTACCTTTCCCGGTACTATGAACTCCGAGTTGGGTGGTACAACAATATCACATTTAACATATACTGCACCTACTTGATTGCAGTCTTGAATTTCGATAGGGATCAATAAATTGTCAATATGAAGTCCGCGTCGAGCTTCTAGTATACAATTGTAATGATGCATAAAATCAAATCCAATCAAGCATTCATCACTAATGTCTGCTATGTATGAAGTCCAAGAGAAGTCCTTACCTCCAACATTCACAGTTGCTTCAATAGTCCCATGAACATTTAAAATTCCATCATCAGCTGACTGAAGTTGAACTTGACTGGGTAGGGTAACTAATTCCGGGCGGGTTTCTATGGGCATTTGTTCATAGAGCTTGGTGGACATAACAGTCACCGCTGCTCCAGAGTCGACCAAAAGTTTACACGAGGCCCCATTCACACTGCCTGAAATATACGCTGTCAGTCCGTTTCTTTTGTCAATGCGTATTATCCTGGGACCTGGATCAACATCTTGGGCCGCGACCTGGTCGATGGGGTCGGCCCTCTCTAGTTTCCCGAAATGTCAATTGGAGCTTCTACTCCCTGTTGTTGATGACTTACTGGTGGCGGCTGAAAATGGGCGGGTTGCTGCCATGACTGAGGTGGTGGAGGCTGGAATGGTTGTTGCCACTGTGGGGGTGTTGGTTGAAAATACTGGGGAACAGGGGATCCATGTCTCGGCGGAAAACGGCAGTTGCGGGCAAGATGACCGAGCTTTTGGCAGTTATAGCAACGCAGTGGTGGTCGATCACGTGGTTGCTGTTGTGCCCTCTGCTGCCTGATTTGGTTGTCTGGTTCCAGTCGAGGCTGCTCAAACAATTTTGTGAGTTTGTCGATTCTCTCATCAATTGACATGATCCGACCCCGCAACTCGAGAAATTTATCATTTCCATCATCTCTTGTAGAAATTGCTCTAACTGGACGATTTCCTCTACCGGATTCCTCCCTTAGATTGTGAAATCGCTCAGCTATTTCTCTGGCTTCCTGGAGAGTCGCTGGCTCCTGCATACCGATGGCCATGGCCATCGAATTATCACCAAGCCCCCGCAAGAAGTGGCGAGTTCCTATCATTTCTTTCGTTGACGAGTCCGCTGTTGGATATCCAAATGTTGTCAGCCGCCGAACATCCGCAGCATAGTCGGCGATTGATTCCTTTTGCCCTAGCCGACGTAGCTCTAGCTGGGATACAAACGTGGAAGGCGTTTTTCTGGCAGCAAACCGATTTTCCAAAGCATTTTCCAGCTGTGACAAGTCTGATAATATGGCTGGAGAAAGTTGCTGGAAGACGAAATCAGCCGCATCTCCACGCAGGCATGCGAGCAGACGTAACCGCTGTTCAGCTGCATCCCAGCAACAAGTTCTCGCCAGGTTCTTGAATGAGGAGATGAAGCTCTCCCATGGACGGTTGATCCCATCATATGGCTCTTGTGGTGGTAATTGCACTCTAACCCCGGTGTGAAAGTCTCTAGTGGGAGAGTAGGGCTGTTTGATGTGATCATCAATTAGTTCATCTTCACTAACACCGTCATTCTCCTCCATTAGTTTTCTAGTACTCGCTAATTCCGCCTTTAATTCACGGATCTCCCGCTCTAGATCTGACTTGCGCTTCCTTGGTGACATATTAGCTATTAAAACAGGCACGTGTTGAAGTTAGCAAATCCCACTTCTGACACCAGTGTAACGACGGCTCGGTTTGTCCTACGAGTCTCGCTATAAGAGTCTAAAATAAATGTCGAGGATGGCCAGAGCTTAAATAACACAGTTGAAGCGAATAACAGTCATTACACAGGAAATTAAAGTTCAGTAGTTTATTACTTCTCAAAACTTAATGAAGGTGCAACAGAGTATGTGATGATGACAATTAAACAAACTCCAGCGATACATTGAATATGATAACTGAGATAACGTCGAGCGATGCTGGAACAATCATAAGAATTTTACTTGTGATAATTCTGAAGTATACATACGACTGGAATCATGAAGGAAACTCTGAACTAAAAACTAAAACTAGCTAAGAACTAAAACTCTGAACTCCAAAAACTCAAACTAATTACTCAGAACTAAGAACTAAACTTGACTGAGATGCTGCTCGCTTATATACACTTTCTGGACATAGCATGAAGGTCATCCCCAGCACACAGCGAAAACCCAGATTCAGAGAGGGGAGGGAGAGAGAGGATAAATCATTCCAAACAAGGATAGGATAAAGTCAAGTAATAGAATAAGCACATAACGACCAATACACTGACCACAAGGTTAAACTAGGAGTTTGGACATTAGGAGTAGAGGGAGAGAAGTCTGAAGGGCAGGGCAAAGTCGAAGTGAGGAGAGAGAGAGCGGAGGGAGTTACTGAACATAAATGTGTAGCCAAGGTAATAAACAAGAACGAGTTTCTGAAAGTAGTCGCAAGGTTAAAGGGAATTACACAGGTTTGAAAGTCACTGGAAAGGGAAAGAGAGGAGGGATGAAAGTTACTGGAAGGGTAAGTGAGGAGGGTTGAAAGTCACTGGAAAGAGAAAGCGAGGAACAAGAGTTGAAAGTCACTGGGAAGAGAGAGTGAGGAACGAGGGTTGAAAGTCACTAGAAAGAGAAAGTGAGGAGAGTAAAACTATCTGAAAGTAGATGCAAGGTCGTAAAGAAGGGAGATGCACTGTTCGCATTTCTGAAAAGACGAAGGCAAGCCAAATAGAATACAGAGTGGACAGACCAGAAGAGTTTGACCCTGAGCAAGTTACAGTACAAGAGAGGGCTTGGCTGTGTGCTGGTTACTGGGCAAGTTGAAAGTGACATTCACAATTGATCTTAGCAAGACATTCATTACATAAATGAGTATAATACAATTTAATATAATAATCAGTACTAATTAACGCATAATAATGGAATATATACATAAACATGATAAGAGAATATCGAACATCAACCAAAATGCGTGACAATATTTTAGTTGGAGATAAGTTTTGACATAGAATACCGTAATTATGTTTTTATGCATTTGCTTTTTTATATCTGTATATTGTACTTCATGAATTTTTAGCTCATCCGGCCCGAAGGGCAAGATGAGCTGATGCCGTGGCGTGGCGTCAGTCGTCTGTCGTCCGTCGTCTGTCCACAATTTCAAAATGCTACTACTTCGCCATTTTAAGTCCGATTTCAATTCTGATTGCTTTATATGATAGCACTATGTGGGGCATTCAAAACTTCTACAAAGAATTTCGAAATTCATCAAATATGCTAATTTATGCGCATTTTTCAAAATTCACAAAGAATGCTTCTTCTTTATTTGTAGACCGATTTTGATTTTTTTGCTTCCATCTGGTAGAGCTTCATGAGGTTCACCAATCTTGTACGCAGAATTTTGAAATTTTGATTAGAACAATAATATTTTTATGCGAATTTATTCGAAATGAATTTATTCATATCTTTTAAATTTCACATGTCAATGCTTTTTTTCTTTAATCGTTAACCGATTTTTACTTTTTTTCTTCTTCCATCGTGTAGAACTTTATGAGGTTCACCAAACTTCGACACAGATTTTTGAAATTTTCAGTAGAAAATTACCTATGTTAATTTATGCGAAATTTATTCAGAAATCACAGAAAATGCCTCTTCTTCTTTATTTGTTGACAGATTTTGATATTTTTTCTTCCATCCGGTAGAACTTCATGAGGCCCACCAAACTTCTACACAGAATTTTGAAAATTTTCAGTAGAAAATTATTTATGCTAACTTATGCAAAATGTATTCATAAATCACAGAAAATTCCTCTTTCTTAATTTGTTGACAGATTTTAATTTTTTTTTCTTCCATCTTGTAGAGCTGCATGAGGTTCACCAAACTTGTACACAAAATTTTGAAATTTTGTCTGGAAAATTATCTATTCTAATTTATGCAAAATTTATTCATAAATCACAAAAAATGTTTTTTCTTCTTCATTTGTTGATCAATTTCAGTTTTGTTTGCTTTATATGATAGCTCGAGGTGGTGATACAAAATTTAAACATAGAATTTTGAAACTCATTGAATCTGCTATTTATTCATATATTTTCAAAACTCACAAAAATTGCTTACTTATATGTTGATTTATTTTGGTTATTTTTGTTCCGAGAGCTACATTAGGTTCACCAAGGTTCTACACAGAGTTAAGAAACTTTGACTAGATAATAATTAATACTTAATTCATATGAAATTTATTCATACATCACAAAAAATGCTTCTATGTCATTTCTTCATCAATTTCAATTCTATATCCTCAATTTATGTCACCATGTCAACTGGGCTGAAATTAAAATTGTGTTAAATTGTGTTGCGAGATGCCGGATGAGCTCCACATCATTGATGTGCTAGTTGTAAATTGTCCCTTTCAGCTTGTGCTGCTGGTCAATTTTTATGTGCATATATACCAATGAATAATAATAAAAAATAATAATTCATCGTACTTATACGTAGCTTGAAATATCCTAATGTTTATGATTTGTATCAGTGGCGTAATGAGCCAAAATGTTTGAGGGAGCGTGACATGGGGTATGGTGCAAAAAAAAATCTTTAATAAATAACATTGAACTTTCTGATGCACAAATCGAATGTTGTGATAGATTTTGTCATGATCCTCAGAGATCATATGTAAGTCATTTTCCAATCATTTAATTCTGTTTCTACCCTTTTTGTCTTGGTCGTGAAAATTTGTGGTGGTCCATGGCCCAAGCCCCCATTCTTTACGCCCGTGATGGCGATTAGGGTGATGGTGGTGGTGGTGGTGGTGATGATATAACCTGGGTAAATCTGTTCTTTTCGTTAAATGCATTATTAGTACTCTGATGATTATGATTCATTTTTAGTCGATATTTAAATTCCCGAGATCAATTCGACTTTGGTTCTCGTGTTTGCATATTAAGTGATTAGCCACCCCGATAACGAACAATAAATCGCCCACAATTAATTTTGAGATGTTTTTTACTGAGTTTGTTCAAGCACATCCTAAGCTGTAAAATGATGATTTGTCAAACTTGATCATCAATAACTCACTCAAATACTGGATTGAATGCAGAGAAAACAAAGCGAGAGCTTCCGAAAATGAGAAGAAAACAGCATTTTAAGTTTGTGTTCACTTGAGTTCACTTCCAATCAATTTGCAAAATCTTATGTCAAAGAAACTCTTGTATTTTGTTTTCTATTAAAATTTACAACTCAATTTTGTTTGCATTATAAACATGATAAAGATGAAGAAAATATGTCATCAGATAATCTCATTTTTGTCGATTTTTTTGCTTTTTGAAGACCAATTTAGTATTTTGGCTATAACAGAGAACCTTCCCTGGCGACTTATTGGTGTTTGTTTTTGGATGGTTGTTCACACACACACACACAAACGGACACACTTCCACGCACTCACACCCCTCTCTCTCACACACACACACAGCATTCCACGCACTCACCCTCACACACAAGCACACACACCCCACACCCACCCACCCTCACACACATTCATATATATATAAATATATTATGTTTGTCTGTTTTTCTTTCTAGAACGAATCCGTGTCCTCAAAGAGTTTGTAGACTACATGCCAGAAAGTGGAGCTAAAGTCAGCTGTTATCTTCACATTGCTAATATCTACTTCAGAAATGGAAAGGATGCTATCAAGGAAAGGGAATACAATGGCTGTCTGAGGTATGCATAAAATGGCAAGATGTTTTCATATACTAAGATATTTGCTCGACTCGTTTCATATATTTTTTTGGTTGTGTATGTATTATTAAACTAAATTTGATTTGTCCCTGAACATATGGAATGAACATTTCAATGGCCTATCGTTATTCGATGAAGAGTCTCCCGACTATCAAATCTTTATAAATGAAATATTGTATAATCCATGCAATAAAAAAGGGTGTGTAAGAGACGTCACCAACTCTCTCTCTTGCACGTCCCTGAGTTATGCGAGTTGTGCATATAACTTTTTAAAATTTCAAAATGTCATGTCTTTCTTAGTTCACCTCCGATATGTCTGATTTCGATGACATTTTCAGTGATAAGCTTGTTTGATTTTGATGTTTTTATTCAAACCATTTTTTTCTATTGGGGGGGGGGGGGTAGACTTGCCCTTTAAAAATAAATGAAAGTAGTTGCAATAAACAATGATTCCCGGGGGCCACTTACATTGACAAGTGGATACCATGCGCGACCAAAAAAACACGTAAAAAGGATGTCTTTTTCACGACAGGGCACGTTACGTACGTAACGTGAAAAGGGTGTCAAAAACACAAAAATAATGAAAAAAGGTATCTAATTCGCTAGGAAGATTACGTGTTTAGGGTCAAATTTGCGGGGATGATAAAACAAAATTAAAATGTTTTATAAAAGATGTCCTTTTTGCCCCAACACTTCGTGTTTAAAGTCCGATTTGCGCGAGGTGTAGAAGGTGGGGTCGTACTAAAACCAAATAAGGTAAAGCCGACGACCGAATGACCCATAACAATAAAACATTCCTGTACTTGTTTAGGGGTTCATTTCAGGGAATATTTGCCAAGAGTATCGTTTTGTTTCCAATACTTGTTAAGGGTAGGGTTTCACACGCCAATACTTGTTAAGGGGTGCATTTTCAGAATATGGAAATTACGTGTTTAGGGTGCTTTTCGAGACCCCATGGTCGCGCATGGTATCCGCTCGTGAATGGAAGTGCCCTCCCCCCGGGCAATGATTTCATGAGAAAGTCTGCAAAACCGAGGTTAATTGTCGCCTTATACATCTGGTACAGTTACAGTTCCCTGGGTTAAAATCATGACTTTCACTGAAAGTTTCAGTTTCAGACGCCTCCAGGCTAGTCGAGCACCACATAGCCTATAGATCTATATACATACGGTTCTTCGACAATTACCCCTGGACAAAGGGAGAGCATAAATAATTACATGAGCCTCCCCGCTCACGTCTCCCTCTCTTGTTCACTTTCCTTTTCTTTGTTTTCTTTTTCTTTTCTCTGCCCTTTTTCTTGGTATTGTGTATTGTATTGTATTGTATTTTTGTCTACAGGCGTATCCCGCCACAAGCCTCAGCTTTTAGGGTATACGCCTTCTTCCTTAAACCTAATATGTACATATTTGTATATATATATTTTTTTTATATAACAAATTGATTTATGTATGAATTTGTGTTATGAAAAACGTACTAAAATAGAAGAAAATAAATGTTTTATTTGAATTGAATACATATTAGGTACAAATCAGGATATAATAATGTATATTTACCACTGGCCACTAACACCTTGGCCTTCCACATCCCAGCCAATATAATAATATCTACTTCAGAAATGGAAAGGATGCTATCAAGGAAAGGGAATACAATGGCTGTCTGAGGTATGCATAAAATGGCAAGATGTTTTCATATACTAAGATATTTGCTCGACTCGTTTCATATATTTTTTTGGTTGTGTATGTATTATTAAACTAAATTTGATTTGTCCCTGAACATATGGAATGAACATTTCAATGGCCTATCGTTATTCGATGAAGAGTCTCCCGACTATCAAATCTTTATAAATGAAATATTGTATAATCCATGCAATAAAAAAGGGTGTGTAAGAGACGTCACCAACTCTCTCTCTTGCACGTCCCTGAGTTATGCGAGTTGTGCATATAACTTTTTAAAATTTCAAAATGTCATGTCTTTCTTAGTTCACCTCCGATATGTCTGATTTCGATGACATTTTCAGTGATAAGCTTGTTTGATTTTTATGTTTTTATTCAAACCATTTTTTTCTAATGGGGGGGGGGTAGACTTGCCCTTTAAAAATAAATGAAAGTAGTTGCAATAAACAATGATTCCCGGGGGGCCACTTACATTGACGAGTGGATACCATGCGTGACCAAAAAAACACGTAAAAAGGATGT
Organism: Lytechinus variegatus; assembly: GCF_018143015.1. NCBI lineage: Eukaryota > Metazoa > Echinodermata > Echinoidea > Temnopleuroida > Toxopneustidae > Lytechinus > Lytechinus variegatus. The sequence goes on along the minus strand of NC_054755.1, from coordinate 23,340,871 downwards.
CTTTTTCACGACAGGGCACGTTACGTACGTAACGTGAAAAGGGTGTCAAAAACACAAAAATAATGAAAAAAGGTATCTAATTCGCTAGGAAGATTACGTGTTTAGGGTCAAATTTGCGGGGATGATAAAACAAAATTAAAATGTTTTATAAAAGATGTCCTTTTTGCCCCAACACTTCGTGTTTAAAGTCCGATTTGCGCGAGGTGTAGAAGGTGGGGTCGTACTAAAACCAAATAAGGTAAAGCCGACGACCGAATGACCCATAACAATAAAACATTCCTGTACTTGTTTAGGGGTTCATTTCAGGGAATATTTGCCAAGAGTATCGTTTTGTTTCCAATACTTGTTAAGGGTAGGGTTTTACACGCCAATACTTGTTAAGGGGTGCATTTTCAGAATATGGAAATTACGTGTTTAGGGTGCTTTTCGAGACCCCATGGTCGCGCATGGTATCCGCTCGTGAATGGAAGTGCCCTCCCCCCGGGCAATGATTTCATGAGAAAGTCTGCAAAACCGAGGTTAATTGTCGCCTTATACATCTGGTACAGTTACAGTTCCCTGGGTTAAAATCATGACTTTCACTGAAAGTTTCAGTTTCAGACGCCTCCAGGCTAGTCGAGCACCACATAGCCTATAGATCTATATACATACGGTTCTTCGACAATTACCCTGGACAAAGGGAGAGCATAAATAATTACATATTAGGTACAAATCAGGATATAATAATGTATATTTACCACTGGCCACTAACACCTTGGCCTTCCACATCCCAGCCAATATAATAATATCTACTTCAGAAATGGAAAGGATGCTATCAAGGAAAGGGAATACAATGGCTGTCTGAGGTATGCATAAAATGCAAGATGTTTTCATATACTAAGATATTTGCTCGACTCGTTTCATATATTATTTTGGTTGTGTATGTATTATTAAACTAAATTTGATTTGTCCCTCAACATATGGAATGAACATTTCAATGGCCTATCGTTATTCGATGAAGAGTCTCCCGACTATCAAATCTTTATAAATGAAATATTGTATAATCCATGCAATAAAAAAGGGTGTGTAAGAGACGTCACCAACTCTCTCTCTTGCACGTCCCTGAGTTATGCGAGTTGTGCATATAACTTTTTAAAATTTCAAAATGTCATGTCTTTCTTAGTTCACCTCCGATATGTCTGATTTCGATGACATTTTCAGTGATAAGCTTGTTTGATTTTTATGTTTTTATTCAAACCATTTTTTTCTAATGGGGGGGGGGGGGGGTAGACTTGCCCTTTAAAAATAAATGAAAGTAGTTGCAATAAACAATGATTCCCGGGGGCCACTTACATTGACGAGTGGATACCATGCGTGACCAAAAAAACACGTAAAAAGGATGTCTTTTTCACGACAGGGCACGTTACGTACGTAACGTGAAAAGGGTGTCAAAAACACAAAAATAATGAAAAAAGGGGTATCTAATTCGCTAGGAAGATTACGTGTTTAGGGTCAAATTTGCGGGGATGATAAAACAAAATTAAAATGTTTTATAAAAGATGTCCTTTTTGCCCCAACACTTCGTGTTTAAAGTCCGATTTGCGCGAGGTGTAGAAGGTGGGGTCGTACTAAAACCAAATAAGGTAAAGCCGACGACCGAATGACCCATAACAATAAAACATTCCTGTACTTGTTTAGGGGTTCATTTCAGGGAATATTTGCCAAGAGTATCGTTTTGTTTCCAATACTTGTTAAGGGTAGGGTTTCACACGCCAATACTTGTTAAGGGGTGCATTTTCAGAATATGGAAATTACGTGTTTAGGGTGCTTTTCGAGACCCCATGGTCGCGCATGGTATCCGCTCGTGAATGGAAGTGCCCTCCCCCCCGGGCAATGATTTCATGAGAAAGTCTGCAAAACCGAGGTTAATTGTCGCCTTATACATCTGGTACAGTTACAGTTCCCTGGGTTAAAATCATGACTTTCACTGAAAGTTTCAGTTTCAGACGCCTCCAGGCTAGTCGAGCACCACATAGCCTATAGATCTATATACATACGGTTCTTCGACAATTACCCCTGGACAAAGGGAGAGCATAAATAATTACATATTAGGTACAAATCAGGATATAATAATGTATATTTACCACTGGCCACTAACACCTTGGCCTTCCACATCCCAGCCAATATAATAATATCTACTTCAGAAATGGAAAGGATGCTATCAAGGAAAGGGAATACAATGGCTGTCTGAGGTATGCATAAAATGCAAGATGTTTTCATATACTAAGATATTTGCTCGACTCGTTTCATATATTATTTTGGTTGTGTATGTATTATTAAACTAAATTTGATTTGTCCCTCAACATATGGAATGAACATTTCAATGGCCTATCGTTATTCGATGAAGAGTCTCCCGACTATCAAATCTTTATAAATGAAATATTGTATAATCCATGCAATAAAAAAGGGTGTGTAAGAGACGTCACCAACTCTCTCTCTTGCACGTCCCTGAGTTATGCGAGTTGTGCATATAACTTTTTAAAATTTCAAAATGTCATGTCTTTCTTAGTTCACCTCCGATATGTCTGATTTCGATGACATTTTCAGTGATAAGCTTGTTTGATTTTTATGTTTTTATTCAAACCATTTTTTTCTAATGGGGGGGGGGTAGACTTGCCCTTAAAAATAAATGAAAGTAGTTGCAATAAACAATGATTCCCGGGGGGCCACTTACATTGACGAGTGGATACAATGCGTGACCAAAAAAACACGTAAAAAGGATGTCTTTTTCACGACAGGGCACGTTACGTACGTAACGTGAAAAGGGTGTCAAAAACACAAAAATAATGAAAAAAGGTATCTAATTCGCTAGGAAGATTACGTGTTTAGGGTCAAATTTGCGGGGATGATAAAACAAAATTAAAATGTTTTATAAAAGATGTCCTTTTTGCCCCAACACTTCGTGTTTAAAGTCCGATTTGCGCGAGGTGTAGAAGGTGGGGTCGTACTAAAACCAAATAAGGTAAAGCCGACGACCGAATGACCCATAACAATAAAACATTCCTGTACTTGGGGTTCATTTCAGGGAATATTTGCCAAGAGTATCGTTTTGTTTCCAATACTTGTTAAGGGTAGGGTTTCACACGCCAATACTTGTTAAGGGGTGCATTTTCAGAATATGGAAATTACGTGTTTAGGGTGCTTTTCGAGACCCCATGGTCGCGCATGGTATCCGCTCGTGAATGGAAGTGCCCTCCCCCCGGGCAATGATTTCATGAGAAAGTCTGCAAAACCGAGGTTAATTGTCGCCTTATACATCTGGTACAGTTACAGTTCCCTGGGTTAAAATCATGACTTTCACTGAAAGTTTCAGTTTCAGACGCCTCCAGGCTAGTCGAGCACCACATAGCCTATAGATCTATATACATACGGTTCTTCGACAATTACCCCTGGACAAAGGGAGAGCATAAATAATTACATATTAGGTACAAATCAGGATATAATAATGTATATTTACCACTGGCCACTAACACCTTGGCCTTCCACATCCCAGCCAATATAATAATATCTACTTCAGAAATGGAAAGGATGCTATCAAGGAAAGGGAATACAATGGCTGTCTGAGGTATGCATAAAATGCAAGATGTTTTCATATACTAAGATATTTGCTCGACTCGTTTCATATATTATTTTGGTTGTGTATGTATTATTAAACTAAATTTGATTTGTCCCTCAACATATGGAATGAACATTTCAATGGCCTATCGTTATTCGATGAAGAGTCTCCCGACTATCAAATCTTTATAAATGAAATATTGTATAATCCATGCAATAAAAAAGGGTGTGTAAGAGACGTCACCAACTCTCTCTCTTGCACGTCCCTGAGTTATGCGAGTTGTGCATATAACTTTTTAAAATTTCAAAATGTCATGTCTTTCTTAGTTCACCTCCGATATGTCTGATTTCGATGACATTTTCAGTGATAAGCTTGTTTGATTTTGATGTTTTTATTCAAACCATTTTTTCTAATGGGGGGGGTAGACTTGCCCTTTAAAAATAAATGAAAGTAGTTGCAATAAACAATGATTCCCGGGGGGCCACTTACATTGACGAGTGGATACCATGCGCAACCCAAAAAACACGTAAAAAGGATGTCTTTTTCACGACAGGGCACGTTACGTACGTAACGTGAAAAGGGTGTCAAAAACACAAAAATAATGAAAAAAGGGTATCTAATTCGCTAGGAAGATTACGTGTTTAGGGTCAAATTTGCGGGGATGATAAAACAAAATTAAAATGTTTTATAAAAGATGTCCTTTTTGCCCCAACACTTCGTGTTTAAAGTCCGATTTGCGCGAGGTGTAGAAGGTGGGGTCGTACTAAAACCAAATAAGGTAAAGCCGACGACCGAATGACCCATAACAATAAAACATTCCTGTACTTGTTTAGGGGTTCATTTCAGGGAATATTTGCCAAGAGTATCGTTTTGTTTCCAATACTTGTTAAGGTAAGGGTTAAACACGCCAATACTTGTTAAGGGGTGCATTTTCAGAATATGGAAATTACGTGTTTAGGGTGCTTTTCGAGACCCCATGGTCGCGCATGGTATCCGCTCGTGAATGGAAGTGCCCTCCCCCGGGCAATGATTTCATGAGAAAGTCTGCAAAACCGAGGTTAATTGTCGCCTTATACATCTGGTACAGTTACAGTTCCCTGGGTTAAAATCATGACTTTCACTGAAAGTTTCAGTTTTAGACGCCTCCAGGCTAGTCGAGCACCACATAGCCTGTAGATCTATATACATACGGTTCTTCGACAATTACCCCTGGACAAAGGGAGAGCATAAATAAATACATATTAGGTACAAATCAGGATATAATAATGTATATTTACCACTGGCCACTAACACCTTGGCCTTCCACATCCCAGCCAATATAATAATATCTACTTCAGAAATGGAAAGGATGCTATCAAGGAAAGGGAATACAATGGCTGTCTGAGGTATGCATAAAATGCAAGATGTTTTCATATACTAAGATATTTGCTCGACTCGTTTCATATATTATTTTGGTTGTGTATGTATTATTAAACTAAATTTGATTTGTCCCTGAACATATGGAATGAACATTTCAATGGCCTATCGTTATTCGATGAAGAGTCTCCCGACTATCAAATCTTTATAAATGAAATATTGTATAATCTATGCAATAAAAAAGGGTGTGTAAGAGACGTCACCAACTCTCTCTCTTGCACGTCCCTGAGTTATGCGAGTTGTGCATATAACTTTTTAAAATTTCAAAATGTCATGTCTTTCTTAGTTCACCTCCGATATGTCTGATTTCGATGACATTTTCAGTGATAAGCTTGTTTGATTTTGATGTTTTTATTCAAACCATTTTTTTTTCTAATGGGGGGGGGTAGACTTGCCCTTTAAAAATAAATGAAAGTAGTTGCAATAAACAATGATCACCGGGGGGCCACTTACATTGACGAGTGGATACCATGCGCGACCAAAAAAAACACGTAAAAAGGATGTCTTTTTCACGACAGGGCACGTTACGTACGTAACGTGAAAAGGGTGTCAAAAACACAAAAATAATGAAAAAAGGGTATCTAATTCGCTAGGAAGATTACGTGTTTAGGGTCAAATTTGCGGGGATGATAAAACAAAATTAAAATGTTTTATAAAAGATGTCCTTTTTGCCCCAACACTTCGTGTTTAAAGTCCGATTTGCGCGAGGTGTAGAAGGTGGGGTCGTACTAAAACCAAATAAGGTAAAGCCGACGACCGAATGACCCATAACAATAAAACATTCCTGTACTTGTTTAGGGGTTCATTTCAGGGAATATTTGCCAAGAGTATCGTTTTGTTTCCAATACTTGTTAAGGGTAGGGTTTCACACGCCAATACTTGTTAAGGGGTGCATTTTCAGAATATGGAAATTACGTGTTTAGGGTGCTTTTCGAGACCCCATGGTCGCGCATGGTATCCGCTCGTGAATGGAAGTGCCCTCCCCCGGGCAATGATTTCATGAGAAAGTCTGCAAAACCGAGGTTAATTGTCGCCTTATACATCTGGTACAGTTACAGTTCCCTGGGTTAAAATCATGACTTTCACTGAAAGTTTCAGTTTTAGACGCCTCCAGGCTAGTCGAGCACCACATAGCCTGTAGATCTATATACATACGGTTCTTCGACAATTACCCCTGGACAAAGGGAGAGCATAAATAAATACATATTAGGTACAAATCAGGATATAATAATGTATATTTACCACTGGCCACTAACACCTTGGCCTTCCACATCCCAGCCAATATAATAATATCTACTTCAGAAATGGAAAGGATGCTATCAAGGAAAGGGAATACAATGGCTGTCTGAGGTATGCATAAAATGCAAGATGTTTTCATATACTAAGATATTTGCTCGACTCGTTTCATATATTTTTTTGGTTGTGTATGTATTATTAAACTAAATTTGATTTGTCCCTGAACATATGGAATGAACATTTCAATGGCCTATCGTTATTCGATGAAGAGTCTCCCGACTATCAAATCTTTATAAATGAAATATTGTATAATCCATGCAATAAAAAAGGGTGTGTAAGAGACGTCACCAACTCTCTCTCTTGCACGTCCCTGAGTTATGCGAGTTGTGCATATAACTTTTTAAAATTTCAAAATGTCATGTCTTTCTTAGTTCACCTCCGATATGTCTGATTTCGATGACATTTTCAGTGATAAGCTTGTTTGATTTTGATGTTTTTATTCAAATCATTTTTTTCTAATGGGGGGGGGTAGACTTGCCCTTTAAAAATAAATGAAAGTAGTTGCAATAAACAATGATTCCCGGGGGGCCACTTACATTGACGAGTGGATACCATGCGTGACCAAAAAAACACGTAAAAAGGATGTCTTTTTCACGACAGGGCACGTTACGTACGTAACGTGAAAGGGGTGCATAAAATGCAAGATGTTTTCATATACTAAGATATTTGCTCGACTCGTTTCATATATTATTTTGGTTGTGTATGTATTATTAAACTAAATTTGATTTGTCCCTGAATATATGGAATGAACATTTCAATGGCCTATCGTTATTCGATGAAGAGTCTCCCGACTATCAAATCTTTATAAATGAAATATTGTATAATCCATGCAATAAAAAAGGGTGTGTAAGAGACGTCACCAACTCTCTCTCTTGCACGTCCCTGAGTTATGCGAGTTGTGCATATAACTTTTTAAAATTTCAAAATGTCATGTCTTTCTTAGTTCACCTCCGATATGTCTGATTTCGATGACATTTTCAGTGATAAGCTTGTTTGATTTTGATGTTTTTATTCAAACCATTTTTTTCTAATGGGGGGGGTAGACTTGCCCTTTAAAAATAAATGAAAGTAGTTGCAATAAACAATGATTCCCGGGGGGCCACTTACATTGACGAGTGGATACCATGCGCGACCAAAAAAACACGTAAAAAGGATGTCTTTTTCACGACAGGGCACGTTACGTACGTAACGTGAAAAGGGTGTCAAAAACACAAAAATAATGAAAAAAGGGTATCTAATTCGCTAGGAAGATTACGTGTTTAGGGTCAAATTTGCGGGGATGATAAAACAAAATTAAAATGTTTTATAAAAGATGTCCTTTTTGCCCCAACACTTCGTGTTTAAAGTCCGATTTGCGCGAGGTGTAGAAGGTGGGGTCGTACTAAAACCAAATAAGGTAAAGCCGACGACCGAATGACCCATAACAATAAAACATTCCTGTACTTGGGGTTCATTTCAGGGAATATTTGCCAAGAGTATCGTTTTGTTTCCAATACTTGTTAAGGGTAGGGTTTCACACGCCAATACTTGTTAAGGGGTGCATTTTCAGAATATGGAAATTACGTGTTTAGGGTGCTTTTCGAGACCCCATGGTCGCGCATGGTATCCGCTCGTGAATGGAAGTGCCCTCCCCCGGGCAATGATTTCATGAGAAAGTCTGCAAAACCGAGGTTAATTGTCGCCTTATACATCTGGTACAGTTACAGTTCCCTGGGTTAAAATCATGACTTTCACTGAAAGTTTCAGTTTCAGACGCCTCCAGGCTAGTCGAGCACCACATAGCCTATAGATCTATATACATACGGTTCTTCGACAATTACCCCTGGACAAAGGGAGAGCATAAATAATTACATATTAGGTACAAATCAGGATATAATAATGTATATTTACCACTGGCCACTAACACCTTCGCCTTCCACATCCCAGCCAATATAATAATATCTACTTCAGAAATGGAAAGGATGCTATCAAGGAAAGGGAATACAATGGCTGTCTGAGGTATGCATAAAATGCAAGATGTTTTCATATACTAAGATATTTGCTCGACTCGTTTCATATATTTTTTTGGTTGTGTATGTATTATTAAACTAAATTTGATTTGCCCCTGAACATATGGAATGAACATTTCAATGGCCTATCGTTATTCGATGAAGAGTCTCCCGACTATCAAATCTTTATAAATGAAATATTGTATAATCCATGCAATAAAAAAGGGTGTGTAAGAGACGTCACCAACTCTCTCTCTTGCACGTCCCTGAGTTATGCGAGTTGTGCATATAACTTTTTAAAATTTCAAAATGTCATGTCTTTCTTAGTTCACCTCCGATATGTCTGATTTCGATGACATTTTCAGTGATAAGCTTGTTTGATTTTGATGTTTTTATTCAAACCATTTTTTTCTAATGGGGGGGGGGTAGACTTGCCCTTTAAAAATAAATGAAAGTAGTTGCAATAAACAATGATTCCCGGGGGGGCCACTTACATTGACGAGTGGATACCACGCGCGACCAAAAAAACACGTAAAAAGGATGTCTTTTTCACGACAGGGCACGTTACGTACGTAACGTGAAAAGGGTGCATAAAATGCAAGATGTTTTCATATACTAAGATATTTGCTCGACTCGTTTCATATATTATTTTGGTTGTGTATGTATTATTAAACTAAATTTGATTTGTCCCTCAACATATGGAATGAACATTTCAATGGCCTATCGTTATTCGATGAAGAGTCTCCCGACTATCAAATCTTTATAAATGAAATATTGTATAATCCATGCAATAAAAAAGGGTGTGTAAGAGACGTCACCAACTCTCTCTCTTGCACGTCCCTGAGTTATGCGAGTTGTGCTTATAAATTTTTAAAATTTCAAAATGTCATGTCTTTCTTAGTTCACCTCCGATATGTCTGATTTCGATGACATTTTCAGTGATAAGCTTGTTTGATTTTTATGTTTTTATTCAAACCATTTTTTTCTAATGGGGGGGGGTAGACTTGCCCTTTAAAAATAAATGAAAGTAGTTGCAATAAACAATGATTCCCGGGGGGCCACTTACATTGACGAGTGGATACCATGCGCGACCAAAAAAACACGTAAAAAGGATGTCTTTTTCACGACAGGGCACGTTACGTACGTAACGTGAAAAGGGTGTCAAAAACACAAAAATAATGAAAAAAGGGTATCTAATTCGCTAGGAAGATTACGTGTTTAGGGTCAAATTTGCGGGGATGATAAAACAAAATTAAAATGTTTTATAAAAGATGTCCTTTTTGCCCCAACACTTCGTGTTTAAAGTCCGATTTGCGCGAGGTGTAGAAGGTGGGGTCGTACTAAAACCAAATAAGGTAAAGCCGACGACCGAATGACCCATAACAATAAAACATTCCTGTACTTGTTTAGGGGTTCATTTCAGGGAATATTTGCCAAGAGTATCGTTTTGTTTCCAATACTTGTTAAGGGTAGGGTTTCACACGCCAATACTTGTTAAGGGGTGCATTTTCAGAATATGGAAATTACGTGTTTAGGGTGCTTTTCGAGACCCCATGGTCGCGCATGGTATCCGCTCGTGAATGGAAGTGCCCTCCCCCCCGGGCAATGATTTCATGAGAAAGTCTGCAAAACCGAGGTTAATTGTCGCCTTATACATCTGGTACAGTTACAGTTCCCTGGGTTAAAATCATGACTTTCACTGAGAGTTTCAGTTTCAGACGCCTCCAGGCTAGTCGAGCACCACATAGCCTATAGATCTATATACATACGGTTCTTCGACAATTACCCCTGGACAAAGGGAGAGCATAAATAATTACATATTAGGTACAAATCAGGATATAATAATGTATATTTACCACTGGCCACTAACACCTTGGCCTTCCACATCCCAGCCAATATAATAATAATCTACTTCAGAAATGGAAAGGATGCTATCAAGGAAAGGGAATACAATGGCTGTCTGAGGTATGCATAAAATGCAAGATGTTTTCATATACTAAGATATTTGCTCGACTCGTTTCATATATTATTTTGGTTGTGTATGTATTATTAAACTAAATTTGATTTGTCCCTCAACATATGGAATGAACATTTCAATGGCCTATCGTTATTCGATGAAGAGTCTCCCGACTATCAAATCTTTATAAATGAAATATTGTATAATCCATGCAATAAAAAAGGGTGTGTAAGAGACGTCACCAACTCTCTCTCTTGCACGTCCCTGAGTTATGCGAGTTGTGCATATAACTTTTTAAAATTTCAAAATGTCATGTCTTTCTTAGTTCACCTCCGATATGTCTGATTTCGATGACATTTTCAGTGATAAGCTTGTTTGATTTTGATGTTTTTATTCAAACCGTTTTTTTCTAATGGGGGGGGGTAGACTTGCCCTTTAAAAATAAATGAAAGTAGTTGCAATAAACAATGATTCCCGGGGGGCCACTTACATTGACGAGTGGATACCATGCGTGACCAAAAAAACACGTAAAAAGGATGTCTTTTTCACGACAGGGCACGTTACGTACGTAACGTGAAAAGGGTGTCAAAAACACAAAAATAATGAAAAAAGGGTATCTAATTCGCTAGGAAGATTACGTGTTTAGGGTCAAATTTGCGGGGATGATAAAACAAAATTAAAATGTTTTATAAAAGATGTCCTTTTTGCCCCAACACTTCGTGTTTAAAGTCCGATTTGCGCGAGGTGTAGAAGGTGGGGTCGTACTAAAACCAAATAAGGTAAAGCCGACGACCGAATGACCCATAACAATAAAACATTCCTGTACTTGTTTAGGGGTTCATTTCAGGGAATATTTGCCAAGAGTATCGTTTTGTTTCCAATACTTGTTAAGGGTAGGGTTTCACACGCCAATACTTGTTAAGGGGTGCATTTTCAGAATATGGAAATTACGTGTTTAGGGTGCTTTTCGAGACCCCATGGTCGCGCATGGTATCCGCTCGTGAATGGAAGTGCCCTCCCCCCGGGCAATGATTTCATGAGAAAGTCTGCAAAACCGAGGTTAATTGTCGCCTTATACATCTGGTACAGTTACAGTTCCCTGGGTTAAAATCATGACTTTCACTGAAAGTTTCAGTTTCAGACGCCTCCAGGCTAGTCGAGCACCACATAGCCTATAGATCTATATACATACGGTTCTTCGACAATTACCCCTGGACAAAGGGAGAGCATAAATAATTACATATTAGGTACAAATCAGGATATAATAATGTATATTTACCACTGGCCACTAACACCTTGGCCTTCCACATCCCAGCCAATATAATAATATCTACTTCAGAAATGGAAAGGATGCTATCAAGGAAAGGGAATACAATGGCTGTCTGAGGTATGCATAAAATGCAAGATGTTTTCATATACTAAGATATTTGCTCGACTCGTTTCATATATTTTTTTGGTTGTGTATGTATTATTAAACTAAATTTGATTTGTCCCTGAACATATGGAATGAACATTTCAATGGCCTATCGTTATTCGATGAAGAGTCTCCCGACTATCAAATCTTTATAAATGAAATATTGTATAATCCATGCAATAAAAAAGGGTGTGTAAGAGACGTCACCAACTCTCTCTCTTGCACGTCCCTGAGTTATGCGAGTTGTGCATATAACTTTTTAAAATTTCAAAATGTCATGTCTTTCTTAGTTCACCTCCGATATGTCTGATTTCGATGACATTTTCAGTGATAAGCTTGTTTGATTTTGATGTTTTTATTCAAACCATTTTTTTCTAATGGGGGGGGGTAGACTTGCCCTTTAAAAATAAATGAAAGTAGTTGCAATAAACAATGATTCCCGGGGGGCCACTTACATTGACGAGTGGATACCATGCGCGACCAAAAAAACACGTAAAAAGGATGTCTTTTTCACGACAGGGCACGTTACGTACGTAACGTGAAAAGGGTGTCAAAAACACAAAAATAATGAAAAAAGGGTATCTAATTCGCTAGGAAGATTACGTGTTTAGGGTCAAATTTGCGGGGATGATAAAACAAAATTAAAATGTTTTATAAAAGATGTCCTTTTTGCCCCAACACTTCGTGTTTAAAGTCCGATTTGCGCGAGGTGTAGAAGGTGGGGTCGTACTAAAACCAAATAAGGTAAAGCCGACGACCGAATGACCCATAACAATAAAACATTCCTGTACTTGTTTAGGGGTTCATTTCAGGGAATATTTGCCAAGAGTATCGTTTTGTTTCCAATACTTGTTAAGGGTAGGGTTTCACACGCCAATACTTGTTAAGGGGTGCATTTTCAGAATATGGAAATTACGTGTTTAGGGTGCTTTTCGAGACCCCATGGTCGCGCATGGTATCCGCTCGTGAATGGAAGTGCCCTCCCCCCCGGGCAATGATTTCATGAGAAAGTCTGCAAAACCGAGGTTAATTGTCGCCTTATACATCTGGTACAGTTACAGTTCCCTGGGTTAAAATCATGACTTTCACTGAAAGTTTCAGTTTCAGACGCCTCCAGGCTAGTCGAGCACCACATAGCCTATAGATCTATATACATACGGTTCTTCGACAATTACCCCTGGACAAAGGGAGAGCATAAATAATTACATATTAGGTACAAATCAGGATATAATAATGTATATTTACCACTGGCCACTAACACCTTCGCCTTCCACATCCCAGCCAATATAATAATATCTACTTCAGAAATGGAAAGGATGCTATCAAGGAAAGGGAATACAATGGCTGTCTGAGGTATGCATAAAATGCAAGATGTTTTCATATACTAAGATATTTGCTCGACTCGTTTCATATATTTTTTTGGTTGTGTATGTATTATTAAACTAAATTTGATTTGCCCCTGAACATATGGAATGAACATTTCAATGGCCTATCGTTATTCAATGAAGAGTCTCCCGACTATCAAATCTTTATAAATGAAATATTGTATAATCCATGCAATAAAAAAGGGTGTGTAAGAGACGTCACCAACTCTCTCTCTTGCACGTCCCTGAGTTATGCGAGTTGTGCATATAACTTTTTAAAATTTCAAAATGTCATGTCTTTCTTAGTTCACCTCCGATATGTCTGATTTCGATGACATTTTCAGTGATAAGCTTGTTTGATTTTGATGTTTTTATTCAAACCATTTTTTTCTAATGGGGGGGGGGGTAGACTTGCCCTTTAAAAATAAATGAAAGTAGTTGCAATAAACAATGATTCCGGGGGGCCACTTACATTGACGAGTGGATACCATGCGCGACCAAAAAAACACGTAAAAAGGATGTCTTTTTCACGACAGGGCACGTTACGTACGTAACGTGAAAAGGGTGCATAAAATGCAAGATGTTTTCATATACTAAGATATTTGCTCGACTCGTTTCATATATTATTTTGGTTGTGTATGTATTATTAAACTAAATTTGATTTGTCCCTCAACATATGGAATGAACATTTCAATGGCCTATCGTTATTCGATGAAGAGTCTCCCGACTATCAAATCTTTATAAATGAAATATTGTATAATCCATGCAATAAAAAAGGGTGTGTAAGAGACGTCACCAACTCTCTCTCTTGCACGTCCCTGAGTTATGCGAGTTGTGCATATAACTTTTTAAAATTTCAAAATGTCATGTCTTTCTTAGTTCACCTCCGATATGTCTGATTTCGATGACATTTTCAGTGATAAGCTTGTTTGATTTTGATGTTTTTATTCAAACCATTTTTTTCTAATGGGGGGGGGTAGACTTGCCCTTTAAAAATAAATGAAAGTAGTTGCAATAAACAATGATTCCCGGGGGGCCACTTACATTGACGAGTGGATACCATGCGCGACCAAAAAAACACGTAAAAAGGATGTCTTTTTCACGACAGGGCACGTTACGTACGTAACGTGAAAAGGGTGTCAAAAACACAAAAATAATGAAAAAAGGGTATCTAATTCGCTAGGAAGATTACGTGTTTAGGGTCAAATTTGCGGGGATGATAAAACAAAATTAAAATGTTTTATAAAAGATGTCCTTTTTGCCCCAACACTTCGTGTTTAAAGTCCGATTTGCGCGAGGTGTAGAAGGTGGGGTCGTACTAAAACCAAATAAGGTAAAGCCGACGACCGAATGACCCATAACAATAAAACATTCCTGTACTTGTTTAGGGGTTCATTTCAGGGAATATTTGCCAAGAGTATCGTTTTGTTTCCAATACTTGTTAAGGGTAGGGTTTCACACGCCAATACTTGTTAAGGGGTGCATTTTCAGAATATGGAAATTACGTGTTTAGGGTGCTTTTCGAGACCCCATGGTCGCGCATGGTATCCGCTCGTGAATGGAAGTGCCCTCCCCCCGGGCAATGATTTCATGAGAAAGTCTGCAAAACCGTGGTTAATTGTCGCCTTATACATCTGGTACAGTTACAGTTCCCTGGGTTAAAATCATGACTTTCACTGAAAGTTTCAGTTTCAGACGCCTCCAGGCTAGTAGAGCACCACATAGCCTATAGATCTATATACATACGGTTCTTCGACAATTACCCCTGGACAAAGGGAGAGCATAAATAATTACATATTAGGTACAAATCAGGATATAATAATGTATATTTACCACTGGCCACTAACACCTTGGCCTTCCACATCCCAGCCAATATAATAATATCTACTTCAGAAATGGAAAGGATGCTATCAAGGAAAGGGAATACAATGGCTGTCTGAGGTATGCATAAAATGCAAGATGTTTTCATATACTAAGATATTTGCTCGACTCGTTTCATATATTTTTTTGGTTGTGTATGTATTATTAAACTAAATTTGATTTGTCCCTGAACATATGGAATGAACATTTCAATGGCCTATCGTTATTCGATGAAGAGTCTCCCGACTATCAAATCTTTATAAATGAAATATTGTATAATCCATGCAATAAAAAAGGGTGTGTAAGAGACGTCACCAACTCTCTCTCTTGCACGTCCCTGAGTTATGCGAGTTGTGCATATAACTTTTTAAAATTTCAAAATGTCATGTCTTTCTTAGTTCACCTCCGATATGTCTGATTTCGATGACATTTTCAGTGATAAGCTTGTTTGATTTTTATGTTTTTATTCAAACCATTTTTTTCTAATGGGGGGGTAGACTTGCCCTTTAAAAATAAATGAAAGTAGTTGCAATAAACAATGATTCCCGGGGGGCCACTTACATTGACCTAGAGTGGATACCATGCACGACCAAAAAAACACGTAAAAAGGATGTCTTTTTCACGACAGGGCACGTTACGTACGTAACGTGAAAAGGGTGTCAAAAACACAAAAATAATGAAAAAAGGGTATCTAATTCGCTAGGAAGATTACGTGTTTAGGGTCAAATTTGCGGGGATGATAAAACAAAATTAAAATGTTTTATAAAAGATGTCCTTTTTGCCCCAACACTTCGTGTTTAAAGTCCGATTTGCGCGAGGTGTAGAAGGTGGGGTCGTACTAAACCAAATAAGGTAAAGCCGACGACCGAATGACCCATAACAATAAAACATTTCTGTACTTGTTTAGGGGTTCATTTCAGGGAATATTTGCCAAGAGTATCGTTTTGTTTCCAATACTTGTTAAGGGTAGGGTTTCACACGCCAATACTTGTTAAGGGGTGCATTTTCAGAATATGGAAATTACGTGTTTAGGGTGCTTTTCGAGACCCCATGGTCGCGCATGGTATCCGCTCGTGAATGGAAGTGCCCTTCCCCCGGCAATGATTTCATGAGAAAGTCTGCAAAACCGAGGTTAATTGTCGCCTTATACATCTGGTACAGTTACAGTTCCCTGGGTTAAAATCATTACTTTCACTGAAAGTTTCAGTTTCAGACGCCTCCAGGCTAGTCGAGCACCACATAGCCTATAGATCTATATACATACGGTTCTTCGACAATTACCCCTGGACAAAGGGAGAGCATAAATAATTACATATTAGGTACAAATCAGGATATAATAATGTATATTTACCACTGGCCACTAACACCTTGGCCTTCCACATCCCAGCCAATATAATAATATCTACTTCAGAAATGGAAAGGATGCTATCAAGGAAAGGGAATACAATGGCTGTCTGAGGTATGCATAAAATGCAAGATGTTTTCATATACTAAGATATTTGCTCGACTCGTTTCATATATTTTTTTGGTTGTGTATGTATTATTAAACTAAATTTGATTTGTCCCTGAACATATAGAATGAACATTTCAATGGCCTATCGTTATTCGATGAAGAGTCTCCCGACTATCAAATCTTTATAAATGAAATATTGTATAATCCATGCAATAAAAAAGGGTGTGTAAGAGACGTCACCAACTCTCTCTCTTGCGCGTCCCTGAGTTATGCGAGTTGTGCATATAACTTTTTAAAATTTCAAAATGTCATGTCTTTCTTAGTTCACCTCCGATATGTCTGATTTCGATGACATTATCAGTGATAAGCTTGTTTGATTTTGATGTTTTTATTCAAACCATTTTTTTCTAATGGGGGGGGGGTAGACTTGCCCTTTAAAAATAAATGAAAGTAGTTGCAATAAACAATGATTCCCGGGGGGCCACTTACATTGACGAGTGGATACCATGCGTGACCAAAAAAACACGTAAAAAGGATGTCTTTTTCACGACAGGGCACGTTACGTATGTAACGTGAAAAGGGTGCATAAAATGCAAGATGTTTTCATATACTAAGATATTTGCTCGACCCGTTTCATATATTTTTTTGGTTGTGTATGTATTATTAAACTAAATTTTAATTGTCCCTGAACATATGGAATGAACATTTCAATGGCCTATCGTTATTCGATGAAGAGTCTCCCGACTATCAAATCTTTATAAATGAAATATTGTATAATCCATGCAATAAAAAAGGGTGTGTAAGAGACGTCACCAACTCTCTCTCTTGCACGTCCCTGAGTTATGCGAGTTGTGCATATAACTTTTTAAAATTTCAAAATGTCATGTCTTTCTTAGTTCACCTCCGATATGTCTGATTTCGATGACATTTTCAGTGATAAGCTTGTTTGATTTTTATGTTTTTATTCAAACCATTTTTTTCTAATGGGGGGTAGACTTGCCCTTTAAAAATAAATGAAAGTAGTTGCAATAAACAATGATTCCCGGGGGCCACTTACATTGACGAGTGGATACCATGCGTGACCAAAAAAACACGTAAAAAGGATGTCTTTTTCACGACAGGGCACGTTACGTACGTAACGTGAAAAGGGTGCATAAAATGCAAGATGTTTTCATATACTAAGATATTTGCTCGACTCGTTTCATATATTATTTTGGTTGTGTATGTATTATTAAACTAAATTTGATTTGTCCCTGAACATATGGAATGAACATTTCAATGGCCTATCGTTATTCGATGAAGAGTCTCCCGACTATCAAATCTTTATAAATGAAATATTGTATAATCCATGCAATAAAAAAGGGTGTGTAAGAGACGTCACCAACTCTCTCTCTTGCACGTCCCTGAGTTATGCGAGTTGTGCATATAACTTTTTAAAATTTCAAAATGTCATGTCTTTCTTAGTTCACCTCCGATATGTCTGATTTCGATGACATTTTCAGTGATAAGCTTGTTTGATTTTTATGTTTTTATTCAAACCATTTTTTTCTAATGGGGGGGTAGACTTGCCCTTTAAAAATAAATGAAAGTAGTTGCAATAAACAATGATTCCCGGGGGCCACTTACATTGACGAGTGGATACCATGAGTGACCAAAAAACACGTAAAAAGGATGTCTTTTTCACGACAGGGCACGTTACGTACGTAACGTGAAAAGGGTGTCAAAAACACAAAAATAATGAAAAAAGGGTATCTAATTCGCTAGGAAGATTACGTGTTTAGGGTCAAATTTGCGGGGATGATAAAACAAAATTAAAATGTTTTATAAAAGATGTCCTTTTTGCCCCAACACTTCGTGTTTAAAGTCCGATTTGCGCGAGGTGTAGAAGGTGGGGTCGTACTAAACCAAATAAGGTAAAGCCGACGACCGAATGACCCATAACAATAAAACATTCCTGTACTTGTTTAGGGGTTCATTTCAGGGAATATTTGCCAAGAGTATCGTTTTGTTTCCAATACTTGTTAAGGGTACGGTTTCACACGCCAATACTTGTTAAGGGGTGCATTTTCAGAATATGGAAATTACGTGTTTAGGGTGCTTTTCGAGACCCCATGGTCGCGCATGGTATCCGCTCGTGAATGGAAGTGCCCCCCCCCCCCGGGCAATGATTTCATGAGAAAGTCTGCAAAACCGAGGTTAATTGTCGCCTTATACATCTGGTACAGTTACATGAACTTTGTAAAGTCATGAAATCCATTAAACCTGAAAAACGATCACACTGAAAAAATTCAACACAAATAAGCACACCTGGGACATTGTATTATCATTGCCTGGAAAAAGACCCGACAGACTGATGACATGTCATGCTTATTTTGCTTATTTCTCAGCAATTACACAATGTCGTCCAGAATCCTTGGCGCATTTTTTTTTAAATTAATTACTGTACAAAGTGACACTTGGTCATTTTATTGGATTTTGTATGAACTCATTTTCAAATCGTTACCACAACTGACCTACCACTTTAGTTTATTTTCAATCGTTTGTTATCATTATTGTCAACATCTCTATCATTATCATCGTAATCTGTTAGGTATATGGATGGCTGCGCCGCGACTCTTAAAGAAGCAAGGAAAAGTTGTTCAGACGTTGACCCGAGCTTCGAAGTAAACATAACTGATCTGGAGAAAGATATCCACCACCAAAGAGATGTCGCTCAGAAATGTCTTGCAAAGGTCAAAGGTATGCCTTCCATCTCAACAAAACGATAAACTTTTCTCATTAATATTCAAAGTAACATACAAGTTATCTTTTAAAAGTACTGGTGGTTGGTTTTTTTGTCTCGCCTGTATAGCGGAACGAGACCATGGGCGCCACTTTTCCGACGGCAGCGGTGACGACGGCGGCGTTGTCAACATTGAAATCTTAACCAAAGTTAACGGTTTGAAATGTCTTCATATAACTTAGAAAGTATATGTGGACCTATAGTCCATGAAACTAGGACATAAGGTTGAGCAAGTATTACTTAACTCTGTCCGAGTTTCAGGTCACATGGCCAAGGTCAAGGCCATTTATAGAGTCGATGAACTTAGACCGTGTTCGACATGGAAATCTTAACCAAGGTTAAGTTTTTGAAATGTAATTACTTAAAAAGTTTATGGATCTAGTTCATGAAACTTGGACAAAGGTCAATAGATCAATAGATTTTGACCATGGTGTTGAAATACCATCATAACTTTGAAAGTTATGGATCTACATGTAATTCATGATACTTGGACAGAAGGGTAATCAAGAATCACTGATCGTCTTGCACAAGTCTTAGGTCACATGGTCAGGGTCTAAGGTCTGGTACTATTCATATGAATGTTTTATCACATTGCAATATTGTATTGCGTAATGCAAGCGAGGCTACCAAAGGTGTTACACTTGTTTTCAAAGCTTTTGGAGTATCATCACATTCATCATCATCACCATCGTCATCATCGTCGTCATCATCATCATTATCATCATCATTACATCATTATCATCGTTATTGTTGTTATGATTATTATTATTACTATTATTACCACTATGATGATTATCATTATTATTATTGGTAGTATTATATTACTATTACTACTACTACCACTACTACTACTACTACTACTACTTCTACTACTAGTACTAGTACTACTTCTACTACTACTGTTAATGATAATTATTCAATTGTTTAAAAAGAACAGAAACACCTTTGTCTATTCTATATCACATGCAGAGGCACAGGAGCGTCAAACACAACGAAAGGAGGAAGCGAAGGAGAGGGAAAACGCAAAGATTCAGCTGAAAGCCGATCTAAAGAAATTGGAAGGTTTTAAAAAGCTTACCCTTGAAAAATTCATCGAACGGGTGTACAAGCAGTGGCCTCCCAAGGGGGTTGATAAGTCCAAGTTGCGCAGTCCATCTTCCGCGTCATCGAAGAGTTCGACAAGACGGCTCCTCATCCATGCCATTGCAATCTACCATCCAGATAAGGTGGATAAGAAAAAGCATGGCGTAAAATGGCATGTTTTGTGTGACGAGATTACAAAATGTCTGAATGCTCTTCTTGCGGATGTGAATACATAAATATGTGGGGAAAAGAAACAGCGCCACAGCAGAGGCGTCGGTCCCGCGGGAAGGCAGGGGGGGGGCATCTTCCCCCATTAAAATATTTTGTTGAGGGCAAATATATCGACTCCCCAGGGAAAAAAGGAGATAAATATTGTTATGAAGAAGTATTGGAAATCTCTATAAGACTTGGCATAAAATTACTATCTTAGATTTTTTTCGACAACCCGAAAATTTTTGACATTATTTTTTACTCCCCCCCCCCCCCCTATCCGAAACATGGATTGCCGCCACCGGGAAAGGGGAAAGGCGAATATAAGCAGAGTGGTTTTGGTCGCGTAAACCTATACCTATGTTATTCAATTAATAAGCCCCCCCCCTTCAGAAATTATTTTATTTATGTACGAGTTAATGTATCATTATAGACATATTATTTTATACACACCGTTAACCATCAGAAATGACAAATACATTGTTCCCTATATTACAGTATGACATACTGGAGACATGTCAGCATGTGACGTCACAGAATGTGCATTGCTGATTTCTTAATACCAATATGTTTCTTTTACCTCGTTTATCAAATCCAACTTAACGCTAATGTGAATACCACTCAAAAAGAAAATGGACTAGCAAATTGGTTCTAATCATTGCAGACAAATGGGATAAACTAATCGGTTTGACGAAAATGAATAGAATGGCTAGGATTTGACAAGTTGTATTTCAGTGTATGAATTCAAGCGCCCCCTCCCCCGTCATTATGCATCTCACCCTTACGTTAAGATGTGTAGTAAGAATAATTATCATCGTTTTCTGGGGTTGCCACGCAGTCAAGCTTAGCTTATAGTGGCAACCCCTGCAACCTTCTAATAATCGATGTTTTAATAGAAAATGCATTTTTTTTTGTATGTTTTGCTTGTCAGTTATATGTATATTATTATTGTATTTTCTTTGTTAATATGTTCATGAAGAAGTGTTGCAGAAACCAATAAATGAAAATGAATGGAATGAAATCTGCCCTACCATTCCAAAAGGGCCTAAATCCACTTTTGAACAAAATTGATTTTTTTAATATAAATATATGTATCTTAGACGTGGGAATCAAATGCACCATATCGCATTTGAAAAAAACCTTTGGAGAAGGTTGGTAAAAATTGATAGAAAATTTGAATTTTATTCCAACAGATGCTTAATCTAAACAGTTTTATTAAAAAAGAAGCTAAATCCACTATGTAAAAGGGTGACGAATATCTGATGCAAGCCGTTATCTTTTCTTTGTGTTTTCTTTTCTTAAGTCATGATTTCGGAGTAATCTGAGCAATAACCAGTTGGTTGTGGGAGTTCCAGGTGTAAAAAGAAAGAACCATATGGATGTTAGCATCCGGCCATTTCTTTTTTTTATTAAATTGAATATTTTCCGATGTCTTGTGTTTCGGCTCTAGCAGTGGTGTGGTCATGGTGGTGGGGTTCCAGTTCTTTATTTTTTTCCATTTCATAGTGCTAGCCGTTTTGCTTGAAAAAAAATTCCTTAATCGACTTAATATTTCATTTTAAAAAGATTTAAGCATGGCTTGCTTTTGCATTGGGGATATTGTCATTTTTGTCCTTGAAAGTAGCCAATAGGTTTTTAAACAACGTCTTGTTTATGGTACATGTTTAATAAAAGTTAACTTCTTAGTTTATCTTGCTTCTTAATTTAATCCTGTTAGTTTGATAGTTGCTGATTTGCAGTATTCGTATCAATAAAATTTGCACTTGGTTTTGTATGCTGTCTCTAATGATGATGACGATGATGCTGATGGTGATAGTGACTATTATGGTGGTGATGATGATAATGATGATGACAACGGTGGGGATGGTGATGATGATGGTAATGGTGATGATAAAGATGGTGATGATGATGGTCATGATAATTAATGATGATGATGACGGCGGTGATGATGATGATGATGAGGATGATGATAATGATAAAGATGACATGACAATGATAATAGAAATAAATAATCGATGCATCCATGCTTTCAAATATCGAGTTTCAAATGTATTTTCAATGCTTACCCTTAAATAAATACATAAGTAACATAAAAGTCATATACAAATTTTACATTTCAGCCACCTTTTAATTTACGGATTACAAAAAAAACCCAATATTGTGCATCCTCGAAACGAGAAAAACCTTAAAAAATTAACAACGTTAGCGCAAAATAATTCATTCACCATTATGCAGTGAAAATTGAAAATACTCCCCTAAACATCAAGCGACTGTTTTTATTTATATTGACCATCTATAAAAAAAAAAAATAAATAACTGTATAGATATCGTTGTTTGCTGCCGCACATAAATGTACGACCCCGAAGCAACAGGAATAGTACTCTATACATGACATGTGGCCATACGAACATGTAAAAAACAACATGCTCACGCTAGAGAAAAAGGTGGGAAACTTTGTGCGCGCTTGACCTTTTGGGGTACCTTCATACGTGTTCCCTTTGCCTCATAATCTCACATAAATAAGTAAACATTTGCAAATTCCTTTTCAATGAAATTAACTTGAGAATTGTTACTTTAAAATATGTAATTCACAATAGATATTAATGCAACCTTTCTAGGATTTTATCGTTAGATACCTATAAATGTTAATACTTAAAGGGGAAGTTCACCCTGAAGAAAACTTTGTTGTGAAAATAGCAGAAAAAATAGTAAAAAATATTGGTGAAGGTTTGAGGAAAATCCGTTAAAGAGTAAGAAAGTTATTAGAGTTCAAAAGTTTGGATTTGTGACGTCATAAACGAGCAGCTGCCCCATGTGTTATGTAATATAAAATGTATGAATTTCAAATTTTGTATGGTTCCTGATGACTTAATTTTGTTTTCTTTTCATGATCGGGTATGAAATGATTTGTCTATTGATATACAAAAGTTACAGTAAAAACCATTTTCAATTTTCTGAGAAAATGACATTTCATTGATTTTTCACCATTCGCTATGTAGGAATGCTGCTCGCATATGACGTCACAAATCAAATAATTGAAATTCTAATAACTTTTTAATTATTTGATGAATTTTTCTCAAACCTTCGGCAATATTTTTTATTATTCTTTCTGCTATTTTACAATAAACTTTTTGTCAGGGTGAACTTCCCCTTTAAAAGGGTGCTTAGAATATCGTTATCAGGTCGGGTTATCAAACACGGTTTTCCAGGGCGCCATATTGTCACTGAAACTCGCATTTCAGACTCGCTTTAGTGAATTATGCATATATATATATATGTGTGTGTGTGTTTGTGTGATATTATACATGTACAACAGCTTTGGCAACTCTTTTAAATATTTTGTGAAAGAAATGGATGAAGAGAACAATGGTAGGCGTAGCTTAAATCAAGGTTTATATATACATGTACATAGTGTATCCAAAAAAATATCAAAACATCTTACTTCCTGTTGAGCTCCAGCTGCCATCTTCTTTCTACGAGATCAGTCTAACGACAAAAGATTTCTAGAAAATTTCGATGAGTTGCCTTAGTCGATTTAACTGTGAATTTCCAGAGAGCGGTGTTTATTGTCAAAGAGGTAATACATATTAAGTCGAAATCGGGTGGTCTCCAAACATGCCAAAAGTAGAAAGCTTCTGAGTTGAGTGGTAGTTATTGCTCTAGTTCGTGTTTCCGATCCTGATTGTTGGACAAGGCAACAGATTATGAATTATCCAAACGGCTGGCGTAGTTATATACTATAGCTGAACGTAAAAGAGAGTTACGTTGTCTTTTGAATTAAGATAATTATCGGTGCACCGACTTTTCAGTGAATTGTTCGTGAATTTCCTGGATTTTCCGCATTCTTTTCATGACCACGTACTTCCACACAACCCTCGAACGCGCATGCCAAAATCACCTCACAACAATTGATTGGTTAATGGACTTTGCGCAATTGCACGCCCAATAAAAAGTGCGCGTGCGTATGCAAATTGGTATTCATAGGGCGTGTCTGACTGTGATGACACAAAAAAGAAAATAAAGAAAAAAATGGTCTAATGAAAAGGAAATTTAAATCCTAGATTAACGCTTAAAAATGTAGTTTATGTATTTATTAATCGAGGAATGTAGAATGTTAGAATCAGCTCATCCGAAAAATCTCAAGTAACACAAGTCACGTGCTCATGACCAATAAAATAACACGATACTTCGAAGACTGAGAGTATGTTTACCCCTTTTATTGAACATGTTTTCCAATATCTCCGACGTTCAAGGAAGTTACGCGTTATCATAAACTTACCACCGAAACAGAAAAGTTCTTCTCTTGTTTTTTAAATACGTGCAAGTTGATTGCAATCAAATTTCAAAGAATCTTTAGTTAGGACATGTGGATAGACATCTCTTATCTGCTAATTATAACTGATGTCTACTAGCTGTGTTATCTATCACTGTAATATAATCTGTATTGATCCTTAGTTACAATGGAGTACAGATTGGAGGTTCCTGGGACTCCTGGGACTATGCGAAACTGATTTTGCATGATACCCTACCATGAGAACATAAAATTGGGTATAAAAGAAATCTACCTGCCTTCATATTTTTTATATTCTTTTCCAAAAAATAATATGTGTGGACCTAACCCCATTTGCAACTAAACTGAAATGGACCGAACCCCTTTTGAAAAAAAGTGATTATTCTTTGCCATTTAAGTTCACTTTTGAATAGGAATTTCAACTTTTCTTTGGTATCATCTTATAGAGCTACTAAAAAGAGCTAAAAAAAAGGCTACTTGACTTAAAAATCAAATTTGATGAAAATTGACCTGACCGCTTTTGCAAGTGAGCTCTTCAAATATTGATGATTTTGCCATACAGAGCGCGATTAACGTGCAATTTCGACTTCTGTGATCGTTAAATGCTTGAGCCCCACTTTTCTTTAGCCCTGTTTCGTTTCACACTGCATCTCTCGTGGTGCTAGCACCACAATAATCCGGCTAACCCTGCTTTTTTGCAGGGCCAGATAGTACTGTAGTCTGTACTACTGTGCTAGCCCACTTTTCTAAAACGTATAGAGTGTGAAAACGGAGTGGGCTAAGCTTAACTCCGGGAAACTGGTGGGGCTAAGACCCCCCCCCCTTAGCCCCACCAATTTCCTGGGGTTAAGGGAAAAAAAGTGCAGTGTGAAAAGCATATAGGTGGAAGCCACGGCAGCTGATCATTGGAACCTTGGCATGGACTGTCCTAGTCCAGATTGGACCTGGGGGAGGGGGTTCTTATTTTTATTTGGCAACCAGTCAATATGACTATTTTCGCCATAGTATATAATTATGTTATATTATTAACTTTTTTTACTTAAAATTGAAAAAAGTAAAAGTCAAATATTTATTTTTTTCCTTTCTTTTTTCTTTTCTATGTTTTTTTTTGTCATTTCTTCTTTTTTTTATTAGGATATCTACTAGGATTTAAAGTCGAGTAGGTGTGTCTCACAAATTAAAACCAGGGCTATTGTTTTAAATATGTTATAGGCCTATAGTATGCAAGCAGGATGGAGATTACAGAGAAAGACATTAGGAAAATCACAGCTCCACTCCTACACCCGTACCGGCATGACCGGAGTATGGGGATACGTCTGCCCCGTTGATGTAAACATCAACGTCGGTGAAGTCTCGATCTTTCCCGGAGGGAGATGAGACGCCTTGTCCCTGGGCCTAATCACAACTGGCAGGCCATAGATATTCATTCGAGCCATTGCACAATTTTTAAATTTGATATTGCTGATTGACAAAAATGAATGTATATGACTGACAATCTAACACTGATTCTAGGGAGGGTACCTACTGAACTTACTTTTTCCAAATTGGAAAGATATATCACCATTACTGAACTATATTTTTACTGGCGGAAGAATTAGGGTCATTTTACTCTCTCAAGTGATGAATTTGGTCCCGTCAGGTGTAGTCTTCATAAATGCTGATTTATTTTTATAAAATGAGCCGGTCGAGGTACCCTTTTCCGGTCAGATATGGAATGTCAGACATTTATCCTATTCACTGGTAGTAAACATTCAGCCCTCGAATTTCCTCCTTATTTTTTATGAATTCTTTTTAAGTGCCACTTTAACACACGAGTCTATGGGAAATGAATTAGGCCTGTGAGCCCCTTGGTGTTTGGAAGTTCCCTTTCTCAAAGCTAACATAGAGGGCACATGTCTCCCAATCTCTAATCAGCGCCAAGGGGAGGGAGATGAGTGGATACATAACGCTCAAAATAGTGTGATGGTGGGAGATTGGGTACGAAGGGGATGCTTGTTGGTCACCTGAGTTATGGCCTGGGGGTGTTTCACAAAGATTTAAGTATGACTTAGGTCGCACTTAAATGTCGACGTGTACATGATATGCAACGCGCAATCTTATTGATCAATACGCAGTAGTGCGCGTCCTCTTGGCATGATCTGACCAATGCTGTCATGCCTTTTATACTGCGCGCAACTAGGCATTTAAGTGCGACTCTAAGTCATACTTAAATCTTTGTGAAACACCCCCCTGGTATGTTTGCAAGTACGGCAGATGGAAACATCACGTAGTTGTGATGTGTCCATGGTGACGAGGATTGAAAATCATGAAGTGGTGGATGGGGCAGTTTTTAAAGGTATATTTGTGAGCCCAGGTTATCAGGTTCAACCGTATCTATTTTATACCGTCACTTTGAATAGGTTGAATTTTGATTTGGAAGATCACATTGGACACCAAATCACATATGGGTGGAATGTGTTGTAAAGATGTTTGGGGGCATTATCATCACAGGAAAGGGGTAAAAAGTAATATATATATATTAGGCGGAAAATATTACCAATAATCAGATTTAAAGGCAAGGTACTTATTTCTACAATATTATTAGTCCATATCAATTCTAACAAGCAAAATGGAGAAAGTGTCACAACTTACCCCGCCTCTATCTAACTAAACAATTGATGCGAACGCGAAGCGCGAGCTAAAAAAAACGATATTCTGACCCAAAACCTAGGATTCTAAGCACTTATCAAAACACTGAACAAGATCAACATGTTTATAGAATTGATGCCAGGAGCGAGATGAAAATAAGTTATTTATTGACTTGAAACGGTAACATTTGACATACTTAAATTACAGCTTTCTGTAATACATGAAGATATTACGTATCTCACTAAATTTGCCTGTCAAAGAATACCAGCGCTTAGCGCGAGTTTATTTTTTATATTCAGTACTTTTTGTAAGCATGAACAGAATGCAATGGAAACTCGAATCGTGAGCAAAATAATTTGTACAGTAAACAAATATATCAGGCTTTGAGAAAGTATAGTGGAATTATTTATCCGAGGTTGGTCTGGCAATTACTATTTTTCCAGAGGGGGGAACCCCGAGGGAAATATAGTAGTTTTGCCAGTCCAACCAAGGATTAATAATTCCCACTATGCTTTCGAATGAAAAGCCATATATATGTCCTACTTTTAATAATTTATAACCAAAGCTTGCAAAGTCCGGTTAATTGAGTTGAATTACCTACTTTTCTCCGAGCCATCGCGCTCAGCGGAGCGCAGATTAGTGCCTGCGCCGACGCATCGCTGGACTTGCCCGGGAGAGAGAGCGCGCTGGCCGGTACGCATGAGAGATTAGCTAGATTTTGTGAAATAATGACGTCAGACCTCGATATATCCAAAAATATATCGAGGTATGACGTCACACAACCTCATAGTTGAAATATATTCGGCCACATGATGCTATTTGAACCATATCACTATACAGGATTCAATCTATGTAGGATATAATTATATTGACTTAAGAATTGGATATTCAACGCTCCATGGTATCCAAGTGAAAAGATTAACCATGTTAACAGGGAATGCGAGTGCGAAATGTGACCGTTTTATGTTATGACCCAATATTTTTTTTTCTTTTTCCAATTATCCCCTTCCCTTTTTGTTTCACCTGCATAGCAGAGTGAGACTATAGGTGCCGCTTTTCCGACGGCGGCGGCGGCGCGTTAACACCAAATCTTAACCAAAGGTTAAGTTTTTGAAATGACAGCATAAAATAGAAAGTATATGGACCTACTTCAAAGGCCAAAGGTCATTTAGTGTCAATGAACTTAGACCATGTTGGGGGAATCAACATCAAAATCTTAACCTAAGGTTAAGTTTTTTAAATGTCATCATAACTTAGAGAAAATATATAGACCTAGTTCATGAAACTTGGACATAAGGTTAATCAAGTATCACTTAACATCCTGCTTGAGTTTCACGTCACATGACCAAAATCAAAGGTCATTTAGGGTCAATGAACTTTGGCCGAATCGGGGGTATCTGTTGAATTACCATCACAACTTTGAAAGTTTTTGGATCTGATTCATGGAACTTGGACATAATAGTAATCAAGTATCACTGAACATCCTGTGCAACACTCTAAAAAATGAAGTGCTAATTCAGCTCTTAAAGAGTGTGTATAGTGACTGCACTTCGGAGTGCTGATTTGTCTAGTTCAAATTTGAACGAGAAAAATCAGCACTCCGAAGTGCAGTCACTATACACGCTCTTTAAGAGCTGAAATAGCACTTCATTTTTTAGAGTGAAGTTTCAGGTCACATGATCCAGGTCAAAGGTCATTTAGGGTCAATGAACTTTGGCCAAATTGGGGGTATTTGTTGAATTACCATAATAACTATGAAAGTATGTTGTTCTAGTTCATAAAATTTGAACTAGACAAATCAGCACTCCGAAGTGCAGTCACTATACACGCTCTTTAAAGGACAAGTCCACCCCAACAAAAACTTGTTTTGAATAAGAAGAGAAAAATTCAATAAGCATAACACTTAAAATTTTATCAAAATCGGATGTAAAATAAGAAAATTATGATGACATTTCAAAATTTCGCTTCATTTCACAAAAACAGTTATATGAACGAGCCAGCTACATCCAAATGAGAGAGTCGATGATGTCATTCACTCACTATTTCTTTTGTTTTTTATTGTTTGAAATATGAAATATTTTGATTATCTTGTCATTGTCATGTGAAATTAAGTTTAATTCCTCCCTGAACACGTGGAATTCCATTATTTTAGCATTTTGTGCTTCAGGCAAGGAGGTCCTAATCGTCAAATTAGTACAAATTGAAATATTGTATAATTCAAACAATAAAAAACAAAAGAAACAGTGAGTGAGTGACAACATCAACTCTCTCATTTGGATGTAACTGGCTCGTTCATATAACTATTTTGTTGAAAATAAGCGAAACTTTGAAATGTCATTACTTTCTTATTTTACATCCGATTTTGATGAAATTTTCAGCATTGTGCTTGTCTGATTTTTCTCTATTGATTCAAATCAACATTTTTCTGAGGTGAACTTGACCTTTAAGAGCTAAATTAGCACTTCATTTTTTAGAGTGTTAGAGTAATCAAGTATCACAGAACATCATGTGCGCACTAGGTCACATGCATGACCAAGGTCAAAGGCCAATGAACTTTGGCCGAATTGGGGGTATCTGTTGAATTACCATCATAACTTTGAAAGTTTATGGATCTGATTCATGAAACTTGGACATAATAGTAATCAAGTATCACTGAACATCTTATGCGAGTTACAGTAGTTTTCAAAGTCAGCACTGATGCTATATTGAATCGCGTGATGCAGGTGAGACCGCCAGAGGCATTTCACTTGTTTTGTTCACATTTCTATTTTCTTCTTATCCTGCTCTCTTCACTTTTTTATAATATATTTTTTTACATATTTTCTTCTTCGTGTAGCGCGATCGAAGCCCGCGGCGGGTGGGTTCCTGGAAGCATAGCCCTTGGCAGCTTTAGAATTATGATATCTCCAGAGGGCATATTTATATTTATATGAAGTCAACATCCTAAAATTACCAAGTTAATCCTATTAGAACCTTTTGTTTGTTTAAAGATATAGGACCAGACAACAACAAGATACACTACAGTGTTCATCACTGACGATGTGTATAAAACCTAAAATGCAATAGGTGGGGGGCCTATTTAATCGTACTCTTCATAATTTTGATATTTCTTATTTGTTTAATTTCACGTATTTTTATATATTCCTGATTTTCTGTGAACTTTTTATGTGCCAGTCTCCGGACTGCTTAACAAAGTCTTTATTTCAATAACCGAATTAAATTAAAATATTGTCAATATTGGTAATTAGGGGGTTTTAGAAGGGAAAATGAGGAAATGCGAGCGAGCGTAGAGAGTGGACTTGGAAATTTGTGCGCATTTTCAAATCTATTTCTTTAAATATTCTTGCGTTTCCAATCTTTTCACTTCTAGTCAGGGGCGGAAATCTCTCCCAAAAGGTAGGGGGGACAAGGGTCTGGAAAATTTGACAAGCAAAAAAAAAGGCTATTACCTAAAATTTGAGGTCATTTCAATCAAAATATATTTGACAAGCAAAAAAAAAAGGTCATCTCGTCCCAAAACGCTCGTTTTATTCCCATTTTGAGTGATATAGTTCTTAGCATCACCAAAGACCCAAAATAGTAGGGGGGGACATTTGATATTGTGTCCCCCTACTATTTTGAGTAGGGGGGACACGTCCCCCCTGAGATTTCCGCATATGCTTCTAGTGCTGCTCGTTAAATTTCTTATAACATTGCACAAAATGGTAATTAATGAATTCACGTTCGCCATGGAAAGCATGGGTGTAAAGTCACCGCCAAGATGTTTATTGAAATTGGGTTCTAATGATTATGTAGAGATTTGTCTTAAGTCTCCTTCATTTTGGTGCGACCCTCCCATTTGTATACCTTTACCTACCTGTATTATTTTCCTACTATTTTTCAATAAAACTTTTTGGCAGGGGAAACTTCCCCTTTGAAGCGGAAATTCGACGTAAACCGGATTCTGTTTGCTACTTCCGAAACTCATCCACGCAAAAGAAAACTTACACCACAGCGTTTTACTATAAAAACAAAATCATTTGCAGAAGTTTTACTAATCTAAGCCCTGTGTTTGCCTAAGTCACCTGGAGAATATTTAAGACAAGATGAATGCTCAGGGGAAGATGCCGTTGTTCTTTTTCTCTTTGGTTATCATCATGGCTGCGTGTTCTACCGGGGCACGGGCGGGATGCTGTTGTCCTACATACTGGACTGCTTTCGGACAAAACTGCTACAGGTAAAACAAAATGATCAACAAGCTTAATTCTTTTTAATTTGTTAAGTGGCTGTGGCATTGTGAATTTGAAGTATCGGACAATCGTAGATCAGGTTTGCAGTGATCTAAGGCAACATTGACAAACATGTATGGGGCGCAGTTTGTACCAAAATTATATAGAGCAATTATTTGTTATATAATCATTTTTTAACAAATAATATCAATTATATATATATATATATATAATTAACATTTTATTCATAAATAATTACTATTTTATAATTTGGAAAACAAATAAAAATTATTTATAAATAATGAAAACATCATTATTTATAAATAATGGAAAACCAATAATCATTATTTATAAGTAATGAAAACAAAAAATAATCATTTATTAATAATGGAAAACAAATGATAATTATTTATAAATAATGGAGGGTTGAATTGCTATTATTAATAGATAATGAAGCGTGGCTCGTATTTATATATAAATAATGAAAATTGTAAAATTATTAAATGGTAGTTATTTATAAATAATATGTTATTTATATATGTATAATTGATATTATTTGTTAAATAATGATTATATAACAAATAATTGTTCTATATAAATTTGGTACAAACGGCGCCCCATAATATGGGCATAAAAATTATGGCTCTCGATTTAATATTAGTCATGTTAGTTAAATCAATGAGAATTAGATAAACATTATTATCAGTGCCAAAGCCTGATTACCGCATTTTATAAAAGGATGTCAATCAGCAAGTTAACTTTGCTCGCTTACTTTTATGTATTCATTAACGTTTTGCCTTTGTGTATGACCATCTCACCCAGTAAACTCTGACGTCATTATTTGCAATTTGTCGTTATTTGTGATGAACAACATTGATTTATCAGAAATTAGTCTCAATTTAAACAATATAATAGCATGGTGCAATGCTAACAAACTGACAATGTTACGAAAACTGAATATATGTTGTTTAAAAATGGACGAAAATATTATCAGGACAATCGTCACGGAAAGGAACTTTATTATATAGAATGTGTTGAATCAACATCATTTCTTGGTATATGTATTGATAAAAACCTTACATGGAAGAAACAGGTTGACATTCATAGGCGGATCCAGATGGGGGCCCGAGGGTCCCCCCCCCCCGCCCCTATTGGCGGAGCAAAAAAAAGGAGGGAAAAAAGAAAAAAAAAGAGAAAAAAGGAAAAAGGAGGGAAAATAGAAAAGAAAAAAGAAAAGGAGGAAGACGAGCAAAGATGAGGGGAAGACTTGGAAAATAAAAATAATCTTTCATGTCTCTATTTGAAATTTACGCTCGCACTTCGTGCGATTGTCATTGTGATTATCATGATCTTGTTCAATATAGAGTTTATATCAAGTTTGGAAGTAAATATACAAAACGAACTTTCATTATTTTGTGTGACTTAGAATTTTATTTTTTAAAAGTGCTCTGTAAAAATGTCAGTTTTACGGTCTTAACATTAAAATGTTCTGCTCGCGCCGCGCGGGCGCAAATTTTGGTTTATCAGGCACCTTTTATTTTCGTGTATTCCATAGAATTTTAAAAATATCCCTTTTCAGGTGCGATTGTAAAAACGTATCAGCTAGCGCTGCACGCTCGCACTTTGATTAGCGAGATATGTGTGTCTCAATATTGATTATACAATAAATTACTTAAAATCTAAATTTTTATGACATTGTATGAAAAAAATTTAGGCTCGCAATTTGCGCTCGCTTTCACGGTTCGAATATATTAACTGATAAATCCTATTCATAATTACAAAAGTGCTTGAAATGTTCAATTTTCAGATCAAATATCATCAGATTTCGCGCCCTCGTTGGGCATTAATGAATAAGATATTAATTTAATAATTAATTTGTCCCTTTTGTTTCATCTCGTGCTTAGCAAGAGGAATAGGAACACAGTCATTATTTTCATAAGATGACATGCCAAGGATGTCCCGATCCTATGTCAAAACTCTTTTTTTTCAGATCAGAATATCAAATTATTAAAGCTCGCGCTTCGCGCTCGCTTTGATTTTATGATAAAAGATTTAGAATGCCTGGATCCTAGGTCTAAATATGAAACACGCGCACGTATGTTTATACAGATACTCAACTTGTTCTCTTATTTCAAATCATTTTCCAGTTTCAGATCACATTATCAAAAAGCTTTTGCTCGCGCTTTATGCTCGCATTATTAATTTACGAAGATTCCCTATTCAGAAGCGGATCTAGAGGGGGTGGGGGGGTTGCAACCCCCCCCACAAAAAAAAATCCGGGGACCATTTTTTTTAAATCTTATCTTTTTTGCCAGTGAGTACGTACGTATCAGTGACAAGCTGTTCATAATAAAAGTATTAGGCTAACAATGCTTATTCCAAGGTCCCCAATTCTTTGTATCTGTGTTGTTAAACTGGCCTTACATTACAGGAAAATGCAACTTAATTTTGATTTTACAAAGTTTCATGGGGGTTAATTTGGCAAAGACCTCTATACCAAAAAATAGTGGTGTTTTAGATGCAAGAAAACTCCATTTTCACACACAGATTTTCAAAAATTTTCCCTACTGTGGGAGCGGGGACACCCCCCTCCCCCCACGCTCGCTCCGCTCGCTTGGACTCGGTCGCTACGCTCCCTCGCATACCACCCCAACCCCCCTTTATAAAAAGCTGGATCCGCCCCTGCTATTACTCATTATTTTCATGATTTACAAAACGTGAATAGAGTGTCCCGTTTTTAGGTCTAAATCTCGTTTTTTTCCGGCTTCGCGCTCGCATCAAATTATTGATTGTTTAGTTATATAGCTATCCTGTTCACTATTACAAAAAAATGATTAAAATTTTCCATTCTTTACTTAGAATTGTAAAAAAAACTAAAAAGCCCCCACATGTAATGGAAAGAGTGACATTCTTAAAATCATAAATAGATCATCTGCACCAAATTGATATTCTTTTGGCTAGAATATCCTATTTTTCTGGACTCTCATGGATGGCCTTCTCATGTCAAATCGCTGTATTAGTATTCAAATTTGAAGCACACTCTTGATCGCAATTGTACTTAATTCATTACAGGGGAAGTTCAACCTCGGTTAAAAGTCATTGTAGAATAGCAGAAAAAAATAAAACGTTAATGGTGAGGGTTTTAGGAAATCAATCAAAGATTTAAAACGCTATACTTTTATATTTCAATGGTGACGTCATTTGCGAGCAGCTTTCCCATATTTGGTGTATAGAAAATATTAATGAAATGTAATTTTCTAGAAAAATCCATTTTTTTTTATCTTCAGTTTATATCAAGCGACAAATCATTTCACTGACGCTCCTGAAATATTTTTTAAAGCAATTATGAACCATTTTTAGTGCATAAAATGTCATGGGGCAGCTTCCCATATATGACGTCAAACCCTTTGGGAACCTGGCATCCACTTGGACTAGCTGCATTGAGGTATTGCTCTATAAAGACTGAACAATAATTGTATCATTTACATTTAACGTATCACATTAATCAGGGGCAGATCCAGGATTTTCCAAGGGGGGCACATTTTCCTGAAAAATGACATGCAAAAAAGTTTTCCGCCTACTAACTCGTAAACAAAATAAATAGCAAGCAGAAAAGGGTCTCGCTTTAAAAAGGGGGCACACTTGAGTTAGCATATTTGCTAAGATTTTAATAATTACCTCTCAAGGGGGGGGGGGCACGGGCCAGCTGTGCCCCATGGATCCGCCAGTGACATCACTGGCGGATCTATTCATCATGATCCATCATGATATGGAAATTTAAAAAAATACTTTTATTACAGAATGTTCAGTTATTTTTTTTATCCAGTTTAAATTATGAAAGTAGTTCGACGTAGACCCGAACTTGTTCGTTTCAGAGGGTTAGTGGCTGCACACATTGGTGTTTACATTTTAAAAATCGTTGGGTTTGTATGTAAAGCGTTGTTCTGCTTACGAGCTTAAGATCCTTTCATCATGCAGTCACTAATTGAAATCATTTTGGCAAGAAAATGATTGAGTTTAGATCTTAAATGATGAACAAGTGGAATGCCTCTGGCCGTCTCACCTACATCACGCGATTCTATAGCAGCAGTGCTGACTTGGAAAACTACTATAATTCGCACAAGATGTTCAGTGATACTTGGTTACTCTTATTTCCACCTTTATGAACTAGACCAATACACTGTACAGAGATAGGATGGTAATTCAACAAATGCCCCCAATGTGGCCAAAGTTCATTGACCTCACATGACCTTTGACCTTGATCATGTGACCTGAAACTTGCACAGGATGTTCAGTGATACTTGATTACTATTATGTCCAAGTTTCATGAATCAGATCCAAAAACTTTTAAAGTTTTGATTGCAATTCAACAGATACCCCCAAATCGGCCAAAGTTCATTGACCCTAAATGACCTTTGACCTTGGTCATGTGACGTGAAACTCATGCAGGATGTTTGGTGATACTTGATTAACCTTATGTCCAAGTTTAATGAACTAGGTCCATATATTTTCTAAGTTATGATGACATTTCAAAAACTTAACCTCAGGTTAAGATTTTGATGTTGATTCCCCCAACATGGTCTAAGTTCATTGACCCTAAATGACCTTTGACCTTGGTCATGTGACGTGAAACTCATGCAGGATGTTTGGTGATACTTGATTAGCCTTATGTCTAAATTTAATGAACTAGGTCCATATACTTTCTAAGTTATGATGTCATTTCAAAAACTTAACCTCAGGTTAAGATTTGATGTTGACGCCGCCGCCGTCGTCGGAAAAGCGGCGCCGATAGTCTCACTCTGCTATGCAGGTGAGACAAATACAACATAATATTTAATCAGTTTTTATAGCCCATTTCGTCGACAAGATGATATGGATGATAATCATAATGTAGCCTATCTTTATCATCTTTACCTCTGCCATTTTTACATCTGCCAATTTTACATCAGCCATTTTTACCTCTGCCATTTTTACCTGTGCCATTTTTACCTTTGCCATTTTTACCTCTGCCAATTTTACCTCTGCCATCTTTACCTCTGCCATTTTTACCTCTGCCATTTTTACCTTTGCCATTTTTACCTCTGCCATTCTTACCTCTTCCATTATTACCTCTGCCATTTTTACCTTTGCCATTATTACCTCTGCCATTATTACCTCTGTCATTTTTACCTGGCACCGTCTGCAATATGCTAAGCAAAAAGATTGGAATACTTTATAGATTGAGGAATTATGTAATAAATAGAATTTTAGTCATATTATACAACTCATTTATTTTTTCCACATATAACGTATGGTCTGGAAGTATGGGGTGGGACGTGCAAAACAACCCTGAACCATATATTATTACTTCAAAAAACGAATAGCTAGAATAATGACGTTCAATTATCACTCTGCTCCTTTATTTTATGATATAAATATTCTCGATATTTTTAAACAATACCAATATTTGATAGGAGTATTTATGCACGAATTAATTAATAATCGGTTGCCACATAGTTTTATTGATTATTTTTCATTTATAGACCATCCTTACAATACAAGAAATAGAGAAAAGCGAAATGTTAATCTTGACAAAAATAATACCAAATTGGGAAAACAATCAATTTCATTTTCTGGTCCTACTTTATGGAATCATCTGCCAAGTAATATTAGAAACACCCCCAGTCGTATGATATTTAGCAAGTCGTTAAAAATAATGCTACTGGAAGATTATAATTAATTTGGTATGGTAAAATACTGCCTGAAAACAAATAATTGCACATAAAGATTTTGTGAATAATTAAGATATTTTTACTTGTAAATAGTGTAAATATGTTCACTGAAAATGATCGAAATTTTCTGCAGCAGTAATAAGTAGAATTAGTATTTAATTTGATGTACAATATTGAGATTTAGTTAAATTCATTGTTTAAACTATGATAATGACATTATTTGGGGCAAACCTTGATTAGCATCTTGCTATGTAATTGTACCGGACAGTGATATTTGGTAATAAATTCAATTCAATTTCGTTTTGTGGCCATGCATGGGAATGTAATTTTCTTTTGTGTTTTAATGTGATCGATTATGACTATGATCCCCCAATAGCAGATTTTAATGTTTATTCTGTATTAAAAATTCTAATATCATTTGTCCCTGGGCCTCCGCCCTCTTTCCAATCCGTTCTACATGTAGGTTTTTTGCCTACAACACAACTTGGGAGGACGCAGAAAACTACTGCCAGTCGTATAGTGTGCCCTCTCTCGGCAGTGGAGGGACAGTTATCGACAGCCTTGGGCACCTTGTTTCTATCCATTCTCAGGAAGAACAAAACTTCATCTCAACAGTTTTCACAACTTCCCGGAAAAAAGAGGTAAGAAAAAGCATAAAGATCAAGATCAGGGGGGGGAACAGGTAAAAGAGAAGGGTGTACTATTTTTTGAAAATCAGTGTCTAAATCTATCACAAAAATGGGATTTTCTAACTTAAAATGTCGAAATTCTTCACCCAATGCTCTTTATCTGGCCCCTCATTTTTTTTTTTTGGGGGGGGCTCATTATACCAACAGGCAAATACAAAAATATGTCTTTTGCATTCGGCTGAAAAAAAAACACACAACATAATATTCACACAAGCCCAGCATGAAAAGAATAATATTTATAATAAAGTTGCTCACAATTTAGATCACGTGATGACGGCCGAGTTTAAGCATACGTCCATGTTTTTTTTTTGCATATACATTACACTCTCATACTTCTATAAAATATTTTATATATCTCTTTACCCTGGGATAAACTTTTAATTCACATTCAATGTTTTATTATACTTATTTTGATTTTATGTTTATATATTTGCATTTGTTCTCTAAAGCGCTAAATGATAGATTTAGGTTAATATAAGCGCTATAATCTTATCATCATCACAATTATTATCATTTATCATATTATTACTAAAATCATTCATCATTATTATTAGTACTATTTGTTATTACTGTCATCATTGTTATTATTATTATTTTGTGCATATCTCAGACTGCACCGACGGCCATGTGGCTTGGACTACACGATATATCAACTGAAGGTGAATTCGAATGGACAGACGGGACTCCGATGGACTTCACCAAGTGGTCACCAGGACAACCAGACGACTATCGGACGCGGGAGGATTGTGGGCAGATGAGAAGCGATTATGGAAACAACTTGTGGAATGACGCAGGATGCCAAAGTGGCAGTATACCCTATTTCATCTGCAAACTTCCTGCTAATTAGGCCTATATTGAGATGAAATCTACCATACACAGTGATAACGACAATGACGTCAGCGGCGGTGGTGATAAGAAAAACTTGGAACTGAATTCAAAAGACCTTTTTCGTATAAAGCAACTACCAATTATATCCATTATTAAATTTTTGAAATGAGGATGACAATTTACTGGCCAAACTGCACTGTTAAAAAACCCTGATTTTACAGAAAAATAAAAGAAGATTTTGCAGAAAGCAATACCAGAATCATTCTTTAAATTCATGAAACAGGAATTTTTCTGCAATTTAACAGAACAGGTCTTTTAGAAAAAGGGGAAAAGAGTGTTTTATTTAAGGAAATTTGTAAGATTACACACACCAAATATCAGTTTCCTGTAAGATTACGCAATCTGGTAAGATTACAGGTGTTCTCGAGACTCTGCTGCAGGAACTTCTTTTAGTTTAAGGATAAATTTTCTAACAGTGTGCAGTGGCGTAAAGATAAGGGGTTTGGGGCGCTTGTCTCCCCCCCCCAAAAAAAAGGAAAAGAAAAGCGAAGCGATCGAAGAATTGGCAGGAGGGAAGTGTATAATAGGATATTATTTCTGAATAAAATTATGTCAAAATCTATCTCAAGATTTTTTTGTGTGATAAAAACTGTCGAAAATTTTGCTTGCTCGCAACTTTTTATCAAATTTGCCCGAAACGCCCTGTCAATCAACTTCAAATTTCGGGGCTCTTTATGCCAGTGAATCCCGGGGGGCACTCCCATTGACGAGTGGATATCATGCTGACCATGGTGTCTCGAAAAGTACCCTAAACAAATATTTTCCATATTCTGAAAAAAAAGTATTGGAAACAAACCGATATCCTGAATTGAACCCCTATATAAGTACAGCGATATTTTAATTGTTATGTCGAGGACGTCGGTTTTACCTTTACCAATACATGTATTTTTTTTTTTTTTTTTTTTTTAATAATATTTTATTTTCTTCCTCTTTCAAAACAATAAGTTGACAATCACAATTCATATAAATAAAGATTCTTTGCATGTATACAAGCAATTAACAGTCAAACAAATAAATATAGCCATATTTCTCTTCTATCATGTCTATAACAATATGAAACTTTTTTTTTTTTGTAAGAGAAAAAAAAAAATTACCTCAATATCATGTTAATATCAAAATTATGTCAAATCAAATAAGAAACTCTACAAGCCTTCAAGAGGAAGATTACATATATATGTTTCACTCACCCACGCACCCCACACTCCCTACTACACAATATACCACCCCCCCCCAAAAAAAAAAAAAAAAAAAAAAAAAAAAACACACACACGCCCTCACACACACAGAAGACCCCCCCCCCCCCTCCCAGGCAGCAAACATACCATTGCACACTCGCATTCACACGCGGACATACCATTACACACTCACAACACCAGCAGACACATCACACCTGTTTGCATTCCATGTCTCATTCACCCTCAGTTCTTCCCATTTCTTTACATGCAAACTCAATTTGCCCGATTTTATAGCCAAGCATTTTTCTTCCTCCCTACGTTCTGCAATATATTTTTGTATTTTATGGCAGGAAGGAACCTGACTATTGGTTCTGGATTGGAAAATGGCATGTTTGATGAAAAAGATTATACTGTTTACACAATTATTTCTATTCGTACTTCCAGATAATCCCAAATGTATATCTCTCCATTCTAAATCTCTTAATTCAGATATACAAAAATATTTAATAAAAAATTCCCATAAAGGTTTTACCTTAGAACAATTTAGAAAAATATGCATGTATGATTCGGTTTCCCTGCCACAAAAAGAGCATAAACTGTCTTTAACATACCCAAATCTCAATAACTGTTCTTTGGTATAAATCGCCCCGTGTAAAAGTAAGAACTGGAATTCTCTTTGTTTCCTAATCAACGTTGTGCTCCTGGTTTGGGAAAACCTATTACACATTTCAACATCTGTAAAATTCAAATTAATGTTTTTATCTTTCAATGTTAAATTATACGTTTCCCGTAAATTTTCAACAAAACTATTATATATCGTTTTTGATTTTATCACCTCAAAAGTAGTTTCCAGCTTACTGATATTCAAATTAACATTGAAGTTCTCATCGTCAATCTTTATAAATTTAATAGAGCTGTAGGCATTTTTCCAAGTAGTTGGAATAGCATGTACTATATCAATAATGTGGAGCAGTTCATCTGCAGTTACCCCAAGATTTTGAAAATAAGCCACAGGTCTCACAACCCCGTTATCAAAAATATGATCTACAGTGTAAATTCCCTTATTATAAAGATCAATGTCAAAAATCATTTTACCTCTTACACATATATTCTTATTATTAAATATAATCGGATTAACTTCCTCTTTTGTATATCTATATTTTCTCATATCTTGCCAAGCCTTCAGCATTTCAGAATAAAATTGTGGCATTGTCTGTGTTAATTTGCAAAAATCAAAATCGCATAGAAATAACAATCTCCCACCAAGTGATCTAAAACAGAAATCAAAATACAATTTCCACCCAGCATCGCGTTCCCCGTATAAAAGACGTTTCAGCCACATTAGACGTTGGGCCTTTATGAACAACTTAAAATTCATCATTCTTAACCCACCGTGTGAGTAATCCTGATACATAATGTTTCTCTTTATACGGTCTTTACCCGACCATAAAAACTCAAAAGTGATCCGTTCCACCTCAACGAACAACCAGTTAGGAACAACTAAAAGTGACGAGACGTAATTTAATTTTGATAATGCATAACTTTTCAACAGATGTATTTTACCCATTAGGGTTAGATCCCTTTGTTTCCACCATCCCAAAAGTCTTTTTATTTTGCTAAGTATCTCTTTGAAATTTAGATCTTCTTTTATTATTACATTTAGAGAGAAATAAACGCCTAAGATTTTAATTTGCTGAACCAAATTTCCAAATAGTGGAGTTTGAGGTCTGTCTTGATCTTTTCCCATCCAAAAAAAATTTGTTTTCCCTTTGTTTATCTTCAAACCGCTCACTTTTTCGAATTCTTCCAAAAGATATTTAAGCCGTTTAACAGAATTGCTATTTTTAACAAACAGAGTGATATCATCGGCATACAATATTTGCTTAATTTCATGAGATCCAAACTGAATTCCTTCAACTAGAGCGTCTCTTCTTATTGCCAAAGCTAGTGTTTCTATGCACAGCAAAAACAGATAAGGAGAAAGGGGGTCCCCCTGTCTTACCCCTCGTTTTATATCAAAATAACCAGTGGAATAACCTCCATTCATAATACAACTAGTTATATCTGTATATAAAACACGAACCCAAGAACAGAAAGACTGGCCAAATCCAAATAATTTAAGAGTCTGAAAAAGAAAATCATGGGAAATAGAATCAAAAGCCTTTTCAAAGTCCACCGTGATCAAATATCCAATATTTCCAAAAGAGGACTGAAATAAAATATCATCGATTAATCTCACACCATCTCCAATGTTCCTATTTTCAACATACCCTATTTGATCAATATGAATTATTTCATTCAGAACCTTTTTTAATCTTTTTGCTAATACCTTTGATAAGATCTTGTAATCAACATTTAAAAGCGTGATCGGTCTATAGTTTTGAATGTATAAAGGGTTTTTGCCTTCCTTTTCTAATAGTGTAATCACGCCCTGCCTTTGTGAAGTTGCTAATAATCCCCTATTATACACTTCATTTAACACTTCCACCAAAAGTCCCCCAAATAAATTCCAAAAGGTATAATAAAATTCAACAGTAAAACCGTCGTTTCCAGGGGTTTTATTAAATTTCATTTCTTTCAAAACACTTAAACAATCCTGAATAGTAATTTTACCTTCACAAATATCTCGACTTTCTTTGGATAATTTAGGAATATCCTTAAAGAAAAAAGAGTTTTCATTTACAATCACTTCATTCAATGAATATAATTTTTCGTAAAATGACTTTAGCTTCTTTAATATTTCACTCCTATCTTTTATAATCTGTTCACCTTGATCATATATTTCTTTTATTACACTTTTCCGTTTATTTGACTTTAATAACTGTTCAAAATATTGTGTTTTTTGTTCTCCGTCCTCAAACCAAAAAGCTCTTGATCGGATTTTTACACCTTGTCGGCTATAATCAAACAATTTGTTCAATTTAGACTTTTTCTCCTCCATTTCATCAAGTATTTTCCTCGAAGGCAGAGTCGATAGGTGGATTTCCAAACTTTTTATATCTTCCTCTAATTTTTCAATTTCATGTTTCCTAAGCTTTGCTTTTTTCTTTGTGTACTTATTAATAAACTCCCTCATTTTCATTTTTAGAAAATCCCACAACAATAATTTATCTTTTATTTTCGGGAGCCATTCTTTTTTTAATTCAACTACTTTATCTTTGAATAAATTCACGAATTCCTGATCTGCGCACAGACTATTGTTAAACTTCCAATATGAATTGCCTAAGTGCGGCTTGTCTACACTGCTTGTCAACTGAAGCAGAACGCCCGAATGATCTGGCGTGATTGACGCTACAATATCACAACCATTAACTAAATGTTGAAAAGCAGAGGACCCGAACCAATAATCCAATCGACTTTGCATAATAGGACATTTTTGCCTGAATGTAAATTGTTTCTTTTCAGGATTTATCCTCCTCCATATATCTTCTAATCTGAATCTATCTAAAAATCCCTCAAATTTCTCGTTAAATCTGTTTTTATGAAAGATTCTTGGACCTAAATAATCCAAATCTCCATTCATTATTGTATTAAAATCTCCCCCAATGATTATCATTTCTTCAGAGCTGTAAAGCTTTGAAATACATTTATCCAGTTCCTCTAAAAAATCAATTTGCATCTT
The DNA here is from genome assembly GCF_018143015.1 of Lytechinus variegatus. NCBI lineage: Eukaryota > Metazoa > Echinodermata > Echinoidea > Temnopleuroida > Toxopneustidae > Lytechinus > Lytechinus variegatus. Next base: position 23,297,241 of record NC_054755.1, on the reverse strand, counting down.
CTCCTTATCTCTTGTGGGGAAGTAACAATTAACTAAAATTATTTTAGATTGTTGAAATTCTAACTTCATAACGACATATCTTCCATTTTCATCAAAAACAACATTATCCATTTTTATATTTAAATTTGGAGAAATGAGAACAGAAACACCTCTACTATGGTTCGTTCCATGACTAAACAATATAGGCCCATTCCACTCTAATTTCCACTTCTCTTCAACCTCTTCCGTACTGTATGTTTCCTGTAAAAACACAATATTACTCCCTTTATTTTTGCAAAATTCAAAAATATTTTTTCTTTTAGCCTTGTCTCTGAGACCCCTGACATTTAAAGTGAGTAAAGTAAAATATAACCTTCTATCCATAAACATTTACCAAATCCGAAAAATACAAGATAACTTGAATGAATGAAAGACATGAAAGACTATTCATAAAATGCAAACAGGCAACACAAAACTCCATACAACCACGCCCTCTCATAGTATCACACTCCAAACACCCCCATTCATTCAACATCCAACACAATAATTCGCCAGTCACCCAAACACACTTCCCCATGCCATTCACGTGGTGATCATGCATATCTAATATGCCAACACCAAGTTAAGCCTAACCCAAACATATTATATCCAAAGAACTCCCGTCTATTTCCAAACATTACATTCTATGGGAACCAAAAAATGCGTGAATAGGGTGGATCCTTTTGCAATTCAAGGAATTAATTGTTTAACACTGCACCTGTCTGGTTTACTGTGGAAAAGAAAATACCCTTTCCATTGCTTTCTAAATTACCCCCCCCACACACACACACATTAAACCCACTGCAATGAAACTTTTCCGATGTGCCTAAATTTGTTTGAGAATGAACATTCTCACCTTTACGTCAGTCATGTACCATAACAAGCATAAAAAAGTAGGGGTTTGGATTTAAAAAAAAAAAAAAAATCTCATCTAGGTTTTACTCAGATGCAAACATGACATAAAAGAGAACGATCTACTAAATTATTCATCTTCATACTAAAAAAAAAAAAAAAAAAAGAGGCTATACAGCTAGCTATCCGTCAAGCTGCAACTAGCTATAACATATCTTACGTCACTGATGTGAGGATAATCAAACGATGGAAATCATGCACCATTACCCTACAACTCCATATCTATATTAAAAGTGAGTGTATTATAATAATACCAATTCATAAATCTTCCATTTCAAAAACCACTGCGGTGACAAATATTATTGAAAACAAAACACCCCCCATTCCATTATCAACATTCCATGCTCCGACAGTAAAGAGTAAGCATGTTGTAAAGCTTAAACCTCGTATTATTTAGTTTCATTAAGACGCATAACTAATCAAATCGCATTCTTTCTTTTTTTCCACAAATATTTTCCAAAGACTGATAGCATTGCCTTGCCCGGGTTATGCATCAGAGCCCTAATTAGAGCAGAGAGAGACAAAAAGCTAGGAAGACCTACACTTTGCACGTAAAAAAAAAAAAATATTTCATTCCATACACAATTAAAGGAAATAAATAAATAATGAAGAAATGGTTTCTTGTTCCTGCTCTGAGCATATACATGTTTTCAATAATATCAACATTCCAGTCCCTTTTTTTTCCTTGATAATGAGGACTAAACCTTTTTTTTTCACTCAAATCAAATTCATTCAACATCCAAACATATCCAACGCAACAATTCGCCATACACCCAACCACACTTTCCCATGCCATCAACGTGGTGGCATGCATATCTAATATGCCAACCAACTCATTAAGGCGCATTACTAATCAAATCGCATTCCCTTTTTTTCACAAGTATTTTCAAAGACTGATAGCCCTGCCTTGCCGGAGTTATGCATCAGAGCCCTAATTAGAGCAGAGAGAGATAAAAAGCTAGAAAGACATACACACGTTGCACGTGAATGGTTAACTACACCTGCACTTTGCACGTAAAAAGCAATTACATTCCATACACAATACAGGAAATGAATAAATGATTAAGGAATAAATTCTTGTTCCTGCTCTGAGCATATACCGTTTTCAATAATATCAACATTCCAGTCCTTTTTTTCCTTGCTAATGAGGACTAAAGACCTATTTACTCCAATCATATCTGAATAACAATGCTCCCATTTACACTTCGTATTTGCTCGCAATGAAAAATCACCCCTTATACATTTTTGTAACAATACATGAACTGTATAGTGTACAGTAATAGGTATATTATTTGGATCACATTCTTCTCCCTCTTTTGTATATGCAATTTACATGATCTAAGCTCACCACATCAATTCCATTCACGAAAAGAAAGAGAAATAAAACGAGATGCTGTTACCTAGAATTGCTTGGTGTATTGCCTACAATAGGCACCAACATAACCAGTGATGCAAATCAGACCTACAACCCGTTCAAGATTGCATGAATCAAATTAGAGTTAAACTACTGGAGACACATAAAAAAAAAAAGTGGCCCCACGACCCAATTATTACTACCGAAATGTGATCGGAATGCCATTATTATTCATCCCTATCTTCACACTTGTTCGGAGGCAACTGAAATTTTTTTATCCTACAGGTGCACTTGAAACCTCCAAGTTAGACAATAATTGAAGGATTCCAATCACAATCCCAATCCATTTTCGAGTTTTGGTATTTTTTTTTTTATTCACACCTTGACCGACCCCCCCCCAATGCCGTAGTCTGACCTTTTCTCACAAAATGAGAAATATATACAAACAAAGTAAATCTTTACCTTAAGTTGAGGGAACAACGCAAAAGCGATTAAATGATTTTAAAAAAAAAATATATCAAAATAGTGAAGGACAAACATGAAAACAGCAACTGCCCTTACTCTACTCATTGACAATTATCTGTCTCATCTTTGTTTCTTCTGGAGGAATTCGTGACCACAGGGGAAAGAGGAAAATAAAAATGGGTTAATGGTTAATGTTCTTATTTAATGGTCTTGTCTTTACCATCAAAAGTTTAAAAAATCCCATTTCACTTTCTTTGGTGAATTCTTCTTCATTCATCTGTTTGTTTTGAAGGCTTTGTTTTCCTTTTTGAAAACACAAACCAGACAGTGTTTTTCAACTCTGAAAACAAAGCCCTGTATCTTTACTACAATTTTTTTCCTTCCCCTATAGTGATCAAACATAATAAAAAAAAAAGTTTACGCATTCCTCCATAATGTAAAAGGATCTGAAGTCGTATATTATTCTATACCTTCAAAAATCATATCTGTTTAAACTTTCTAACTTATAATTCAATCTTCGGTTCTTTGATTTAAATTATTTACATGTTAAACATGCTAATCTAATCCATGTCTACTCCTTATAGTGATTTTTCTTCTTTTAGACAACAAAAACAAACTGTCTAAATACTATTACAGACTAACAAAGGATATTTGCATTTACTACTCTCCTTTGTTTTAAATATAAATAATAAATCAGAAGTACAAGGCCCTGCAAGGTCTCTTATGACACCATGACTTTTATCGGATTAAGACAAACAATTAAATAATCTTTCTTGGTTTTCAAATCTTAAGAATATCCTTATTATAGAAGCAGGTCCTGAATTTTGAACTTGTAATATTTGACTCATGATCCACTTGCCTTCACATTTTCTCTTCCATTCCAGGTTGTTCATGGTCCCCTTGATTATCAGGGTTATCATCTCCTGTATAAACCGCTACTTCTCCTTCACTGCAGTATTCACACTCATATCTCCATCAAATCTAGCTCCATGATCAAATGAAAGATCTGTATAGGTAAATAGTCTAAACACAGGAAACACACCATCATATAGCTTTAAATCTTACATATCATGATTATTCCACTTGCTTGTGCCCTTTTCCTTCCATAAAAGGTGAAGCTCGGTACCTTTCTGAAAGATCCTTGTAGAAACTCCCTTCTCCTTCCTTAATTTGTAGGCTTCATTCGCGAGGATCGACCTACGGATTTTCATTGCTGGCGGCAAATCGGTTCGCACAGTAAGTCGAGTGAGAGCATGGCTGGTTTCCCCGGAGCTCCTCGTACGTTTCCTCTGCTGATCTTCGAAAGCCGTCAAGATCCTGTTTCTATCATGCATGTAGCAAAATCTTGCAATAATCGGAGGGGGTGCTTGGGCGCCGGCGGCTTGGCCTTCGGATTCCCGTCGTGGAAGACGATGGGCGTTGGCTATCGCTATGAGCATTGCTATCTCTTCCTCTATCCCAAGGGAGACAAACGCCTTTCTGAGCACTTGGTAGACATTTTCCCCGTCTGTAGATTTAAGTCCGTAAAAAAGTAAATTTGACTTCCTATTATGGATTTCAAGAAGTATGATTTTTTCTTCTAAGGACTTGATTTTTTGTTGAAGTGAGTCTTCCAATACCGGCAATTTTTGTTTTTCGATGTCCAAGATTCGTTCAGAGTTGAAGTCCACGTTCTCTTTGAGGTCGTTAAACCTCTTGTTCATAGAGGAAATATCTGCAGCAATGTATATCATTGGGTTTAGTACGGCCCACCCCCCACATCCCACACCTCGCGCAATTATACTCTAGTAGTGTTGACTGCTGGGGAAAAAAGTACATCCTTTATAAATATTTTAGTCTTCTGTATACCCCAGCAAATTTGATTCTAAACACGTAGCTTTCCTAGCGAAATAGATACCCTTAGAAAAAAATTATTTTAGTGTTTTTGTCAACCTATTTCGTTACGTACGTAACGTGTCCTATCTTGAAAAAGACATCCTTTTTACGTGTTTTTTTTTTGGGGGGGGGGGTCGCGCATGGTATCCACTCATCGATGTTAGTGGCCCCCGGGCAGTGAATACAACATAAGCTATGTTCTGGTATTCCTTCGTTAATTTCATATATAAATTTATGCTTGCTTTATGATTTTGTGTTATGGATATAGCCAACAATTTAATGTTAATTTTCACAAAATTCGTCTTTGAGTAAAATTCAATGTTGTTTATGTTCTATATATCTATGTGTGTGTTCAGATGGAGGGCTCCGCTGCTTCGCATTTTTTTTTCATTAACTGAACCGGACGACCCTTCATCTTATTTTTAATATACTTTGTGATGAAAAAAAAAGATTTGAATGAATACATATATACATAAATAAGTTTATTTAATTACAAAATAATAAATGTATTCGGGGCAGTAGCCAGGATTTTCTATGAGGGGGTTCCGAATTATAAAAGTGAACCTTTCTATTTTACGATCAGTTCCGTTTCTTCCTCAACTACAGGGAGGGGGTGGCAGAAAAAGATTACCCATATATCCACATTTTATGAACTATATACAATGCGTATAAAAAAGGGACAGTTTTGAAACTTAAAGTCTATAAAAAATTGTTTCAAAATATTATATCTATATTTTGATGTTAAAGATGCTCTGAGATTCTATCTTTGAAATGCCAGTTTAAAAAATAAATTTTGTTCATGCTTGAGCGAGCACGGGACGTTTTTGTCGGGGGTTCAAAAAGAGGCTTGCGCCAAAATGGCAGAAATGAGAAATTTGATGATTAGACTTTTGGCTAATCAGCAGACTTCCTCTAAACCTTTTCATTATCTATGCCATAATTTTCGAATTATGCTGTCAAATTTCATTTACAAATTTATTTACTTACCTGAATTATTTTGTTTTTCATTTAAACTTCTTCTACCTTTGAATTTTTCTTCACTAGTAAGAAAAGAAGACTTTTTTGTCAACCAAAGTAAGATTTTCATTATTAATTGGGATAATTTGTAATTATTAAAATCCTTTTATTATGTCAGACAAATTATGTTATGGTACCTATAAAAGACATGAATCCTATTTTCAAGGGGTTATTGAATCCTTCACCAAGTTTATTTATGTGCTTGACAGGACAAACAGGAAAGGATTCATGTCTTTCAATGGCAAATAGTGTATTGAGTCAATTTTGAAGGAGCAAGATAATGGCAGATCGGGTAAAATGTATTAAACAGTTGTAAAGCAAGCAAGCAAAAATTTCCACTTTTTATCAAAATATCAAATTTTGTCATTTTGACATATTCAGAAAATGATATCATATTTTACTTTCCATATTTAATTTTCTGTTTTTTTTTCTTTCCACTTTTTTCTTGGTCATTTCTTTTTATTTTTTATTTTTTTGGGGGAGCACCCGAGCCCCCACCCATCAGTATGCCACTGTTCAAAGACACCATAATCTTTGTAGCAAACAATGAAGATTTGAAAAAACACGCTCTCCCATACTTCGGTTTAAAAAAAAATTGTTCTTGCCTGAAGAAAGAATATTCAAAGCTTAAAAAGAATATATTAAAAAGGAACAACAACAGAAATATTCAAGCAAATAAGTAGATTTTGAAATGAACAAAGCGCGAGCTGAGATTTGTAGTATTAAAGTTTTGGAAACATGGAAGCGGACCTCTTTAGCTCCGTGTCCAGTGACTCATGAAGTAGATCCATATACTTTCTAAATTATGCTGTCGTTTTAAAAACTTAACCTTTGGATAGGATTTGATGTTGATGCCACCGTCTCAAAAGCGGCGCCTATATAGTCTCACTCTAGCTGCTATGGAGGTGAGACAAAATCAAGCGCCTGTTTCATTGACTTTTCTTATTTTTTTATAAAAAAAGATTTCTCCTCCTTTTTCACCTTCCCTTTTCTCCTTCTCTTTGGCTGTTGGCAAGCGGCGGGGTTCCGCAGAACCAAAGGAAGCACCCCCCCCCCCACTGGCTCAGTCCCTGGTATACGAATATAATTGACATATGAAATTATTGATTTTACTTAGTATAACCTAAACTTTGAAGTATAGTATGACTGCAATGAATAATCAGGGGTCCTCACATGCCCTTATAAATTTCGAGTACATTTTACTTGTTTCTTTTCAGCAAATCAGCGTGCTTCTGATCAAATAATAAACATCATAATGATGATGATGATAATGGTGATAACAATTATAGTAATAAATGATAGCGATGATAACAGTAATGATGATGATAATAAAACACGGTAGTACGCGGCCACGAGGATTACCAAAGACAAAAGAACAACAGCATCTTCCCCTGGTGAGTATGATCTATAAAAGGCTTGTAAAAAATCAAAAGATTCTACAGCTCTTTGGAAAAGGGCTTAGCTGGATCAGAGGAACTTCTGAAATTGATAATTTTGTTTACCAAAACACCGTGGTGTTGATTTTCTTTTATCGACTTTATCTCACTGTTTGTCATGGAAGAGCTTCGGAAGTATCACGCAGAATCCGGTTTATATATATCACATACCCGTTTTGGTCATGTTCAGATTTGACCGGGAAGGATTTTTGCCAAGCTCCCCAAATTTAAATAAACAATTAAATAAATGAATGAATAAATTATTAAATATATCAATCAATAAATAAGAAGAAGAGGAAGAAGAAGTAGAAGACGACGACGAAGAAGAAAAGGAAGATGAAGAAAAAAAAGAAGAAAAAGAAAGGGAAGAGAAGAAGAAAAGGGGGAAGGAGGAGGAGAAGTTCATCATTATCATCGTTATTGCTATATTGATGTTCTCATAACCTTTATCATTTGCATAAACAAACACATAAACCCCTCAAAACAAGTTTGGAAACCTGTGCTTGGCCATTAATTTCTCCCAGCTCCTAATTTTACACAATGCATATTTGATATCATTCATAAGATCATTTGATTCTCTTTAAAATGATGCCATGTTTGTTATGGTCATCCCATCACGAAAAGAGCAGGATTCCGAAGTGTTGGATGAGGTCTGAATTGAAAAGCTGCAAAACGAGAAGAAATAGTCACGAAGGGTCGGTACAGATGATGATTCTTTTGTCTGTGTCAATAGAGATGAAAATCCATTCAAATCAAGCCCCTGCTTCTGTAGTGATGGTTCTGTGAGGTACGAGTGATCGTGGCATGTGGGTTTGTAATGTGTTTGCTTGTGCTGAGGAGTGTTAGATTCCATGTAAATATTGATGTTAAGGTGCATGAAAACAATTAAAAGAAACCGCTGAGAAACTCACTCATCACCACTGAAAAACAGTGACTTTCAATATTGTGTCATTTTGCAACTTTTGAATTTTGACCTTGCCCCACATTTCAAGGCACTGCACCTCCATGTGAACTATAATCATACCATACATTGCATCATTTTAAAGAAAATTAAATGATCTATTTATTGATATTAATTACACATTGATATTAGCTAAAACTGAGGAGGGATTATTAATCAAAGTCAAAGAAACCGCTAAGAAATTCATCATCACCACTGAAAAAAGAACAGTGACTTTCAATATTGTGTCATTTGGCAACTTTTGACCTTGCCCCACATTTCAAGGCACCGCACCCCCATGTGAACCATAAATCATATCATGTAGGGTATAATTTTTAAAAGAGAATTAGATGTTCTATTCATTGCTATTAATTACACATTGATATTTACTAAACCCGAGGAGGGATCATCGATCAAAGTCAGATTTCCAAACTTTTTTTGAGGAAGCTATATAAAAAAATATGTGATAACAAATAATGAATGTATTAAGATTGATGTAATGATTTTTTTTTACTATACTAATAACAAACTTTGAAGCATTGTATGACCGCATTGAATAAATCCAGGGGCCTTTTCATACCCTTATCAATTTCGAGCACATTATTTTTTACCTGTTTTTTCCCCCAGCAAATCCACACATTACTGTTCAAATAAACAAGTTGGGGATAGGAAATAGGCACTACATATGTCGAAAATGCAGTTTGGATGGTCAAAAGCGAATAAAGCCGGGGAGGGGGAGGGGATTGCCCCCCCCCCACCTTTCTTGTCAGCTAACATACTCTTTTTCTTTTTAGAACATTTTAACTGGCACCTTGACCACAATGTAATTTTTTCCTACTGGTCGCAATCCATCCTATTACATATAAGATGATGGCATCGGTTATGAGAATGACAGGAAGTGATGGTGAAGATGATGATGGAGATGGCGAGTAATGAAGACGTTGATGAAGATAATAGCTGGATTTATAAAGCGCTTTCTGACCGAGGATACAAATCGCTGCTAAAATTACCCCGGCTTCAGCTCGAGCTACCATCACCGGCGCTCAGTGCATGCAAGTAATTAATCCTGCCGGGTACCCATTCACCTCACCTGGGTCGGGTGCAGCTCAGTGTGGATACATTTCTTGCTGAAGGAAAACACGCCATGTCTGAGAGAGAACCCACGAACTTCTTTTTGAAAGGCGAGAGTCAGAGATGGTGGGAGTGATGATGATGGTGAAGATGATGATGGAGATGGTGATAATGATGGTGAGGATGATGATGGAGAGGATGATGATGGAGATGGTGATGATGGAGATGGTGATGATGGCGATGATGATGATGGAGATGGTGAGGATGATGGAGATGGCGATGATGGAGATGGTGATGATGGTGGTGATGATGATGGAGATGGTGATGATAGTGGTGATGGAGATGGTGATGAGGATGGAGATGGTGATGATGGAGATGGAGAAGATGATGGTAATGATGATGGAGATGGTGATGATGGTAATGATGATGGAGATGGTGATGATGATGGAGATGGCGATGACGGAGATGGTGATGGTGTTGATGATGATGGAGATGATGGAGATGGCGATGATGATGGTAATGATGATGGAGATGGTGATGATCGAGATGATGATGGAGATGGTGATGATGATGGAGATGGTGATGATGATGATGGAGATGGTGATGATGATGGAGATTGTGATAATGGAGATGGTGATGATGGAGATGGTGATGATGATGGAGATGGTGATGATGATGGAGATGGTGATGATGATAGTGATGATGATGGTGATGATGATGGTGATGATGATGGTGATGGAGATGGTGATGATGATGGAGATGGTGATGATGATGATGGAGATGATGATGGTGATGATGATGGAGATGGAGATGGTGATGATGGAGATGGTGGTGATGATGATAGAGATGGTGATGATGATGATGGAGATGGTGATGATGATGGTGATGATGGAGATGGTGATGATGGAGATGATGATGGAGATTGTGATGATGGTGATGGAGATGATGATGGAGATGGTGATGATGAAGTTGATGATGAAGATGGTGATGATGGAGATGGTGATGATGATGATGGAGATGGTGATGATGATGGTGATGATGGAGATGATGATGGAGATTGTGATGATGATGGAGATGGTGATGATGATGGAGATGGTGATGATGATGGCGATGATGGAGATGGTGATGATGGAGATGGTGATGGAGATGATGATGGAGATGATGGAGATGGTGGAGATTGTGATGATGATGGAGATGTTGATGATGATGGAGATGGTGATGATGATGGAGATGGTGATGATGGAGATGGTGATGGCGATTATGATGGAGATGGTAATGATGGAGATGATGATGATGGAGATGGTGATGATGATGAATGAGATGGTGATGATGATGATTGAGATGGTGATGATGATGATGGAGATGGTGATGATGATGGAGATGGTGATGGCGATGATGATGGAGTTGGCGATGATGATGGAGATGGTGATGATGGAAATGGTGATGATGATGGAGATGGTAATGATGGAGATGGTGATGATGATGGAGATGGTGAGGATGATGATGACGGAGATGGTGATGATGATGGAGACAGTGATGATGATGGCGATGATGATGGAGATGGTGATGATGGAGATGGAGATGATGGCAATGATGATGGAGTTGGCGATGATGGAGATGGTGATGATGATGGAAATGGTGATGATGATGGAGATGATGATGAGATGATGATGGAGATGATGATGATGATGGAGATGGTGAGGATGATGATGATGGAGATGGTGATGATGATGGAGACAGTGATGATGATGATGATGGCGATGATGATGGAGATGGTGATGATGGAGATGGTGATGATGATGGATATTATGATGGTGATGATGATGGAGATGATGATGATGGTGATGATGGAGATGGTGATGATGAAGGTGATGATGAAGATGGTGATTATGATGGAGATGGTGGAGATGGTGATGATGATGGAGATGGTGATGATGATGGTGATGATGATGGTGATGGAGATGATGATGGAGATGGTGGAGATTGTGATGGAGATGGTGATGATAGTGATGATGATGGTGATGATGGAGATTGTGATAGTGGAGATGGCGATTATGGAGATGGTAATGGAGATGATGATGATGGAGATGGTGATGATGATGATGATGGAGATGGTGATGATGATGACAGAGATGGCGATGGTGATGGAGATGGTGATGATGGAGATGGTGATGATGATGATTGAGATGGTGATGATAATGGAGATGGTGATGGCGATGATGATGGAGTTGGCGATGATGGAGATGGTGATGGAAATGGTGATGATGATGGAGATGGTAATGATGATGGAGATGGTGATGGAGATGGTGATGATGGAGATGATGATGGTGATGGAGATGGTGAGGATGATGATGATGGAGATGGTGAGGATGATGATGATGGAGATGGTGATGATGATGGAGACAGTGATGATGATGATGATGGCGATGATGATGGAGATGGTGATGATGGAGATGGTGATGATGATGAAGAAGGTGATGGAGATGGTGATGGAGATGGCGATGATGATGGAATTGGCGATGATGATGGAGATGGTGATGATGGAGATGGTGATGATGGAGATGGTGATGGTGATGATGATGGAGATGATGATGGAGATGGTGATGATGATGGAGATGGTGATGATGATGGAGAAGGTAATGGAGATGGTGATGATGGAGATGATGATGGTGATGGAGATGGTGAGGATGATGATGATGGAGATGGTGATGATGATGGAGACAGTGATGATGATGATGGCGATGATGATGGAGATGGTGATGATGGAGATGGTGATGGCGATGATGGAGATGGTGATGATGGAGATGGTGATGGAGATGATGATGGAGATGGTGATGATTATGGAGATGGTGATGATGATGGAGAAGGTAATGATGATGGAGATGGTGATGATGATGGAGATGGTGATGATGGAGATGGTGGTGATGGAGATGGTGATGATGGAGATGGTGATGATGATGGAGACAGTGATGATGATGATGATGGCGATGATGATGGAGATGGTGATGATGATGGAGATGGTGAATGGACATGGTGATGATGATGGAGATGGCAATGATGGAGATGGTGATGATGGAGATGATGATGGTGAGGATGATGATGATGGAGATGATGGTGATCATTAGATGATGTTAATGCTGCTGATGGTGATGATGCTGATGGAGATAAAGAGGATGACAGGAACAATGGGATGAAGATGATGACGGTGATGGTAAAGCTGATGATTGCTATAATGATGAAGATGATAGTGGTTACAAGATTGATGATTGTTGTGATAACTGTGATGAGGACGATTATGATGATGATGATGGTGATGATGGTGATGATGATAATGATGATGACAGTGATGATGATGAGGATAATAATGATGAAGATGAAGAATATGTTTATAATGATGATGATGATTGTGTCAACGATGTTAATGATGATAATAGCGATAAAGTTGAAGTTAATAATGATGATGACTATTAGTGCACACAATCAATAATGAATTAAAACAAAAATAATACAGCAATATACAAAATATAATAATATATATTATATAATAATATAATAATAATAAATGTAAAGGCAAAAAATACCAGAGACATGTAGGGAAAAAAAAGTATATTCACATTTATATTTTATTTAAAAAAAGAACATCCGTAATCCATTCAATCAAACATCAAAGATCTCATTGCAGATTACATTGTTCTAGAAATACCATTATTAGTATTTTGTGAGAACTTTGGACCACATGACTCCCTTTTAAATAACATTGTGTTCTGTGCATTAATGACACTGTAACATGAACTGAGATGGAAATAAAATTTAACCCGTCTCTGGGGAGTATAGCCTTTGCTTTCCACCGACATATAATTGCATATTTTAATCATACACACATGAATGATTAGAAATCATTAAATGCGATAATGCATATCTTCAGTCTTTTGAGATCACTGAAACATAATTTACTATTTCAACATATAATGACGGTCATGGCTTTTATTTTCCTCAAGGGTTATACATGTATTCTGTCAATTGATATACAATTCTTGATTTTTTGTTTTGTATTCACTTCATAAACTTTTTTCAAAGAATGTCAGACTACTGTGCGAGTAAAAAAAAACAAGTGGAATGCCTCTGGCCGTCTCACCTGCATCACGCGATTCAACATAGCAGCAGTGCTGACTTTGAAAACTACTATAACTCGCACAAGATGTTCAGTGATACTTGGTTACTCTTATTTCCACGTTTGATGAACTAGACCAATACACTTTACAGAGATAGGATGGTAATTCAACAAATATCCCCAATGTGGCCAAAGTTCATTGACCTCACATGACCTTTGACCTTGATCATGTGACCTGAAACTTGCACAGGATATTCAGTGATACTTGATTACTCTTATGTCCAAGTTTCAAAAGTCAGATCAATAAACTTGCAAAGTTATGATGGTAATTCAACAGATACACCCATTATGGCCAAAGTTCATTGACCTTTGACCTTGGTCATGTGACCTAAAATGCGTCCAAGTTTTATGAACTAGACCAACATACTTTTAAAGTTATGATGGTAATTCAACAAATACCCCCAATTCGGCCAAAGTTCATTGACCCTAAATGACCTTTGACCTTGATCATGTGACCTGAAACTTGCACAGGATGTTCAGTGATACTTGATTACTATTATGTCTAAGTTTCATGAATCAGATCCAAAAACTTTTAAAGTTTTGATTGTAATTCAACAGATACCCCCAAATCGGCCAAAGTTCATTGACCCTAAATGACCTTTGACCTTGGTCATGTGACGTGAAACTCATGTAGGATGTTTGGTGATACATGATTTACCTTATGTCCAAGTTTAATGAACTAGGTCCATACATTTTCTAAGTTATGATGACATTTCAAAAACTTAACCTCAGGTTAAGATTTTGATGTTGATTCCCCAACATGGTCTAAGTTCATTGACCCTAAATGACCTTTGACCTTGGTCATGTGACATGAAACTCTAATAGGATGTTCAGTAATACTTGATTAACCTTATGGCCAAGTTTCATGAACTAGGTCCATATACTTTTTAAGTTATGTCATTTCAAAAACTTAACCTCAGGTTAAGATTTGATGTTGCCGCCGTCGGAAAAGCGGCGCCTATAGTCTCACTCTGCTATGCAGGTAAGACAAAAACCTGGCACCTCACAATGATGATGGTGAGGATAATACTTGAAAGACAAGGGGGATGGGCTCATTAACCCCCCCCCCCCCCTCAACATTATTCGTAATAAATCCGGCGCACAAAAGTTTTTCAGTGTGCTGCTTGCTGACTTTTTACTTTCATGTCTCGCATAACTTTTGAGACCAAATGGCTCTGAAATTACGCAACATACTTTTAGTCCATGCAGACTCAAAATTGCTCCAAAACTTCAGTTTGTGTACAAATCCAACGCAATTCGTGTATTAAGCAAAAATTCATAAATTTTTAATCAATCACTGACTTTTGCTTAAGAGTTAGTGAGATTCATATTCCGTTTTTCATTTCCTTTATTTTATTCAAAATAAATAAAACCAACTAAAACTATCAATACTGTTACATTGATCACTGACTTTTGCACAAGAGTTACAGTGACATTCATATTCCGTTTTTCATTTCCTTTATTTTATTCGAAATGAATAAAACCAACTAAAACTTTCAATACTGTTACATTGATCTCTGACTTTTACATAAGGGTTATAGAGAGATTAATATTCCGTATTTCATTCCTTTATTCTATTCAAAATGAATAAAACCAACTACAACTTTCAATACTGTTACATTAATCACTGACTTTTGCATAAGAGTTACAGTGCAATTCATTTCTGGTCTAGACAATCTTCGTGACCTTCTAAGCAAATTCACCCCCCCTTTTGCCTAGTTAGGTTTTATAGTGATACTCTTCAATTGAACAAAATTTCTTGACATTCATTATCAAACCACAAAAGGAATGACTTTACCCACCACTTTTCTGGAACAAAGAAAGACAACACTGCAAAATTTCATGACATTATTCCTAAGTTTTGCACATCAAAAAACTGAAAAATTTGCGACGGGTGACGCATCATGACACCACATGACCTTTTCCAAGAAAATGCCATGCCAAAATTGGCTCATTTTGTGTACAAATTATAGTTGGCTAAAGATGAAATTCATTACAGGTGAAAATTTTTCATTTGAATTGGTCCACAAAGATATGCATTTGACTGTTTTTATTTTTCTTGATGAAACTTCCAAACAAGATTAACATGCGCTTTTTCAAGCTCAATAAAAAAAAAACATCAAAAATTCACTTTGAACGACTTATTGTTGGTTTTTGGGTGACAGAAAAGAAAGACAGGCAAAAACGATTGTGTGTACCATGGACAGTACATGTGACCTCACCATTTTCCCCGATTTCATTGCTTTTCAGCAAACATCAATTCTTATGGACATTATAAACAGCATTTTACAATCACTTTGAAACAGGTTAATCCAGTATTCTTATTCACAAGAAGAACCCTGTTTTCATTGAGACTTGTTATTAATAACAAATGTGTAATTTCTATAACAAGATTACTATTAGCCAATCATGTGAATGATCTCAGTAGCTTTCATCTTTAACTGCATTTTACGGACATCATGAAAAGCATTTCACCATCACTTTGAGACAGGTTAATCCAGTATTCAAATTCACAATAAGAACCCTGTTTTCATTGAGACTTGTTATTAATAACAAATGTGTAATTTCTATAACAAGATTACTATTAGCCAATCATGTGAATGATCTCAGTAACTTTCATCTTTAACTGCATTTTACGGACATCATAAACAGCATTTCACCATCAATTTGAGACAGGTTAATCCAGTATTCTTATTCACAAGAAGAACCCTGTTTTCATTGAGACTTGTTATTAATAGAAATGTGTAATTTCTATAACAAGATTACTATTAGCCAATCATGTGAATGATCTCAGTAACTTTCATCTTTAACTGCATTTTACGGACATCATAAACAGCATTTCACCATCAATTTGAGACAGGTTAATCCAGTATTCTTATTCACAAGAAGAACCCTGTTTTCATTGAGACTTGTTATTAATAACAAATGTGTAATTTCTATAACAAGATTACTATTTGCCAATCATGTGAATGATCTCAGTAGCTTTCATCTTCAACTGCATTTTACGGACATCATAAACAGCATTTCACCATCAATTTGAGACAGGTTAATCCAGTATTCAAATTCACAATAAGAACCCTGTTTTCATTGAGACTTGTTATTAATAACAAATGTGTAATTTCTATAACAAGATTACTATTAGCCAATCATGTGAATGATCTCAGTAGCTTTCATCTTTAACTGCATTTTACGGACATCATGAAAAGCATTTCACCATCACTTTGAGACAGGTTAATCCAGTATTCAAATTCACAATAAGAACCCTGTTTTCATTGAGAATTGTTATTAATAACAAATGTGTAATTTCTATAACAAGATTACTATTAGCCAATCATGTGAATGATCTCAGTAGCTTTCATCTTTAACTGCATTTTACGGACATCATGAAAAGCATTTCACCATCACTTTGAGACAGGTTCATCCAGTATTCAAATTCACAATAAGAACCCTGTTTTCATTGAGACTTGTTATTAATAACAAATGTGTAATTTCTATAACAAGATTACTATTAGCCAATCATGTGAATGATCTCAGTAGCTTTCATCTTTAACTGCATTTTACGGACATCATGAAAAGCATTTCACCATCACTTTGAGACAGGTTAATCCAGTATTCAAATTCACAATAAGAACCCTGTTTTCATTGAGACTTGTTATTAATAACAAAATGTGTCATTTCTATAACAAGATTACTATTAGCCAATCATGTGAATGATCTCAGTAGATTTCATCTTCAACTGCATTTTACGGACATCATAAACAGCATTTCACCATCAATTTGAGACAGGTTATTCCAGTATTCAAATTCTCAATAAGAACCCTGTTTTCATTGAGACTTGTTATTTATAACAAATGTGTCATTTCTATAACAAGATTACTATTAGCCAATCATGTGAATGATCTCAGTAGCTTTCATCTTTAACTGCATTTTACGGACATCATGAAAAGCATTTCACCATCACTTTGAGACAGGTTAATCCAGTATTCAAATTCACAATAAGAACCCTGTTTTCATTGAGACTTGTTATTAATAACAAATGTGTCATTTCTATAACAAGATTACTATTAGCCAATCATGTGAATGATCTCAGTAGCTTTCATCTTTAACTGCATTTTACGGACATCATAAACAGCATTTCACCATCAATTTGAGACAGGTTAATCCAGTATTCAAATTCACAATAAGAACCCTGTTTTCATTGAGACTTGTTATTAATAACAAATGTGTCATTTCTATAACAAGATTACTATTAGCCAATCATGTGAATGATCTCAGTAGCTTTCATCTTTAACTGCATTTTACGGACATCATAAACAGCATTTCACCATCAATTTGAGACAGGTTAATCCAGTATTCAAATTCACAATAAGAACCCTGTTTTCATCGAGAATTGTTATTAATAACAAATGTGCAATTTCTATAACAAGATTACTATTAGCCAATCATAGGAATGATCTCAGTAGCTTTCATCTTTACCTGCACACTTGATACTATAACAAGTCTTTATGAACAGGCTACAGTACTAAATACATGTTTTTAACAGTGTTCTTCAAGTTACCAGGACTGATATCATATATAACAAGAATGTTTATGAAATTTCAATGAGCGTGGGATGCCTAGATTAAAGGTCACGTGTTTGCTGACCTATGCCCCATTGTCCTCATGGCTGCAAGCCTCAAGGCTTCATCATCATCTGACTCATTACCCTGATCTCCTTTGGTCACAAGTTCACCAGAGTTAAGGTTCACCACTGCAAGGTGTCTCTTCTCTATCCTTTCTCTCATTTCCCTTTCCTTTGCTTTCAAATCTTCTTTCTCCTGTTCTTCAGAAGAGCTGGGACACGAAGCTTCACTTTCCCGACGCCTCCCCCTTTTTTTCTTGAGCTCCGAGGAGGAGCGTCGTTTGTGCTTCCCTTTGTGCATTGTTTTGCTTTTCTTTTTCCTGCGGGCAGCCGTTGTCACAGTATGGTCATCAGCGGGAGGCCTTTCCTCGTCTTTGTAAGAAGGACTCACAGGGAATTTATCGTTCGATTCCAGGTGAGGGATACTGTCCTTTGAACCATTTACTTTCAGAGAAAGGTTTGGTTTGCTTTGCTCGTGATCACTATCTGAAGTACTTTCCGCTCTATCTCTCTTCCGCACCCTACTTGGGCTTTTTCTTCCCTTGACCTTGTCTTTGCTACCATGCACAACCCTTCCATAAATCCTGTTTGTACTATCACTTCGAATCATCTTGTGTTCTCTAACATCAGACCCGACATCACTATGAGCTGAGCTAGATCTACTCCTCTTTCGGAACCTTTCCTTACTTGTACTTCTGCTTCTGTTGCAATCAAATTGACTACCTTCCTCTTTTCTTGAACTACCAGAATGCAACTGCCTCTCTCTACTTGCACTCCTACTTCCTCTATCACTGCTATTTTCACTGCTGCTCCTTCTTAAATGTTTTTTGTCCCTTGTTCTTCTATCCAACCTCTCTCTGCTTCTACTCCTATCTCTACTTCTACTTCTTCTGAAACCCCTGTCTCTGCTTCTGCTACGATTTCTTCTAGGATCTCTCACTCTGCTTCTGCTACGACTTCTTCTACAATCTCTGTCTCTGCCTCTACTACGACTTCTTCTAGGATCTCTCTCTCTGCTTCTGCTACGACTTTTTCTGGGATGAATATCTCTGCTTCTGCTACGACTTCTTCTAGAACCTCTGTCTCTGCTTCTGCTAAGACTTCTTCTGCAACCTCTCTCTCTGCTTCTGCTACGACTTCTAGGATCTCTGTCTCTGCTTCTGCTCCGACTTTTTCTAGGACCTCTCTCTCTGCTTCTGCTTCGAGTTTTTCTTCTAGAACCTCTGTCTCTGCTTCTGCTACGACTTTTTCTGGGATCCCTGTCCTTGCTCCTGCTTCTTCTCACATACCGCTCTCTGCTTCTGCTTCGTCTATGCGAGTACCGCCTCCTGTTTCTTTCCCTACTCCTACTTCTTGAGTGTTTTCTTGAACGTCCATAATCCATTCTACTTCTACTTCTACTCCTCGAGCGTCTCCTGGACTCCCTGGCCTGCCAATCTCGCCTCCTCTGGTCGTCTCGGCGATGACTTGGTGTTCTAGGAGGACGGTCTTGATCAGCGTCAGAAAATTCACCTCTAGGATTGCGGAACACATGAAGGAAGTTACAGTGCTTCCCCCTTGGACATCTGTCACGATGGAAAAGCCCTACGAAAACAAATATAAGTCATTTTAAGTCATAGCTGGTCACAATCATAAGCATTCCTGATGGAATTCAATATCAAATACTTCAAAAATATTTTTTTAAGTCCAAAAATATGGAGAATGTATAGGTTTCATACTGTTGAAGAAGCTGATAGATATGCTTCTAAGGAGGTCAAAACCAATGGCTTTAACATCCATATGAAAAGTAATGAGAATATAGATAGAATAGAGGCATACAGTCATTACTTAGCCGATACCCATACAGTTTGCAGAATTCCACGGATTCCCATGAACATCCCCCCCCATGCAATTTCAAAAATACTTGAAGCCTGGGCTATATAGGGTTAAGTAAAATTTTCTCCAAAATAGAACAGATTCATACATTTCCAAGAGATTTATTCATAATGATAATAAAAGAGGTGGATTCATTTAGAGCGCACACACCTGTCAGGTTACTTGTAGTTATCAAGTTAAACATAATACCACGATCTCTGATCATTCTTACCACATATCGCTGGCTTCCATCTGCTGACCGGACAGTATCGTGGATCCAGCTGCTTTCCACCGTAGAAACGGCCTGTGAAGACTTCAAGAGCCTTGGCTGCTTCCTCTTCACTACTGTACTGGACATAGACATTACCTCTCAAATGGGGCTCCCAATTACGACATACCTGGCAACAAGGATACAATAATGATAGTGGGGCCATTCCATAAAATATGTACGTCCGACCCCATGTATGCGAGACCTTCATGAAATTTTCTGTCTTACATTTTTGGTAGTTATGGCAGTCTGTAATGTTCTCAAAGGACCATGACTTGGTCTGTTTATGAAGTGAAGAATTTAGAAGAATGGGGGTCGGACGTACAATATGGTTGAATATTTCATGGAACTGCCCAGTAATACAGCGCAGAATATATGCTGACAGAGCTGCCAAGTAAGAAAGTATTTAATCCAGAAGCTCAAAATTCATAATTTTGACATGAAAGTCATGATTTCATATGCGCCACGCGGTATTATAAATTTCTTTGAAGAGGTAATATAAAGATTTCTAATAAAAAGAATTGAATCTTTCTTTTAAGATTAATCTCTGGTACTCTCTCTTGTGTAAATCCATGATAAATCCAAGAGGATAAACCCACAAAATCAAGTCAATATTTAAGCAGATGATGATAACACTCTGAACAATGTAAACTAAGATACACAATCATGTGAACATTGAGCATCATTGGCCACTTTTTTTAGTTCACAAATTTCCAATGTACTACTATATAGTATTAAATGTTAACTTATTTATTTGCCCTCAAAACTTTAATAATTAAGGTCAAAAGCACAATGGCATAATTGGACCTGAAATATCGTAATAATCATGACTTTTTCTTAATAATTGGCAGCAAATCTTTCTGCGCTATATAGAAAAAATATATTATCATTATATAAAAATGGTGCTAAGAAGTTAGTGAGACCTGCCAAAAAAGGAACATATTCAAAGTGTTCAAGTTCTGCCATTTTTAGATATTTAACTGTGAAGTCAGGTAATAAAATTTTAGATTCAATAAAGTTTGTTTCTCTGAGCTTGCCAAAGATTGTAGTGCTGTTGTCTTCGTCCAAAGCATGAAGGAGTGCGTTTTGCGGTGGGTTCACTAACTTTTTTAGCATTACTGAAAATACATTTACAGAGTGCAGAAACTTTTTAACAAAAGCTTATATTTTACTGAAAGGTATCCAGAACCCTTGATATTAGCTTTCCTTACCGAACACCACAAAAACATTACATCTGCAGCCAATTTGAAATCATCACACGAATAGTGATTACAACTTGATATAACTTTTGGAAATTCATAATATTCTTACGTTTGTCCAATTTTGTTCAAACTTTAACCACCTGCTTCTCTTATGTTTTTTTTTTTCATTTTCTTGGGGGGACAAAATAAATTTCGGCTGGCTTCCCAATTCAGGTACCACATCAAAATCTCACCTTCAACTGCAAAACCTTTCCATATTCACGGAACTCGGGTAAGACATCTTCATAAAACTCGTGGAAGTTCACGTAAGCGGACTCCTCGTCGCACTCCAAACCGATGTCGGCGTCGTATTCATCCTTGAAGTCTGGACCGAGACCAAAGTTTGTATACATTCCCGGGATCATGAGGGTGGTGCCACATTCCGTTGGTGGGTGTGTCCTGGAGCACCTACGAGAACGGACAGAACAGGGGAGCGTTTCATGAAAGGACTTGTCAGACATTTTATCTGACAACTCCTATTTTATCTCATAACTACCACAGGACCAGTGCCCCTCGGTCAATCAAACTCAAGGTAAGTTATCAGATCTGCTGACCACTTGTCGGACATAAATGTTGATGAAAACTCCCCAGATTGTACATGTAAACTGGAGGTAAAGTGGCTGAGTAGTCTAAAGGCTGCTTGGCCTCATCCTAGATAGTCTAATCTTAGTTTGGATACAACATGTTCTTTTACTTATACCATTTTGTCTCACCGACAGCCCACTTTGTTGTACTCTACATAATTTCTTAAAATTGTTTATAAGCCATACTTTTATTTAAAAAAATGCAAAATAAGTAGTAAGTTTGACCAAGTGTGGTTCACACCAAATGGTAACACTTAAATCGATAGTAGACCAAATGAATCTTGGCAATCTGAGGAAGGGGGGGGAGGAGGTGTTATTCAGCCTAAAATGCAGAAAATAATTAAGGCCTCAGTATAGCCAAACCCGTATAAATCCTGTTCTAATAAGGGTCAATACATCTGATCCAGGGTTGGCCAGAGACGGAAATATTTGTGGTAAATATCGGTGAAAAAAGGAGCAATAATTTTTGAGGAAATGGAGAAATAGTTGGAAATGCAGGAAAACACAACAAAATAAACTTCTTAAATATTTTCCAGGTATTACCCTGGTGTTTCTCAAGCATCTCTAGCATTTCCCTGTACCTCCTTGTAAATCTTAAGAGCATCAACAAGTTTTTCCCAGTATTTGCCACCTAGGAGGGAAATACCGAATTATCCCAGGGAAATTGCCAACCATGATATGATCTTAATCTAGTTTCATACCTCTCTCTGAAACGGCAAGCACCGGTCTTCATGAAGAAGGAACACAGCTCTTCTTTCTTCTCAGCCCGTACAGGTTGGTTCCCGGGTGGTTGACTCGATGCGGGTGCCTCTGGGTTACGCCATTCCTTGGAAGGCTCCTAGAGTAACAAAAGCATCAATTAGAAAACAAGTTTTCATCATCGAGTCGAAATCTTGTATTCAACCTTTTATCCGAGACTCCCTGAGCTTCCAGTGTCCAGACATGATTGAGATACATGTAGGTGGCCCCACTTTCATGTGCTCATCTGGTTTCATGACATGTGCTCTGGCGACACTTGCTCGGATGGAAAATCAGCACGTTAAGCCAAACATGAAACCTAACCTTAAAACCTTGATAAACCCTAATCCTTACATTTTACTGTATTCTGCACCAAAAGGTCTACTACAATCCCAACTCTAACCCTTTGAGATATTAAGACCGGAGCAAGTTTCACAGGAGCGTATGTCGTGTCGCTGTTAACTAATGCTCATTGCATTCTTCATGTCTCAGAATTGTCGAAACTTGCACCGACAAACATGACATTACAGGGATATCCCCCTGAGTATCCAATAATGCACTTTCATTACCACATTTAAACCTGAAGTCATCTATTAAATGCTTCCAATTGTCAATTACTCAGTCTTGAATTCATTATTGCAGATGTATACTTTATTTGTGCATCTTTGCAGAGTGGATTCGGTGCATTGATTTTTTTTTGTCTATCATAGATTTAGATTTATTTATTTATTTCCGTTCAAACAAAAGATAAAATCCAAGTACAGTGTAAAAACATGTTCAAAATAATACATACTCAAAATAATACATACAATTCTATAACATTTCATAACAAATATTGAAGATAAAATTATCTGCCAAGAAAAGCAGAGCTTGTAAAAAAGGCAAGTCCCCAAACATAGTTCCAATACTAATTAACATAACCGATATACAAGAGACGGGTGGAAAACAAAATTAACGAAATTAACAAAATCATAATTGTTATCACTATGAAGTCAATTATTATTATTATGATGTCATGAGCCATTTTGGTGACATGAGTTTGCCCAAAGGCCAAGGCAAAAATACAAACAAAATTAATACAATAAAAGCATGATTTGAAATATAATCCAGAAAGGAAGCACCTCACCTTCTCGTTGCCCAGTTCTTGGTCCAGCTGCAGAAGTACACTCTGGGTTCAAAGAGGACATATGAGTTGGTCACATGATCAGTCACATGTCATGAATGATCACATGACTCTGGATCTTTGAGCTATGTTAATTCTGAAAGAATCTGAGTTAAGTCTGAGAAGCACCAAGAAATGTATGAAAAACATTCTTTGTTGGGCGGAATAAGAGTAAATTGCACAATCATGTAGTAAAGTTATATCAAATAAGAAAAAGATTTTTTTAAGTCACATGACTACATCTAGTCACATGATACTGGTCAAAAATTCCTCAAATCTTTAAACAGAAAAATCTCAAGAGACCCTTCTTTACATTCTTCTACATGTAGGATAAAATCTTGTTCATTAGCATTTCTTTTGTGTTCTTTATAATGCTTTTTTGTACCACGTGTAAATCTCTGAATGAGAGAAGAGTTTTCTGTGCAACTGATTTCCAACTGGGCTCATTCTTTATTGTTTGTTATCAGCCACCGTGAACAATTCATGAAGAACATGTATTTGGGTTGTGATCAAAGAAGAGATATCTTTTTTAATGTCAGATTAAAATTTGTAATCAAACATAATTTTGATGATTATGATATCTATCTCTAAAACAATTTTTTTTTTCTGGGACAGGCCATAGCAAAGAGCTTAGGGAGTTTGTACATGTAATTTTATGATTGACCATACACAATAATCAATGCATATCAATCTTAAAAAGGAGGCAAAAGCAATTTTGGGTCTCGCCCACTTATGAACATAACCAGAAAAAGTCCATCTACCATCCAAGTTTGGTTGAAAAGTGACTTACGGTTGCGGAGTTGGGTGTCATAAGAGTCTTGCATGTAAACTTTAATATTGACCTGAAATGACCTTTGACCTTACCATGTGACCTCTGACTCCAGCATAACATGCAGGTCCCCCAAGTCCATCTACCATCCAAGTTTGGTGGAAATGCGACTTACGGTTGCGGAGTTAGGTGTCATAAGAGAGTCTTGCATGTAAACTTTAATGTTGACCTCAAATTGACCTTTGACCTAACCATGTGACCTCCAACTGCAGCATAACATGCAGGTCCCCCAAGTCCATCTACCATCCAAGTTTGCTTGAAAAGTGACTTACGGTTGCGGAGTTGGGTGTCATAAGAGAGTCTTGCATGTAAACTTTAATACTGACCTGAAATGACCTTTGACCTTACCATGTGACCTCTGACTCCAGCATAACATGCAGGTCCCCCAAGTCCATCTACCATCCAAGTTTGGTGGAAATGCGACTTACGGTTGCGGAGTTAGGTGTCATAAGAGAGTCTTGCATGTAAACTTTAATGTTGACCTCAAAATGACCTTTGACCTAACCATGTGACCTCCAACTGCAGCATAACATGCAGGTCCCCAAAGTCCATCTACCATCCAAGTTTGCTTGAAAAGTGACTTACGGTTGCGGAGTTGGGTGTCATAAGAGAGTCTTGCATGTAAACTTTAATACTGACCTGAAATGACCTTTGACCTTACCATGTGACCTCTGACTCCAGCATTTAAGTCTGGTTGAAAAGAGACTTACGGTTTGGAGTTATATGTCATTACAGGTTTGTGACGGACGGACGACGGACGGATGACAGACGGACAACGGACGGACGACATTTGGATCCCTACGTCTCGCCTTCACCTCTGGTGGGCGAGACAATCAATCGCTAAGCTGTTTGTTACAATGGCCCGTTTTTTTTATTCAACTCTTAATAAACTCAGTATATTTGGGATGAATCAAGTTTGTAGCGATTGTGGTTTATTCCTGAGAAATCAGATCTCTTTTCAAAAGTTGAAATATCTCTTCAGCATAGACAGGCAACTGGCTAGCAAGTAGATAACATTGAATGACTTGATGTATATCGTGAGCATAAAAGATGAAAATGATGGTGTGCACATTGCTATCTGATGTTATCATTGCAAAAGATACAGTTGAAACGATGGAGTTAGAATGGTTGACACTATCTCATCCTGCAGAGGCTATGTGTATCTTGGTTAAGGAAGTCTACAGCATTACTTACATGTATGTAGTATTATCAACAAACTTTCAAACTCAATGTATGACAAGTATATCCAAAAAAAAATATTTGTCTAGAATACAGAAAATTGGGAGATCCTCCAATTGGCAATGCAAACAAGATCTGCAATGTCACACCTTTACAACACTCCCTTTAAAAACTGAAAATATACCTCCAACACATCTCCTTTTTTGCTCATTCTAATGATGTGGTAAATCATTCATTCACAATAAAATTTTGTGACACTTCTATTCCATATCTTAACATTAAAAAATAATACGTCCCCTAGGACGGGCTTATAAAAACACTTGATCTTGCAAAAGACTAGACAAAAGAGAAAAATTAAGTAAAATGTGTACTGATGTAATATACAAGTGTAGATGTGTTACGTCACAGATCTTGGTCACATTGCCAATGTAGGATCTAAATAGCATTAGTGATCTTGCTACTCAAATGCCCATACTTCCTTATCATTCCATCGATCTTCCTCAAACTTTCTCTGATACGTTTCGTTGATTTTTTTTTCTTCTTTTAGAAATGAATCAACTGGTTTCAAGTATCAATATCGTTTGGTAGGAACAAATTTTCAAGCAAAAAAATTTACTAATTTCATAATGCCATGGAAGCAGAGAAGATACCAACAAGAAAAATCGGTAAAAAAAAGAGCCTTCACTTAATTTCCATCTTCACATCAATGGCGGGGGGGCACAAGAGGGGTCTCATTTATCACAATACCAATTGTGTAAAGTTTGGGACCAGGAGGGGGGGGGGCACGAATTTCTGATCTGGCCAGCAAACATGCACAAGAAATGAATTGCTTATCAAATGAACAGGATATTATGCAAACTTGGAGGTCGATACTCAGAGTTTGGTAGCCTATCACCTCAAGTTCCTGATCTTTCTTCTCCTTTTCCTCCTCCTCCATCCGCTGTTGCTCCTCCCATTCCGCTTGGATGCGTTTCTAGAAGGAAAATCATGGGGGAATATAAGAAGAGAAAAGTTTGCAAATGAAAGTTAATTTCTAAGAGACATTTTCCTCACCTTCCAAAATGTGATAAGATTACAGGATAGCTCTAGGGAATGTTTGAAAGCAATGCAATTATCATTCCTTCAATTCATTTCATTTGTTCGAGGACAAAAGCATTAGGGTTAGATTCAAATTTATTGCATAAATAGACAAAAACTTTTTGTGCATAATTAAACACCACATATATGAAACCATCTTAAATCTGAAAAATAAACAAAAAATTACACTATTGTAAAACAGATTTTGCAATCTATTTTCAGTATAGAATCTTCCAATTTATACCATTCATTCTCTAGATTCATTTTACAATGAATATGGCATTAAGAAATAATTGAATCTTTATGCTGTGTGTGAATACATTTGTAAAAATTTAGTAAGAGCATCCAAACCACTATGTTCAGAAAAAAGAACAAGCTTTTTGAAATAATTTATCCCTTATCCATTACTATATAACACTTTATCATAATATTGATATATCATCAAAATTTCTTTGAAGCATATTTGTGTGTAAAAGCAATGATTAATTGCAATGTAGATGGAAAGAAATAGTGAGGGACATCATCAGTCTGCTCATTCGCATACCGACCAAGAAGTGTTTTGTGAAATAATGCAAATTTTAAGATGTCATAACTTTCTTATTTTACATTGGATTTTGATGAAATTTTCAGCGTCATGCTTGTTGGATTTTTCTCGATTTATTCAAGTAAACTTTCTGTTGTGGTTGACTTGTCCTTAAAGTATACATGTATAACTCCACTTTATACATCACATACGCTGAGAAAAACCATTCATGAATGCACACTTTTGGCAAGGGCACTTAATTCATGCTTGAATGAAGTGCATTTTTCGTGCCATAGTACACTTACAACTGAAACCTCTTTTGAGAATGTGTGCCTTGTTGTTAATGTGATGCAAGAATAGCTTTTCATGAAGTGTCTTGTCACTGATCAACAGAACCAAAGATACTACAAGGGGAATATCGGACACTTCGGCAATTTTTTAAAAGCTCGATTAATGCTCATGGGGAAGGGCGCTCACTAGTGTTGAGCAAGTAAACCATCGCACATTGGCACGCTGCTGTGTATAAAACATATGGGAGGAATGAGAGGGAATTTCGGAGAGGACTCAAGTGCGGCGCATGGAAAATTCCTCCTTCTATTACCCAGAAACCTCTGAAATATATTAATCTTTAATTCAAGAAAAAAAATTAAATAAAAAAACATTTCAAATGTAAAAATCCATCTATTCCTTCACCCCTTCACCATTTCTGTACAAAACCATATCGCGATGCGCAAAGGTAAAACAAGTGGAATGCCTCTGGCCGTCTCACCTGCATCACGCGGTTCAATATAGCAGCAGTGCTGACTTTGAATACTACTCTAACTCGCACAAGATGTTCAGTGATACATGGTTACTCTTATGTCCACTTTTTATGAACTAGACCAATAAACTTACAGAGCTATGATGGTTATTCAACAAAAAAACCCAACATGGCCAAAGTTCATTGACCTTACATGACCTTTGACCTTGATCATGTGACCTGAAACTCGAACAGGATGTTCAGTGATACTTGATTACTCTTATGTCCAAGTTTCATGAATCAGATCCATAAACTTTCAAAGTTAGGATGGTAATTCAACAGATACACCCAATTTGGCCAAAGTTCATTGACCTTTGACCTTGGTATGTGACCTGAAACGTGCACAGGATGTTCAGTGATACTTGATTACTCTAATGTCCAAGTTTAATGAACTAGACCAATAAACTTTCAAAGTTATGATGGTAATTCAACAGATACCCCCGATTCGGCCAAAGTTCATTGACCCTAAATGACCTTTGACCTTAATCATGAGACCTGAAACTTGCACAAAATGTTCAGTGATGCTTGATTACTATTATGTCCAAGTTTCATGAATCAGATCCATAAACTTTCAAAGTTATGATGGGAATTCAACAGATATCCCCAATTTGGCCAAAGTTCATTGACCCTAAATGACCTTTGACCTTGGTCATGTGACGTGAAACTCATGCAGGATGTTCAGTGATACTTGATTAACCTTATGTCCAAGTTTCATGAACTAGGTCCATATATTTTCTGAGTTATGATGACATCTCAAAAACTTAACCTCAGGTTAAGATTTCGATGTTGATTCCTCCAACATGGTCTAAGTTCATTGACCCTAAATGACCTTTGACCTTGGTCATGTGACATGAAACTCTAATAGGATGTTCAGTAATACTTGATTAACCTTATGGCCAAGTTTTATTAACTAGGTCTATATACTTTCTAAGTTATGACGTCATTTCAAAAACTTAACCTCAGGTTAAGATTTGATGTTGACGCCGCCGCCGCCGTCGGAAAAGCGGCGCCTATAGTCTCACTTTGCTTCGCAGGTGAGACAAAAATGTTGTTACTCACTCAACGATGTAGGGCGCTTTTCCCAAACGCTTCATTGCACGCTCTATGTACTGTCCGATCTTCCCCTTGTAGTATCTTTGCCAGAAATTATAAGCTACTGAAATCCTTGCATCTTATTGGTGAGAGCATTTTTCTGTGTGTGTGCTCTTACCCTTTCTTCCATCTCCTTCTCTTTCAAGGCTTCGGCAATCTTCCGCCGTTTTTCAAACTCCGCTTGCGCAATTTGCTCTCTTTCCAACCAAGCCGCCTCCTCTCCATTCCTCTCTGTGTTCCTAGGGTAGAAAAAATATATATATACTTGTACAAAATATTTCCGATTATCATTGTGTATTCTTAACCTGGCATTCTTAATTCTTAATCTGTCATTCTTCACTGACTCTAAACCAGGAGGCTCAACCAAGAGGCTCAATAGAGTCAATCCAAAAGCGTGCTCTACGTACAATATTAGGAATACGATATGAATCATATCAACAGGCACTCGAATCATGTAATCTCACTTCTATGAGAAACAGAAGAGAATCACTTTGCCTGAACTTCACTAGATCACTGTATTGTAACTTCCGTGACTGGTTGCCCCAAAGCCAGAATTCTTTTACTGTAGGCAATTGAGACACAGTAAGAGGATACGTGAAATCAAATGCAGAACAGAACGCTATAAAAAGAGCGCCTTACCCTATTTGGTAAGGCTCTTAAACCAGCAATGATATAACAATTTTAATAATTCAGCTTTTTACTACTTTTTTAATTTATGATTACTTATCTAGTATTTATGCCCTTCCATCTTGCAAGGCTATACCATTTATAATTTTTGTCACATTCGAATTTCTGCTTTTGTTTGTCAAACTATTTTTCATATTTGAAACTCGGTCTATAATAATTCTTAACTGAAACAGGCAACATGATTCAAAAGTAGAAAACAATCTTTGTACCGGCCGCGATTCAACTAATTTCTAAATTATACTGATCAAGCAAAGTGACTGGTAAATGAACTTTACCCTTAATATGTAATAATTCTATTCTTAAACATGTCTATTTGAAATTTTTTAATGAATTTTATAATTGCTTTTCCATGATTACCAAATTTAAAATTTTACCTTTTACATGTATCAGTACTCTGTATTCTCATTTTGCAATATATTATGTGATCTTTTATATTCTTGTTATTCTTCAACTTCCTTTTTTTCTTTTTCATTATCTTCTTCTTCTCCTCCCTCTCCTTTTCTTCTTCTTCTTCTCCATCTTCTTCTCCTCCTTCTTCCCCTTCTCCTTCTGCTCCTTATTCTTTTTCTTCCTATTATTATTCTTCCTCTTCTTTGTTTTAATTATGGGTGTTTTTTACATTACTGTTTTATCATACGTAATGTGTATGGTTTGATACATAGTAGTATGTTATTTATTGCATTCAGTCTGTGATATATGTGTACTTTTTAAAATATGTAAATAATTCCACTGTTTTGAGACTGTACATTTTTAATATTGTATATCCATGTGCAATTCAGTCTTTGTAACTGCGATGCATGATTTAACAAATACCATACGATACCAAAGGGGTACTCCACGCTGAAAATAATTATATCTAAGTAAAATGATTTCATGTTATAAGTAAAAGTGGAAAGTGGGGATGTGACATCATCAGCCCACTTAATAAATATTCATGGCGATGTGCATATACCTGTTTTCATTGATAAACTTAAAAATTCAATAACTATAATTTGTTATCCGATTTTGATGAAATTTTCAGCATTTTTAGATATATTTTCCGCCCGGACCACCCCTTTTGAACCCATAAGCAGCGATCCTCAAATATGAAATTATGCACAGCTGCCTATGCATGATGCTCTTCTTTTACAGAGGCAAGCTAAAAAAAGTGGACATTGTTGATATCTCAAAGAAATCAATTAGCCCATTTGTCAATTATCAAGTTAAATCCCATTCAAGAAACTGTGTTTATCATTCCTATACTAATAAACACAACCATGCAAGCTTTTGCACATCATTTCCATTTTGTGGTGGTCATCACCAAGCCAACCTAGAGATGACCAGACACCTTACCTGGCTATACAATAATCTGTTTCCTTTTGTTCTGCCTCCATTGCGCCTCCTCCTGCATCTTGCATTTCATCTTCATCTTCCTCATCTGCTGGAAAATCTACATAACAGTCAGAATTTTCAAGTATTACAAGGATATGATGGATCCTTCATCTTCATTAATTAATCTCTTGGAAAACTTTTAGAGGTCAGAATTACGTAAAATAATTAGAAATAAGACATCATCCTTCACTGACCGAACGACCGTACTTTGATTCTTATATACCCACTTCAAACTTTGTTTGGCAGGGGTATAATAAAATATGTGCCTAAAAAAGACTCTGCAAGATATTGTGTAATTGCTGAGAAATTACAACAACAAGCATGATTGTCGGTCTCTTTCCAAATCATAACAATACACTGTCCCACACGTGCTGTTTTGTTGATCTACATTGTGATCGATTTCAGCTTAGACTTCGGGATTTCACAAGGTTCAGTTTATGTAACTGAATCAGATCTTGATGATATAGTGACATTAGGTCTTGGCCTTACAGACTGTCACATGAAATCCATGTTTATTGCAACTACCTTCATTAATCTTATATAAAACCAATATTAAGCTGCCATGAAAACCACTACACGACATTGCATTATTGTCTTCCCATTTGATGCAGAGTCACTCCTTTACACGATTGGCTTATCCTTATGACAGTGATAGCCCAGTTCTTGGTCCCATATCCACTTGATGCAAAGCTGCCAACCATTATGGAATATTAATCAGATACGAAATTACAATGTGAATAACCAAATGTTTTCTTACGAGACAAAATCATAGTAACAAAAGTTTTTCACTCAGTCATTCAATCGGGAAGTAAACACTGAATTTACATTAGAACACATCTCATTAATATTCCGTAAGGGTTGGCAACTCGATTGATGCAATGTACAGTAGCACTGCAGACCTTACCATAAATACGGGATGTCATGCAAGCAACTATCTTCGTAACTTGGTATTAGGTAGTTAAATCCCTTTTAGTGGATAATCATTTCACTTCTCTCCCATTTATATTAAGAAATGGAATTGGAGGAAACATATGGTTAGACCCTTGAGTTCGGAACGAGCGGGAATGAGATCGGAATAACAATTCTGGACTTAAATTTATCCAGTGCTATCATACAGCTTCATACTGGTATTACTTGTACTTTATGGCCGGGCAATGCCAGCACCTACAGTGAAAAGGGTATCAAAAATTCCTAAAGTCATGTAAAGAGGTAATAATGTTGATAAGTATTTTTAAAACAGGTACCAAATCAATAGACCAGTTCGTAGTTACTTTATGGACGATTTTGGTAAATGACCTTTCATTTCTTTCATTATGATAGGCAGATTTCAAAGCAAGATATTACGTACTGTAAGCTTGCCTTACGTAATATCTTGTATGTGCAGACAGAAAGACGAATAAAATATCTTATCTTACATAGCAGGATGAAGAGTGACTAGAATAGCGCACCAATGAACACATCATGAAGGTATTCGTTGCATTCCTACTTGAATGCATATACATGTAGCATGTTGCACAATGTACTTGGCAAACTGTGAAATACTGTCGTTCGTGGGCGCATTGTTGTTTTTTGTGGATGTAAATGAAAACCACAATTCAAAAGAATATATGAATAATCAAATAATAATATGTTCATTTATATAGCGCTCTTACAATATATAATCGTTTCACAGCGCTTTACACAGTTATGGAATACAAAATTATAATAACAAGACATCGATGTTGGTGCATATTTCATTAGATTTCAAACCACCATGTCACTTTAGTACAAATGACCTTCCTCTGATCATGCGCAGAAAGGAACTACGAACAGGCTTATACCTCTCCTCTGTGCATCTCGAAACTGTGCAGCTGCTTGTCTTTTCCTCTTCCGTTTCTCTTTCCTCACCTGGGCCCGGAAATATTTTCTCCTGGAAATAAGGGAAGAAAACTTTACTTCTTTGAGCAAATTCAAAACACTTTTCTCCCAGAATATTGTTCAATAGTAGGTGATGACAGTGCCTACATATATTATTTTTTTAGCCGCAAATAGGCCAGGGTACATTATATTTTTTGAGATTATGTAACTGCCCCCCCCCCATCGAAACCTTAGGCGCCGAAAATTGGCATGCGACCTTATTTACATGCGACCTAATCTACAAAATTGTAAATTATCTTTTTCATGAAAATTGGCTGTAGTTTGATATGCCAATTTATGCATAATTAATGATCAATTTTTTATGTATTATAAATAGGCCAGGGTACATTATATTTTTTGAGATCATGTAACTGCCCCCCCCCATCGAAACCTTTGGCGCCGAAAATTGGCATGCGACCTTATCTACATGCGACCTAATCTACAAAATTGTAAATTATCTTTTTCATGAAAATTGGCTGTAGTTTGATATGCCAATTTATGCATAACTAATGATCAATTTTCTATGTATTATATTGTATTTCTGTTTAACCTTTTGTTTTTCTTTTTTTAATGAAATTGGTCGGTGACACATATGTGACCACTAATAATATAAAATCAAGAAATCGGAATCAGTATTAAAAAGAACCAAATATTCATGTCAGCTGAAAACACAATCTATATTGAATTTAATTCAATACAGATTGTGTTTTCAGCTGACATTAATATTTGGTTCTAGTCACCTCTGAATGCCAACATCCCCACTTGGTGCGACTTTTGGCAAGGCATTTAGGGCCCCTTGAATAAAGACCTGAAGGCCTGTTTTTGCATAAATGCTTTCTTAGCAATCAAGTAAAATATCACAATTATCAAACACAGCTAATGCTCGATGTATGTAGACCCTTCAATTTAGGAATTGAACCATGTTGGCTTTGTGCACTCATTCATAGTAAAGGTACCGTAAGGGCACTACTATTCAACCCGTTTGGAGAGCTTCTACAAATATATAGAAATATGGAATTTACCTTAATTTCAGACCTGTCTTATTTCCAAGAGCAAATCCTGGTTATTCTTTTCATGTTATTTTTATCTTCAACCCGTCGACTGTTTACGCCGGCGATCAAATTATACGGCAATGATTCTTTGTACTAGTATTCAACCTAGCGATAAAGATGGCCCAGTCTCTGCAATCTGCCCCTGTCCCATCTGACTATGGATCACTAGACCATTTGAGATGAGACCAAACAGGCAATAAGTCAAAGCCGGAGACTTACATAGATCTAGATAGATCTAGTTTAACAATCAAAACCGTTTTGAGATTTGCTATCTATCATCACTCGGTTGAATACTAGTGCCATTCAGTGCAAAAGGTCATTGCCACATAATTTGATCTTCCACGCATACAGTCGACAGATTGAAAAAGAAAATATTGACAACAGATTACCCTGGAAATAACAAAGGTATGAAATTAAGACAAATTCCCTATTTCTAAATATTTGAGGGAATTTTCTTTTTTTTTACTTTTTCCTGTACCTCCTTGTACAACTTTGTACATGTACATCCCAGCATTTATAAGATTGCACTCAGGCGAGAAATACCTAAATTTCCTGTGAAATTAAGGTATTTCGCATGAAAATACTACAGTGGATTCACCTGGGGTATGGGTTAGGGCGGTCCGTGGACTATAGTTATTTGGTTAACTTTGCCTAATGCCTGGCAGCTCATCCAGGTATATCCAGTGCTTACTTATTTTTGTGATACTGTGTTATTGTAACAATTATTTTTTATGTTGTATTTGACTTGTTTGATATTATGCCAAATAAAATAATAATTGGAAATCATGGGGACTGATCAGGCGATGGAACATGAATAAACTAAGTAATCACCGCCCGCTACGTTCAAACATTAAAAAAGAGGAAGTGATGAGAATGCATTGGAACTCACGGCAAGTGTCCGGCAACTGCAGCCATCTTGTTGGCCTGTCACCTCATCCGAGCTCAAAACTTGGAGCAATCAATATTGTCCTTCAAGAGAGATCTAAAGAAAACAGAAAGAGCAAATTTGAACAAGAAAGGAAAACAATATAAAACTTGGGAGATCAATTTAGGGTGTTATATGTAGATCAGTTTTCAGTGTTATAGCTAGCGCTAGAGTGGACGGGCCCCAAACTCAAAAGGCAGAAGATTTCTGACCACCACTCACCTACCTCAAGCAATGTTTGTGCAGGCTCCACTCCACTTCAGCTACACTACGCTCCACCTACCCGAACATCAAGATCGAAATCTCGCTCTGAGACTTCGAGTGGCAAAGGTGGGAAAAATGTTTTTTTTGTAAACTTTTAAGTCGAAACGGCATTGAAAAAAGAAGGTAAGCTTAATTTCTTATTCTATACCCTAATTTCACTCCACATCCATCCTCCAGTTAGCCTCAAAATTGGTAATTTAGAGTCAACATCAAGTTCCTCACAGTCACACGTATAAATAATTCGCTGCCGATTTCAAAACATCTCATGTCCCGCTTCAACCACTGAAAATACGTATTTCTAGTTCAGTGGTTGAAGCGGGACATTTTAGCACTTTTTAATCTAGCACCGCTCATGATTTTGCCGCCCTCTATACGCGTCATGTAACTAGGTTGCATTAACAAAGGATCAAAGATGGCAATGAGTCGATGACAACAAATTCTATTTTTATTTTTTTATCGCATTTTGGCGATATTTTGTAACCATAACTATCCATTTTTTGCCAAACGTCGCCAACCGATATTTTTACCCATGTACAGAAGTGTTACAGATCAGAGATGCCAAGTTCAAAGACCAGCTATGCGTGAGATTTTCTGTGAATTGAGTGAGATCACAGACATTGTGTACAATGTATATGGGGATAGGCTGTGATAGTTGCGTGAGACAGACATTTGAGGGGATGAAAAAGAGTCCAAAATGCTTGAGTCTCACGCATAATGCGTGAGACTTGGTAGCTCTGGTGTTATTCTCAGATTCTAAATATAACTAGCAGTTTGGCGCATTTTTATAGTTGCCTTTTCCCGTGGTGTGTGGAAGGCTATATATTCGAGCGCCAGGCGTTATGGGGAGTACCCTATGTAGAGTAGATGACTTTATTTCCCAGACGCCTCCAGGCTACGCACGGCCAATATGGGAGACCGTCTCCAATAAGGGAGACAATCGCCGATATTGGAGGCCAGCTTTGCAAAACACCAACAAACGCATGTAGACGGTGAAAAGGGGGAATCTGCTTCTCACATTTTCATTTGCCAAGGTAATCCATTTGAAGCAAATGTAAACAAATATTGATCTCCCAAACTGGAGACTGTCTCTAAAATTGGATACCAAAATTCTTTACAAAAGTCCAATATAGTGGAGATAATCTCTCTCATGACATGGGAGACAGTCTCTTTTATTGGCCGTGCGCCTCTGTTTGTTTGGCAAAAACTAAATACGTACACGCGAGGCCGAGGGTCCAAGCTACATAGACCCTCGCACATGTGCATGCGATGTTTTGAAATCTGCAGCGAACTTATTTATCCGTGTGACTGTGAGGAACTCGAAATCAAATCAATTGGCTCTAGATCTAGTTCTAAATTCAATGATAAATCACCAATTTTGAGGCTAAACGAAGGACTCATCCAATGAACAAGGTTATGATATAAAATTGTTCTCAGTTACATATCCATGTGTGGCAAAATAAGGGTGGCAATGTTTGGCTTATTTTCTCTTTTTATATAGGACAAATGCTTGATTTTCTTACACTGTCAGTTTTCATTACAGCTATTAATCATATAACTTGGCTCTTCTGTAAATTTAATCTTTTAAATTATTTTTTCTTAATTAGAAATAGAGGTTGAAAAATGAAAATTTTCTTGCCATATTACTTTCCACCAATAGAGGGCGTACACAAAAATATGCTCAAAATTCAAGATTTTGAGCGCTGTAGTGAATACAAAATTATTCCCAAGTTACTAATGAAAAATAAATTGCAACTGTATGGAAATTATTAATTTTGGTCACAAAAGTGATATTTTAATGATTTTTTAAAGTGTGTGCTATATACAGCTTTGGCATACCATAGTCCTACCTGTAGATTCTCCACAGGCAGGATGATAGCAGTGAACAAGTGAATATGGAGTGAAATTTAGGGACATAATTAGGGTGTAAAGTAAGAAATAAAGTTTTTCTTCTTTTTCGACTTTAACGTCTTACAATAAATATGCATTTTTCCCCACCTTTGCCACTCGGAGTATCACTATCAGAGAGCGAGTTTTGGGTCTCGCTGTTCGGGTAGGTGGAGCGAGCGTAGGTAGTGTAGCGACAAGCGGTACGGTACAGTAGTCGGTACCGTACGTACGTTAACAGCCCGGGGGGGCACTCAGTATATATAATGCATATTGGTACATGTGCCGCGGAAGGGACCCCCATTTTTACACTCAAATTTCCGTTCCAATAGCATTTTTGTCTTATTGAGAAAAAGAACAAAAAAACTGCTGCAAAGGCCAAGGCATAGCATTTTCTTCTTATCGAGAAAAAAAGAAGAAACCTGCTCCAAAGCTTCGCATATTTTTCGTTACGCCGTTCCGATCGCATTTATCTGCTACAATGAGCTGCAATTTTGGTGAAAAGCGGCCGCAGAGAGCTCACCCGGTGGAGGCCGCGCTAGCTGCATGACCGTTCCATAGCTTAGCCTAAAATAATCATAGGGAAGCATATGATATACGCGCTCACACGATGGCGATCCGTTCCAAGCCCAAGGACCCCCGTTTTCACAAACATTTGTCGATGACTCGATCGTTCCGAAGCCCGTTCTGACCCTCCTTTTTACAATAAGCCCGCTCCGAGGCCCCCGTTTTTTTGTCTCGCCTGCGGCACACCCCCACTATTTTTTTGGTCGAGTGCCCCGCGGCCCCCCGGGGGTAACGTAGCTGAAGTGGAGCCTGCACGAACATCGCCGAGAGGTTGAATTGAATCACTCATTGAATGAACATTATAACCTTGTTCTCAGTTATATCTCCATGTGTGGCAAAATAAGGGTGGCAATGTTTGGCTTATTTTCTCTTTTTCTTTGGGGCAAATGCTTGATTTTTTTACACTGTCAGTTTCCATTACATCTATTATTCATACAACTTGGCTCTTATTTCAATTTGATTCTTTAAATCATTTTTTTCTTAATTAAAAATAGAGATCAAAAAATGAAAATTTTCTTGCCATATTACTTTCCACCAATAGAGGGCGTACACAAATATATGCCCTAAATTCAAGTTTTTGAGCGCTCTGGTGAATGAAAAAATTATTCCCAATTACTAATGAAAAATAAATTGCAACTGTATGGAAATTAGTAATTTTGGTCACAAAAGTGATATTTTAATGATTTTTTAAAGTGTGTGCTCTGTACAACATTGGCATACCATAGTCCTACCTCTAGATTCCCCACAGGCAGGGTGGTACTGGTAGCAGTGAACAAGTGAATTGAATGTTGTACCGGTACTACCACTCACCATGGAAAATCTCCCGCGTAAGGCATAACAGAGACTTGCTCTGAAGAAGGACAAAAGAAACAACACATTTGTGCTTAAAACATTTAAGTTACTTATAAAAATAAATTCGAAATTTTTTTCAAGAATGATTTTTTAACGCTTACTTTCAATCAGATCCCCGGCTAAGATGCTCTCTCCGAAGATTTCTACTGCGGTGGAAATCACGCAAACATGCATCGAAATGAGAATTTTCCTATCTAACAGTCTCGATTCGATATTCAAGTTGTCGGCGCATATCAGTAAATTGTACCAAAAAAAATCAACAGATACATGTAGGTTGCATCTCGTGTAAAAAAAATATAAGATCGTATCTTTGTGACTTATAACGTGAAGTAGGCCATCTTTTTGACAAGATGACGATGAAAGGGCATTGAACTGAGTGGCCACCCCCCCCCCCCCGGCCCGGCTGGGGAGAGGGGAGGGGCGGCCGGTATCTTTTTTAAAGGGGAATCCAGCCTTGGCCATAAAATGTTGTGTTGGGAAGGAGAAAAATAAATTAAACAGAATGGTGAAAGTTTGAAAGAAATTGGACAAGCAATAAGAAAGTTAATAGCTGCTTTAAAATTGAGATCTATGTAGATTTCAAATTGGCAACTGGGTAAGTAAATTATGACAAGGGGCAAGGGCAACTTTCCCATAGGCCATGTACTTTATTATCAGGGATTTGTGGTTTTCTCCTAAGTACCCATTCCCCTGGGGCAGTAATCTAAATATAACCCATGTAGTATATTGTTTTATGTCCTCATGAAAGAAAAATATAATTTGAAATAAAACTTTTGGGAAAAATTACATTTTAGCCATATGTATTGGGTACATGGAAGAGTAGTCCTTGCCTTACATCACTATGACATCACATATGCGGCCAATTTGAAATCTCCATGGGTATTGTGATTACCAATATTTACAACTTTTAAAAATTCATATCTTTCGTTTTGTTTGTCCAATATTGTTCAAACTTTCACCTATCAACTTGTCTGATTTTTCTTTTCCTTATTAAAACAAGTTTTTATTTGGGTTGGATTCCCCTTTAAATGCATACACTTAAAGGTCAAGTCCACCTCAGAATAATGTT
Source organism: Lytechinus variegatus (assembly GCF_018143015.1). Classification (NCBI taxonomy): domain Eukaryota; kingdom Metazoa; phylum Echinodermata; class Echinoidea; order Temnopleuroida; family Toxopneustidae; genus Lytechinus; species Lytechinus variegatus. The sequence continues at coordinate 23,257,448 of NC_054755.1, read as the reverse complement.
GATTTGAATCAATAGAGAAAAATCAGACAAGCACAATGCTGAAAATTTCATCAAAATCGGATGTAAAATAAGAAAGTTATGACATTTCAAAATTTTCAACAAAATAGTTATACGAACGAGCCAGTTACATCCAAATGAGAGTCAATGATGTCACTCACTCACTATTTTTGTTTTTCATTGTTTGAATTCTATAATATTTCAATTTTTACGAATTTGACAATTAGGACCTCCTTGCCTGAAGCACAAAATGTTAAAATAATGGAATTCCACGTATTCAGGGAGGAATGAAACTTCATTTCACATGACAATGACGAGAAAATCACAATATTTCATATAATAAAATACAAAAGAAATATAGTGATGTCATCAACTCTCTCATTTGGATGTAACTGGCTCGTTCATATAACCATTTTGTTGAAAATAAGCGAAACTTTAAAATGCCATAACTTTCTTATTTTACATGCAATTTTGATAAAATTTTCAGTGTTATGCTTGTTGATTTTTTCTCTTTTTATTCAAAATCAAGTTTTTGTTGGGGTGAACTTGTACTTTAAAGTGGAAAATGCCCTTGGATGAAGGAAGACATCTGTTTTCATTGTTTTCTATATTTTTCCAATACATAAACACATACTTTTTAGAAATGATTTTTATGCATATGGCTTGTCCATTGCCATAAAATATACCCCCGGCCTTCCCCACATTAACCGCCACAGTGAATGTTGAATTTATTAGGGAGGTATTAAAAACAGATTTAAATTTAGATAATGGCTGTTATTCATTAATGCTAAACAAACACTTCTAATTACTTCATGGAAAAAAGTCTCAGGCAATAACTATCGATTAATGAAAAGAAAGTTGGTCCCCTTCTTGATTTGTGCCCATCTTTTTAATATTCCCTTCCTTTTTGAAGGAGGGGGCTATTAGTTTTATCATTTTGCTGACAGGATCCTTTTATTATACTCTAAAAACGGACAATTAAAGGAAAATCAAATAAAGAACTAAAAAAGTTTTGTGGGCCTTCCCATGTAGTAAATCTAGGGAGCTATTCCAAAAAAAGAGGACTGTCAAAATGTTTTATCCTTCAAAGTCTCTTAAACCGAAATTAGAAATAATACGAGAAGGCCTAAAAACCAATGTTTTACACAATCCGTTAAAAAGTGGAGCCATATTAATTTTTTTTCAGATGACAAATGCTGATAAATTGCTCTCTTGGATGAAAATTTTATGATTTTGGCGCGCTCTAAATAACCCTTTATGTTTTGTGCGAAGACTTTTATGAATCTGATTAATAATTTCGTCATGAACAGATAGAAAGCCTAGTGTTTAAAATTTGGAAAATCAAAACTCCAGTCTCCTTTCCCTTAGAATATCATTCCCAAAACCCCAATACATGATAGGCCTCAATGATATATTTTTCTCTTCGCTGCTCGATTATTTTAATACTACTAGCTCTCTTGATGGTAGAGAGAATTATGATGATAGGATTCCTGGGTGACTAAGAAAATTACATTTAAGACTGACGATTTCCATGTGTCATTGGACTACTTTAAACCGCACATTATCTCTCTAATACAATAATGTTTAGCAACTACTCTTACATTATCTTGTTTAAGTTATCTAAACTTGTGTGGACTATCTATAAGAGCAACTGACGCCACAACCCTGAACAATGATCCATCCCCTACAGACACGTGACTTTGTGCGTAAAAACAGCACTTTTAAAATATTTTTAAAAATAAGGATTACTACCAGTATCAGACTTTTCATGTCTCTGACCAGATAAGGGTTTATATAACGACCGACCGGCTCATGCTTTTCCAACATAAATCGACCTTTATGAAAACGATCCTTAGAACATCTCATTCTTCACCTGAACTGAAAAATAATACCCTAATTCTTCTGCCAGTCAAATATAGTTCCCATAGCTGAAGAGATATTTCTTCCTCATTTGGATAAAGGAAGGTCAGTAATCAGTGTAAGATGGCGAATCATATGAATGCATTTCTTTCATAACTTTTACTAAATACAGAACAAACTATTGCATTGTCATATATACCTGATAGACCATTAAGAATAGAAAACATACTGATAAAACATAAAAGAAACAGGACATCAATATTTTTCTTCAAAAGTATCAGTTTAATAAGTGTAAAAAATAACATAACACTATTCAAAGCCATATGGTAAAAAATGTAATACATTGTCACAAAGAATCCAAATTTGCTTGGGTGACCGATAAATGGCTCTACCTAAAATTGATTGAGGCGAGCAGTAGTATTAAGTGATCACTATAGCTCCCCTTACAACTGAGCCCCTGGACAAAGGCCTGTTGAAACTCGAAAGGGAAGCGACCAAGCTTCTCATATAGGAGCTCTTTCGATGGTGAAATTAAAGGATTTCGTGCACATTTTTGATGGATTTTATTGAAAATTTTTCAAAAATTCCGGGGGGGGGGCAACTGTCTCCCCTTCTAAAGCAATTCATGTAACTTTACACTCGAGATACACCAAGGCAGAGAAGAAATGGACGTAAATGATGATTGATAAGGGCAAAGGAGATAAAATGCAGAAGCTCTGAATATTTCCTATGTAAGCCATCACTGCATGTGGTTTTGAAGGGTTTTTTTAACATGTCAAAGATTTCTGTGATCAGCAAAATAAAAGGAATGCATAAAAACCAGAGCAAAGTCAAAGAAAATGTCTAGTGTTGCAACCTCTTAAATGTCTTGTAAGCAATTATATAAATTGACAATTAAACCCCAAAGTTCAATGACCTCAAATGACATTTGACCTTCACTGGTGATTTAAAATCATTCGTAATATCAAATAACCATTTCCCCGGTGGGGTCACTCAATATGACTTGGGGACCGCATGACCGTTACCAAAATCGCGGGAAAAGGGGTCAATTTCACGGAACGTCCGCGGACAGAACTCTCCTCGAAGTAGTGAAAATAGGGGTGCTCACCGTCCTCGATCTGATGGAAATTAGGGGTCAGGAAAAAGGGGAGAACGATTACGGGAAGTAAAATCCGTCGCCGAGTCACCAGCCGCAGAGGGTGCGCGCATCGCATGCTCTGTATCTTATATATGGACAAATCTACATTTATTTTTACAAAGAATTCTACTTTTCTTATTTTTCAAGAAAATAAAGTTCTTTTGGATTATTATGACTTAATTGGCTCTTGGTCATCTTTAAGGACTGAGCACTCTGACGCCTGTGTTGCAATTTCCTCTAATGAGGAAAGGGTGTTAAATGCCCTGTCCTTGAAATACCGTAAATAGGGGTAAATTTGCGAAATGGGCAAGAGTGTCCTTACAATCTTATAATTAGGGGTGTTTCAAGATACCATTTTACCGCAATTTTGTCCTTGTTTTGCGTGAAAATAGGGGGGTAAATGTCACAAAATGTCCTTGAAATTGACTGCAATAGGGGGTCACTTGCATTTGTGGTAACGGTCATACGTGTCCCTGTTACACCCACAAATGTAATAATCGCCCACAAATGTAATAACGCCCACAAATGTAATAACACTTTACCCACAAATGTAATAACGCCCACAAATGTAATAACACTTTACCCACAAATGTAATAATTTTTGATCGCCCACAAATGTAATAACACTTTACCCACAAATGTAATAACGCCCACAAATGTAATAACACTTTACCCACAAATGTAATAATGCACTTTACCCACAAATGTAATAATGACTTTACCTACAAATGTAATAAATTTGAAGTGATTTTTGGCGAATTCGTTCTAAACTAATATCCTATAGTAATGCGTTCATATAGCACAAAAGTTCAAAGTCTTTTTTCCAGACCCGGTTAATGAAATATTACAGTACAAGTCCAAGTCTTTTTCCAGACCCGGTTTTTCAAAATTATAATATACGTCCAAAGTCTTTTTACCAGACCCGGTTGTTTCAAAATTATAATATACGTCCAAAGTCTTTTTTCCAGACCCGGTTAATTCAAAAATTATAATGCAAGTCCAAAGTCTTTTTTTCAGACCCGGTCGTTTTAAAAGTTATAATATACGTCGGTGAGGGGTAAAGACAACACTCTAAGCCCAAGCATTTTAAGTGGGTTTAATTTTGAAGATTGGTCTCAGCTGTCATTTTTTTCAATATTTCTTTATCTTTTAAATAACCGGGTCCAGACGAAAGACTAAGCATAATACTCGTGTTATTCCACAAGAATAAGAATATGAGTCCTTTTTTTAGGATTGTTTAAATCATTTTTAAATCACACCGGATCTGGAATAAAGACGATGCTCTTAACGTGTGCTTTTCTACATGCATGGTCTTAATTTAGAGGATTGTTGGTTTTAGATTCGTTGTTGGGGGTTGAGTTTTATTGATTTTTTATTCCTGAAATAATTGTGTCTGGAGGAAAGTCGATCTTCGACAATCGGTCTTCATGTTGTTCCACAGTAATTAAATTATTGAGTATTCGTTTTAGAATATTTGTAAAAACTATTTTATTTTTCAAATAGTAACCAAGTCTCGAGAAAGGATGTCGGCTTTACCCACGCGTTATTACAATGTTTTGTAGGGGTAGTAGTAGTATTTAAAAAAAGACATATTTTTACTGGGTGAAACTTTGGAAATTTGGTCTTAGATTCAAAGTTTTTCAGGTACTTTTTTTTAATAGCCGGGTCTGGAGGAAAGAGTACGTTTTAAAACTCGTGTTATTCCACGAGAATAAGAATATAAGGTCTTATGTTAGAAGATTTTTTTCTTTACTGTTTTAGGTCTGGAATAAAGACAACACTCTAAACCTCTTTTAAAACAGGTTCTTAGGTTGAAGGTTTGTTTGGTCTTAAACTTTGATTTTTTTTATTCTTACTATTAGCGTTTTTTTTTTAAGAAAAAAAAATGGTCGGGCTGAAAGACTACGCTATATATCCAGCATTAATAAGATTATGGGGTCTTTATACTGTTTTCAAACTGTTATTTATAATGTTTAAATAACAGGTAACCGGGTCTGGAGAAAAGACTACGCTTGATTCTCAATTTACTCTTAGTGCATATATTCACAATATACACCGTATAAGTTGAAACAACAACAAAGACATTAATTCCACCAGTTATAATTAACTGGGTCTGGAGAAAAGACTAAGCTCGATTCCCATTTTTTCCACAGGAATATCATTATCGTATCTTAGTTTTGACTTATATCATAAATTTTGAAATAACTGGGTCAGGAAAAAGACTTTGGACTTATTAAAATTCTTGAAACAACCGGGTCTGGAAAAAAGACTTCGGATTTATATTATAATTTTTGAAACAACCGGGTCTGGAAAAAAGACTTTGGATTTATATTATAATTTTTTAAACAACCGGGTCTGGAAAAAAAGACTTTGGACTTATATTATAATTTTTGAAACAACCGGGTCTGGAAGAAAGACTTTGGACTTGTACTTTGATGTTTTATTAACCCGGTCTGAAAAACAAAGACTTTGCACTTTTGTGCTATATGAACGCATTACTATACGATTTTAGTTTTAGAACGGATTCGCCAAAAATCCCTTCAAATTTATTACATTTGTGGGTAAAGTCATTATTACATTTGTGGGCGATCATAAATTATTACATTTGTGGGTAAAGTGTTATTACATTTGTGGGCGTTATTACATTTGTGGGTAAAGTGTTATTACATTTGTGGGCGTTATTACATTTGTGGGCGTTATTACATTTGTGGGTGCAACAGTCCCCCTCTGCGGCTGAGTGACCCCACCGGGACCATTTCACACATTTCACGTTTCATTTAGTTTGATTAAACACTTTTAAGACAATGAACCTAATTTTTTTCATCAGAGTAGATTAATCTGGAATCATCTTTGACCTTCACCCAGGAATACAATTTTTAATCATGCAATTGATGAAATAAAATGTACCTAAAAACACTATATCCAAGTTTGAAAGAATAGCTCTTGTCCTTTGTTAAAAAGGAAAATACTTTAATGGCTGAAAATGTGGTCTTAGTTTAACCCAAGTTTAAACCATGGCTATCAGAATATGACCCAAAGGCCTGTGTTCTGAAGTCGGGTTTAACATAGACCATGGTCTAACTCTGTACTAAAATTATGGGAAGCCAAACGTTTCAAAATTTTGTTTAGAGTGAATGCTTCTCATGTTAACTGTGCTCTTTACTAATTCTTTAATGGTGAAGAAAACTCTCATACTTATCCTTCCCAGGCAGTTAATAATGTTTTGGGAGTCAAATTAGCTGATACATTGAACCTCTACTGTTGTAGATTTGTTACAACTGGCTTTCCATAGTTAATTCACAATTAAAAACCATAGTTTAAATTAAACCCAACTTCAGAAAACGGACGAAAGGGTTTAGCGCAATGTGACATTAGATTATATGAGAAAGAGACCAACTGCTCATGAGATAAACACTTTAAACTGCCTGTCAGTGTTTCTCACTGCAAAAGGTTCATAATAATACATTATACAACTCCCAAGAATGTTCTGTGATCTGGTTGGCCCAAATCACATCACATGATATTCAACGAATTGCACTATTGCATCCAAAATGCACTATCCTGCACTCTGACGTCATACCACATCCACTATCCAGCACTCTGACGGCAGAGTGCAGGAAAGTGCGAGGTCTGGAATCATAACATGGGAGAGGGGGGGGTGTATAAAACTAACACTGCAAACATTCTTGCAAGTAGAGGACCTGGAGAGCATTTCATTCATCCGACAAGTTGTCAGATCTGACATCTTTCCATGATTTTGATTGGCTGAGAGGCACTGTTCCTATGGTAACTGTCGGATAAAATGGGACTTGTCGGATAAAACGTCCGACAAGTCCTTTCATGAAACGCCCCCCTGAATAACAAACTCTGTGCTTGACTCACCAAATGGATATACCGCACTTGATCCTGCAGACCTCGGTGCGGTATATCCATTGGCTCTTCTCGCACATCATTCATTATTTGGCCCTGCATGCACGTGCTTACATGCATTATTTGCATAATGGTACCTAGATGCCTTACTACTGTAACTACACATCTAAGAACATTCATCATCCTAGCAGTATTCCTGAGTGACAGATACATAGATCAAATAGCTAAATATGATGAACTTCTTACAGCTATTATTGATATTAAAGGAAACCACAACCCAAGAAGAGAAGCAATCTTATTGGAAAGAGTAAGACAAGAGGAACAATTTTTCAGATTTTCACCACTATCTTTCAAATTGCATCTTGCCCCCTTCTGGACATAACATATGTCATGGGAAAATATAATTCACTCCATATTTGTCAAGGTCAGGAGGAAATGATGTGAAAAATGTAAAAATAAATGGGAAAATCAGAAGAAATTTGTGTACAAAACAAATGGAGATTTTTCCACAAAATCAGCCGTTTTGAAGCACGTTTGCAAATTTGAGGATCCCCATAGAAAGTACAAGACTTTTTAAACCTCAATAACTTGCTTCTTTTAAACCGATTTTGATGAAACTTGTTTTAAATAGTTCCTCTCAATTTACACATTCCAATAAGTTTGCTTCTCTTCTAGGATTTTGGTTTCCTTTAATACTGTCTTACAATTTGCTATGAATATCCTTGCTTTAGAATGAATACTATCATAAATATTCCTTTACTGACCACCTAATTTGTACCATCTGCACAATTTAGATGGTCAACGTAGGCATTCTGTTTTCTGGTTGTTTATATATATATATATTATATATATACATAGGATAAAACTTTATTTTATAGATCACCTTCATACTAACAATTATCTAAATCAGTTTTGGGGGCATCGGGATTCAAATTTCTTAGATCAGAGAGGTAATAAACACATTTCAGAAAAAAGCTTATTGGCAGATGAACTTTCGAACCTGACTTGTGCCTGACTTGAAAGTTGAAAAGACCTCATCAGTATTGCAGTTGTCACATTTCAAGACTTGCCTGGAAAATGGATGTTCTTAATGCAAGTAGTTGTATGTCTTGTTTCTAATTTGATTTTCTTTTTTTCAGATGGTAAACTTTAGCCATAAGTTTGTTATGCAACCAATTTTTTTTCCAACAAGTTCTATTATTCTCTATATCTCAGAATATTTTTACAACTCCTGCTATGGAAGACGAAACAGCAGTATCCAAAGATGAAATAAGGCTTTGGACAGTGAGTGCCCTGAAGAGCTGCTTCGGAGCAAAAACCTGAAGGTTTCTGGCCGAAGAGACAAGTTGGTCGCAATGGTGTATGCAGCCAAGACATGCGAAGTCTTGCACCACTGGCCACCAGCGCAGTCTAAGTTGAGGCAGAGAAGGTGAAGGTGAATATGGCCATCTCCTGAAAACCCAAACTGGGACAATACAGATTTTTTTAATGGTATACTTGAAATCAAAGGAGGACGATGCAAATAGGTTACAACAGCCAACATAGAATCACGGAAGTGTTTGCCAAGCCTAGCAGTAAACTTAGGTGTGTGGTTTCCTCCATGGCATTTGGCATGGACAACAATATAAATGATGCGGAGTATGTAATACAATCTGGTGTCCCATGGCATATTGTGAGGAGGTTGGAAGGGCAGGCACAGATAAGAGGAGGGTGCAGGCAAAAATATCAATAAACAATTTTTATCCTCAAAATTGTATAAAGTTCCAGAAAGCCTATTTCAACAAGCGCAAAGTCAATTAGCTATCACGGGGGAGGCAAAAAATAACCAAAAATATCGAATTTGTGCAAACATTTTTTAAAGAATTGTCCCCAGTTCTCTGCTGGGGACAATGACAATAATAAAGAATGTATCTGGAATGAAGTTGGGAATGTTTTCCTCCAATCATTTTAATATATTCACTTTGTTGAAGCACCTAAATAGTAATTTTACATGCATTTTATTCAATGCTTGACTTTCAAAAGATATCACAAACACAGGCAACAATCATGCCCTTACAGCTATAGCTTTCTGAATTCTAACTCATCAAAAGTCGCAGGAATCTCAGTAAAGGCACTTCGGCCTGCATCCTGAAGTCGGGTTTAACTTAGACCATGGTCTAACTCTGTGCTAAAACTATGGGAAGCCAAAAGTGTCAAAATTTGTACTAAGTTGTATGTTTCGTATGTTTACTGTGCTTTCCTGATTCAACGGTCGTGAAGACAATCATCTATTTATGCCTCTTAGACAATCATGAATGATTTGGGAGCGAAATGAGCTGAAATATGATATCTCTACTGTTAGTGATTTATGTAACAATTGGCTATCCATACTTAAACCACAACTTTAAACCTGAGTTAAGTTCAACCCGACTTCAGAATGCGGGCCCATGAGTCTTTCAATAGCAACTTTCCAGCATTTCGACTAGGAGAACAATGAAATGTGAGAATGGGTGGTAATGAAGAGCCACTTGTGGGATTCCTTCAGGAAAGACACAGCTCTGAAATTTTGACAAGGTATCTAAATTAAACCCTTGGCATAAGTTTTTTTTTACTGTCAAATCAACCCATGGCTCACATCTTGGCTAACTTCACGTTTCCCTGCATGATTTAGTAACACTTTTCCACACGTCCAATTCAGCTGAAAGACTCTGCAACTTTCGTCCTAACTGCTTGGGATTCTCCACTTGACAACTGTTTTCAAAGACACAAAAGGCAGAGTGCATCCTTCCTGGAATGTAGTCAAAGAGGGCATTGTTCACGTTTCCCTGCACGATGTAGTAACACTTTTCCACACGTCCAATTCAGCTGAAAGACTCTGCAACTTTCGTCCTAACTGCTTGGGATTCTCCACTTGACAACTGTTTTCAAAGACACCAAAGCCTGCGTGCTCCCTTCCTGGAATGTAGTCAAAGAGGGCATCGGACTGGTACTCCTTGGTGAAACGCTGGATGCCCTGGTTATAGCAGTCAGTCTTAGCATTCTTTGATCTTTCTTCCGCAGGGCCTGACATTGCAAAGAGGGTACCAAGATCTCTTCCAAATGGCCCTTTCAGTTGAGCATATCTCGCAAGCAGGTCTGGGGTAATACTCCCTCCAGGAGGTTTGATTACTCCTGAGAGAGGATTAAACAAAATCACATAACGTTATGAGCCAAGTGCATAAATACAGGGACTTAACATACCCGACTCAAACTAATCTTCCATATTCCTAACTTTATTAAGCACTAGCTTTACAAAAAAAGAATTTGAATGATACTTGCAAAGAATGAAATTGTTGAACATCCACATGTATCAACTTTTAGATGTTGATACCACATATGGTCAGAGTTCACTGACCCTAAATGACCTCTGACCTTGATCACACGATCTGAAACTTATGCCAATTGATCAGTGACACTTGATTACCCTTATGTCCAGTTTCTATAAAACAAGTTCATATACTTCCTATGTTTTGATGACATTTCACCCCTGCCACAGCCTCCGCCAACATTGGAAAAAGAGGCGCAAAAAGGCTTACTTCCCATACATGCATGCAGGCAAGACTACAATTGTTATTAACCATGCAAACGATAATTACCGGCATTGTCCAAATTCACACATTCATGCACAGCGTCCAATCCAACGTTTCCTCCCGGCGTGCCTTTGGGGTTCGCAACTCTGTTCCAAAGGAAGCTGAATTGAAGTTCTGGATCAGCAAACCCTTCAACACCTGACACAATGAACAAGTTAAAATATTGAAGCATCACAAAACACAATTTCAAAGGCAACTTTTTCAACCTGGGCCCCGTCTTACAAAGAGTTACGATGAATCTGATCAACCTGAACTGCATGGATACCCATCAGTGTTGTAATTTTCTCTATGGAAAATTCGCACAATGTCTTCTGTAACACAAAGAGAAGCCACAGAATTTTCAGGAAAACAATGAATGTATGAACATACGGCATATCTAGAAAATATTTTGAACAAACATGAAGTTGCTGGCTTTCCATAGGTGTGGATGATCGGATCAATCACAACTGTATGTAAGTCAGGGCCCTGATGTAAGACATATGTTTGGAGCTGTCGAACAAATTTCTCTGGTCCCAAAAAGAGTTTAACTTAGAAAACTCTTTCTACAATTTGACATTCCAGGAGTCCTTATATTCACACCAGTCGAAAATTATTTTTTGACCAGATTATGTTGCCGTTGATCGCAAAGAAAGTCGGCACCCACCTCAGCCATGACATAATGTCCCAGATTGTGTTATTAATTGTTCCAGAGTTGCCTAAATCTATTTCTAATAAATGAATCATGCTAATTAATGAATGAATGCGATAAGAATTGGGTGTAAATCACTGAATAAAGCTCCCAAACCTATAAATTTTGATGGGGGGGGGGGGGCTTATTCAGTCCCCCCCTTATGGGCTAGATAGGATTAAACCTTAATGTTTACTTACATGCAAGAAAATAATGCCCAGTAGCAAGATACTCCCAATGACCCCACTCATGGAAGTTGAGCATATCAGCCTTCCAGTCATCCACCATGGCCGGTCCGTTACCCTCACTAACGGCTTGACGTCTGATAAGATGACATAGACCTTCATACATAAGAGCCTTGGTGTGGTTCAGCACATGGTCATCATTTTCAGCTTCAAGCGCACATTCCTCAGAACAGTACCATGTGTCTGGAAATAGAACAGAGAGAGACAAGAATTAAGAATCTGAATATTGATATCATTCAAGCAGACTGTTTCATACTTGAGAGACTTGGTGTGGTTTGGCATATTGAAGTGCATAGTTACATTGTAAAAGCCAGGGCACTTCCAAGTCCTTGGAAGTGCCCAAAGGTGTTAAACGGTCCATGATATACACTGTATGCACAAGATACATAATATGCATAAGAACTAGAGAAGTACAGCATGTCCCACAAAAATGCTAAGGCACTCTGAGCATAATTTGAAAATAACATTATGTATATAATTTCATACTTGTAAGTAAAAGCATTTATTTCATGTAACTGGCTTAAATTTTATGTGATATGGTCTATTGAACATAGAGACATGTGCCTTCTTTTTGCACCCATAAGAGAACCTCTCAATCCAAGTTTTGTATTACGGACGTTCCACAGCTAATTGAAATCCATGTCATTGTCACCAAATTTTGCAGAGTTACTTTACCACCTAAAAATTCCAAATATGCAAAAAGTAACATGGGTTCATGTGCTTGATTTTTTGCCATCAAGCTTGGAAGTTTACCCATTTGAAAGGTCTCGAGAAATACAAAACAAGATAATTTTGCATTTTTAGACCCAACAAAATCACAACGTTGAGTTTAAACCCTTAATACTCAGTAAAAATCCACCTAAATGTCACCAAATTTTACACTATAGTTCCAAATAATACATTGAAGATAAAGAATCCACTCATATCGCTATCCCTTTGCTCTTTTAGGAGAAGCAACACCTTCCAATTTTGAAAATGAGGTGTGAAGATGACAAAAACATATTTAAAAATTTGAATTTCTAGAACAGTACATACAGTCAGGGGCATGTTGCATAAAACTTTTTACCTGAGAAAACTCTGGTAAAAATTGAAAACTCAGGGTAGTCTGATTTCTGCCATTGACTTTAACACAGGGAAAAAACTCCGGTAAAAACAACCTGAGTTTTCTCAGGTAAAAAGTTTTATGCAACGGGCCCCAGGTTCAGCTACCCAAAATTAAGTTATATTAAGTGGTACAAACTATATCTTTTCATCAGAGGTGAGTAAATGAATAGGTCATCCCAAAGTCCGAACAAAAGAAAATCCTTGCAGATGTATGCCTGTGGCTGAACATAAATAGATATAATTTGCGCCACTTGATCTATAACAAAGCTTGAATCTAGAACGAAGAAGTTTGCTGATGTACAACGACAAAGTGGTCATTCTCTTTGAATATTACATAAAATTTCATTCAGATGTAGAATAAATTGTAGTTTACAGGAATAAAGAATATAAACAATGTTGTTTTGTCATTTTAGTATTATACCCATCTAGAGTGCCATTAGCATTTTTGTGGACATGCTGTGCAATTATTATTATCATTATATTACCTGGTAAGGGAGCATCCGTGCTAGTAGACACACAATCTTGGTGGTACCACACATACTTCTTACACTGCTCCGCTAGGTGACACTGGACCATATTCACCCCCACCGGTTGCTTCGTGTGACAGAAACAGTAGATGTAGGATGCGCTCTTTTGACATTTCTTGGAGCAGTACCAGTCATCTTCCGAGTCCGGAGCCTTTTTCAGTCCCAAACAGTCTAAGTGGAACCAGGAATGCTTGCATGTTCTGGCGCAGCACAAGACCATGTCATCTGACTTCTCTGTTAGTATAAAGTATATACAGAAAGAAGGGAGTTAAAGCCAATACCAACAAGCAGCCTCGCAAAGCACCGCCTCAAGTCCTCAGCTACTTGAAGGGGAATGAAATCTTTGGAACAAGTAGGCTTCTGTTGAAAAATCAAAGAATAAGAACAAAGAAAGTTTGAAAAAATCGAAGAAATAATGAAAAAGTTACGAGCATTTGAATATTGCAATCTTTAATGCTGTGGAGATCCTCCTATTGGCAATGCGACAAGGATGTGTGATGTCACATGTGAACAACTTTCCCTTTGATGGACTATAAAATACCTCCAAAATGTCTCTTTTGCTTTTTCTTACGGTGATACAAATTCTTTATCCATGATGAATTCTTTAAAAGTCTGTATTACATGCCCTCCTATAGAAAGAAGACATGATCTACTGATAGATGTGATAAAAGAGGCAATTTAAGTGAAATATGTACTAAAGTAATGAGGAGAGTTGTTCACAAGTAACATCACACATGTTTGTCGCACTGCCAATATGAGGATCTCCATAGCATTAGTGATCACAATATTTTAATGCTCATTACCTTTGTTGATCTGTTTCTTTGATTCTTCTGTTTTCACACAAGCTATCTTGTTGCAAAGATTTCATTCTCCTTCAAAGCTGGCAAAGGTTTCCGACCCACAATGCAACATTCTAAGCATTGCATAGTTGTGTAGACCCACTTGAATGATAATACTACATTCATACCATAATAGTTTTTATGTTACCAAATACCCCCAAAAAAGTACCTTTCCAATAAAAAAATTCTCTATACATACTTACTCAGAGGCTAAAATCATTTTAAGTATTATCATTATGGCAAAAAGGATATTTTCAGACCATTTATTTTGAACACTTAAGGAATGAGAAACCACACAATTTTGGTCAGTTTTCTACCTCTTTAGGGTAGATCTAATTGCTAATTGTATCATATTCCATTGGCTCATATCCTGGGACATACATCATTATCCCTCCAAGATTTTGAAAATAAACCAGTACCACCCTCTCCCTCACACAATGTTCGATGTAAATAACTAATTTGGCCTATAAAAATATAGTCCTACATATAGATTAGCTTATAAACATAAACAATAATTCAATAAATAAGACAAAATATAAAACTTTGACACCACTGTTATATGAAGTGGTCGGAAGTTTCACTAAGATTGCAGTGTCCACTTCTAATGCTTGAGTGAATCCCAAACTTCAGAATTATTAATTTTTCTCCTTATTCTTTGAATCTCTCGCTGACTCTCCTCTACATTTAACCCTAAGAAGACTGGGGGGGCTGAATCATTTATACATGCGAAAAACTTGAATTACCACGAGCGTTGCAACGACAGTATCGAAGGGCTTTTTCCGCAACGTCTTTCAGGTTTTTGTCATATGATGCGGCAGCTACGTGTACATCTTCTCTTTCTGGAGGAGACCAGCAGAAGTCCACCACTCGATGTGCAAGGTTAGTCAACCACTCGAGTTGCTTTGCATCATTCTCATTGCTTGGCAGTCCTTCCGGTTCATCTTCAAGTGATGTCACTCCACACAATTTCATTGCACACAATAGGATGTGTGATTCTGTCACAAACTGTAGTGCAAAAGAAAATATGAGAAACATAATGGAGCTCACTTGAATGCCCAACTGAATACTCAACAGTATTTAATTAATTGCACATAATAGGATGTGTGATTCTGTAACTTCTTAAAGCAATAGAAAATGTGATTAATTTAAAGGACCTGCTGTGCTGCGTTCCCCTCCCTTGGAAATCCTAGTTAATCTTCAAACTTTGTCACTCCACAGAATTTCATCGCACACAATAGGACATGATGTTCAGTGAAAAACTATAAAAAGGAAATTTTTAGGAGCATAACAGCACAGTGTCCTTTTTTCTATGCTTTTATAAAACCAACTAAATCATAAGGGTGAACTCCCCCCCCCCCCCTTCAAGAGCCTCATAACAAGTTAAATTCATGGATACATCGTTAATGTACGATATTTGTCAATATTGTTGAATTCTCAATTGAAAAAAAATAAGGAGCAATGTTTGTAATACACATCTTTTCATCGTATCATGATAAAAATATACCAATCTTTAATCATTTTGTATAAAAAAATTACCATGGAATATTATTAGCTTGTTAGAATGAGTGTTGTGGACAATTCAGGATACATACGTGACTTGCCACCCTCAATCCAATCATAAACCACCCAAATCAATGTTGGGATTTTTCCTGAGCTTGAAAAAGCACATCAAAGGCTTTGGAAATGATGTGTAACAAGTTAAAATTGCTCAAAAATAATCCTCATAAGTTATTGATTAAATACAGAAGATATTCAGTGGGAGCTTCAAAGAATAAGGAAAAAAAAAGGTTTAGAAGTTTGAGGTTCACTCATGCATGAGGTGTGCAATCTCTTTGAAACTTCCAAGCAGTCTGGAAAAGAAGTGGTGTCAAACAAAAGTTTATGTGGCATCTCGTCTGTTTTACAAGTATTTACAACTTAAATTTTGACAGTCGGAAGAAGAATTATTCTTTTAGACAAACTTATTTTCCATTTTTTTACTACTTGGAGACCAAACTATTTAGGCAGTTTACAGAGAACCTTCTCTGTCAGCAATTGTTGGTTTTGGGGAAAGTCGGGCCACATACAATTGAATACAACTGAAACAAATCTCCTGCAACAAAGACACGACTCTGACTTTTATAGATGCCTTGCATACATACCTCGTACATATCCCATGCATGCTGATATCTTTCATTGGTCTCGTTCTTGAATAATCTGAGATTAAACTGGTTCCGCAGCTGGGCGATCGTCCCTCTATCAGTTATACTGGATGCTTTGAAGAACTTTTTATTTGATTCCTGTTTCAAATGATTCATTAATATCAATATCATTATCACAAATTATAACTTATCACTAGCGCCAGATCCATGAGTATTAAAGGCATTTTGATCTAGTGGTTCGACTCTTTGTCTAACATTCATTGGTACTGGGGTTTGATTCTAAGTCATGGCATGTTTAACTTCAGCAAGAAATTTACCCACATTTTGTTGCAATCAACCCAGGTGAGGTGACTGGGTACCCAGTGAGAAAAAATCTTGAATGCTTCAGCACCAGATTGAGGTAGCCATGCTATAGCAAAGGATAATGACATTATTCTGTTAAGCAGGGCCCACTGGGAGAAAAGTTTTCAGAATTGAAGTGGCTACCCTGGGTAAAAGATATTATCACGATTATTATAGGACCATCATAATTATTGATATTAGCATAAATGATCAAGAAGCAAATGGAAATTTTCAAAGAATCGACACAATTTTTAATGTTATTTCAGAAGTCCATTCCATGCGTGGGGACAGGATCGTTCCTCCTAAAACATTTGAGTATTTTGGAATTACAAGGAAACCAGAGCGTTGTGGCCCAGTGGATTAGTCTCCGGACTTTGAAACAGAGGGTCGTGGGTTCAAATCCCAGCCATGGCGTAGTTTCCTTCAAGAAATTTATCCACATTGTGCTGCACTCAACCCAGGTGAGGTGAATGGGTACCTGGCAGGAATTTATTCCTTGAAATGCCACAGCGCTGTAAAAGGTTGCGGGGCTAAAGCCAGGGTAATAATATCCAAGTCCTTTGGAAGCGCATAGAGACGTTATTTATAATGTGTTATGCGCTATACAAGAACTGTCTATTATTATTATTATTATTATTATTATAATGATGATGATAGAAGGGACCTAACAGATCAACAAAAACATGGATGCTGCATGCATATCAAAACCCTTGAGTCACAGCCAATGGCAGACTTTTACTCAGAAAGAAAGAAAAATTACGGCAACAAAGGTGATTTCAAAAATTTGCCCCTACCTTCGAATGACCACCTCCAATATGCCCCAGTTCAAAATTTTAAAATCACAAGGGGGCATCCCCAGGCCCCCCTCACCCCACAAAATAAACATGGATCGCCATCCATGCATAGTATGATATGCTTTCAAAAAATCGTGAAAATAGAATAGGTGGTGGCGTTGCATTCTTTGTACCGAATCACTTTGATTATGTTATCATTGAAGACATGTCATTCTTAAGTGAATCGTTGGAAACGTTGTTTATCGAAATTACTGACCGAAATAAATGCAAAACCATCTTAGGAGTTATCTATAAGCCACCTCAAAGCAACCATACTGATTTTCTTGATTCATTGAATAATTTATTAAATCATAATTCTGTTCAAAACAAAAGGTGTATAATAATGGGAGATTTTAATTATGATCTTTTATCGAGCAATATTAATACTTCCACACATGAATTTTTAGAGACATTTCTCTCTGCTTCCTTCCTTCCACTCATTTCTAAACCCACTAGAATAACCAGAACTTCAGCAACTCTCATTGATAACTTCTTTTCAAATATACATTCAGAGTTTAATGCTGGAATCGTTCTGTCAGATATATCTGATCATTTTCCGATATTTATGCATTACACTGATAAATTTCAACCAAATAATACCCCCAGTGATTTCACAAAAAGACGCGTGTTTAGTGATGAAAACATTAATCGTTTGAAGTTAAGCCTTGAGGAAGAAACTTGGCATGATGTATTTAATAACGAAGATGTTAATCATTCGTATGATAATTTCATTAACATTTTCATGTCTCACGTAAATCGAAATATTCCTTTTTCTACACATAAGTCTAAAAATTATAAGAAGTCGCCAAGACTTCCTTGGATTACGAATTCGATTCTGCGATCGATAAATCGAAAAAATAGGTTGTACTATAAACATATGTCTAAATGTACTGATCAAACAAGGATTCAGTATACCAGTTATAAGAATGTACTTACAAGTGTCATCCGCACAGCAAAAAAGGTATATTATCATGACCAATTTAATCGCTGTCAAAATGATCTAAGGCGAACATGGAAGATAATTAATTCTACCCTTCACAATGGATCAAAGCATCCTAGGATTACTAAGCTTAGGCATGATAATGCTATAATTGAGAATACAGTTCAAATGGCAAATATTTTTAACAATTATTTTTCCAATGTAGGTTTTAACCTCGCTAGCCATATACCACCAACAGATCACTCTTTTCATAACTATCTGACTGATAGAAACGAAAGTTCTTTATTTTTCTCTCCTACCTACCCACAAGAAATAATCAAAATCATATATGGGCTGAAATTGAATAAGAGTGCAGGATTTGATGGAATCGATAACAACCTTCTACAAAAAACTATGAATTATATTGTTCATCCTCTTGTTCATATATTCAATCTGTCTTTATCATCTGGACATATTCCAGAATCAATGAAAATATCGAAAATAATTCCTGTTTTCAAAAAGGGTGATAGAGAGCTAAAAAATAATTATAGACCCATTTCATTGCTAACAACTTTGTCCAAAATCCTTGAGAAGTTGGTCCACATTCGTACAATAAATTTCTTTCATAAGCACAATATTCTTTCTAATACTCAATATGGCTTCCGAGAAAAGAGTAGCACTACTCATGCAATACTTTCCTTAGTTCAAAAGGTTGCCAAAGAAAGTGACCAGTCTTCTAGTACGGTTGGTTTGTTCATAGATTTTTCTAAAGCATTTGATACTGTTGATCACGACATCCTTCTTTTCAAACTATCACATTACGGCATTCGGGGAAAACCATTGATATGGTTTAGGAATTATCTTAAAGGGCGCTCCCAGTTCGTTTCAATTAATGACAATTTCTCTGAACACAAGCCTGTCCTTTGCGGAGTTCCACAGGGCAGTATTCTTGGTCCACTTTTGTTTATAATTTATATAAATGACATTGAAAAGTCGTCTAGGCTACTTCAATTCATTCTTTTTGCTGATGATTCAAATATATTTTTCTCACATCATGATCCAAAACAATTGACGCAAATGTTAAATCAAGAACTTAAAAACGTTGCAAATTGGATAAAAGCAAACAAATTATCACTAAACCTTGATAAAACTAGTTATATGCTGTTTAGTAATAAATTTGAAGCTTTACCAAGTGATGTAATTTTTGATGGTACTGTCATCCAAAGGGTCCGATCCACTCGATTCCTTGGACTAATCATAGATGACAAGCTTTCTTGGAAACCGCACATTGATAATGTCTGCAAAATCATGGCTCGAAATACTGGCATCCTTGGTAAATTAAAACAATTCTTACCACACACTATTATGATATCCTTGTATTCTACATTAATCCTCCCTTACTTAAATTATGGACTTATCGCTTGGGGTAATGCAACAAATTGGCTGATCGATAGAATATTTATATTGCAAAAAAGAGCTATTCGTGTAATAAATAATGCAGATTTCCGGGCACATACAAATAATCTATTCTTAAAAAATAAAATTCTGAAAATTAAAGAATTGTACACTTTTCAACTTGGACAGTTTATGTTCAAGCTCAATACTAAACAACTACCTTTGCCTCTAATTGATATGTTTTTAAAAAATATTTCCATTCATAGTCACTTCACTCGCCAAGCAAACTCTTTTCATTTGCCATTGAACAGAACATCATTTGCTCAAAAAACGTTTATATTTATGGGTCCTAAACTATGGAATTCCTTTACAATTGATATAAAACAATGCAATTCTATACAAATGTTCAAAAAACGACTTAAATTATTTCTCCTGAATTATTACTAAATATTTAATTCATCAATTTCAAATTAAGCCTTCAGTGTTAAGTGGAAAACCTTTAATAATTTGTATACACTGTGAATGATTCATATATATATATTTTAAAATATGATGCATATGATTTGTATAATAATGTATATATTCCATAATGTAAATATTGTTACGTTTTTTGTTTGTTTGTTTTATTTCGTTTTTTACAAAAAAAGGCAATTCAGTTGCTATAAAAAAGTAATTAAAACAATAAGGGGGGCCTACATTTTACAAGCTCTGCTTTTTAGTTGGCCCTCCCTCCCTTTCAAATATTTATATATCTCGATCTGATGATTGTCTATTGTAATTTTAGAATGTAATTTATTTTTTGTATGTACTTCAAATGTGATTGTAATATGTTACAATGTCAATTGAATTATAATTGTAAATATGAAATTGAAAGTGGAAAATAAATAATTGAATTGAATTGAATTGAATAGTACATTATTATGAGGCTTGCACTTAAAGGGGAATCCAGCCTTGGCCATAAAATGTTATGTTGGGAAGGAGAAAAATAAATTAAACAGAATGGTGAAAGTTTGAAAGAAATCGGACAAGCAATGAGAAAGTTATAGCTGCTTTAATATTGAGATCACTAATACTATGTAGATTTCAAATTGGCAACTGTGTAAGTAAATTATGACAAGGGGCAAGGACAACTTTCCCATAGGCCATGTACTTTATTATCAGGGATTTGTGGTTTTCTCCTAAGTACCCATTCCCCTGGGGCAGTAATCTAAATATAACCCAGGTAGTATATTGTAGTATGTCCTCATGAAAGAAAAATATAATTTGAAATAAAACTTTTGGGAAAAATGACATTTTAGCCATAATATGTATTGGAGTACATGGAAGAGTAGTCCTTGCCTTACATCACTATGACATCCCATATGCGGCCAATTTGAAGTCTCCATGGGTATAGTGATTACCAATATTTACAACTTTTAAAAATTCATAACTTTCTTGTTGTTTGTCCAATATTGTTCAAATTTTCACCTATCAACTTGTCTGATTTTTCTTTTCCTTATAAAAACAAGTTTTTATTTGGGTTGGATTCCCCTTTAAAAGATCAGGGGCCCGTCTTTCGAAGAATTGCAATTGATCCGATCAATCACAGCCATGGATGGCCAGCAACGTAAACATCTATTATGCATGTTTGTTCAAAATACTTTCTGAACTATGATGAATGTTCATGCACTCATAATTTTCTTAAAAATTCACTGTGCTTCTCTTTGTTTACAAAGGACATTGTTCATATTTCCTGTAGAGAATGTAACGATTGATTAGATCAATCGTAACTCTTTGCAAGATAGGCCCTGATGTTATATCACTCCCTATTTAAAGGTCAAGTCAACCCCAGAAGAAAAAAAATGTTGATTTAAATAAATAGAGAAAAATCAAACAAACATAACAATGAAAATTTCATCAAAATTGGATGCAAAATAAGAAAGTTATGACATTTTAAAGTTTCACTTATTTTTCACAAAACAGTGATTCGCACAACTCACTGACATGCTAATGAGACAGTCAATGATGTCCGTCACTCACTATTTTTTCTTCATTTGAATTATACAATATTTTTAACAGATTTGACAACAGGGACCAACTTGGCTGAATCGTATAGCATAATACGCAATGCTAGTTCCACATGTTCATGGGGAATCAAGCATTCTTTCTTTTGACAATGAGGAGAATATTAGAATATTTCATGTAATCCAAAAGAAATAGTGAGTAGATGACGTCATCAGTCTCTTCATTTACATACCAACCAGGATATGCGTATAACTCTTTCGTGAAATTGAGTGAAACTTTAAAATGTCATAACTTTCTTATTTTACATCCGATTTCGATGAAGTTTTCATTGTTTTGCTTGTCGAATATTTCTCTTTTTATTCAAATCAATTTTTTTGGGGTGTGGATTTGTCCTTTAACTATGTAATTTGCATTGCATTATTCTTACTTGTACATGGAGAAGTTCCTTTTGATATTCTTGAGGGCAGGCAAATATGGGAACAAAGCGACCATCCCCGTCTTCTCCTTCACTGCAGGCATGCCTCTGCGCATGAAGAATGGGCTCAATGTCCCCACTCAGTAAGCATGGTGTCGGCTTACCTTCCTTCACAGGCATATAATTCTGCAAACGTTCAAGGACAGATATCATACCCTGTGTGGAGCCTGGGTTAGCATCAACTACGCCGAGAGTAACCTAGTGAATGAAGGAGACAAAAGGGATTCATGTAACAATAGTACTCATATTTCAATACAACAAATGATGAACTAAAGGATTTGTAGAATGCACGTATCCATCTTTGCTAGGTGCTCCAGGTGCTCCTATAGTATATTACCCTGGCTAAGCTTGTCTAACGATTCCAGTGCTCACAGCTTTTTGAGGAATTACTTCCTGCTGGTACCCATTTACCTAGACCGATAAATAGGTATATTTCTATCAGGGATATGCTTTGCTGAGACTTCATCTGGCTCTGCGGCATCCCCTCCATCAACAGAACGATGACGGTCATTTGCTCTGGCGAAAATTGCTCCGTTCTAAATTCCACACACTAATCGAATGACCAATTTCAACCAGAGCTTCCAACATTGGGATGATAAAATCCAGTAGATTTCGCGGACGTATGATTTTGTGAGGGAGCGGGGGAATCTGTCCCACGGATGGGTATAAACTTAACATATAACCATATTGTAACAGTAACCCTACATCTAAAAAAAAAATCAGAGCAATTGTCACGGGAGCAAATGTCGTGTCACCCTTTACTTATCCTAAAAATAATTCACAAACTGTCAGTCTCTCTCAGTCTTCCCCAAAGTCGGCAAATTTCAAGTACACTGTATATCACTTGTATCATCCGACTTTTATGCCTTCCACTGAACTTGTACACAAGCTTTTTTAATAGAATGTGTGATGGTGTATGAAAACAATACCAATTCTGAATTGAATTGTGTCGAGCAAGGAAAAAATATAAAGGGGCTCTGGCGATTTTCAGCCCTGAAATGCTGAATAATGAAGAAAGAGTCCCAGAATATCCCCATTCATTGCAACTTTAAAGCTTTATCCAATGTTGCAAATTTAGGCAGTATGTTGTGACAAGAAGCCCCCGAAAGTAAATAAAGGGGCTTTAATAGGAGGAAATTATAATTTGTAAACAAATTTTCGGCATTACTCCTACATGTATGTATTAAGATCGCATGCTCGATCTTTTAATGAAAATCATAAGTCAGAAAAAATTGGAACCAGTGGGATTCGAGCCTGCCATCTACTGCTTTCCGGGCAGCGACTTAACCACCAGGCTATTCTGGTTCATGGCTAAATCACGATGAACTGGAATTCAAATACCCTTGATCCTCTTCTTTCTGACTCATTAATATGCATAATATGCAAATGCAGTCCGCCATCGACAATAAATAGTAAATCCCCCCAAAATTAATTATTTTTTGTTTGTCTGGATTCAAGTCAAACTCACGCATTGAGACTTCTCATCCATTTCTTTGGTGTGGCTGTGAAGGATCCTGGAAGGCATCATCTCCTTCAGATGCTGGACTTTCGTCAGGTGCTTGGCAATGAGGTGCTTGACCAGGAATACAGCCCTCGATCTTCTGCGCTCGAAGACCTCGGGGGATGGGAGAAACGTATAGGGATCAAGTTCTGCAGCCGGCACTTGCACCTTGGTTGCTCTCCCGGCTAAAATATGTCTTTTCACAGGCTTCTTATAAGCACGATCTTTGACTGCAAAACAGATAGTTTGTGTGTTTGAGTGGCCTGCTGCATTTGCTTCACTTCCAAGTTGGACACGGCTGTAGCCAAAGCCATAACTATCATGCCTTTGGCCGTCTTGCGATCCTTGATCAGCTTGCATTTTTTCCTTTATCAGAAAAAAAAGAAAAAGAAATTCATGAAGAGTTCTCTATGCCATCTTTATCTAAATGTACTCCATTCAAATGCAGGGTGCTACACAACTTTTTGGAAGCACTTGCCCAGTTGGGCAAGTAAATTTACAAATAGTTGGAATATAATTGCCCCAAAATCTATTTCACTTGCATGAAAAAATCCTTGAAAAAAAAAAGTTTTACCTCTTCAAAAGAAAGTTTTGCAGTTTTATAAACATTGACATTTTTCTCTCTTTTGACATGAAATGATCTTCCTGCCATGACCAAAATTAGGGTCAATATCATATCTTATCAACCCTAATTTTGGTCAATCTACTGTGAGAATTTTGGTTGCCAAATTCAGACAGGTAGTTTTGGTCTTTACTTCAAATCACTTGCCTGACTCTAACTTTTACTTTCACCAGGCAATCGGGCAAGTGCCAATCTAGCGCCCTGATGTATAGAATGCTACATCAAAAACATCAGTAAGAACATTAAATAGAGCTACAGCTTCATGTCATTCTGCCCAAGATAAAAAAAAAATCCTCCTACTTGGGCAAATATGACTTATGTGGTTTACTTGAATAGCTCCACAGTTAATGCCTATTTTAGTTAGACATGAATCTAAATTAAACATGATAAACAGCCATGTGCCCAAATACTTTTCATAAATGCAATCACATCATTGGTAATATTTCCTTCAAATTCATTGAAGTTGGTTACACCATGAATGCACACTAAAGATGTAAAATGTTGATCGATCATCTTTTTATACAACATCGGCTTCGAATTACACCCAAAACTCGCAAGTAGAACCTCTCTCTTGTAAAGGCCACCGCACACCTTACGACCCCACTGGTCGGCAACTGGCGTGCGACTGAGTGAGGGGAGGTGAATCGCAAGGCAGTCATAAGCCTCGACATCGCACACCTTGCGATCCGATCTGCGACTCATGCAAGCGCTTTTTGCTTTTTGGCATAGCAACTGAGAAAGTGCGCTTACTACTGCGTATGCGTGTTATCAATATACGCGTTGTGCAACTGTGCTGTCTGATTGACTGGAAGTTGGATTGAACTAGCGATCCAGTCTAAGGATTCGACATGTCAAATCCTTATGATTTTCCTTGCGACTTGTCTCTGACCGGTCTGCGACTCTGAAGCTGACAAGCGCTGTGACGTCACATCTCCCCTCACTCAGTCGCAAGCCAGTCGAACACCAGTCGGGTCGTAAGGAGTGCGGTGGCCTTTATTCACTAGTAAAGGCCACTGGGAGTGATAAAACAGGGAAAATTAAAAAAAATTACCAATCATTTACCTGAGACTCTTTCCAGTTCAGAAGTTCCTGTTCATGTTCTTTTCTAATGGCATTGAGATTGCCCTTGATTGCACACTTGCTCTGGGATATCGCAATGTGGTTAAATGTACTGATAACCTTCTTGCTTGCTTGTAGTTTGAAGAGTTCTAAAGCAACAGACGATGGTACAAACTTGTAGTTGCGGGATCTAGTGTAGAGGGCAATGTTCAGCATTTGGACAGCCTTTCGAGCAACATCACTGAAAAGTACAGACAGAATGTTGATTTAATAGGGAAACAAAGTGGTTCACGCACCATTAGTCTTGCATTATTCTGTGATCAATGAAATATGTAAAATGACCTTTTGACACCTAGATATGACATATCATCCACATTAAAATAATGAAATGAGAGCAATTTGAACAAGTGGAATGCCTCTGGCCGCCTCATCACGCGATTCAACATAGCAGCAGTGCTGACTTTGAAAACTACTATAACTCGCACACAAGATGTTCAGTGATACTTGGTTACTCTTATTTCCACATTTTATGAAATAGACCAATACACTTTACAGAGATAGGATGGTAATTCAACAAATACCCCCAATGTGGCCAAAGTTCATTGACCTCACATGACCTTGATCATGTGACCTGAAACTTGCACAGGATATTCAGTGATACTTGATTACTCTTATGTCCAAGTTTCAAAAGTAAGATCAATAAACTTGCGAAGTTATGATGGTAATTCAACAGATACCCCCATTATGGCCAAAGTTCATTGACCTTTGATCTTGGTCATGTGACCTAAAATGCGCACAGGATGTTCAGTGATACTTGATTACTCTTACGTCCAAGTTTTATGAACTAGACCAACATACTTTTAAAGTTATGATGGTAATTCAACAAATACCCCAAATTCGGCCAAAGTTCATTGACCGTAAATGACCTATGACCTTGATCATGTGACCTGAAACTTGCACAGGATGTTCAGTGATACTTGATTACTATTATGTCCAAGTTTCATGAATCAGATCCAAAAACTTTTAAAGTTTTGATTGTAATTCAACAGATACCCCCAAATCGGCCACAGTTCATTGACCCTAAATGACCTTTGACCTTGGTCATGTGATGTGAAACTCATGCAGGATGTTTGGTGATACTTGATTAATCTTATGTCCAAGTTTAATGAACTAGGTCCATATATTTTCTAAGTTATGATGACATTTCAAAAACTTAACCTCAGGTTAAGATTTTTATGTTGATTCCCCCAACAAGGTCTAAGTTCATTGACCCTAAATGACCTTTGACCTTGGTCATGTGACATGAAACTCTAATAGGATGTTCAGTAATACTTGATTAACCTTATGGCCAAGTTTCATGAACTAGGTCCATATACTTTCTAAGTTATGATGTCATTTCAAAAACTTAACCTCAGGTTAAGATTCGATGTTGACGCCGCCGCCGTCGGAAAAGCGGCGCCTGTAGTCTCACTCTGCTATGCAGGTGAGACAAAAACTTAACCTTGGATAAGATTTTGATATTGATTCCCCAAACATGGTCTAAGTTCATTGACCATAAATGACCTTTGACCTTGGTCATGTGATATGAAACTCAGGCAGAATGTTCAGAAACAATTGATTACTCTTATGTCCAAGTCCATATACTTCTGAAGTTATGATGACATTTCAAAAACTTAACCTCCGTTAAGATTTCAATGTTGACGATGCCACCATCGGAAAAGCGACCCCATAGTCTCGCTCTGCTCTGCAGGTGAGACAATAAAAACTGTCTGTGGTTCACAACAGACAAAATGGCGGAAGTCGAAGTGGAAAATAGACAAAATGGTAGAAAGGATACAATTGGACCAAATAGTTTGTAGAGAAGAAATAGTTGTATAATGTAGATCAAGTAATATTGGCCCATGTGGGAGGAGATCAAATGGAAAGTAGGAGTGGGGGTAGACCAAGTGGCAATGTTTTCCATACCTATCATATTTTCTTTTCTTTTTGAGTGGTAGCATAGCCCAGATACATTGGACTGTGGCTGGTAAGCTCTCCTGAGCCTCCTCCATCGCTTTTACCCAGGAAAATGAAGAGACTGCAGAGTGGCTGATACGTTGCTGAAATGCCTTGATCTTTGGTTGTGATTTTATCTGAAAATAAAATCCATCGACCCGTATTCTGAAGTCAGATTTAACTAGACCATGTTTTAACTCTGTGCTAAAATTGTGGGAAGCCAAAAGTTGAAAAATTCTGTTTATATTGTATATTTTTTATGTTTACTATTTTGTTTCCTTTTGCTTTCATAATGAAGAAAAATACTTCAGTTGTCATATCCAGACAATTATGAACAATTTGGGTATCAGATGAGTTAATATATTGAATGTGAACTGTTCGGATTTGTGCTCCAATTGGCTCTCCATAGTTAAACCACAACTTTAAACTACGGTTTAATCTAAACCCGAGTTCAGAAATACGGATCATATTCATTGTTCAAAATAAAATAACAGAAATCCTCTCTTCTGTTATCTAACTTCTATTTACCTCTTGTACCTTAAGAATTAGTTTGAGTACTTAAAAAAAAACTTAACATTATTTTGTTTTTTACTGTCATATAAAGATGTCAAGCGTTTTTTACTCAGTAGCCTTTAGTTGCCTCGAACCATCTCAGCAAATTTTCAGTTTTCTTATCGGGATGCCCCCTTGTTTGAAATCCTGTTGGACTTGATGAGCAGTCTAAAACTGTAAGGCCCAATATTCCCCGAGCATTCTACGGCTGGACTTTCTTGCATTGAATTGCAAATGTTTTATAAAAGCAATACTATTTCAATAGATTTGTTATTTTTGTTAAATGAAATTCAGTATTATATAGATCTATTCTTAATGCAAATACGATCTCCCAACACTCTCCAATACAATTTCGCTACTTCCCATTCCTTTGAACATTTGAAGGACAAATAAGCCCCCAACAAAAAGTTTATTTGAATAACAGTCAATCAATCAAACATTAAGTTTCGTTTGATTTCACAATAATTATACATCCTTATCAGTGAGTTAGTATGCAAATGAGGGGTTTGACATCACCAACTATTTCTTTTGTATTTATATGAAATATTCAAATTTGCTCCCCATTGTCCTTCGAAACAAAATTTTACTCCTCTCAAACATGACAAAGAGTTCACATACCTCGTTTTTTATTATTTCTGCCACTACAGTTATCAGTGCTTGCTTGGCTGTTGCAGAAACCTTACTGAGAGCCCTGAGCCCGATCAGATATTTGTACTCCGTCAGGTAGGCAATGACTTTATCTATTGGCAAGGATCGACTTGAACTCTGTGATTTCTGGGTTTCTTCTCCTTCTTCCATATCATCCCAATCTTGAACCTCAGGACCAGTCTCCATGGGAACCGCGCTTGTGGGTGATTCGATTTTATCTCTTCCCTCATTTTCCTGAGCGCAAGGTTTCTGTTGGACTCCACTATCAGCATTTTGCGATGGGGAGCAAACAGGTAATTGTAAACCTTTTGAATGAGCCCCATTTTTCAAAAGTTTTTTCTCAGCTATCAAAAAACTTTTTTGCTTCTTTGTTTTCTTCATGAAGCGCTCGCATTTTCGGCACACAAAATTGTCCAAACACACAGGCCCTCGACAGAATTTCTGGGCTATTCCCAGGGTAGTACATCTCCTTAGTCTAATCCGACCATAACCCTTCGCCCCTTTTACGAAGGTGATCCCACACATAGCACAGTCTGATAAATTCATGTTGGGAATCCCATTGAAAGCTTTTTCTGACGAATTCGTGATGGGCATACCACACATTTCTGATGTACCGGTATTCATGTAGGGAGTCCCACCCATACCTCTTTCTGATGTATTCATGTTTGGAGTCTCACCTGCAGCGCTTTCTGATGTATTCATGTTTCGAGTGTCACCTTTAGCGCTTTCTGATGTATTCATGTTAGGAGTCCCACCCGTAGCGCTTCCTGATGAATTCATGTTGGGAGTCCCACCTGTACCTCTTTCTGATGTATTCATGTTTGGAGTCTCACCTGCAGCGCTTTCTAATGTATTCCTGTTTGGAGTCTCACCTGCAGCGCTTTCTGATGTATTCATGTTTCGAGTCTCACCTGCAGCGCTTTCTGATGTATTCATGTTTCGAGTCTCACCTGTAGCGCTTTCTGATGTAGTCGTGTTAGAAGTCCCACCCGTAGCACTTTCTGATGAATTCATGTTGGGAGCCTCACCCGTTCCACTTCAGTAAATGAAGATTTACAGTGTATACAAAGACTGAAGAGAGATGTTGTCTGGTCGTACGGTTTTCTGCCAAATAAAAGAAAGAATTGTAAGAATGAAACTAAACAGAAAGTGAAACCTTTATTAACATGAAATTATATTTGTGATAACGAAACACGATGAAACATATCAATATTTCAAATTTCAACATAGGATTGTTGAACTTCTTTAACCTAGCAGCTTATAATACAATCATAAGTTTTGCAAACTTTAACACCAAAAAAGAGACTGGGCTATTTCAGATGTATTGAAGGCTGGAGGCATGATTCCGTCATCCCCCCCCCCCATTCCTTCCAGGGGTGGATCCAGCTTCCGCCAATAAGGGGGGGGGCAAACAATTTTATCACCCTTATTTTCCCCAATTGGCCGCTCAAAGTTGATTTTTGTTTGTTTTGTTGAAGGGGTTGTCCCAGTGGCGTAATGAGCCAAAAGTTTTGAGGGGGCTCGATATGGTGTATCACGTGAATTTATGATATCAAAATTCACGATATTTATCAGCTGATGCAAGTATTTTTTTGTCTAAGTTAGCACTGCTTATTCTATTGTCGCCCTCTATACTCATGGCGAGAATGGCGACAATAACAGACTGTGAGTAAATGCTCCTCTACTTTTGTTTTCCTGTGCAAAGGGGTGGTCCAGGCTGAAAGTATTTATAGCTTAAAAAATAGAGCAGAATTCACAAAGCAAAATGCCGAAAATTTCGTCAAAATCGGACAACAAATAGCAAAGTTATTGAATTTCAAAGTTTAGTAATATTTGTAAAAACAGTCGTCACGAATATTCATTAGGTGGGCTGATGATGTCACGTCTCCACTTGTTCTTTTGTATTTCATTACCGGTATATGAAATTAGGTTTATTCAAATTTTTTCCTCCAAGAACTAGAAAAAATTGGATTGACAACTGATTTACTGCATTAGATATTTATTGCTGCAACTTATTTCATTATAAGGGAATCATTTTATTCACACAAGTATGAAATAATGAAAAAATATGATCACATAAGAAAACGGAAAGTGGAGATGTGACATCAGCAGCTTGCCTAATGAATATTCATGACGACTGTTTTCACAAAATATTGCTAAACTTTAAACTTCAATAACTTTATTATTTGTTATCCGATTTCGATGAAACTTTCAGCGTTTTGCTCAGTGGGTTCTACTCTGTGTATTAAGCTATGAATATTTTCAGCCTAGACCACCCCTTTAAGTGCAATTGTATTTCTTAAATAAACCCACAATTTTCGGCCAAAAGGGTCTAACCAATATTTGTATTTGTTTGTATTTATTTATTCAACCATAAAACACATATCAAAATAGCAATGTACAATAGATGATAAAATCAAATGATGGTTTGGGACACCGAAAAGCAAAATGCTTGTACATGGTATCCCAAAAAGCACATTTAGATCTAGAGTAAAGTCCCAAAACATCAGACGGTTCCAAACATTGGACGAAAATGACTTCAACTCCCTCTCCATTACCACAGGGACTTGCATGCATAAATATAAATGAACATACCAGGTGGGTGTTTCATAAAGCTGTTCGTAAGTTAAGAGCGACTTTAAGAACGACTGGTGATGCTTTCTTGACAAATGACATACAACCAAAATGTTCATTGGCGATGGTTTACGCATAAGAAAGGATCACCAGTCGTTCTTAAGGTCGCTCTTAACTTAAGAACAGCTTTATGAAACAGCCACCTGCTATTGAACTACACACAATAGCTCCAAGTTGCTGCTCAAAAAAAATATTCCAGAAATCAAATCAAGGGGTAAAATCCATGATTTTGACTTTCAGAGATTCTTTATGACCCTTGTTAATTATGGACTCCAAAAGATCGATGATAAAAAAATCTTGTATAAAAGGGGAAGTGATTTAGGTCAGAAATATCCCTGCCGAGATCGCACATGTTCGATCTATCGCAAAAAAATTTTGCGATGGCCTCCATGGGAGTTCCTTACGGCGAAAAATTTGATGCCCTTCCAAATATGGCACGATCCCAAATATCAGATATATCGGCCGATTGAATTGGAAATGCATGCTCATGACGCATGCGCGCTCATTTTCAGAACAAAGTCACACACAACTGAGCAAAGACGTCTGATGTTATGAGCAGAAAGAGGTCCATTTGGTAAGTTAATTATCATTATTTACTGATTTCTACATTAAAATTTTTGATATTAAAGGACCCTAATTTTGGTGTTGGCACTGGCAGTGGCAGGCAAGATAATCACTTTAGAAAAAGAAATGCAATAACAAGGTAGATCATTTCATGTCAAAGAGAGAAAAATTTCAACGGTTTATATTTCAGCGATATAAACCATGTTATAGACCACAAAATAATTGCTTAATTTTTGATAAAATGATTTTATTTCAGTTGGTCAAATGCTGATTTTAATTATTAAAGGACAAGTCCACCCCAACAAAAACTTGATTTGAATAAAAAGAAAAAATTTCAACAAGCATAACACTGAAAATTTCATCAAAATCGGATGTAAAATAAGAAATTATATAGCATTTTAAAGTTTCGCTTATTTTCAACAAAATAGTTATATGAACGAGCCAGTTACATCCAAATGAGAGAGTTGATGACATCACTCACTCACTATTTCTTTTGTATTTTATTATATGAAATATGAAATATTTTTATTTTCTCGTCATGGTCATGTGAAATAAAGTTTCATTCCTCCCTGAACAGGTGGAATTCCATTATTTTAACAATTTGTGCTTCAGGCAAGGAGGTCCTAATCGTCAAATTCGTAAAAATTGAAATATTGTATAACTCAAACAATAAAAAACAAAAGAAATAGTGAGTGACATCATGGACTCTCTCATTTGGATGTAACAGGCTTGTTCGTATAACTATTTTGTTGAAAATAAGCGAAACTTTGAAATGTCATAACTTTCTTATTTTACATCCGATTTTGATGAAATTTTGAGCATTGCGCTTGTCTGATTTTTCTCTATTGATTTCAATCAACATTTTTCTGAGGTGGATTTGACCTTTAATAATTAAAATCAGCATTTGACCAGCTGAAATAAAATCATTTTATCAAAAATTAAGCAATCATTTTGTGGTCTATAACACGTTTTATATCGCCGAAATAAAAACCGTTGAAATTTTTCTCTCTTTGACATGAACTGATCTACCTTGTTATTGCATTTCTTTTTCTAAACTGATTATCTTGCCTGCCACTGCCAGTGCCAACACCAAAATTAGGGTCAATATCATATCGACCCTAATTTTGGTCATTCTACTGTGAGAATTGCTTGCCCAATGTAGCTATATTACCCAAAATCAAGATAATAATAAATATTGGCGAATGATACATAAAACTAAAGGCAGGGCTCGAAACTAGCGGCGGTCCGACGGTCCCAGACCGGTAAAAATCGCTGTCGGGCCAGTAGATTTTCAGAAATAGGAAGATTTACTGGTCCGACATGACCATTAAAAATATCATTGTCATTTGTCGGGCCAGTAATTTTTCCAAAAATAGCAAGATTTTAAGGGTCCGACATGACCAGCAAAATAAAAACCATTGTTGAGCCAATAATTTTTCCAGAAATTGTCAAATTCACTGCAAACCATTCCCCCCCCCCCCGACAAATTCTGTCATTCACACACAGAACACACACAGAATGAATCGCACGTAAGTGTTACTAGAGTATATACAGTACAGCCACAAAACCCACGTGGTAAATTCTCTACTGGCTGCGAGAACGAAGCTTGGCTAAATCCTAGCAGAAATCTCTCATAAAACTGTCAAAATTCATGGTTCATACTCATGAAAGGCTCTTAAAATGTTCATATTTCCTAAAAATTGGAGTAACTCTGTAATTTGTTAGTAAAAGGACAAATTTTCACTTCTGTTTGGTTCAAACAGATCAGGTTTCGGTGATATCTTCTGAATACATATTAGCCCCACATGTCCATTTATGTGTGTCCAAGTTTTATGAACTAGACCAATATACTTTCAAAGTTATGATGGTAATTCAACAAATACCACTAATTCGACCAAAGTTTATTGACCCTAAATGACCTTTGACCTTGATCATGTGACCTGAAACTAGCACAGGATGTCCAAGTTTCATGAATCAGATCCAAAAACTTGAAGTTTTGATTGTAATTCAATAGATATCCCCTAATCGGCCAAAGTTCATTGACCCCAAATGACCTTTGACCTAAGTCATGTGCCGTGAAACTCATGCAGGATGTTTGGTGATACTTCATTATCTTATGTCCCAGTTTAATGACCTAGGTCCATATATTTCCGAAGTTATGATGACATTTAAGATTTTGATGTTGATTCCCCCAACATGGTCTAAGTTCATTGACCCTAAATGACCTTTGACCTTGGTCATGTGACATGAAACTCTCATAGGATGTTCAGTAATAATTGATTAACCTTATGGCCAAGTTTCATGAACTAGGTCCATATACTTTTTAAGTTATGATGTCATTTCAAAAACTTAACCTCAGGTTAAGATTTGATGTTAACGCCGCCGTCGGAAAAGCCGCGCCTGTAGTCTCACTCTGCTACGCAGGTGAGCTAGTGAGACAAAAATGAGAAAAATATCATGACAAGACGGAAGAGACTTGCCCGATGTTTACGCCACCACCTTGTTTCCTTTGGTTCATCGCCAACGTTGCAGATGCTCTGTGTAGTCCGATGCATCGTGATTTAGGTGAAACAAATGAATGGCTGCTGTGCTGCGAATTCATATCATGACTCAAAAAGGCCATCGGCAGCAGATCTACCGTATGCGTAAATGTGTCATCTACGTACCGCTTCCAAACTTTGATGAAGAAGTATATGACAGTATATAAAAAATCATCATCATTGCGTTCTAAAGACTAAGCCTACGTCAGTAAATGATTTTCTAGAAGCCGCCTGGCTAGCCCGGGCTAGACAGTTGGCAGCCGTCTGTTTCAAGGAGTTTTTTAACATTTTTTTAAAAATCTCTCCTTGTACACAGATGGCTCGCTATCGTGCAGCCACCATATTTAGGGGACTTGCAATGCAAAATCCCCCCATTGGGGCTCTTCAATTTTTGTCTTTAATGAATAAAAATATTTGAAAGTTAACGTGAACAAAATGCAAATCAATATTCCCTCTTGGCATTGCCAAAAACTGACAAAAATCAAGTTAAAAGGAACAAAAACAGTGACTTACCTCGGCTGTTGCGCAAATTCACTTCCCCGTTTTATCCGATCTAAAGTATGGTAGTGGATCGTATTACCGAACACTTTTCATGAATTCAATCATTTTAAAAATAGGGCCTATTATTCTCATAAAATTCACCATAAATACACAATTAGGCCCTACCTACAAAATATAAATATGTACAAAATTTGCCGAAATCATTTTTCCATTTGATATTAGCTTCCAATCGGACCCCTCTTCGGATGTGAAATATTTTGGTCACCTGATAAAGGTATCGTATTACCGAACGTGTGTTTTCTTTCTATGGGAAAAGTTGAGAAATCAACAAAATCACTGATGAGCTATTTTGACCTAGGCTAGGCCTATTTTATTATTTTTAGATTAAGACTTTGAAAATGTGTTTTTACCATTTTTCATCATCTTTCTATTCAAGTACGGAAAGACTTCCATATGTCCCCTCCACTAATTTAAAAAAATTACTTCCCCAAAACCCCCTTCTGTCTTTCTCTTTTTTCTTCTTTTTTTTCTTCTTACTTCCGGTGGGAACTTGGATTCGAACCTCTCGCTGCAGAACGAAGCATCTCCAGTCTGTCGCCTTACTCACTGAGCTAGCACTTTTTAGCAGGAATTGTTGAAAGCCATGGGTTTCATAACAATTATCAACCGATATTACGACTAGTCTACTCTCCAAGAGTATTGGGCATTTATTTTTCTGACTAAATAAACCGATGCCATTGGGAATTACACACACTCAAATTTTTGACGGAATAAAGCCATATTTTGGTATGTATCCGACTTTTCCTTCTTGAATCTCTTAGATATTTTTTTTTTCAATTTTAGTGGAGGGGACATATGGAAGTCTTGCCATGTTCCTTCATCCATATAATCATGGTAAGTCACTAAGTGCTTGATTTCTGTTTTAACTATTTATTCGGAGAATTATTTTGACCATACTTCACGCTTGTCAGGTGAGTACTGTATGCCAAATTACGTCGTAAGGTCCAGAGGCCGATTGCACGAAAGGGTCTTTCCAAGGACTGTCATTCATGTCGCTCATCTTTTATGATACGCTATAGCCTAAGGCTAAGCGCAGAGCTACCAAGTCTCACGCATTGTGCGTGAGACTCACGCATTCAGGGTCCGTCTCACGATCTCACGCATGGCACCCATTTTTCTCACGCATCGGGACCCGACAGAAAAAAAAGAGAAAAAGTAGCATTATTCGCCAGATTATACGACTGGTCGACCGCCTTCGCGTCTAGCCCGGCACGCGAGACGAATCAAGAGTGCAGTCAGCGCACAGCTAGTACGTAATACGCGTACGATGAATCGCGTGCGTGCATATCGCATCGCATGGTGTTTTGGAGCCTATATCTCATGCGCGCGCCTTTTCGCAACGTACGTACGAGTGAACTGGCCGCGCGCGCACAGAGGCGTCGAGTCATGAAAATCTCACGCATAACATTTTTTTTAACTTGGCATCTCAGTCTGTAAGCAGGGTGTTTCTGAAATTTATGATAAAGAATGAGATTCGTTAATGTTTTTAAATCAAATTTTATACAATTTCATGATATATTACATCATTTTATATCATGTATGGTGATACAAACAATTATCACCCGTATCAGACATCTGAGCTGGTCATTTACAAAACCGTATTGCCCTACATTTTTCTGAATATCGGGAAGGGTAGGTATATTATTGTTTGTATTTTCCTCGATCTCAATGTGCGTATTTACTTTGCATGCAGAGACGACGCAAAATATACCTTTGTATTTTCCCTGTTCTCACATCCGGGCATTTGTGGATGCGGATAAAGCCCGGGTATAAAGAGATACGCTTCATGAGGATCCGCGCGCACAATATACGTCATAATAAAGACAACGCTGGATCCGAGCGCTTGCAAGTACGTCATAATGGTAAATTGCAGAGCCTATATCAGTAGAGGCGCACGGCCAATATGGGAGACTCTCTCCAATAGGGGAGACAATCTCCCACATTGGTCCATTGGAGACTTGCTTAGCAAAAGGACAAAAGAAACAACACCAACAAAAACACAATTTTTTCCACCCAAAATTTTGTCTCGCTGAGGTCAGAAGCCCATTTGTTTTGTGTGTGGATGACAACAAAAATCCTTATCAAAACAAAAGTAGACGGTGAATTTTTAAAGTAGACGGTGAAAAGGTGTAAATTTTCATGAGGAATCTGCTTATCACATTTTTATTTGCCGCCAAGGTAATCCTTTTGCCGCAAATGTAAACAAAGAAAACTAGTCTCCAAAACTGGAGACTGTCTCTGAAATTGGATACCCAAATTCTTTACAAAAGTCTCTGATATTGGAGATAATCTCCCACATTGGAGACAGTCTCCAATATTGGCCGTGCGCCTCTACTGTATATAGACTGATATTAACATGACACAATAGAACTCTATTTTTCAAAGAAATATCCTAATTATCATGATTTTTGCTCTAGATATCTGATTTGGATGATAATAAAAATATTGACTGGCTCTTCTTTCGGGAAACATCAAATATATTGCCCTTAAAAGACCCATATTGCCCTCGTCTAAAGACTCGGGCCAATATGATTCTTTTGCTGGCAATATATTTGATGTTCCCCTCAAGGCCAGTCAATATTATATAAATATTTTGTTTATTTGAACGGACGAATGAAATATGTTTGCAGATGATTTTTTTTAAATGCGTTTCACATGGCGCATCATAAAAGATGGGCGACACGAAAGACGGACGGACCTTGCAATTGCAAAGACCCTTTCGTGCAATTGCAATCTGCCCTGGCCTGGGCGCCCGCTACGCGAGCGGGAGTTTCCTGGCCTGGGTTACCTACCGTACGTCTACGAACGAGGTCAGTCACACTCACATCACATGGCCATGGTCAAACTTAGTGGAATTAGAATATCGAAGTTGTTGTTTACTTACTTAAGAGTTCCAGACACTATTAACAGTTTGTTGAGTTAATATCCTCCAGCTCCAGACCAGACTTTGAACGACGACCGACGTTACCACTGTCACGACCGTACCCGGTACCAGGATGCAGCCAGTGCTAGTACATTACAAACTCCGACTCCGCTAGCGCTCCGCGAGCGATCCGTCGCGCGTCTCGATCTCCGAATTCTTAATCTATGGAATGCCATAAGCGTTTGCATTCCTTTTCGTTCAATTCATTTCATTTATTTCCAATAATCGCAAAACATTAAGAATACAAACAATATACAATAGAAGACATATAGCCTTCAATTTAATTCAATTCATTTATTTTTTCCATTAAAAAACAACAAAATGTGTACATTTGAAATACAAATGTACCGTATATATAAAAAAATAGATCAAATACATAGTCATATTAAATCAATGTATAAGTGACAGAATGGAACGCCTGCATGTTGGAAGCTTTTTTTAAAAAGCTTGTAGATGACAGGAGTCCAAAAGTTAACAAAATACAAATATGATAACGATAGTAATAATATTAGATGGCACATGTATTTTAATTCAGTGTCTCCCCCCCCCCCCCTGTCCCCATGGCACCTGCCCCACGTACCCCATCTCTCACTCATGTAGAATTCAAAATTAATATAGGCTAAAATTCAAATCTGTATTAGATTACTATGACAACAAATAAACTTAAAGATTTTTTTTTAATATTCAAAAAGACATTCTCCGTAATAGAAATTAGTAATGAGTTCCATGCTGTGAGCCCTGTACATTTTTTTTTTTCATATACATATCAATTTGTTTGCGCTCCTTTTTTGCAGTGCGTAGCGTGTTAAATTATTTCCCTATGGAGAATAATAGAAAATACGCCTTTTTTTGAGGGATTTGCTAAGATATTTCCCAAACGCGTCAACAAGGTGATCTATCAAAACAGAATAGAATAGAGCAGATTCTCACCTTGAACATGATGATTTTCATTTAATTTTAGTCAAATTAAGTTCTGTCACTTTTGAGGTTTTTGGAACCTTTCTTGATGATTTTGGAAATCCATTTGTACATGAGCCAATGGGCAAGTGCGGGAAACGAAACGTTTGGTGCGACTTCACATTGTTGTAAAAAAAATATATACGTCACAATAGACCCTATCAAAAAAAAGACATTTTGCAGAAAATGCTGTAGATTGCGAATACCTAAGAATGATTTTGATTGGATAAAAAAAACCTCTGTCACTTTTCACATTTGCAAAAGCTTTTGCAATAATTGGTCTCTATAGTTTGGCGAGTTCGATCAGCCGATGGCATTGTGTGTACACAGTACACACGCATAGCTAGGCAACGCAGCGCGTGAAGAATTTTGCACGTTTTCATTATGTACAGCGACGACTTGAGTGTATGTTGGATAGGACCGTACCATTTTTGACCGGGGGGTGTGCCAATGAATGCAAGTGATCAAGAAGAGTTACAAAACTGAAGGGAGTGAGAAAACAAGGAAAGTGAGAGGGAAATTTATGAAAACAAGTAATGCGAGGAAAAATGACAAGAAAAGGAGAGAAAAGAGAAGAAGTGAAAACACGCAGCTGAGTGCGCTCACGATATGTAAGTTGAACACCCCTGCACCGCAATGTAGCAGCCCGCCACTATACACGTAGACTGCCTGCACGATGCGAAGACAGCGGCGCGTATTAGTGACTGTGCGTTAAACGTCCCATTTCTATGCCTTATAAGAGGAGCGTTTTTTGTACACAACAAATTGATATGTGCTTATCAATAATCGAGTGTTATATTTTTTAATCATAGAATTAGTTTCAAACATATTGGCAAGAGGAGGCAAAACAGTTCCTTTTATATTACTTGAATACAAAAAATGGCAATAATGTCAAGTGTTCAATTTATTAATATCTAATGTGTTTAACTCTTTGAAAAGATCTTTGAGCTGAGTAATGCGAGTTTGTATAACGCTTTTGCAGTAAAAACAATGGTTTAAACTTTGAAGGGGTTGAATTTGCCCTAACGATATTACAATAGGACAAATACGAAAAAAATGAGTGAATTATAAATAGTAGATAATATATCAAATGGTAAAGTTTTGAAAGTAATCCTGTAGTTTTGCTGATTTTTTAAGAGATCATTATGAGGCTTCCATGAAAGATTCTCATCTAATAGTATACCTATAGGGATTGTATGTTAAATACTCTTTCAATACGAGTTTGATGATAATGGGTACTTTATATGACACAAATAAGAAATGAAAATCCATAATTTATTGTTCGAAATAGACATGAAATGAAATACTTCGAAAATTTGCTTTAATTGCCCAAATTATTGATCGTGGGCCCGGCAGCCGCCGTGCCTCTCAGCGCCAGGGGCCCGTTTCTCAACACCGTCATAAGTCTAACTTCTTGACTAAATCGGAGATAGTGAGCTACTTGTCCGCTAACCGTTTGACGAAGCCCTCTTTACCAAGATCGGGTACAACAACCTCACTAAATATTTATGACACCTCCGAACCTGTCACAACTTCTTTCTTAATGACGTAGTGGCATCACGTGGGTAGACTATGACATGCAAAAGTGCCTAGAAATGTGAAAATTATAATCTTACGTAATCAATCAAAAATGTTGAAATTACATCAAAAAACAAGTTGGATGATGCATTCTATGATCATGGTAATACAAAGAATCTACAAAAACCATTCATTTTGAAATAGAAAAATAATTTATTTGATAAAGATTCTACCACGTCAGGCCATCCATAAATGGACTCGTATTTGTCGTTTTCAGACCCCTATTAACATTTTGATAAATTCTATCTCTAATTTATGCATAGAATTTGTCAAATAGTAAGTTTCAGTATCTAAGATTTAAAAGAAAATTGTTAAACTATATTTTGATGATGTTTGGAATCGTAAAATACCGTATTATTATCATCATTTTACAACGAAAACCGTTATGGTTTTACTTTCGTAAACTATTAAAATTGGATATCCCGGGGTACCCATCTCAACGTCCACATGTGATTTTTTAGTCACGAGATCAATTATTCATAATTCCATTTTCTCAGCAATTGAATGCTCAAGTCTTCATGGTCTAAGTATATATGGTGCATAATATACCTGTGCTATTATTCTTAAAAGATGAAATTCCCAATTCATCACAATATTTGCAATTTTGTTATAATTTTTCTTTTTGAAAATTATGCTATTTTGTGACTAAGGCTACGTCTCGTCTGCTCTTTTTACCGATAATATCGATATCAATGTAAAGGGTATTCGATTTGGTGAAACGGAAATTAAACAAATACTCTATGCTGATGATATGACTATATTCGTAGAAGACTTGGATTCAGTATATAGATTAGAATTAATTCTTGAAAAATTTAGGAAGACATCTGGACTTAGGATGAACAAAAATAAAACGTTTATTTTGCCTCTAGGACCCTCTGTTAGCCTTACTCACCCTTTCCCTTTTGGGAGACAAGTTGATATGGTTAAAATTCTAGGTATTGTCTTTTCATTAAATCCTGACGTTGCTGAAGAAATGAATTATAAAGAAATATTAAGCAAAATTAAAAAGTTATTGAATTGGTGGAAACAAAGAGATCTAACTTTGTTTGGAAAAATTCATCTGCTTAAAACTTATGCATTTTCTAAATTGATTTATGTAAGTTCTTTAACGCCTATGCCGGAATGGGCTTTTAAAGAAATTGAAGAAATTTGTTTCGACTTTTTATGGCGAGGAAAAGATAAAATTAAAAGAAACACATTGTATCTGGGATATAAACAAGGGGGAATAAAAATGCTTAATTTCAAACTCTTTGTAATGGTACAGAGAGTGATGTGGGTCAAAAGATTGGTAAACGGTGATCAGAAAGTGAAATGGAAAAAATATTTCAAATTTCTGCTAAGACCATGAAGACCATTAGGTGGTAATTTAATATTTTACTGTAATTTTACACCTGACATGATCAATATAAAAATTCCAAAGTACTACCGGGAAATGTTAAGTATTTGGTTTGATATAACTGTGTTCATCAAAAAGGACATAAGGAATAAAAGAAATGAAATTTTTTTTCAATAACAGGTATATTAAAAATGCAGGAAAAGTGTATTTTCATGAAAATATTTTCTTAAAAAACACATACAAATTACACCATATTGTAAATGAACATGGTGATCTTAAATCAAATACTTACTTTAGATCTATGGGTTTAAATGACGACGAAATAGTAACAATTAATGAAATATTTGCACATGTTCCTGTGGAATGGAAAGACGAATTAAAAAATAATACCTTAGTTGATGGTTTGAAGATTGAATTTATTTTCTCTAAAAATGTTTTCCAGTTTGAGTCAGTTTGTTCAAAACAGCTGTATAGATCCTGTATAAGCAAAATTGCCGACACTCCTGTCAGTTTTTACAATCTCGAATCATCATATAACATGTCTGAAAAAGAAATCGAGAAAGTATTTTATCGTCCAAGATTTTGCACATTAGATAATAAGCTAAGAGAGTTTCAATATAAATTATTATACAATATTGTCTTTGTTAACCACCATTTATATAGGTTTCGATTTACATCGAGTAATGAATGTTCTTTTTGCGGTAAAGATGAAGAAACTTATAGACATATTTTTTTATGAATGTGAAATGGTTAAAGTTTTATGGAGATTGTGTAGCAATATATTAAAATTTCCGATTCTTAAAAGCTTACAGTGGAAGGATATCCATGTTGGATTAGACGAGACATCAGAAAATAGACAATTATTAAATCATATCATTTTACTTATCAAATTTTTAATATATCACGGGAGGGGGAATCATAAACTACCAACTGCCGAAGAGATTCAAGTAAAGCTTTTTAAAAGTAAAGAAGAAGAAAAGAAAATTGCTATAGAGCGAAAAACATTAACACAGCATTATAAAAAGTGGGAACAA
This sequence comes from Lytechinus variegatus, assembly GCF_018143015.1. Lineage (NCBI taxonomy): Eukaryota > Metazoa > Echinodermata > Echinoidea > Temnopleuroida > Toxopneustidae > Lytechinus > Lytechinus variegatus. The sequence continues at coordinate 23,214,980 of NC_054755.1, read as the reverse complement.
CTAAAAAACAATTAAGAAGGATGAGAGAGGGATGGTTTTGCCCGGTTTCCACACGTGCGGGGTTGGCTGGTCTGTCTGTCACTGTAGACTGTCCTCTTTTTATTACTTTGCTTGTTACTTCTTTCCTTTTTTTTCTCTCTATTTTTTTTCTCTCTTTATTTTCCTTCCTTCTGCTTTTCTTTGTTTTTGTATTTTTTTTGTACTGTCTAATTGTTTTATGTCTCTTCTGTGTGTGTCTGTGTGGGGGGGGTGCACTCGGACCCTTTTCCTTTTTTTTATTGTAAATTTCATTCAGTTTAATCAATGTTGAGTAATAAATTTTTTACATAACTATTGTATGATTTTGTGAATTTATATTGGTTATAAATGGTTAATTTTTGTTATTGAATTTATCCATTGTATATGATTATGTTAATACCATGAGTATTTGTACGATGATTTGTATTGAACTGAATGATTAATAAATACTATTACAAAACAAAAAAAAAGTTATTTAAGTTAGGAAGCCTTTCGAGAAACGGGTTTAGTAAGATTGGAACTAACTCCGTGGTTGGTGGATAAAGATATGACCTAACTTGTCAAGGTGTTGAGAAACGGGCCCCTGATCGACGAGGCTCTATCCCTTGAATCGTTGAATTCCAAAAAAGGTAGCAGGAGTTTGATCACCCTCGACCTCCCGTTTGTGAGACGGACGCGCGGCTACCATACTGAGCCAACACACCGATTGGTGTGTTGCTTATTACTTGCTTGCTTTCTATTACTCTGTATATTGTTTTGAAAAGAATACATTTTGTTTTTGCTAAATTTAGTGATAATTTGTTAACATTAAGCCACAATGATACTTTTTATTTGTTCATTAAACTGATTAAAGGTCAAGTCCACCTCAGAAAAATGTTGATATGAATCAATAGAGAAAAATCAAACAAGCACAATGCTGAAAATTTCATCACTCGGATCTTAAAGAAAGTTATGACATCAAAGTTTCGCTATTTTCAACAAAATAGTTATATGAACGAGCCAGTTACATCCAAATGAGAGAGTCGATGATGTCACTCACTCACTATTTCTTTTGTTTTTTATTGTTTGAATTATACAATATTTCAATTTTTAAGAATTTGACGATTAGGACCTCCTTGCCTGAAGCACAAAATGTTAAAATAATGGAATTCAACGTGTTCAGGGAGGAATGAAACTTCATTTCCCATGTGACGAGAAAATAAAAATATTTCATATAATAAAATACAAAAGAAATAGTGAGTGAGTGATGACATCGATCAACTCTCTCATTTGGATGTAACTGGCTCGTTCATATAACTATTTTGTTGAAAATAAGCGAAACTTTAAAATGCCATAACTTTCTTATTTACATCCGATTTTGATGAAATTTTCAGTGTTATGCTTGTTAAAATTTTCTCTTTTTATTCAAATCAAGTTTTTGTTGGGGTGGACTTGTCCTTTAACTAATAAATGTTAAAACAATGAAGTACAATCAGCAAAGTTTAAGGGGCAGAGTTACAAATATCATTTATGAAAGCTTGCCCCCCGGGGGGTACCCAACTTTGATCCTTACGAAATTCCGCATTCCATCAGCAATGAAGAAGTACATCCATTATTTACTGTAAACTGATATCGATTAGAAAAATAACTTTTGATCCATTTCAATGTTAACCCTCTTACACCATGGCCATTTTCTCAAAAAGAAACTTTTATAGTGGTTTTAAAAAGCATTAACAATTCTATCATGAAAAGATAGAACTGTTTAAGTATGGGAGAGCGTGTTTTTTTAATCCTTTAAATAACATAAAACATAGAAAGTGAAATATGATACCATTTTCTGAATATTATGTCAAAATCACAAAATTTGATATTTTAATAAAAACGTGGAAATTTTTGCTTCCTCGCTTCGGTTGCTGCCCTCTATATACGTTAGTTGGTCTTGTGAAAGGTTGCTTTTTTGTGGTAGTCATATTAAATTGTATTATTAATTTCTGTACCGGTACGTGCGGAAATCCCCGCGGAGATCATGAAGTAAGTTGATGAAATCTTGAATTTAGGGTATAACCAGTGTAAATGATAATATCAGCAATATGAACTCTCAATCTGTTGTCTCCTTTTGTCTGTTTTCAGCTGCGAATATATTATAATTCTCACCCAACTAGGAATCTGTTAGAGTGTTGTCCCACTCGCTCAATTTTATGTCATGTATTTGGAGGGTCGGGATCGGATCGGGACAAACTTTTGCAGTGTGTGACTTCGCCTTCGTCGACTATTCCCGCCGTGTGGTCATGTGACTTATGTTACCCCTGTTATTGTCTACTTCTAACCCCACTAACCACATACTTTTGTTGGAAAATAACTTGCCAGGATGACAGGAATAATTTCAGGGTGACCAGATTTCACAAAACTAAAAGTCAGGAGTCACAATCGATTCGAAAAAAGCACGCTAGCTGCCACTCACACAAAAAAGAAGGCTATTGGCTAATGTTAGACTTGTAAAACAGGCAGTGTATAGGCCTACAGCCATACGCGTGTGTCTTTACCATCCAGCCACACGCGTGTGGTTATATCCAGAACACCTATTTGTGGATACCGCCACACGCCGCCAGTAAGTTCAGTAAAACTAAAACGCGTATGTAGGTCTGACCGTCTATATCACGATCAAAATAACCTCATTTCTTCATTAAATTCTTACATTCTAAACCACTCTGATTTCTTTAAATCGTTTCAATTTCATTCTCACCGTCTTCTTTCCTTGCTTTTCTTGTCGTTACAAAAGGCCGCCTGTTAAATAGCAAATTTCCACACTTTTTCTACTTGTGTCGATTCTCTACTGACTCTAGGCTATGTGCGTGTACGTGCGTACGTACGAAACTCGGGATTCGTGCATGCTTAACGCTTGGTACGAAAATTATTCGTACCAAACGTAAACGTAACCCAAACTGTGTATGTCTACTGCGCTGCGCTAACGCTGTATGGGTCTGCCACCGTACCGCGAAGGAAGCCAGAATCGACACAAGTAGAAAAAGAGAATTTGCTGTTAAACAGACGACCGTTTGTAACAAGACAAGAAAAGCAAGGAGAGAAGACGGTGAGAATGAAATTGAAATGATCTAAGGATATCAAAGGGGTTTAGAATGTAAGAATTTAATGAAGAAATGAGGTTATTTTGATCGTGATATAGACGGTCAGACCTACACACGTGTTTTACTGTTATTACTGGCGGCGTGTGGCGGTATCCACAGATAGGTGTTCTGGATATAACCACACGCGTGTGGCTGGATGGTAAAGACACACGCGTGTGGCTGTATACACTGCCTGTAAAATAACGTATATAATATAAGGAAAGGAAGGGAAGGTGAACGAAAGAATGAAGGAGAGAAAGAAGAGATGAGAGAAAACATGTATTGAGAGGAAAGAAAGAAAAAAAATGAAGGTAAAAAAAAGAAAGGAAAAGGGAAGATTAATAAATGTGTGAAAGAAAAAATTATAAAGGAGAGAAAGGAAAAAAGGAGGAACAAAGAAAGTATGAAGGAAAGAAAAATGTTTCCTTCTTTCAAAGAAAGAAAAAAAACGGTAAGGGAGGAAGAAACGGGGAAAGAATATAAGGGAAAAAATAGAAGGAAAATAGAAAATAAAGAATGAAAGAGGGAGGAAAGAATGAAGGGGGAAGATAATTTTTCAAAAAAGAACCAAAATAGAGTAAGGAGAGAAAGAATGAAAAGGAGGAGAGAAAAGATGGAAAGAAAAAAAGTAATTTAAAAAAGAAGAAAAGAAAGCAAAATGAACAGAGAGGAAGGAAAGGATGCAAGGAAAGAGTGGAAATAAAAAAGATGGAACAAAAAAAAGACGCAAGCCGGAAGGGTAGAAGGAAGAGAAAAAAAATAAAGAAAAGAGGAAAAAAGTTCAAACTTCAAGCATCCCCTATCCAATCATCTGAAAATATTAAAAATATATTCTAAAATGCATTTAAACATATATTTTAAAGATTGAAAACAAAATCATCATCTTGGCATCACACACATTGGACAAAGATACATTGAACCAAAAAGGCAAGCAGGCAGGGTAGAAGGATGAAGAAAGAACGATAGAAAAAAAGGAAAGAAAGAGGGAAAAATTCATACTTCAAGCAACCCCCCCCCCTAAAAAATCAATTTATATATTTGAAAGATTGAAAAAATGTTGTAGAAATGAATAAAACTTTAAAGTGAAACACTGCCAAACTTAAAACCGGGGCATCACACACAATTAAGCATCTCATCTCATTACAAGTACCTTCGGACCGATCACAACAAGACTCAAAACGAAAGCTGAAACAACTAGATCTAGTTATGAAAACTCAACAACTTCTCCAAATACATCATCAAATCAGTAATCCGAGAATCCATAATATAATTATGAAAATTTCCAGTCAATTTTGTGATTATTTTAGTGGAAAACTGTTTATCATGTGAGATTGTTTACACCATTGAGAATCTACTCCGATCCTATACAGGTTAGCATGCCTAGGTAACCTGCCACACAGCACAAGTTTATTATATTGTTCTCTCTGCTTTGTCTTCTGTTGGTTATTTGATGAAAATCCTTCACTTTTCTATGTATTATATTTTGTTCAATTTTCTGAAATACGGGACAAATAGGCGTCCCGGGAAGGGTTTGTTAGGGAACAGGAGCAAAATACAGGACGATCTTGGGAAATACGGGATATTTGGTCACCCTGAATAATTTTTTTTTTTTTTTAGAAAAGTCCTTCATTCAAAGAAAGTCAATATTAAGTCTAAGAGAGTTATTGATTAGACCTAGGCCTATCATTTTGAGAACTTTGATAGCTTTCTTACTTTGCTTGGACCACAAAATTTAGAAAGCTCTTAATTTGTCATTAAATAACACAAGATCTTTAAAAAAGTCCTAAAAACGTAATAAAAGTTACTTTAAAGTTACAGAAATTTCCCCAAACTTCTGAAAAATAACAAAATAGATTGTGCTTATTTGCCCCCAAAATACACAGAGGAAATGGTCCCTCATTTTGTACACTCATTAATGTAGGCTAGTGGCCCAAAAAGGCCTTAAATTGCCTGGGACTGTTGAGCTTTCCCACTTACATTGACAAGTGGATACCATGCGCGACTAAAAAAACACTTAAAAAGGCTGTCTTTTTCAAGATAGGGCACGTTACGTACGTAATGTAATAAGGGTGTCGAAAAACGCTAAAATAAAAGAAAAAAGGTATCTGTTTTGTTAGGAAAGCTGTCCGAGTTTAGGGTCAAATTTTAGGGGTATAAAATTTGAGACTGAAAGTTTTGAAGAGGATGTACTTTTTGCCCCAACACTACATGTTTAGAGTTTGATTTGCACATGGTGGGGCCGTATAATGAACCCAATGTAGGTAAAGGTAAAACCGACGTCCGTGATATTACATTTAAAATTTCACTGTACTTGTTTAGGGTGTCAATTCAGGGAACACTTCCCAAGGGTACAGTTTTGTTTCCAATACTTGGTAAGGGTAGAGTTCAGGGTTGGCGACTTTTTTGATTTTTTTAAAAAAATAAAAAAAATCGGATTTATTTGATTTAAATCAGATTTTTTTTATTTAAATCAGATTTTTTTGATTTTTTTTATTTTTTTAAAGTTCCTTCGAAAAAAAGGGTAATTATCCCCCCCCCCCTTACTCTTACAATGACATCAATATTGATGTTATACATTTCACCCCTAATATTGTTCTTTACCACATATTTTGTAAGTAAAATCCAGTAAAAATGGACAATCTAAAAATAAATTTGAGGAATCATGTATCTGAACTTAATTCTATCATACATAGGCCTATGAAGGAATATTCCATAGGGAATTCCCAGTGAGTAGAGAAAATTCCCCTCTGGGATTTTTCATTCAAATATTTAAAAAAATCCAAGAGAAAAAATCCCTTATCAAAACTGCCAACAAACCCTTTGCCAATTACTAGTATTCATGTATATTGTAAGAGAAATAATTCAAATCAATGATTTTTTCAATTAGTCACAGCTTTACAATAGTCAAAGAGAGACTACAACTGTATATGTTAAGGATCTTTTTGATAAAAAGCTCTTCTCTTGCTACAGATATAGATGCAAAACTCTCAGTTTTGGAGAACAATATAGGAGATAGCTTAGTCAAAGGGTGACTATACTACATTCTGTTACTGTGATTTTTTTACATTAATCTACAATTTTTATTCCCATATTCTCTACAAAAAAATCTGTTTGATCCATGAAGTATGAAAAAAAATCTACTTACTTTTAACTTAAAGGATAAAAACTGCAAAACTGCTTAAATTACAACATATGTATTACAAAAAGAAGTATTTTATTTTAAATGAGACACAGCTTACAACTGCCAATGATTGTAACTGAAGTACCTGCATCTTAACGTTAAAATACAGTGTTAAATGTTTATTCTGAGTTTTGCAAATTGTTGTTATAGAGCTCTTTCCATTATTACATGCAGATACAAAACTTCCATTATTTGTAGCACTGAACATATAATGGGCTGCAGTGACTTAAAAGGTTTATAAGAGAAAGCTTTTCTCAGCAGTCAAATTATGACTGTACTACATTATGTTAATGTGATTTTTATAATTATGTTATTCAAAACATCAAATGTATGATAAATGTAACAATACGAAATAAGAGGCATGTTAAATATGTTGATTACATGCAGGTATCATTTTTTTATTTTACATGACAGAAGTAGTTATGTGTAGGCGAAGGATCAAAACTGGAAAACTGCCAACAAACCTTTTCTCATCGACTTTTATATATTATATTTTTTTTTTACAAACTGCTCTCTGAAAAGTCTTTGGATTATGTGAAAACTTTATGTTAAGAAAGAAATTGACTAATAATAACTGACAAAGAATGTAAAATTTCAGAAGAAAAACTCGACATAATTTACAAAAAATGAGTACCTATTGACAACATACATCTGTAGTTTTTAAGGAATTACCTGATTTTATTAATTTGATTTTAATTTGTTTTAAGTAGATATGAAGACTTTGTTGATCTTTTATTGATATAAAGTTAATTCAAAGTTTTTCAGTTGACTTGAAGAATTAAAACTGCATTGAACAAATACTTTGTCCATGATTTGTACATGTTTCAATGGAAGTGATTTAAATCAATGATTTTTTTAAAAAAATCATGGTGATTTAAATCGCGATTTAAATCACGATTTAAATCAACGTGATTTAAATCCGCCAACCCTGGTAGAGTTTCACATGCCAATACTTGTTAACCCTAACTAGGCTGGGCTTTTTTTCGCTGTTCTGTCCTGAGATCTCAGCCGCCGATCGCGCGGGCGCCGCAAAAATTTGAACGCTGCCGCAGGCCTGCCAACTTCTCCGGTTTTTCCGGAGTTTCTCCATTTTTCAGAATTTATAGCGGCCCAAAAGCGGAGAACTCCGTTTTCTTTGTATTTCAGATGATTTTCTTTTTTCTTTGGGAAATGACGCACTTTCCGTCTGCCTGCGGCTCTCTTTCTCTCTCCCTCTCTGAGTCCTCTCAATGTTACATTTACGTACGTATGCACGTGTGTCGGATCGTACCATAGAGTTATATACTACGCGCGCGTACGTGGAGTTCAGAGTTCAATGGATAAGAACGCGTGATGGGCCTGTGCTCCGTGTGTGCATATACGAAGCGCAACAAGCCACGGCCAGCGCGCTATTTATCTGACAGCAATCGTGTATATTGACATTGGACAGTTCGCCCGCGATCCCGAGGATTCATAGCGCGTGTAGTGCGAATGTAACTCTATGCATACGATGCAGCGCTTGCGTGCCTCCGCTATACTATACTTCTACCGTTCTGGAATACCGTGTGGGAAATGGATTGTTTCGCCAGCTGAGGGTTTAGAAACGGTAACATTTGAAACTAATATTTTGTCCTCATATTTTTATATGTGCTTTGTGCTTAGTGAGCTAAATGCTTTGGATTTTACAAGTCTGCCGTTTCAGTGCCGATTCTTGCAAACTTTTAGACCCCTGCTGTATTTTTTTTAGTCTGTGAACTGTCATGACTGTGTGAATGATCCATGATGCCAAAAGCAAAAGGGCACACTCAATAGTTTTGCGACGTTAACAAAGCTAAATTTCCCTGTATGACGTCATCTAGTACAAGGGGAGAACAATTTGCATTTTGTCGAATATGTAGATGTGACATTAAAGTTGCACATGGAGGAATAAGAGACCTTGATAACCATGTTTTAACAATTAAACATCTACAAAATGAAGAAGCTGAGAAGAAGGCAGCCCTAACTTCAAACAAAATAACTACCTTTTTCCCCTCTTCATCATCAGAAAACATTGCAACAATAAGTGCAGAAGTGAAATTTACTGACTTCTTAGTAGAGCACAGTTTGCCATTGGCAGCAGCAGATCATGCAGGGCCCTTATTCCGTCAGATGTTCCCTGATTCCAAAATTGCCAAAGAATAGAGTTGTGCCAGAACCAAGACCTCACACATTATCGGTCACCTCGCAGATTGTGATTCATCTAATCTTAGAAGGCTTGTTTTTAAGGTGAAATTTCCTAAATGTCCTCCAGCTTCAAGGGGGCTCTGCCCCCTTGCACCCCCGCCGGGGTCTTGCCCTTGAACCCCACAAGGGGCCCTAAGGCGGGCCCCTTGACCCCCGCCGTTGGGAGTTCGGCTTTCCGCGCGATTCGTGGACTCCTTTTTTCCATTTTCAAATGTTGGCAGGTCTGCGCTGGTAGTGTGCGATGTAATCTACAAGGCTGTATGGTAAAATTTTCCAAAATAATGAGATTTTATTTTATGAATTAATTATGCTAATTTATGCATAAATCATACTTTTTGCTCTAATTCACGAAATAAAGCTCCTAGAATGCTATTTTTTGGAAAAAAATATTCTTTGTAGCATTATTAACAATCACAATTAAAAAAAATCAGTTTGGAAATCAATTTCTTACATATTTTATTGTTTTATGAATTCCTAATGTATTTCTTTGTTTTTCAACCTTTTGTTCTTTTTTGTTTTTTCACCATATTTATTGCACAACCTTTTTGAAGCATAATTATGCTAAAACCATTTGATTTCAGCTGTTTTGTTTAAAGCAAAAATAATCATATCCTTATGAATAAGATGAGAAAACTCAATTTGCATTGACTTTGTACACAAAATCACATTTTGGAACAGTTTTTGGTCTGATATGCACTTACAAAATGTTGCGTAATTTCGGAACCGCGTACCCGGGCAGCGCAAATTCTGTCTCAAAAATGCGCGAGACTTAAAAGTATAAACTCTGTGAGTGGTGCGGTCAAATGATCACAGAAAATGTTGAGGGGGGTTGATTCAACCCCCCCTCCCCCCGTTCCGTTTAGGGTTAAGGGGTGCATTTTCAGAATATGGAAAACACATGTTAAGGGTGCTTTTTGAGACCCCATGGTCGCACATGGTATCCACTCATCATTGGAACTTGGAAGTGCCCCCCCCCCCTCGGAGGAGCCGTGGAAACATGTCACATTGATAGACCATCAACTCGGCTGCCAGAAAATGTGAAAATACAGCTAAATGTAACTAAACGCTCAACCACTCAAAATATGCAAGAACACTTAGAGCAAATTCACGCATGACTATTCGTGTACATGCCCAACAGCACAATCTAGCACCCATAGGTCTTTGATTTGTGACATCATATATGAGCTGCCTAGTATATTGTATTATGTAAAATGATATGCATAAGTTTCAATGGTTCAACATTAGATCTGGACCCCTATGTGTTTTTTTTCTTTCCATGATGCAAGTTTAAGTATGAAGACTAAATGTCTGAGGATATGTTTTCTAATAACTAATGCCAAGATGGCAGAGAAATCATTGAAAATTTCTTGTTTATGAAAATAACATAGATCTAGCATTTTGCCAGTTTTACAAAAGGTCCTAATCATCAATACCATCATTGTTTAAGTTGAAATATGCTATTTTTTTGCAGCCCTCTTACCAACGTGAAGAATATCAACAAGCTGAATGAGCTTGAAGCGGAATTTGGCGTTTCAAGTTCTGCTTCATGGCATCAGCAATACAAGGATAGTGCATACATCTTTATCGGAGGGCTGCCCTTTGAGCTGACAGAAGGCGACGTCCTCTGTGTGTTTTCCCAGTGAGTATGGTTCTCATTTTGTGATTTCAAGTCCAGTGACCAGTAGCACGTGTTAATGTTGTTAGAAGCACAATTTAGATTCCGTTTCCTAGCTCCAAAACCTACGGTATTCTTGAGTTTACACAAATAATTGGGTGGTATTCTAAAAAGTTCTTATCTCCATTCTTATCTTTCATCTTTTTTAAAGAGATACATGTTGAAACTTGGAAGCTGCTAAAATCATTACAAATTGGTATTCTGAAAATCTTCTTAACACGTTCTTATCTTTGTAAGGATGGCCCCCTTCCCACCTTCAGCACACCTGTTTTTTTTTTAATGTTACCAATCAAAATACACTTTATAATATTGGCAGTTTAACCAATGGAGAAAAAATGAAAAGGAAGAAATAGAACAAAAAGGTAAAATACAAAGGGAGAAAGAATATGAATGAATGAAAGAAAGATAAAGAAGGGAGAAATTAAAAGAATGAAAAAGAAAAAAATAGAAAGAAAGAAACATAGGCAAAAAAAAGAAACAGAGAAGAGAAGTTGCTTAAATTAAAATGAATTTAGAGTTCTTTATAGAGAGCTCTTGTACTGTCAAAAGTGGTAGCATACATGTATGTTGTTGCGCAGCTGGGTTGGGGCATATTAGCATTTATTTATTTTATTTACAGGATACATTTTGTAAATGCCATTAATACGAGGTATAGAGTTTTTTGACAGAATAAACACCAATGTCACCAACAATTAAAGGGGGAAAGGGCATGAGTGGTTTTCACACCTAAGATCTTTGAATTATGAGGCTATGACTTTCCCATTTCACCAGCCAAGATGACTCGCTGGACCATTAACCCTTATTTAACTGGGGGGGGGGGGGTCAATATACTGGTCTGAAATAGCCCAGATGAAATGGGGTTAAGAATGATATGCAATAAAGAAGAACTGAATATTTGGATGTTGTTTGAAGGTTTGCATGGTGGCATGTACAATTGCTGATGTGGTTTACGGTACACCATGTGGAGTGTTATAGAAGCAGTGGATAGAAGAAGAGAGGAAGTGGATAGGCGAGAAAGTGGAGATTTGAGAATAAAGTATTCTTTCTTGAGAGTAGTCCTGAAAAGGACTGTAAACCAGAAGGAATGTTGAGTGAGAACAGCTTGAGTAGTAGAGCTGATGAGGAGATGCTGGCTTGCGTCGGCGAGTAGAGATGATGAGTAGTAGAGAGACTCGACGTTTCGGACAGGTTGACTGTCCGTCTTCAATATATAATAGTGGTATTCTTCTTTTTATTATATATTAAAAAATCTCGCCGACGCAAGCCAGCATCTCCTCATCAGCTCTACTACTCAAGCTGTTCTCACTCAACATTCCTTCTGGTTTACAGTCCTTTTCAGGACTACTCTCAAGAAAGAATACTTTATTCTCAAATCTCCACTTTCTCGCCTATCCACTTCCTCTCTTCTTCTATCCACTGCTTCTATAACACTCCACATGGTGTACCGTAAACCACATCAGCAACTGAATATTTGTTTTCCACGTACCTTAATGGAAATTGTGGTCACATTTACTGCAATATTTGAATTAAACAAAAAGTCCAAAGTCACAATTCACAAAGGTAGTTTTGAAAACCATGGGTTGAACCCGTGGTTTATGCAGATTTCCTGTATAAATTACAGCTATGCTTATTTACTGCATATATTAAAAAATCTCCAATGCTGATGCGTGCTTTTGTCACATTGCGGCAAATGGACGCCGGTTGCCATGCTATTCATGGATCCACTTTTTGTCTCACCTGCATAGCAGAGTGAGACTATAGGCGTTGCGTTTCCGACGGTGACAGCGACAGGGGCGTCAACATCAAATCTTAACCTGAGGTTAAGTTTTTGAAATGACATCACAACTTAGAAAGTATATGGACCTAGTTAATAAATCTTCTCCATAAGGTTAATCAAGTATTACTGAACATCCTATTAGAGTTTCATGTCACATGATTAAGGTCAAAGGTCATTTAGGGTCAATGAACTTAGACCATGTTGGGGGAGTCAACATCAAAATCTTAACCTGAGGTTAAGTTTTTGAAATGTCATCATAACGTAGAAAATATATGGACCTAGTTCATTGAACTTGGACATAAGGTTAATCAAGTATCACCAAACAGAGGCATTCCACTTGTTGAAATAATGAGTCCACTTTTCAAACAGTGGACTCATGAATAACATGGTGTAGTTAACCATGGCAACAGTCGTCAATTTGGTGCACTGTGACAAAAACGAGCATCAACATGTACATTTTTTAATATACATGGTAAGTAAGCGTACTTTATACAGGAAATCTGCATAAACCATGTGTTCAACCAATGGTTTTGAAAACCACCTTCATGAATTTGGGCCAAAGAGTCAGGTCATCATGTCAAGTAATGGTTGCATGGGGATCACATTAGTGTGTGACAGGCTTTATCCCTGCTTTACTCTGCTGTCTTGGATTGCAAAGCGATCCCTGCCACATCATTATTGAAATACAGCTTGGAACATTTTGGCCTAAATTCACAAAGGTGGTTTTTAAAACTCTCGGGTGAACTTGTGGTTTATGCAGATTTCCTGTATAAATTACACTTATTTACTGTGTATGTTTAAAAAGTCCAATGCTAATGCACACTCATGAATAAAATAGCGTGGATAACCACAGAAACAGGCGTCAATTTAGCACACTGTGACAAAAGCACACATCAGCATTGGACATTTTTTAATATACAGTATATGGTAAATAAATGTAATTCATACAAGAAATCTGCATAAACCATGGGTTCAACCGATTGTTTCAAAAACCACCTTTGGGAATTCGGGCCATTAAGCTTAGCAAACTCTTGAGTCACAAATGTTCCCAATCTCTGTCAACTTTTTCCCCAAATATTTTCTTGATTTGTTTTCCCGTTCCATGTAGGTACGGAGAGATTGTTAACATCAACCTAGTGAGGGATAAAAAGACGGGAAAGTCCAAGGGATATTGCTTCGTTGCGTACGAGGATCAACGGAGCACCATCTTAGCGGTTGATAACTTCAATGGCATTAAGGTATGTATGCAGTAGGGAAGAAGTTGCAATGGGGCCTGGGGCAACTTTGCCCCCGAAATAATCAGAAGAGCCTGACCCGCAGAAAATCCCCATTCAATGCGATGTTACAAATTATCCAATGTTGCAAATTTCAGCAGTAGATCATGAAAAGTAGTCCCCCGAAAATTTGAAAAATATATATATATTTGTTTTGTCTGGACTATGCTAATATGGGTCCCATTTTGTTACAAAATGCCATTGTTAAAAGCTACTGACATGGTGGCTGGAGATTGGCTGGTGTTTAATTGTCATTTTGTATGTTACTCATATCAAGCTTATGAAAAGCGATTCTGCATACATGTACATGTATGGGCATTAGATTTATATGAGCTATGTTGCTCTTATGCCATTTTGTCTTATTCTCTGATTATTCAGTGCTTGCACTAAAGCAAGCCAGAGTAGAAATTAAGGACTTTCCTTGTTTCTTTTCTTCTTTTTTTTTACAGGGGGGTTGAGGGGGTGACCTCAATGCTATTTGTTATTATTTTTTTCTGGGACTTGTTTTTGTTTGCAAGCAACTATAGTTTTGCACTGCTTGTTTAATTAGTGCTCTCTATTTCCCGAAGATTGAATATTCATAAAAATCTTTTAAAAGCCGTTATGATAATTTCTTCATGACAAAATAGCGAATCACATCTTAGCATAGTAGCTTATAACAGTTGCCTTGGTGATGATTTAAACTATTGCGTCCTCTGAAATGGTGAGGGTGCAATCTCTGTTCAAGCTACTTATCATTAATCTACCTAGTATCCACTCCCGCATACACTAGAAAGTACTTCTATTCGCCTACCAATGTTTCCATCAGTTTGCTCCATTGTATCTCATTGAATTGTTAACACCATATAAACCTGACAGAATGCTACGTTCAAGTAAAAAGTCATTATTACAGGTCCCACATACTGTGACAAAGTCATATGGGGAAAGATCATTTTCACATGCAGCTGCTATTTTATGGAATAACCTGCCAGAATATCTTAGAAACATACAAACCAAATGAAAAGTTTAGAAATAGCTTGAAAACACATTTATTCACCATTTTGTAAACAATGTAAGAACCCAGTGCTCTACCCTCCATCTCCACTCCTTTTGTGAAAAGTGCTTAGAGACATGCAACTTTGCTTATGTATTTTGTGCTAAACAGAACGTTTCATTATTATTATTAATCACGGAAATGTTTAGTAAGTATAGGACTTCTGTAAGCTACTAGACATTAATTCTCACCAAAATTTACGCTCTCAGCCAATCATTTGGAAGGTTTTTTAGTAGCTTATATCAGTTGTCATGGTGATGTTTTGACTGTATTTTGTGTTGTAGCTGAAGGGTAGGACACTGAGGGTAGACCATGTGAACGAGTATCGCAAGCCCAAGGATGATGATGATATCGATGATGCTACCAAGAAGCTTAGAGAAGAAGGATGCGCTCCCAAGACACCTCCAACATCCAATGACGAAGAGGAGGAGGAGGATCTAGTGCTTCCAATAAAAGGTAATTCAACAAAATTGAAGAACCGCTAATGCCCCCCAAAAAACATTTCATGAGGAAATGGTGACCATCATGGATTTTGGGCCGGCAAACTTTTTCTTGGACCTGTTACAAAAATATCCCTTAAAAGTGCTCAGTTCGAGTTCAGGTATAACAGTCTGATTTTTATGAGAACGGACTGGCATTTTTCAAAGAAATTTCTGATCTTCAATTGCTGATTTAATACTCTGTAATTATACGTTCTCCTGAAGATTGTTTTTGTTCAATTCTGTAAACATTCTCTTTTCTGTTGTTATCAGAAGCAGAATTTATCTTAAAATGTTCTTATGCTATTTTTGTATTTCTTGTTTATCAGGAGATGATAGACATTCTGCAAAGAAGAAGTCAAAGAAAGAAAAGAAGAGAAAGAAAAGGACCCGTGACCTTGATGACAGAGCATCAACTCCTCCGGTGAAAGTGAAAATGGAAGAAGATGAGGACTATGGCAGACAGAAAGAAAAGTTAAAGAAAGGTGATAAGAAAGAAAGAAGAGCTGATGAAGAGAAGTATCATACGTCGAGAAGGTACGAAGATGATGAAACAAAGGTTCAGAGAGATCGCAGCAATCGCTGGGATAGGGAACGGGAGGACAGACCAAGGATGGAGAGAAAGGAGAGAGAAGGAGGGTGGAGGGATATGGACGGAGAAAGAGAAAGGAGGAGGGATAGAGAGGAGAGAAGAGAGAGAGACGACAAGAGTGAACATAGAGATAGAGAGAAGGAAAGAAATAGGCGGGACAGGGACAGAGAAAGGCAACGGGATAGGAGAGATGTGGATGGGGAAAGGGAGAGAGATAGAAGGGATAGGTATAGATGAGGTGGACAGTTTGTCTTCCTAGAGATCTGTGACATTGTGGTACGGTCAGCTTGATACCCTGACATGAAATCAAGGGTTCAAGTCCTACCTCACGTTGGGGAAAGGGTAGAGAGAGGAGTACATGTAGATATAGATGAGGTGGACAGTTTGTCTTCCGAGAGATCTGTGACATTGTGGTTCAGTCAGCTTGATACTCTGATAAGACATCAAGGGTTCAAGTCCTACCTCGTGTACTGCATGTTGTCGGTGTCATAGCAGTGTACGTCTACTTCTTGAAAGCACGCAAGATATTTCATGATTGTAGTCAATCACTCGCTAGAGTGTTCTGTAAAGAATTTAGTTTTTGAATTCCACGCTAGACCTGCTTGGAGTAGTAATTTTAGGATGTTAGGGAATGAGCGTGCAATACAATATCATTGGGGATACAAGCTTGAGCTCCCTGCCCTTACCTGGTACGTGCACCTCATGTGGTTTGCGTGTGGGGGAAAAATAGGGCACATTCTTGTTCCACTGTGAATGTACCAATATACATGATCTGGGGGCCCGTTTCATAAAGGACTTGCAACCGTTGTAACTTTGCCATTATGGCAACTACCATGGTAAACTTGATTATGATTGGCTGCTGAGCCCTGTTACCATGGTAGTTGCAATTATGGCGAAATTACAACAGTTGCAACTCCTAAATGAAACAAGCCCCTGATGTTCTTAAAGTCGATATTGGATGAAAGAGGGTGAAATTTCTAAAATGAAATATATGAAAATCCGAAATGGCTGCTTAACCTTGCAAGAACACTGCAATTGTAAGCCAGCAAAAAAAATGTCCAGCCTTACATAGGTTCTTATGGGTATGCTGAACATGTTGTTGCAATTGAAGGTGTGCAACTGTTAAGCGTACAACCCTAATACTCAGGGGGGAGTAATAGCCCATCAACATTTTTATGATTAATCCGCTGTGCAAATTTTTTTGGCCGCTCACAGACTCACTTTTTTTAAACTTTCTATTGTCTCATTTTAATCTTTCCAGTAAGATTGAGTCTCTCAATGGGTTCTTAAAAGGACAAGTCCACCCTAACAAAAAGTTGATATGAATAAAAAGAGAAAAACCCAACAAGCAAAACACTGAAAATTTCATCAAAATCGGATGTAAATTAAGAAAGTTATGACATTGACGTTATAAATTTTCGCTTAATTTCACAAAACAGTTATATGCACATCCCGGTCGGTATGCAAATGAGAGGACTGATAACATCGCTCATTCACTATTTCTTTTGTATTTTATTATATGAAATATTCTAATCTTCTCCTCGTCCTGTGAAACAAAGTTTCATTTCTCCCTGAACATGTGGAATTACCATTGTTTAACATTTTATGGTTCAGTCAAGTTGGTCCCTTTGGTCAAATTTGTAAAAATGGAAATATTGTATAATTCAAACAATAAAAAGCAAAAGAAATAGTGAGTCATGGACATCATCAACTCTGTCATTTGCATGTGACTAAATTGTGTATATAACTATTTTGTGAAAAACAAGCAAAACTTTTTTTTACTTTACATTTGATTTTGATGAAATTTTCAGCATTATACTTGTTTGAATTTTCTCTATTGATTCAAATAAAAATTTTCCTGGGCTGGACTTCACCTTTAACAATGTCTGAAGAAATGCTTACATACAATATTTTGTTTTGATACAAGGCCAGATTGAGATGGCAAGCTTCTCTGTATCAAACAATGTTTGAATGGCAGTGAGCAGCCATAGCAACCAGAAAAAGTAGATGATGATGAAGTTTTATTTCTTTGATAAAGGAAGTGTGATGATGATCAATATGTAGTACTTTTATTTCTAGCAGGCATGATATTTCAATTTCAATAGTTCCATTTCCCCTTCAGCACTGGTCAAAACCTTTTCATGATATGATTAAAGATGATGATAATAATGATAATTATTGTAATTATATTTGACGATATGTGATATTTATACGATTCCATGACATTTGCTCCTAAAGAAGGGGGCCAACATTAAGCCAAGCACCTCAACCCTCACCTTTTATCATTAGGAAAATTAGCGGATGTGCAATTGTCGCAGGAGAATATGCTGCATTACCATTTATATTGAGCACAAATCCATCTTGTTAGGTGATCGTGGAGTTTGCAGGCCTGTTGTTAACTATGAATACTTAGGGGTGTTGCAAGAAAATATTTGCAATCGATTGCAAATATTCTGTTGCAATTATTTTACAATTGACACATCCCTTTTATCTGTAGCAAATGATATTACACTACAGAACGAAAGAAGGGGGTTTTGGAGAAGTATTTTTTTTAATTAGTGGAGGGGACATAAGGAAGTCTTTCCCTGGTACTTGTTATTGCTGATGAATAATAACCTTGAAGTATTTGTGTATATGAAAATTAAGATTCCTTGTTTAATTGAATTGTTTTACAATGTTTTTTTTTTTCAATAATTTTTCATTCAGAAGTTCTGATTCATTAAAACAAAATAAAAGTGGTATCCTTTTGTCAAGAATTTATATTTTTTATGTTGAGCATTAGTATTTCAATAAACGCTGAAATTATGAGGAAATGTGCGGACTTCCATGCTGATGTTATCCGTAGTTAAGGGAAATGAAACCTTTGGAACAAGTAGGCTTGTGCTGAAACAGAAAAATCGAAGAAATAAGAACAAAGAAAGTTTGAGAAAAATCGGACAAACATTGAGAAAGTTATGAGCATTTGAATATTGCAATCACTAATGCTATGGAGATCCTCACATTGTCAATGCGACAAGGATGTGTGATGTCACTGATGAACAACTTTCCCTATGGTGGACTATAAAATACCCTCGAAATGTCTCTTTTTGCTTTTTCTTATGATGATGCAAACTCTTTATCCATGATGTATTCTTTTAAAATCTGTATTACATGCCCTCCTTTAGAAAGAACACATGATCTACTGATAGATTTGATAAATGAGGCAATTTAAGTAAAATATATACTATAGTAATGGGGAGAGTTGTTCACAAGTGACATCACACATCCTTGTCGCATTGCAAATTTGAGGATCTCCATAGCATTAGTGATCACAATATTCAAATGCTCATAACTTTCTTATTATTTGTCTGATTTTTTTCAAACTTATGTTCATCTGTTTCTGTGATTTTTCTGTTTTCACAGAAGCTATGTTGTTCCAAAGGTTTCATTCTTTAATTGAAAAAAAGATGTACATTAGGGTGTTTCTGTGTGTACATTTCATTAAAGTTCCGGGTGGGTCAGGCTTGATATTTTTTTACAGCAATGAAAGGACAAGTCCACCCCAATAGTACCTAAATTTTCATAAAAAGAGGAAAATCCACCAAGCATAACACTGAAAATTTCATCGAAATCGGATGTAAAGAAAAGTAAGTTATGACATGATTAGCTGATGCTTAATTTCACAAAACAGTTGCGCATCCCGGTTGGTATGCAAATGAGGGAACTGATGACATCACTCACCATTTCTTTTGTATTTTCTTATAGGAAATATGAATACAATTAAAACAATGAAAAACAAAAGAAATAGTGAGGGACATCATCAATTCTCTCATTAGCATGTGACTAAATTGTGCATATAACTATTTTTTGAAATATAAGTGAAACTTTAAAATGTCATAGTTCTCTTATCTTACATCCAAATTTTGATGAAATTTTCAGCATTATGCTTGCTGTAATTTTCTCTTTATTCAATTTTTTTATTCTGGGGTAAACTGAACCTTTAAAGCTATAAGCAGTGGGTATGTGAACTGCATTTACTAGGGTGTGCGTGGGTGAGGGTGTGTGTGTCTGGTATACCTACATGTGTGTGAGGTATGCAGACCATTATTAATAATTAATTAATAATTAATTGAATGGTACTCATGATGTTGCTGCCCTTTACACCAGGGTTGGATGGTCAAAAACAGATAGTTTTGACGATCTTTTTAAATGAAAAACAAGGTCGTTTTTATACCGTGCTTCGGGTGTCTGGGATGAGTGATTCGATGGAAATAACTCGCTAGATAGAATGGATGATTTCAAGTTCAGTGTTGGCCTTGGTGTTGGTGTTAGTGTTGAAATTTCGATTGCCTCCCCTAGCTCCGAAACTTATTAAGAGTTTGTAAAACTGATCCAGATCATATTATTGACATCTCTGCAACTAGTGAGTGACTTTTCGGGACCATCCTCATTTTATGTTTGGTGTTATAATCGTGTAAAAATTGACCCAACACCAACACCAAAAGGTCAACACTGAACTTGAAATCACCCAATGAGGTCTTATGTGTATCATCATTTACTTACTACACAAAAGAAATACAGTTCTTTGACATAATTAAAAGGAAAGAAAGAGAATGAGTCATAACCTATGTTATGCAGGGCCTACTGGTATAGTTTCCTAACTGAACCCTGGGTAAATAAAACTATTATCATCATCATTATGAATAAGAAATATATATACCATGTGAGTAAACAAAGAATTGACATCTCCCGAATTCCCCAATTTAAAGGGATGGTCCAGACTGAAAATTTCATTAAAAGATTTTGAATCGGATAATAAATGACGAAGTTATTGAATTTTTAAATTTATCAATATTTTGGGAAAAATTTGATCAAAATCTGATAACAAAATTGTCGAATTTTAAAAATTTGCATTATTCTGGTGAAACAGTTCTAGGCATGTCTTTATGAATATGCATTATGTTCTTTTTTATTTTTTGGTATGAAATTAGGTTTATTAAAAAAGATCCTACCAAGAACTAAAACAATTGGATTGACAACTAATTAAGTGCCTTAGTTAGTTATCTATTGCTGCAACTTACATGTATTTCATCCTGATAGAGACACATCATTTACACATGTAAGAAAAAAATGAAAAAATTGTGATTTCAAGTAATAACATAAGAAAAGGAAAGTGCGGATGTGACATCATCAGCCCATCTAATGAATATTCATGACTGTTTTCACAAAATATTGCTAAAGCTTAGAATTCAATAACTTTGTAATTTGTTTCCGATTTTGATGAAATGTTTAGCGTTTTGCTCTTTTGATTTTACTCTATTTAGATATAAATACATTCAGCTCATAGCCTCCCTTTAAGTTTTCCTTTCAATGTATGTTCACATTTCATTCACGTGATGGACGGTCTCGCTGAATAGCTGAAGTACATCGAACTGCATGCGAGCTATATGGGCGAATCATTACGTCATCGATATATTTACTCTTAGTTTGAGTGTGCAATGTGGACGTTTGGGGCGCAAGTGTGAGGGTGTCAAGGCCTGCATACATTCGTAATTCCGAAGCTTCGTTATTCCGAAGGTTCGGATATTCCGAAGGTTCGTTATTCCGAAAGTTCGTTAGTCCGAAAACGAAATGAGGTTCGTAAATCCGAAGGTTCGTTAGTCCGAAAACGAAATGATTAACGAACCTAATTTCGTTTTCGGACTAATGAACCTTCGGAACAACGAACCTTATTTCGTTTTCGGATTAACGAACCTTCGGAACATCGAACCTTATTTCGTTTTCAGATTATCGAACCTTCGGAATAACGCCACAAATGTTCGGATTAACGAACCCTTCTACGTTTTCGGATTAACGAACATCGAGGTATAGGCAATTTACATGTCAATGAAATGACATTTTCTCCAACAAAGTGGTGTACCTTCATTATGTCAAATCATTTCACACCCTTTTCTAAAGGGGAAAAATAGTCATTATGAACCATTAAAAATGAAGTTTATGCATTTTATGTTTTTTGTGGCCGCTGCTCCTTTAATGACGTCAGAAATTAAAAAAAATCTAATATAAAATTTCTTTAATCTCCGATGGATTATCATCGAACCATTACGAATATGTTCAGTATCGTGACTATATATATTTCTGCTACAAACATTTGTGTTCATGTCCAAAGAGCGTCAAATAAGCATCAATAAATGCATTCATATCTACTCTGGATATCCAGCAAACAATTTGTAGACTCGACAAATCAAAGTCTGCTAATAAAAGAATAACAAAAGCTGCCCAAAATCTGTGAACAACTGATAAATTCAAGTTGACCATATACAGTAAACAGAGTATTGGTTGCCAAAAATCGTCACAAACCCAAAAGTTGACATACCATGTTGTGGGAGTAAATGTAATATCTTAAAAGCTTGTTTGCCACTCACCCCCCCCCCCCAGTCTCTTCCTTAAAGGACAAGTCCACCCCAACAAAAAGTTAATTTGAATAAAAAGAGAAAAATCCAACAAGCATAACACTGAAAATATAATCGAAATTGGATGTAAAATAATAAAGTTATGATATTTTAAAGTTTCGTTTAATTTCACAAAAAAGAGACTGGTGACGTCGTCCACTCACTATTTATTTTGTATTTTATTAAATAGAATATTCTAATTTTCTCCTCATTGTCAAATAAAACAACGATTAATTCCTCCCTGAACATGTGGAATTAGCATTGTTTAATACTATATAGTTCAGTCAAGTTGGTCCCTATTGTCAACTTTGTAAAAAAAAAAAACCAAAATGAAATAGTGTATAATTCAAACAATAAAAATAAAAGAAATAATGAATGAGGGACATCGACTCTCTCATTTGCATGTCGCTGAGTTGTGCATATCACCGTTTGGTGAAAAATAAGCGAAACTTTGAAATTTCATATTTTTACATAATTTACATCCGATTTTGATGACATTTTCAGCGTTATGTTAGTCTAACTTTTTCTCTGTTTTCTCAAATCAACATTTTTCTGTGGTGGACTTGACCTTTAAGTATTTTTTTTCATATAGGCCATGCTGTGTCCAATCATCTTTTTAAAAGTTGACCACATCACACACATCCTAAAAAAATTGTTTTTTAATACACCCCGACCAACACCCATTAATAGATAAAATAGTTTATTAAAAGACCATCCCAGCCAATCACCGAATTGTGATCAATTATTGCTAGATTCTTAAGAACATGCTTTGATTAATCTTAGATGATGCAGACCTATTTTGGTGTATTTAGTACGTTTTTGCAACCAAAATACGGCATTCAGTTTTTTCTTTGAAAAATACGTTTTTGTAAAAAAAAAATTAAAAAATGTCTCTATTTCATGAAACTTACACAAATGTGGTTATTAGATAAATGTAATTTTAGGTAACTTTTTTTTAAATCATATTGTTTATATAACCAGGGTGAGATATGAACATGTTGTAATGTTTTTTTTTCCATCTGCAAAAACAGTACGCATTTTAACTTGCATGCAGCTTGTGCGCCGCGATGAACGAGTGCGCCACGCATTTTGTTATGAAATACATTTTTTGGGAGGAAAAATACAGTGTTTTTATCACAGAATACAATTTTTCATTCCCAGACGTTGGCAGGTCTGGATGATGACCATTGGCGGCGGAAGCAAAAAATTTAAGGAGGGGACAACCAAAAAAATTTTGACAAGCCAAAAAAAAAAAGGTTCTCAACAACAAATTTAGGGGGGGACCGTCCCCCCCTCCTCAAATTTAGGGGGGACCGTCCCCCCCTCCTCAAATTTAGGGGGGACCGTCCCCCCCTCCTCAAATTTAGGGGGGACACGTCCCCCCCGCTTCCGCCGCCTATGATGATGACACTCTAATTCATTGAAGAGGTGAATGAAAAAGAAATGATTTACTGAAAAACGCTTATCGTGGATTCTGCTCCATTTGGAATAAATTAAAGTCTTCATTTTTTAATTTGAAAAGTGCATTCTGCCCAGTAATACAAATGTGCTTGGAACTTACATCATTTTGGCATCGGGAACTAGGGGGCTAGGGGGTATGGGAATAGACCAGTTCGCAGTTACTTCGTGAACAATTTTGGTCAAATGACCTTTCATTTCTTTCATTATGATAGGCAGATTTCAAAGCAAGATATTACATCAGCATGTCTTACATAGCAGGATGAAGAAATTGAATAGATCAGGTGACAAGAATAGCGCACAAATGAACACTTTATGAAGGTATTTGTTGCATTCTTACTTTGAATGCATGTCTTAGCATATGTTGCACAATGTACTTGGCAAACTGTGAAATACCAGTCGTTCGTGGATGCATTGTTGTTGTCTTTGGATTTAAATGAAAAACAATTCAAAAGAATATATGAATAATCAAGACATCGAAGTTGGTGCTTATCTCATTAAATTCTAAACCACCATGTCACTTAAGTACAAATGAACTTCCTCTGATCATGCGCAGAAAGGAACTACGAACTGGCTTTCATATACGGCTGCAATAAGCCTGTTCACAGTTGTAAACTGCACACGAGCATAAAAAGGTCATTTGAGATAAACCATGAAGGTGGCTTTCAAATTCACTGAAATAGGCACTTGTGATATGATGATTATTCATACATATTCCTTTCAAAATATTCACTTTATTACATCCAAGCTGAAGAGTAATAAATAGAGCCTTCATAATCACTGGCATTTGACAATAGCCTAAACAATAGTCAAATGTGCCAAAGGCAGACAATAAAACAGATTTCCAAACTTCATCCATGATGTACTATTCTAGTCACCTGGTCTATACAATGCCTTTTGTTCTTACAATTTGAATACTCTACCGGTAAAGCTTACACAACATCTACATTTGGAAATGATAGTGCTTATCCCAATGAAAAATCACAAAGGTCATTTGAGAAACGTTGATCATGAGCTGACCGTGAACTGGCTTGTAAATGTTACCATCTTGAATATCTGACAGTCGCAAGAAATCATTTAGTATATCTTAATGAAACGATTATAGATATTTAAATGATAGTATTCCATTCATCATAAAAAACGAACAAATAAATGAGGTAAATTCAAAGTTACCATATACAATCTACATGGGAAATCTTTTTTTAAATACAATATTGGTAATGATAATCTGGAAAATAATTGTAAAAAATATTACATGTGAGTGAATTAGGAAGTTGCTATATAGAAATGAAAGAACTATTAGTGCTGCGATTTTAACAAAGACCGGAAACTGAACATCTGAAATGTCTGATGTAATTAAATACACCAGATTGAAACACGGGAGCATAAAATTGGGGGGGGGGTGCATCACAACAAAATAACAACCGCACAAACATTAACGATAACCACTACAGGACGAAGAAAAAAGAACGAAACCTGATCATCAAACTTTTTATGAAGCTTGCACTAATCATGTCAACTACTTTATTTGCACACTTTGATGAGTCAGTCACGTTCCACGTACAGATCGGAGATCGGGGGGGGGGGGGGCATTTACATTGACGAGTGGATAACATGCGCGACCAAAAAAAAAACATGTAAAAAGATGCCATGTTCAAGATAAGGCACGTTACCTATGTAACGTAATAAGGTGTCAAAAACACTAAAACATTGAAAAAAAAGTATCTAATTCCGCCAGGAAATCGTGTTAAGAGTCAAATTTGCGAGGGTGTCTAAAATCAAGACCGACGCCAGTGACATATAACAATAACAAGTGGAATGCCTCTGGCCGTCTCACCTGCATCACGCGGTTCAATATAGCAGCAGTGTTGACTTTGAATACTACTCTAACTCGCACAAGATGTTCAGTAATACATGGTTACTCTTATGTCCACTTTTTATGAACTAGACCAATAAACTTACAGAGATATGATGGTTATTCAACAAAAAACCCCAACATGGCCAAAGTTCATTTACCTTACATGACCTTTGACCTTGATCATGTGACCTGAAACTCGCACAGGATGTTCAGTGATACTTGATTACTCTTATGTACAAGTTTCATGAATCAGATCCATAAACTTTCAAAGTTTTGATGGTAATTCAACTGATACACCCAATTCGGCCAAAGTTCATTGACCTTTGACCTTGGTCATGTGACCTGAAACGCGCACAGGATGTTCAGTGATATTTGATGACTCATATGTCCAAGTTTAATGAACTAAACTAATAAACTTTCAAAGTTATGATGGTAATTCAACAGATACCCCCGATTCGGCCAAAGTTCATTGACCCTAAATGACCTTTGACCTTAATCATTAGGCCTGAAACTTGCACAAAATATTCAGTGATGCTTGATTACTATTATGTCCAAGTTTCATGAATCAGATCCATAAACTTTCAAAGTTATGATGGGAATTCAACAGATATCCCCAATTCGGACAAAGTTCATTGACCCTAAATGACCTTTGACTTTGGTCATGTGACGTGAAACTCATGCAGGATGTTCAGTGATACTTGATTAACCTTATGTCCAAGTTTCATGAACTAGGTCCATATATTTTCTAAGTTATGATGATGACATTTCAAAAACTTAACCTCAGGTTAAGATTTCAATGTTGATTCCTCCAACATGGTCTAAGTTCATTGACCCTAAATGACCTTTGACCTTGGTCATGTGACATGAAACTTTAACAGGATGTTCAGTAATACTTGATAAACCTTATGGCCAAGTTTCATGAACTAGGTCCATATACTTTCTAAGTTATGATGTCATTTCAAAAACTTAACCTCAGGTTAAGATTTGATGTTGACGCCGCCGCCGCCGCCGCCGCCGTCGGAAAAGCGGCGCCTATAGTCTCACTCTGCTTCGCAGGTGAGACAAAAATATCGTTATACTCGTTCGGGGAGTCATGTCCGGGAATACTTGCCAAGAGTATCATTTTGTATCCAATACTTGCTAAGATAGGGTTTCACACGTCAATACTTGTTAAGGGGTGCATTTTCAGAATATTGATAAAACGTGTTTAGGGTTCTCGAGACCCCATGGTCGCGCATGGTATCCACTCGATGGAAGTGCCCCCCCCCCCCCCGGGATGATACGGATATGCAAATTGATTGTATAACCTGAATGCACCGCAGACGTCCTAATTACAGATCTGATTGATTAACTAAGTGGGTGTTGCAAGAAAATATTTGCGATCAATTGCAAATATTCTGTTGCAAATTTACAACTGATAGATCAACATAAGCTGTAGCAAATCAGATTATTATTTCAAGGAGCAAAATGGCGATCAATCACTAATGTGCAATTATCTGCAAGAAATATGATTAATTTATGTATACACATGTTGTAAAGGTGAAGGAAGCTCTTTCCAAACCAATCACTGACTAATGCGGGGTGCCTCAGGGATCCATAATTGGTCCATTGCTCTGCACGCTATACAGCTCTCCAAATATCAGCATGGCCTGGGTTCCGTAACATAAAGATAAGCGATCAATCGCAAAATGAACTAACTAATCAATATCAATGTTACATGCGTATTTGGTTTAGAATACTGACCAGGGACCAATCAGTGCGCTTCTTTCATATTTGCAATCCATCGCAAACCTTTGTGTTACGGAGCCCTAGATGCTTTATGCTGATGACACTCAAATGTATTTAGCATTCAAACCACATAATCTATAGAATGTTGCAAGCAGGATTAATGTTTATCTTGCTGAAGTTCTGTCTTGGGTGTCTTGGCCGGGCCCGAAGAAATAGTTTGAAAATCAAACCACAGAAGACTGAAGTGATTCATTTTTTTTTTCATCTAAGTTTAATCCTGCTTTAACACCAACTTGTATTGAAATAGATGGGGTGGATGTATATACACGAGACAACCAAAGCACGCAACCTGGCGTTCACATGGATCAACACCTTCAATTAAAAGAACGTTAGGATTATGATTCAATCTGCAATGTGTTCACTGAGAAGAAATGCAAAAATTCGGAATTACTTGTGTAAAAAGACCACTGAAATGTTGATTCATGCTTTTGTTTCTTCCAGAATTGACTTTTGTATGCAATTCGCATTTACATGGCCTGCCTGAAAAAAGATATAAAGATTCAAACAGTGCAAAACAGCGCAGCCAAATGCAGACTTATCATGCGTGCTAAAGGTAAAGATCCCATAACGCCCCTGTTGTTGCGCTTGCATGGGTTGCCTGTACAGAAGAGAATTGTTTTTAAGATAATACCAATATGTCATAAAGCATTAGTTAGTAAGTCCCTATTGTATCTGATTACTGAATATGTCCCACAAAGATATCTCCGCTCTTCTAGCCATTTTTAACAACGTCTATTGTCAGTTTGGTGATCGTGCCTTTCAGTCAGCAGCACCTGTACTGTGGAAATAAACTGCCTAATAATCTGAGGGCCATCACATGTACTTCAACCTTTCTCAAATCTTTAAAAAACATACTCGTTCTCATATGTTAGATTATTTTTATATAGGAAAAGCACCATGTATGTTACAATGTTTTGTTAATTATTCATTTAGTATTTTTGTATTTTATTCTCAGTATACCTGTATTAGACTTAATTACCTCTTTTGTACAAGCGCATAGAGATTCCGTCGAATATTATGCGCTATGCATTTATTATTATTATTATTGTCAACTCGAATTGCATCCAATGAATGACCTAACACGTTTCGGTCACCAAACCATCTTGTATGAAGTAGAGAAATATTACGTCCGGGTCATCTTTGGGGCAGGTCATGGGGACGAGCATCCCTTCAACTTCATACTCATCTTCATCGGCAGTATAGAATCTAAAATCTTTCTCTTCGAATGAAGAGATTATGACTTCTTTGATATCCGAGGTGATGTTATCCTTAAAGATTTCCAACTCTGCCCCCATCTTGTCCGCTTCTTCACCGTCGCCGTTATTCCTCAGGGCTGCAATCTCTTCCTTTTTCCTATTTACCAACCTACACATAAATACAAGAATTATTTTACCGTTATTTGAAAACGAAATTTACCGCGTCACTAGGTGAGTAAACTTAAGTTCACCCCCAGAAAAATGTTAATTTGAATAAATAGAGAAAAATCCATCAAGCATAACTTTACACTGAAAATTTCATCACAATCGGATGTAAAAAAAAGGGGAAAAAAAGAGAGAGATCTGGCATTTTAAAGTTTGACTATAACCTATTTGACAACATGCATCCTGATGGTCCGATGAGGCGACTGGTTATATGTCACTCCGGCACTATTTATTTTGTATTTTATTATATGAAATCTGAAATATTCTAATCTCCTCATTCTCATGTCATGTGAAACAAGTTTTCTTTCTCCCTGAAAAATATGGAAATACCTATATGGTTCATTCAAGTTGGTCTTTAAAGAACAAGTCCACCCCTTTTGCAGCAGAATAATGATTTTGAATAAAAAGAGAAAAATCAAACAAGCATAATTTTCATCAACATCGGAAGTGAAAGAAGAGATTATGGCATTTTGTATTTTAAGGTTTCACCATATTTCACAACTTAATACGTATTCTGGTCAGTATTCAAATGAGGGGACTATAATGATATCGCTCACTCGCTCTGTCTTTTATATGAAATGTTCATTTTTTCCCCTGATTCTCCTGTGAAACAAAGTTTTCTTCCACCCTGAACATATGGAATTGCCATTATGATTCATTCAACTTGGTCCTTATACTAATTGAAATATTGTATACGTCAGTATACAAGCAACTGCAACCATTCAACTGCACAAAGACAGTGATGAATTCCCCATTAACAGAGGAGTGCGACAGGGAGATACTATTTCACCCAAACTGTTCAACGCTGCACTGGAGGAAATAATACGTAAAATAGACTGGGAAAGTACAGGGCTAAACATTGATGGCGAGTGTCTCCATCACCTAAGGTTTGCCGATGATATCATTCTAATCACTGATGATGGCCTCAAGCTAGAAAATATGCTCAACGATCTCAACACTGAAAGTAACAAAGTAGGGCTGAAGATCAACATGAAAAAGACAAAAGTAATGTTCAACAAATTTGCTACGGAGCAAAGAATCATAATGGATAATTCTGATATCGAGAGAGTATATCATTATATCTACCTTGGGCAACATGTCAGAATGGATCATGAACAACTGGAAGAAGTTAAAAGGAGGACAAGAGCTGGATGGATCGCTTTTGGGAATTTCAATGACATTATGAAGAGCAATATGCCAATTTGCCTTAAAAGAAAAGTCTTTAATCAATGTGTTATACCGGCAATGACCTGGTTCCGAAACCTGGTCTGTAACAAAGAAAATGGAACAGAAATTAAAAACCACTCAACACAGTATGGAACGTATAATGCTAGGGATATCAAAACGTGATAGGAAAACCATACAATGGATTAGGAACCAGACTAAAGTAATAGACGTAATCAAAGCAATTAAATCAATGAAATGGAGATGGGCTGGCCACCTTGCAAGATCACATGATAATAGGTGGACCAAACGCATCACAGAATGGAGACCATGGCTAGGATCACGAAATCGGGGTAGACAGAAATTGAGATGGAGTGACGAGCTCACAAAATTCATTGGTATAAATTGGATTGCGTCAGCACAAGACAAGCACCTTTGGCACCAACTTGAGGAGGCCTTCGCCCTGCAGTGGGCTGAACATGGCTGATATGATATGATGATGATATGATATACTTCAGTCAATAAAAACAAAGATATAGTAAGGGTCATCATCGACTCATCTCGCATTTCCAATTCATTGAAGTTGTGCATACAAAATAAAAAAAAAAAAGAATCAGGAAAGAGCAGAGTAAACATAAGAAATGTCCAACTTAATTTTTTTCATACTTTTGGCTTCCCATACTTAAACCACAACTTTAGACCCGAGTTTAAGTTAAACGTGACTTCAGAATACGGGCCTTACAATCTACGCTAATTATGAGCTACTCACCGACCAACGTAACTTCTCAGCCATAACTGGTAATCTTTCAAGGCGTATGGCTGGGCGGCTTCTGCCAGGTGAGGCATCTTAAGGGTCCTAACTGGGTCCTCGGTGGCTGCTGGTTCGTCGTCTTCTGCAGATTTGTTTCCGCCGATCAGTCCCTCGTCAATGGGACTTGGTACTTCGTTCACTATCTGTATATTACAATATATATAGTAATGAATAATAATGTAATAAATGATAATTACAATAGTGATATCTTATTTAGCGCACATGCCGTCAATTTTCCCTTAATCTTGTGACCCATATTGTGTATTTAGTTGTACATGTCGTAACGACCCCCCCCCCCCCCCCCCCGGCCCCCACAAAAAAACACAACTAATAATGATTATTATTATTATTATTAAATTATCATTCATTGTACTGAGCCGTTCTCAAATTCTTACCTGATTCGACAGGGAAATGCGGGGGTGGGGAATGTTTGTGATATAGTATAATGGAAAAAATTGAACTTTAATTGTCTAGCTGCGATTCTTTTTTCAAGCCTATCGTAATTATTTGACACACTGCTGGACGAGAGCTGCATTTTTCTACTCTTCCCATATAGCCTACATTTTGACGTGGTGTCGGAAAAAAAAATCTTGCATGGGGGAGGGGGGGGGGGGGGGGGCAAATGATCATTCATCGTGCTGATCAGAATTCGAATCCTCACTCGACAAGGAAGTCTTAATGATGTTATAAAATGTGAACTGTATATAGTGACTACGATTGTTAATTGTTAATGTAATGTTTCAGTAGAACGAAATAAGTATACAAAACTCTCTGTATAATTATAAAACTTTATTCTAATTATTAACCCATTGTTACCCACCTCCATTTCTCCTTATACTCTGAATACGTCACTGATTCAAAATCTCGATATCCTCAAGACATATTAACCCCCAAAGTATTAATGATAGTATATTTTTTCATGCTTTGTATTTTTATAAAATTATTCTATTTTGATACTGTTAATTTATGTTGTTTTTTATGTGAAAGTTCTGTACAATTCAGCTCTTGCTGCGAACAGTCTTTGAATGAAATACCATTATTATTATTATTATTATTATTATCATTCTAAATGAATTATTTATACGATTTCTACGGAATTCTTTTTAATTTTCTCCCATTAACACGACAATGGCCTTTATTGAGTACCATGCATACATTTTTATGCAACGTTCGCTGCTGCGACCACCAGTACATCAATCCCGTATAGATCAATCCCGTATAGATCCATGCAAGATCTTCCAAAAGGCCGGGGCACATTTTCCCCAAGGAAAATTGGACAAGCAAAAAAAGTTTTCATCCAAAATTTAAGGTCATTTCGTTCCGGAAAATCTGACAAGCAAAGAAAAAAAAAGGTCCTCGCTTTTAAGGGGGACACACTTATTAAAACGACAGATGTACATTACAGATTATACCTCTCATGCAAAGGGGGGCGTACGGGACGGATCCCCCCCCCCCCGATCCGCCAGTGCCGTATACTTACTTTTCCTTTCAATCTAAGTAAGGTTTTGCCGGCTCCAACCGGCTCAAAGCTCCAGGCATCAGTGAAGAGTTCTTTGCCTGCAAACAAAAACGAATTAAAAATGGAATCCAAAAGAGGAAGAAGCAAAGGCAGTCCTCATGTTACTACTCAAATCTGGTCAAGTTCCTTATAACTTGGACCTACTCCACATAATTGTACCGGTTTATTTCCAATTCGTCTAATGCCAATTCGTTCAACTGCCATACCATTTGTATGGACTGAGTGATGTGAAGTGGATGGAATTGAAATGAATAGACCAACTCGTTATGAGACGAAATGGTGATTAAACGAAATGATGATTGGACTAAATGGTTGTGAGACGAAATTTTGATGGACTTTTGTGATATAAAAAGGTATAGTTTCGGTATTATAACACAATGTCATAATGAGGATCTCTCGAGAGACACTATATATCCCAGCCAACAATATAATTGGACGTTATCTGATCCGGAACGTGATGTAACAAATATTGGCATAGATGTTCAGACAATTGACGTTTTATGTTAGAAACAATGGAAAAATATGGATCTTAAACTTTCAACTTTATAGGCGTATAACAAAACATTTTAAAATTCAGAACGATATACGGACATCCAGAAATCCTTAAGTCTGTCTATACGTTCATTAAGCAGGAGCTTCCATTCCGTCTTGCAAGCACGTCCAAAAACCTTTAAAAATGTTACTACTACTACTACTACTACTACTACTAATAATAATAATAATAATATATATATAATTAAAATTTTTAAAGGTTTTTGGACGTTGAAGAAGGTCTATATGACCGAAAATTTGGAAGATTATATGTCTATTCACGGCGTTTCCATAGTGACGCCGACGCAGAACTCTTTGATTTATATAATTAGGCATATTTATAATCAGTCTCGTAAGTGTGCCCTGTACTCCTATACAATTTTCCACAGGGGGGGGGGCAAAACCGTCCGCCCAAAAAATTTACAAGCAAAAAAAAAGGTCTTCAATCACAAAAAAAGGATTTTGTACCCAAAAAAAATCAAGCGCGTCCGGGGGGGGGGGGCAATAAAGGTCTTCAACCTCGTCAGGGGGGGGGACAAAAAAGGTCTTTCAAGCTCATCCGAGGGGGGGGGGGGCAGGGATACGTCCTTTGCATGGGTTGTGGCTCGTCAGGGGGGCAGACTGCCCCCCCCCCCTCCGTAGTTACGCTAGTGCTCCTATAGCTATTGCTCTGGTGACACGGCATTTGCATTTTAGAAATCTTTAAACACACAAGAGGTTTTTCAAGGACTTCACTGTTTTGGTCTAATTAATGCGAACCCCGCCACAGATCAGATTGCCACACCCCTCTTCATGATGAGTAGGTCTATTGAATATCAGCGAGCCCAGAGAAATAAACTCTATTGAATATAACACTTTATAAGAATTCCTTTTGCAACAGCCATCCAAAGTGAAAAAAAACCATGAAGGGTATAGGGTTACGTTTAGGTCTATCGGAGTATTTAAGGGATGGTCTAGGCTGAAAATATTTTATATTATTACATAGAGTTCACTGAGCAAAATGCTGAAAATGTCATCCAATCGGATAACAAATAATAGAGTTATTGAAGTTTAATATTCATTAGGTTGGCTGATGATGTCACATGTCCATTTTCCGTTTTCTTATCTAATTACATAGAATCATATTATTTTCATTATTTCATACTTATGTGAATAAAATGTCTCCCTCATAATGAAATAAGTTGCAGCAATGAATATCTAATGCACTAAATCAGTTGTCAATTCATTTTTTTCTAGTTCTAGGAGGAAAACAAATTGACTAAGCCTAATTTCATATAATAAAATACAAAAGAACAATTGGAGATGTGACATCATCAGCCCACCTAATAAATATTCATGACGACTGTTCTTACAAAATATTGGTGCACTTTAGAATTCAATAACTTTGTTATTTGTTATCCGATTTTGATGAAATTTTTGGCATTTTGCTCAGTAAATTCGAAGCTATACATACTTTCAGCCCGGACCATCCCTTTAAGGCATAGGCGGCGGAAGCGGGGGGGGGGGACGTGTCCCCCCCTAAATTTTAGTGTGGGGGGACGGTCCCCCCTAAATTTTTTTTGATAACCTTTTTTTTTTTTTTTTGCTTGTCAACTTTTTTTCCTGCGTCCCCCCTAAATTCACGTGGACCCCCCCCCCCCCTGAAACGTGTGTTGTCCCCCCCTTTTTTTTTGCTTGTCAGAAATTTTTGGGTAAGCAACTCATATAATTTCGGTTGATAACCTTTTCAAATTTTTTACCTGTGTCCATCCCAAAATTTCAGGTGGAAACCCCCTAAATTGTTTGGCTTCCGCCACCAATGCTTTAAGGTCTATAGCAGGGGTTCTCAACCCGGCCCGCGAGGCTCTCCTGATGGGTTAAATCACTTAAGTCACAATATGAAACATAGCTCAATATGATTACATTGTGTATCCATAAACCTAACCGTAATAAAAGTAATGGCAGTCAAATTAATTTGACTTAGTTTAGCGAAGTCTTTTCTGTCTGTTCGATCTATTTTGTATTAGAAGACCAGCGCTGTTCTCATCATGTTTGGATCTACATAATACAGGTGTGAAAGTGCATTTTCCACAATGAACACTTTCAAGAACTAACTCATTCCGAAGTACCTTGACAGGGGCCGCGGAACGGTTTTCAAAATGGGGGGCTGGCCATGCAAAAAACCCACAATCATATGGTCATTTTTACGTTTTTGTACATGGTTTGGAAAAAATGGGGGGGGGGGGCCGCTTCCGCGGCCCCTGCTTGACCAGTGAACATTTTGCACCAGTGCCTTCTTAACTTAATAATTGTTGCTGACAGACTGTCACTTTTCCCATATTTAAGGTGACTAGGAGACTGACATCCTTTAGTATACTACAATTTTGTTACCATTAATATTGACTCTCGCTGTAATTTGAAATCTTTTTAAATTTTGTCTGCGTTCCATATGAAACTGTTATACATTTGTTGGATTAAATAACCTACTCCTAAAATAAGGGCCAGATTGCACAAGAGCACCTAGGACCCCGACCACAAGGGTCTTTGCGCTTCGCGCACCACTCCATGCACCCTGGCCCTTTCAGGTTTACTTGGATTCTCATCTGGCCCTTCAAAGAAAAAGTTTGAGAATCCCTGGTCTATAAGGTCAGGTGAGGGTTAGGGTGGCTGCATTGTCGCAAGAGAAACTCTTAATTTCCCCTGATTCACAATGAAATATCGAAAACATAGCAGAACTTGAACACTTTGAAATTTGTGCATTTTCTGGTGGGGTTCATTAACTTTTGGGCATAGCTATATAGGTTTTAATTTAAATACAAGCATATCCCCTTGAAAAACGGCATGCATTACTAATAAACAAAACAAATAGAAGAATGACATATATTACCAAGAAAAATGTCCTTGTAGATAATCATTTTGATGTGATGCGATCTTGAGCTAGTCTCTGAGACGGATTTCCAGCACTTGTCCGGATTTGGTCTGAGATAAATTCACAAGTCTTTACAGTTCGTGGTATATACGATAACCCACCTGGGTGTAGTCCGAAATAAAACCTTGCAGATCCCTATTGCTAGATTATTAGGCGGTTCGCTGTCCACATATTCATACGGCGCCAATGGGATCCTCGGTAATAATACGCCTGCGTGATCCGAAATAGGGACGACTAGCTGAAGCAGAACGCATGGATTTGGATGGTCGATTGCTGAAGTTTTATCCTCAATCGTTTTTTTTAATTATTATTCTTATGGATCACTCGACCCAGACCAACCAACACATGACGTCTCAATGGCCTTAAAAAATGTGGGTTTTGTTTTGTTTGCTGTTGATGTTTTTTTTTTTTTTTGGGGGGGGTATTTCTGTATTCATATCCGATCTCTCTCTCCAATTTCCTTATTTTTCTTTTTTTTTTGCCTTTCCTTAATTGTTCCCTCTCCTCTCTCTTCCTTTCCCTTCTTTGATACTATATTGCCGTTCTTCTATCCTTTTCCTTCCCTCGCCACTCTCTTCATTTATTTCTCGTTTCTTTCTTTCCCCTTCACTGTCTTTCCTGTCCCTTCTCTCTCAATTCTCCCCTCCCTTTTCTTTCCATTATCCTTCTCTCTCCTTTTGTCCCTTCTCTCTCCATCACTCTCTCTCCCTTTTCTTTCCATTATCTCAGTCTCTCGCCTTTCCTTTCCCCTGTCCCTTCTCCCCCCCCCCCCTTATCCCTTTCTCTCCACTCTCCCTTCTTTTAATGTTCTTTCTACCCTCTCCTTTCTCTTCTTGCCCCTCTAACCTTCCCCTTGGCCCGGCTCTCAGCCCAGCAACAAATCGATTTGAATCGAGGAACATTAGACAGAACAAAGTTGAAAATTTCCTCAAAACAGGATGTGAAATAAAAAGTTGAGAACTTATAAAGCTGACTAATTTTGATGCGAAAGTGGTATGCAAGTCACAGGTGGCGGGTACGGAACTGAGGGAACCGACGACATCAGTCACCCACAATTATCTTTGTTACACGAAATTCATTTTCTTTATTTATCATATAAAACCTGTTAAAATTCCTTTGAACATTTGGAAGTGCCATTCGTCGATCGTAAGCCTTGCGAATCAACGAAGAACTTTTTGTCATATTTGGAAGAATAAATGAGAAAATGGCTACATTTCAAATGAAATAAAAAAGAAATAGGGCGAGTGTGACTTCGCGTTATCCCTCATTTTGCATACTGACCAGGATGTGCATGTTACTTCAAAGCATTATGCTTGATTATTTTATCTATGCATCTCAAATAAACTTGTGTTGGGGTGACCTAACCATATGTAATCAGAAATATCATT
Source organism: Lytechinus variegatus (assembly GCF_018143015.1). Classification (NCBI taxonomy): domain Eukaryota; kingdom Metazoa; phylum Echinodermata; class Echinoidea; order Temnopleuroida; family Toxopneustidae; genus Lytechinus; species Lytechinus variegatus. Next base: position 23,178,368 of record NC_054755.1, on the reverse strand, counting down.
TTATACTCTACAAGCTTTATAGCTTATAATCGATCTTATCACGGCCCCTACTTCTTGGGTATAATAGCCCTAGCTATATCAAAACCTGCGAGTAAAAAAAAACACCTCAAAAATCCCCTATTCAAGAAATGAATCTTATAACATGTCTGGAAAGAGTATTTTCTCCCAGATGTGATACAATTACCAATTTATGTGGTATGTCTTCATGCTTGGATAATCAGGAGGTATTCTGCCAAAGTAAGGCATGACTGCAATTACTGGATCAAGATGTCAGTGATGCCATAATCCTACATTAGTAAACATTTGCAAATCCGTTTTCAATTATATTAACACGAGAGTTGACACTAAAAATGGTTCATTACACAATTATAAAGTAAATTATTGAAAATGTGTTTGAAAGTGGATATCAATGCAACCCTTGTAGAAATACGACATCATTGACATCTGGATTTATTCATTGCAGTCATCATGCCTCGCTTTGGCACAAAAAGCCACAAAGCAATATTTACAACACTGCAAAGAACACCCCCCCCCCCCGACCATCCAAGCGTTGACACATACCACATAAATATGGTATCAGATTATTTCGGAGAACATATACTCTTTCAGGCCATATTGAATCTGTGTTTATGACATACATGTATTTTGTCCTTAAATTGGGGATTGTGAGGAGTCAAGTTTTTTTGTTTTTTTATACTCACACGGTAGTGGTCTGAATTTCACACTACAATGAAGAAATATGGGTTGTCTGTTAGTAGTAACAGAAAATAAAATTATGCTAGACTTCTCTCAAGCCACCTGTGTTTGCATACTAACCTACACCTCATCTAGACTTTATGACACTGGTAAAAAAAACAATTATGAAAATCAAGGCACAAATATTGTTTCACTTTTTATATATTTTTATTATTATTACTATTTTGCATGGCAAATATATGTATATGGCTTTTCACACATACACCTGTTCAGCATGTGTGTTATTGTACCGGAGATTGTCTGAATAGAAAATAATTAAAAACCAACTTGTTTTCTTAAAGAAGTGACAGGGGAGGCATTATTCAAGTTCTTTAAAAAAATAAAGTACTTCCCATTCTAACTTGCTTCATTTGCTTGTAATGTATTTTATTGAAAGGTCATATATCTTAAGAAATTGCATAAATTGTACTGGATTTTAAGGCTTACCCTTTTCATTGTGCTGTCATTTTCTTAGAGCTTATCACAGTGCGCCTTTCTTGTTCTGCTAACATTTCAATCACTACTTAGACAATGCATAAATAATTGCTTTTCATCAAGATCACAAGCATATAATTACCAACTTAAAACATTTCGGGGAAAAGGCAGAGATTGTCGAAAGCTAAATGATCATACAGGCTTGTCCATCAAACGTGCAAATTAGTTGGTTTGTGGACACAGGGAGCATACATAAATAATACGGACCCCTGGGCCCGGTTACACAAAATGATACAATAAATCATGGGAGTTGGCTCAGTCAATTGTTTATCTGTGTCACCCTGTTTGTGTTTCGTGGCTCAGGTACCAGGGCCTTGTCTCACTAACATTCAAGTTTGATACGATGAACCTCATCTGTATGGCAATCCATCCATGTCAGAATTTACTCCGCAGGAAGTTTGCACAATGTCCTTTGTAAACAATGGAAGCACACTGAATTTTCAAGAAAAGGATGAACGTACCGATATACAGCATGTCTATGTTGAACAGACATGCCTATTATATGTTGATGTTGCTGGCTTTCCATGGGTGCGGTTAGAAAAGAAGTTTGTGTGTAAAATTACATGCGATTTGGTTCAGAATTCCAATCATTAAAATCACAACCAGGGTTCCGTAACACTAAGGTTTGCGATGGGATTACAAATATGAAAGAACCGCACTGATTGTTCCCTGGTCAGTATTTTAAACCAAATGTGCATGTAACATCGTTATTGATTGGTCAGTTCATTTAGCGATTGATCGCTAATCTTTGTGTTACGGAGCCCAGATATGTTCTATACCCTCTGGGAACAATCTACATTGCATGGTAACCCTGTATGAAGAACAGGGGCTCCGTCTTGAAAAGAGTTACGATAGATCCAATCATCGCAACTCTGGAAAGCCAGCAATGTCAACAACTAAAATACATGCTTGTTCAAAATATTTTCTAGAAATGATGAACATGCGTACATTCAGAGTTTTCCTGACAATTCTGTACGCTTCTCGTTGTTTTCATAGGACATTGCACAATTTCGTACAGAAAAAATTATGATATTGATGGATTTCCCATATTCTTGAAATTGATTGGATCAATCGTAACTCTTTGTAAGACGGGGCCCAGGATTCTACATGGTGGGATTCTACATGGACCTTCAAAGCTGGATGTACATGTACTAAATTGCACCTTTTGGAGATTTTTTTTTAAATAGCGGAAATATAATTTAGTCCAATTCGAATCAATTCATGGAATGATATACGGTATATATAATATACCATTTACGAATCACCAGAAAATTTCTACAGAATCTTAAAATGTTTACCAAACTTTATTCACATATATTTAAGTAGCCAAAATTGGCATTTTTGAGGATCAGACTCTACACTGTAACTTACATTTTGCGGATTTACAATAATTTTGCAACACAAGGTAAGAGTAAAGCAGCTCTACCTATGAAGGCTTGAGTGGTTCTGCTTAATCACTGGTATAGGTCATCAAGTGGTTCCCTCACACTGAAGTGGTAGACCAGCATAAAGCTTTATCTGAGATATAATAATTTGAGATCAATACCCCCCTCCCCTCCCAAGGTCCTCTTTCCTTTCGGCCACAAGTTCAATTCTCAATATTTCCCATAACTCCATGATTCAATGTCTCTTGATGACTGGTTTTTCATTGAGATGTACGTCAGAGAGAGTGTTTGGTTGTCCGATTGCTTTTCCTCCGGATGGTGACGACAAAGAAAGTGACGGAACTTGGTGAAAAGGATGTTTCAATGGAATAACGTTCTGGGCACGAGATGGAGGTACTGCATTCGAAAAAAGATCAAAAGGGGGAAAAATTAATGGCATCAACTGAATTACAATCATGTACTGCAAAATGTAGATAATAAACAGTGACTTCACATTCTCCTACAACACTGCTCCTGTCTGGATAGCTCAGAGGGCAAAGAGTTAGAGTTAGGATTTCATTTCCTTGTGGGCCATTTTTCTCATGAATTCTTATTTACCTAATACTCAGTCACAAAGATCAAACAGGTAATATGAGCAAATATTACCTGTTTGGTACTTAACTATTGTTACACAAGTCCACTGACTAATCAGTATTCGCTCAAGTAAATGCATTTGGGGAGACTTTTGCCTGTTACTGGGTCATTTCAAGGGTGGGCCGTAGTGGGAAATACCAGTACTACTAGTAAGTGGTAAATAGCACCTCAAAAATATTTTAGGAACATGCATGTAGTCGGCCATGAAGGGAAATAATGTACTTTTCAGGTACCACTATTGCCCAGATATTTCTTAAGCACATTCTTGCATTTCCCTCACTGTAAATCTTAAAGGACAAGTCCACCCCAACAAAAACTTTATTTGAATAAAAAGAGAAAAAATTCAACAAGCATAACACTGAAAAATTCATCAAAATCAGATGTAAAATAAGTTATGACATTTTAAAGTTTCGCTTCATTTCACAAAACAGTTATATGCACGTTATATCTCGGTCAGTATGCAAATGAGGGAACTGATGACATCACTCACTATTTCTTTTGTATTTTATTATATGAAATATTTTAATTTTTTTGTCATTGTCATGTGAAATGAAGTTTCATTCTTCCCAGAACATGTGGAATTCCATTAATTTTACATTTTGTGGTTCAGGCAAGGAGGTCCTAATCGTCAAATTCGTAAAAATTGAAATATTGTATAATTCAAACAATAAAAAAAAGAATTAGTGTGTGACTAGGCCTGGGACTTTCGGGTTTTTTTCTCTTCGGGTACCCGTGGCAATTTTCGGGCGGGTACCCGAAAATCATGTCGCTCGAAATATGACTGGTGGAAAAACCCCATTGGTGACGTCATCAAGCCAATGCGATGCAAGCCAATTTATGAATGAAAATATAGTAAGCATGCGCATTGCAAGGCTCCCGTGCGCCACGCATTATTCCATCGAAACAAGTCTGCAATACTCTGTCACCTCGTACCAAAATCGACCTAGAATTCCACTTTTCTATATTTTATATGAATTATGAAAGGTATTCTCAGAGGATCTATTTTCTCACCGATAGCGCACAGGTAAGCAAATTTTTATTACTTCTTGCTTTTCCGTCAAAATCGTACGAAGTAGCGTCGATATTACATCGTGTTCGTGAGTTTGTAGAATCTATCGCTACGTGAACAAAGTCAATTGATTTCCGGGTTTCGGAGCGTCAAATGCGCCAGCCAATCACGATCGTGTTACCATTTTCGGTTTATGATGGACTGAAAATGGTATCAAGAACGTGATTGGCTGGCGCCTCGTATGCTCCGAAACCCGGAAATCAATTGACTTTGTTCACGTAGCGATAGATTCTACAAACTCACAAACACGATGCAACATCGACGCTACTTCATAAGATTTTGACGGAAAAGCAAGAAGTAATAAAATTTGCTTACCTGTGCGCTATCGGTGAGAAAATAGATCCTCTGAGAATACCTTTTATAATTCATATCAAATAAAGGAAAGTGGAATTCTAGGTCGATTTTGGTACGAGGTGAAAGAGTATTGCAGACTTGTTTTGACGGAATACTGCGTGGGGCTGAGGCTTGCAATGCGCATGCTTACTATATTTTCATTCATAAATTGGCTTGCGTCGCAGTGGCTGGATGACGTCACTGCGCTACAAAAGAAACATGGCGACGATTGAACGATCTCAGTCACATCATCACTTGAAAAACTAGTAGATATTTCGAGGGTAATTGGTGAGATTCAAAATGAGACTTGTGTACTTTTGTGATGAGGTTACAATCATGTCTTACACTACGCAATACAAATCAAATGTACGTATATACTGGTGAGCAATTTTCGGGTATCGGGTATTGATTTTTCTACCCGGGTACCCGAGGCTTCCGGGCGGGACCCGGGTACCCGGGTTTTAGTCCCAGCCCTATGTGTGACATCATCGACTCTCTCATTTGGATGTGACTGGCTCGTTCATATAACTATTTTGTTAAAAATAAGCGAAACTTTGAAATGTCATAATTTTCTTATTTTATATCTGATTTTGATGAAATTTTCAACATTGTGCTTGTCTTATATTGATTCAAATCAACATTTTTCTGAGGTGGACTTGACCTTTAACCCTAAAATAATGGGGGGGGGGCTGATTCAGCGCCCCCCTCGACATTTTCCGTGATAAGACCGCCGCGCAAATTTTTTTGACCACGTCGCTCACTGAGTTTTTACATTCAAGTCTCGCGCAACTTTTGAGACCCAACTTGCGACCCCCGGGTACGCGGTTCTGAAATTACGCAACATTTCGTAAAATCCAAAATTCAAAACCCAAAATTGCACAAAAACTTGAATTTGTTTACAAATCCAATGCAAATAGAGTTTTTAGCCAAAATTCATAAATGTATCATTATTTTTCATTTAACTGATTGAAATCAATTAATTCCATCTTATTTATGCTCCGAATACAGTCCCCAACAATTTCCATTGAAAAAACAATAAAAAAACAGAAAGTCGAAAAACAAAGAAATACATAAGAAATTTAGAAAACACTAAAATACATAAGAAAATAAATGTGATTTTGATTTTTTTTTTGGTACATTTGATCAGATTCATAAAGTGTCTGTGTACCAAAAATTAGCATTTTAGGGGCATTATTTATTTAATTAAAGCAAAATTTAGATTTTACGCATAAATTAGCATAATTAATTGGCAATGAGATTTTTTGCAGAATTTGATCTAATAGTTTTGTAGATTATGCCATGCGTAACGTGCGTGCCAAGTTTCGTCGCGATTGCGTGACCGACGGCCGAGATCATAAGGGGGGCGCTGAATCAGCCCCCCCGCCATCTTCTTAGGCATTGAAATAGCCCAGTCTATTTAGGGTTAAGTACTTCCCAGTTCTTACTTTTATTTCCTCCCTGGGCAGGAAATACCATTTCCATGCAAGTCCATGCACTTCCGAGCATTTTTTTTAATTCTCCCAGTATTCCCATCTGGAAAATCTCGAAATTTCCAAAGGAAATTGATAACACCGGGGATATCCAAACTAAAACCTAAAAACCAGCCTTATTATCCTGTAGAATACACGTCTTATCCAGACATTATGTAGAACACGTAATTCTGAAAACAAGAAGTGTGTATTCATTGCTGTTGCATCATTAGCGACTGACAAGTCACATAACACAGACTCTCAGCTATTAGTTGATGCATTCTCTTCATTACATTACATGGATTTCCATAGTCAAAGCCTGTCTATAGCTTTGGCAGAGCCTAAAGGGTCTCTAAAATTTTTAGAGGTCACCTGGGGTCCGTTGCAGAAAGAGTTGCGTTTAAACCCAAGTAAAAAAAATAAATTGCAAGTCCAAAATGTGGGCTGTTGATTGGTTGAAAATAAAGTTAAGCATGATTTCTAGAGTTGCGTTTGACTGCAACCTTTTTTGCAACGGGCCCCTGAACTGTCGGTGGAGGATGCAAATTTTAATCTCAAAGGGGGCTGGGGGGTGTTTCACAAAGATTTAAGTATGACTTAGAGTCGCACTTAAATGTCTAGTTGCGTGCAGTATAAAAGGCATGACAGCATTGGTCAGATCATGCCAAGAGGACGCACACTACTGCGTATTGATCAATAAGATTGCGCGTTCCATATCATGTACGCGTCGACATTTAAGTGCGACCTAAGTCATACTTAAATCTTTGTGAAACACCCCCCTGGGCTACTAAAGTCAGACCCAGCGGGAGAGTAAAGGCCACGGCACATCTTACGACTGGTCACAATCCGATTTGGGAACAAATCGCATTTTGCTTATTTTATGTAAATGTGAATTAAATTATACTTTTCAATAGGTGCAAATTAACTGTAAGAATACTAATATAACAATTTTGGATGATTATAAGACTATTATTTTAGTAAATGCTGAACTGGTTTCAAATCGTAGCCTACCTTACAATTGCTTCAGATTTGAACATTAATATTTGTAAGATGATTTAGAACTTTAACCAGTGTTCCATGTGTCAATGTTCGCATCAAAATTTTATGTTATATTCCAAAATCGGGTGGCAACCAGTCATAAGGTAGGAGGTGGCCTTGAGGGCTCCTAGAGGAGCAGAGAAACTAAAAACTCCTTAGCTCCCTGGACCCTATGCAATGAAGCAAAGTCTGATATTCCTAAATCTTTCACAAATACATGGGATCGGGTAGATGGAGGGAAAAGGCCAATAGGAACGCAAGCCCTGGCTCTCTGGCCCGCTAAAAAAGCCTTGGCAGTATATGACTGAAGAAGGTTTAAACAATAAACACATCATTCATCATGCACAATCTATCTAGTACACTATTCTGAGGCGAAGAGGGATGCGGGGGAGGAATTACAGAATTAGCTTACAATATTCAACAAAAACTAGAAGAAAACAGATGTGATTTTAAATGCTTCAAGCGATTCTACTGCAGTATGTAGATGCCCTTAACCCTTCCAACCAGAACAGCTGGCTTCACAGTGAACACGCATTTATCCTAAAGCCGAAAGCCAGTGATTTCAAGTCATGCAACTTGAAAAGCAAGGGATTTATACTGTATGTCAGGTGACCTTTTGAAAATCATGTTTCTTAAAGGTATTCAGTTAATATTCATCAGGTTTTAGCATAAAAAAAATGGCCAAAATATACTGCCCTTCCTAGGAGGCTCTTGAAAGTCATACACCGACTGTGTATAAGCTATTGATGAATTTTCCTTCTGTCAAAGCAGAGATTTTTGAAACAAAATTTGAGACTACACAACATCAGCCAAGCCAGGCTGGGTACCAGCAGAGTAAGGTGCCACTGGCATGGCTGGAACTCGAATCAGGGTGAGGGTCACGGCCATCCCAAATAGTTCTACGACATCAGCTCCAGGATTAATTGCCTCGCTGTAAATGCCACAAATGGAATGACCGAATTCAACCCTGGATTTAACATTATGCCCTATCCTATAAACCTAACATAAACCCTTCTGAAACCCTAACCCTAAAGACCTGAGCAATTTTCGCCGGAGATGTCATGTCACCATTCCAAACAATTCAGGATTCGAAGGGTTAAAGACGTTGAGGTTTAATAGCAGTAATTACCATCACTGTTTCTCTTCCAACAGACCAAATTTGATGTAATACATATAAGGATCTGGGTCGTTGTCTGCATATGACAGAAGTGCAATCATAGCCTCTGGATCCATTGATTCACCACTGAAGAACTGGAATTCCTTCTTCTTGAGTCCTTGTGCAAACACCTGCTTGACATCATCCCCAATGGTGGCTTTGAAGTTTTCTAGCTCTTCTTTCAATTTGTCTGCTTTTCCTCCCTTGTTTCCTTCATTCTCCAGCTCTTCGATTTCCTCTTGCTTCTTCTTTTCCAATCTGCAAAAAGGACAATGGATAATAAATGAGGCCAACACTCTAAAAGATGAAAATTATGTGGGAAAATATGACTAGCCCAGCATGTGTCAAGTGACATAAACTTTAGATTAATCAGAGTTAAAAGTGCTTCATTGAAGAAGTTGGCTGTTACTGTTTGGTGGGTGTCTCATACAGCTGTTTGTAAAATAAATTACAAGCAACTTTACAAATGACTGGTGATCCTTTCTTACATGCTTTATCAACACCAATGAGAATACTGTATATTGGCATTATATCATTTACAACAAGAAAGGAACACCAGACGCTTAATATAAAGTCACTCATAAGTTATACCGTTATTTCATACTGCTTCTTACAGAATATACTTGAAAGGCCAAACATTTTTTTTCTTTATGTAAAAAGAGAATTTCCAACAAGTTTGGAACTTCTCAACATTCTACCCATTCCCCCTATTCCCATCAAGAAGGTTTTCTCTGATGTTGATATGACGCATCACAGTCTTGCGTGTTCACACATGGATAGTTCCACTATCTGATAAGTGAATGCCATACAGATTGTCACAAGCCCCATTCTACTTACTTCTTTACATACTTCTTGAACACACCCTGGTATTCCTTTAAAGTATATCCTGGCACCTCCTGTAATTGATGGTTGGTGCAAACGTTGAAGTTGCTAATGACACCCTCTTCCAATGCTTCAGCCTGTTCCTCTGCAGATGGGTTAGCTCCAATGTCAATGTCAACTGATGTGCTTTCTGACACTCTCTGTATACATGTAAATAAATTTTTTACAATATATACTTAAAGAGAAATGCCAGTAGTTGCAGTAAACACTGATTTCATGAGAAAGTCTGTAAAACCAGGCTTAATTGTCAGTATATCATCGAGGATCTAGATCTGGCACAGTTACATAAAATGAAATTTGTGAAATCTTGAAGTCTATGCTGAAAATGTTCACACTGAAGATCACCAACACAGATAGGCACACGTGGGACAGTGTATTATTATTATTGCTGGAATAAAGACCCGACGGACGTGACCGAATCAGTGCTTATTTTGCTTACAGTGTATTTCTCAGCAATTACACAATTTCTTCCAGAATCCTTTGGCACATATTTTTTATTCATACAAACAGACACTTGGGTGGTCATTATATTAGATTCTGTAAAAAGTCATTTTGAGATCGTTACCAGAACTGGAATTTATCTTTAAGGAATGTTTCACTCATGGAGGATGTGGAAGCAGAGGGAAGAGGGCAGGGGCAGAGGTACATGTAGAGGGAAGAAGGGTGGACTGTGGAGGAGTAAAGAGCATGAGTAAGCAGCAGAGTAGAGAGTGGTAGACGCAGAAGAGGAGAAGAAAGATGAGGAAAAGGAGTAAGACAAAGTAAGTGAATGAGAAGGATAGGGAGAAGAAAAAGAAAAGGGCAAGACTATGGTGGCAATGAAAGAGAAAAAAGAAGAGGCAACCGAGGAGACAAACATGACAAAGCAATTTAGATCACCACAACAAGATGAGGAGGAAGAAAAAGGTGGTTCGCAAACGATGAGCCTCACCTGACTTCGCAATCGCTATTATATGCAATATGATCTATTGACCCCTAGATGACCTTATTATTCTCGAAAATATGCATGTGGGACTACCCAAGGATCATTTGAAACAAGTGACAACATAATTGATGGATGCAGAAATAAAGAAATTCGAGCAATTTGAACAAGTGGAGTGCCTCTGGCAGTCTCACCTGCATCACGCAAATCAATATAGCAGCAGTGCTGACTTTGAAAACTACTACTTGTATAACATAATAATTCACAAAAAACACAATTCATATAATGATACAATACTGATGTTCATTGAAAATTAATGACATTTGACCTTGACATCATTCGACCTGTACATTTTAAGACTTGTCAGTGATACTTGATTACCCCCATATCCACATTATAGATGTAAACTAAATCTGTAAGCTTTGAAGTTATGACAGCAATCTAATAAATACCTCCAAAATGGCCAAAGTTCATTGACCTTAACCCTATCCGTTAATAGGCCGGGGGGGGGCCTCCGAGGCCCCCCCCTCAACGAATCCCGCAATATTTTCGCCGCGCGAAATTTTTTGACCGCGCCGCTCGCTGACTTTTTACTTTCAAGTCTTGCGCAACTTTTGAGACCAATTTCGCGTCACTCGGGTATGTGGTTCCGAAATTAAGCAACATTATGTAAGTGCATGTCAGACCGAAAATTGCTCAAAAACGTGATTTCGTGTACAAAGTCAATGCAAATTGTGTTTTCAACCAAAATTCATAAATGTATGATTATTTTTAGTTTTGCTGGTCTAAATGTATTTATTTTATGCTTTTTATGATCATAGAAGAGTCCCCAACAAATTTCATTGAAAAAACAATGAAAAACAAAAGGTCGAAAAAACAAAGAAATACATAAGAAATTGCAAAAAACAATACATAAGAAAATGATTCAATATCACAATTTTTTTCATGTACACTTGCTAAGAACACCACAAAGAGTTTCTATACCAAAAATCAGTACATATGGAGCCTTATTTAGGGAGTTAGAGGAAAAAGTATGATTTCGCATACTAATTACGCATAAATTAGCATAATCACTTAATAGTGTTTCGCATGAAATAAATTACTATACAATCTTGTACATTATGTCCCAGGCAACCCCCGTGCCAATTTTCGGCGCGATCGCGCGGTCGACGGCCGAGATCTTAGGGGGGCCTGGGAGGCCCCCCCCCCGCCATATGAACTCCCAAAATACCCCGGCCTAGATAGGGTTAAATGACCTTTGACTTTGGTCATGTGACCTGAAACTCACATGAGATGTTCAGTGATACTTGGTTACTCTTTATATTCCACGTTTTTTTCTTGAACTAGACCAATACACTTACAGAGATAGGATGGTAATTCAACAAATACCCCCAATGTGGCCAAAGTTCATTGACCTCACATGACCTTTGACCTTGATCATGTGACCTGAAACTTGCACAGGATATTCAGTGATACTTGATTACTCTTATGTCCAAGTTTCAAAAGTCAGATCAATAAACTTGCAAAGTTATGATGGTAATTCAACAGATACCCCCATTATTGCCAAAGTTCATTGACCTTTGACCTTGGTCATGTGACCTAAAATGCGCACAGGATGTTCAGTGATACTTGATTACTCTTATGTCCAAGTTTTATGAACTAGACCAACATACTTTTAAAGTTATGATGGTAATTCAACAAATACCCCCAATTCGGCCAAAGTTCATTGACCCTAAATGACCTTTGACCTTGATCATGTGACCTGAAACTTGCACAGGATGTTCAGTGATACTTGATTACTATTATGTCCAAGTTTCATGAATCAGATCCAAAAACTTTTAAATTTTTGATTGTAATTCAACAGATACCCCCAATCGGCCAAAGTTCATTGACCCTAAATGACCTTTGACCTTGGTCATGTGACGTGAAACTCATGCAGGATGTTTGGTGATACTTGATTAACCTTATGTCCAAGTTTAATGAACTAGGTCCATATATTTTCTAAGTTATGATGACATTTCAAAAACTTAACCTCAGGTTAAGATTTTGATGTTGATTCCCCCAACATGGTCTAAGTTCATTGACCCTAAATGACCTTTGACCTTGGTCATGTGACATGAAACTCTAATAGGATGTTCAGTAATACTTGATTAACCTTATGGCCAAGTTTCATGAACTAGGTCCATATACTTTCTAAGTTATGATGTCATTTTAAAAACTTAACCTCAGGTTAAGATTTGATGTTTACGCCGCCACCGTCGTCGGAAAAGCGGCGCCTATAGTCTCACTCTGCTATGCAGGTGAGACAAAAACATTGTGAAACAACATGTCTGTCGTGTTGCAGATAAGATTTATCACAATGTCCAGGGGGCCCACCCCCAAACTTGGTTTCTTACCTTTACTTTGATCCTAATTATATTCTTATTTGGGCCCACTAGTTCCACTTTGAAATTGTCGGAGAAAAGCTCATCACCTGAAATTGAATAAATGAGAAAAATACAACTAACCGTAAGTAACGGTGTATTAACCGCACCTGTGTATAAACCGCACCCCCAACTTTGGACTAAAGAAAAAAAATTCTTCTCACATTTACATGCATATTTGAGGTACAAAGAAACAAAATCTAAGTTTTTAAGATTTCAAAGTATCCAAAGAGATTACCGGTATGCGGAAATCTGCTGTTCTTGATCAATTCATCTACAAATGTTAGAAAGAAAGAACGGTCCCGACAATATTGGCAACTTACACACTCACTCACCTCACAGTCACAGTGTACACACACATACAGCACTGCCATTACACTGCAAACTACGATACAGTACTAGTCATGTCAGTACATCGTATCATGTTTCCCAGCGTAGGAGGAAGAAACATTCACATTTCTCGCATCACAACCTCACAATCACTTTCAGAAATTTGATGTCTTAGCATGAATTTTGGATACGGGATTACAGGAAGGTTCAAGAAACAAAGAAATTGACATTTTTTCCAGTTTTTTTTTACGGCTTCGTGCCGTCTCTCTCATGCATGGTTTACATGGTATCTTATGAAAAGCAAACAGGAAGGGAAAAAACAAGCTGGCGTGAAACGGGACTTTGAATAGCGCCAGCTTAAGTCGCACTATAACCACATATTACAACGCAATCTCTAAGCTCACTCAACTCTCGCTCAGCGGTACAATATTACCGAGCCTTGGCATCTCTTTTAAATTAGCCAGGGAATTTCACTACTTTGAATCAAGAATAAAGTAAAAATTAGTGTCATGAAGGTGGGTGCGTTTGTTATGGACAATATTTAATTAAGATCGTAATAATCGCTTCCCATTACCCGCGGCTCATACCCCTCTAAACGACATTGCATGGGTGGCTACGCCCGGCCACTCGATGTGTTGTGAACTGGCAGACATCGTACATGTCCGGGAAGGGTTACGGCGAGCTGGCTCAGACCCGTCACCGTGTATAAACCGCACCCCCGACTTTTGCTTCTATCCTGGCGAGAAAAAGGTGCGCGTTAATACACCATTACTTACGGTATACAGTTTAATCGGAAAAAAGCATTGAAAACAGACGTACAAAAGCTTGATACGATGAAATCTGAAAATAGCAGTAATAAGTGGAGCAGCTCTGTCAGACTCTTGACTGCATTATGCGATTAAAGGGATGGTCCGGGCTGAAAATATTTATATCTAAATAAATAAAGTAAAATTCACAGAGCAATTCGATGCAAAGTGTCCAATCTTCTTACTGTAAAGATTTTGGTGGAACGTTTATTTACAACAAGTGGAATGCCTCTGGCCGTTTCACCTGCATCATGCGATTCATCATAGCAGCATTGCTGACTTTCAAAACTACTATAACTCGCACAAGATGTTCAGTGACACTTGGTTACTCTTATTTCCACGTTTTATGAACTAGACCAATACACTTACAGAGATAGGATGGTAATTCAACAAATACCCCCAATGTGGCCAAAGTTCATTGACCTCACATGACCTTTGACCTTGATCATGTGACCTGAAACTTGCACAGGATAATCAATGATACTTGATTACTCTTATGTCCAAGTTTCAAAAGTCAGATCAATAAACTTGCAAAGTTATGATGGTAATTCAACAGATACCCCCATTATGGCCAAAGTTCATTGACCTTTGACCTTGGTCATGTGACCTAAAATGCGCACAGGATGTTCAGTGATACTTGATTACTCTTATGTCCAAGATTTATGAACTAGACCAACATACTTTCAAAGTTATGATGGTAATTCAACAAATACCCCCAATTCGGCCTAAGTTCATTGACCCTAAATGGCCTTTGACCTTGATCATGTGACCTGAAACTTGCACAGGATGTTCAGTGATACTTGATTACTATTACGTCCAAGTTTCATGAATCAGATCCAAAAACTTTTAAAATTTTGATTGTAATTCAACAGATACCCCCAAATCGGCCAAAGTTCATTGACCCTAAATGACCTTTGACCTTGGTCATGTGACATGAAACTCACACAGGATGTTTGGTGATACATGATTGACCTTATGTCCAAGTTTAATGAACTAGGTCCATATATTTTCTAAGTTATGATGACATTTCAAAAACTTAACCTCAGGTTAAGATTTTGATGTTGATTCCCCCAACATGGTCTAAGTTCATTGACCCTAAATGACCTTTGACCTTGGTCATGTGACATGAAACTCTAATAGGATGTTCAGTAATACTTGATTAACCTTATGGCCAAGTTTTATGAACTAGGTCCATATACTTTCTAAGTTATGATGTCATTTCAAAAACTTAACCTCAGGTTAAGATTTGATGTTGACGCCGCCGTCGGAAAAGCGGCGCCTATAGTCTCACTCTGCTATGCAGGTGAGACAAAAATGAAGGGGGTAACACTGCGGGCTTCGTTCATGGTACATAGAATTCTCAATTTTTTTTTAAATTTAATTTGTCATCGCTCTGAATGTTTTCCAAAAAGTATTATCGTCAGCAAAAATAATAAAAAAGAACCCTTTTTAAAGGGTAATGAAACCTTTGGAACAAATAGGCTTGTGTCTAAACAGAAAAATCAAATATAAAGAACACAGAAAGTTCGAGAAAAATCAGACAAACAATGAGAAAGTTATGAGCATTTGAATTTTGCAATCACTAGTGCTATGGGGATCCTCCCATTGGCAATGTGACAAGGATGTGTGATGTCACATGTGAACAAATTTCCCTTTGATGGACTATAAGATACCGCCAAAATGCCTCTTTTTGCTTTTTCTCATGGTGATACAAACTCTTTATCCATGATGTATTTTTTAAAATCTGTATTACATGCCCTCCTATCAGTAGAGGCGCATGGCCAATATGGGAGACTCTCCAAAAGGGGAGACAATCTCCCACATTGGAGACTTGCTTTGCAAAAGGACAAAAAAACACCAAGAAAAGCGTGATTTCTTCCACCCAAAATTTTGTCTCACTGAGGTCAGAAGCCCATTTGTTTTGTGTGTGATTGACAACAAAAATCCTTATCAAAACAAAAGTAGACGGTGAATTTTTAAAGTAAAATAAATTCATAAATAATTCATATATATTGATATGAATTATTTATGATCACGAAATAAATTTTAATATTTGTTAAATAAGATTTTTTATCTCTAAATTGTTCGTTAAGACGGCATTGCTTTCCGGAAGTACGTCATACATAAGCGGTTCAAGGGTCGACGCTATTGTATTTCCGTTGTTTACATGTGGAACGAGGGGTCTACGCGGCATCAGTTAGGTAAGAAATCTTCATTTTTTTACATTTTTAAATAGTAATATTTAAAACCTTCCTACGCATTAGGCGTAGGAAGGTGTAAGAATTAATAAAATTAAATGAATTCTCTTGACTTCGGTTTAAAAAGATGGATTTTTTGGGGGAATCCATCTTTGTTTTGGTCCTTCGCTGAAGACACTATGGAGAGAGTGTCAAGACGTCAATGATGAAGAAGTATGACATATCCAGCGTTCTCGCCAGTGTATAATACGCATGGTGCAAACACCATGCGTGCGGAAATGGAGACCAAGTGGAACCATGCGTAAAATTTCAGCGACATGCGTGGAAAAATTAAATGGAAATATTCATTAAAAAAAAATACACTCCCTGAACTCATCTTAGTGATATCAACTTAATTTATCGGGTTGCGCCGAAGTCCCACCAACTTAAGACCACTTACAGGCCTCCTACGCCACGGCTAGGAAAGTGGCAAGGCGCCCAGCTAGCTCGCGGCTGCTCGCTACGGTTCTCCCGACTCCCTGGTCCTTTCATTCTCTCCCAGTCATCACTGCAGACATAAAAACCACACACACAAATTCTCTCCCCATCATCACAAGATCAACTCACTGCAAACATTATACACACACAGGACACAACGCAAGCACATGTTTGACCGTGGTTTGACCCTGGCAATTGTTTCTTCGAAGTGATTGTTTATAATTTTTAGTGCTGTGATGATAGAGTGATTTCCGTGCTTGACTGATATCTGATTTGATTTAATCCAAGTTTGAATGTGTGGTACTTGGTTTACTTGAGGTCTGTATGTTTACTGTTTATTATTTTTAGCCCATTATTTGTCAAGAAAGATCTGCATTCGTGTCCAAATACAATGTAAAAAGATAAAGTTTTTGTAGAACTTTCGTACAATTCTGAGAAAAGTAATTTTATCATACAATATACCTGCAAGCCTGCAAATGTGAAGTTGAAATTATTTAAATGATGCATTTAAAAAAAAGACTATCCATCATGAATGCCGTCCAAAGCCTCTCTTTGCAATTAAATTTACCCTGACCTAATTTCTCAACACAGGCCATGTAGCAGCCAAACCCAACACAGAATGAAAAGGGCGGCAATCTTGTAACCCCCCCCCCCACCGCAAGAATATCAGATTTCCAAACATGTGCTTCTCAAGATTGTGCAATACTAGCGGAGACAAAGAAAGTTATGTAAACAACTCGCGGAGGGTTGGGACTAGTCTTTGTTTTCAGTCACTTAAGAAAATGGCAAACTGGATAAAGGTGAAATACATCATTTAAAAAATGATTGTTTGGAATGAAAAGACTAAGATTAAAGGAAATATGACTGAAAAATATCCATAGTTCAATCGCTAATTTCATTACTGACAGAACAATAATATGTGTTTTATTAACTTCTGGTCAATATTCCAATATGACAAGACTCCCATTTAAGACTAGCGAGCAAATGATGGTGGGGGGGGTTCTGGAATGAAAACCCCCCAAAAAAACTTCTCACACAAGTCACACACAAATCCCTATGTACTTTGATGATACAATCACAAGTGTTGCTTAACGCAACGCATGTGCTCTGTACTGGCTTTGCACAGTCACAGAAATACACACAACACACACGATGCATCACGGCATACACTGCAGGCTCCAAGCAGAGAAAGTTTGTCCTCTGCTCGAAGTAAATCATTCTGTCAGCTCCAAATTCCATGTTTTTTCTATCTCAGTGCTTGGATTCGGCGCTGGCTCCCAAGCCTACTGAACGGCAAGTATCTGTGCATTTATGTGCATTTGTGTGGGCTTAAAAATACGCCACAATGGGGCTTCCTTAGCGTCTCTATTTGATGAAAAGGCCGTCGCTTCCGCGCTCCGCAAGGGAGGGGTGAACCCCCCCTCCCGCACCCACCCCCCAGGAGTGGCAGCACAAGTCCCCGACATGCGTGATTTTTTTTCTGGCGAGAACGCTGGACATATCTAAAAAAATCATCATCATTGCGTCCTCAAGACTAGATCTCCATGGCATTAGTGATTGAAATATTCAAATGCTCATAACTTTCTCATTATTTGTCCAATTTTTCTCAAACTTTCTTGGATTTTTCTCTTTACAACAACCTTCCTTTTTTCGTTTCATTTCCGTAGAAGAGACATGCTGATGCAAAGCCACTTACCAGGCCGATGTAAGCAATTTTGCTCTTTTTTATGTGCATTTTACGTTTTATATAAAAAATATATTTTTGAAATGAAAATGGAGCACTTTTCACCAGAGAAAGCCCTGATGAGCAGGTGAGTAAACATGTCCATACTAGTGCGACGCGACAGCGAGGTTCACAAGGTTAGCATTCGCAATACGTGCCAGTGTCCTGTCCCTGCATGCCCTGGCTCCGTGGAGATTGAGCACGTCAGTGATGAGGAGTCCTGGCTAGTGCACCTCAATATTCAGTAGAGGCGCACGGCCAATATGGGAGACTCTCTCCAATAGGGGAGACAATCTCCCACATTGGAGACTTGCTTTGCAAAAGGACAAAAGAAACACCAACAAAAGCATGATTTTTTCCACCCAAAATTTTGTCTCACTGAGGTCAGAAGCCCATTTGTTTTGTGTGTGATTGACAACAAAAATCCTTATCAAAACAAAAGTAGACGGTGAAAAGGGGTAATTTGTCATGAGGAATCTGCTTATCACATTTTTATTTGCCGCCAAGGTAATCCTTTTGCCGCAAATGTAAACAAAGGAAATTAGTCTCCAAAACTGGAGACTGTCTCTGAAATTGGATACCCAAATTCTTTACAAAAGTCTCTGATATTGGAGATAATTTCCCACATTGGAGAAGTCTCCAATATTGGCCGTGCGCCTCTACTGATATTACTGTGCAAAGTCACAATGAATGACTTCCTTTCAATTTTTCATTCAAAAATCTCTCTCAAAAAAAGGCAGGGCCTTTGCCTTGGCTTTTTTTCTATCATCCGTAGTAATGGCATCACAACCTCACTTACTTGTACTTAATCTTACGAAATACGGAACAAGCAAGGTGTAACTATTACCATGAAAATTAGGCCCCTAATGTAGACATAGCTAAGTTGCAATATGTCCAACACGAGTCGTATTATATACACGGTGTACTCACTGTGACTCAGTGCGGTATATACAGGAAAGTGGAGACTGCAGACAGTGTCAGTACAGCAGTGCGACACAAAAATATCTTATTCTCATATTCTTCAAAAGCTTATCAAAACATTTAAATCATTTCGCTGCACAATAAATGTAAAAGGTAGTATATTCACCTGTAAGTATGTCCCTGTAGATAATCATTTTGGTAGGATTAAATGGATTTTCTAAGGGCCCAAAATGTCTTCGTCAGCTTCGAATGCTGCGGACTTACAAAAGGACATATATGAGTCATACGTATGTGAATTGCAATGACGTATTACCATTATGGCAAGCCAGAGGAGGGGAAAATATTTATGACCCAAACAAAATTTGGGGTTTATGTTTATTGAATTCATTCATCAGTCTGATGAGAATTTTGAATTTATTCAACTTTGTAATTCATAGACAGGGCCCGCGGAAGCGGGGGGGGGGGAGCTGGGGGATGTGCTTTAGCCCCCCCTGCTCCCCACTTAAAAAAAAACGTGTACAAAAACGTATATGATTGTGATTTTTTGCATATGGTCAGCCCCCCACTTTGAAATCCGTTCCGCGGCCCCTGATTGATTTGCATTAATTTTTTATTATAAGCAATGGATATCGATCCGGGGGGAGGCCCAAAAATATTCTGGTGTGGGATGGCCTAGCTGTACAATATCACCCCCCCCCCTCGATCCCTCTCCCATATATCGAGGGCACAAAAAATATAACAGTACATCTCCAGAAAAAAAATCGATGGATTCATTGAAATACATAAAATCAATAAAATATGACAACACAGACATACAAAAAAAAAGAAAACAGATCGTTCCCCCAATATAAGTTAATCCTTTTTCTGGAGTTGACGTTGTCATGATAAGTCAATTGCCTGTATAGGGAAATTTCATGAGCCATAATTAAATGCATATAATTAGACTTTCTCTCATTTTGATGGTGCATAAAAAAGCTAAATTGTTTTAACAAATACGTTCTTATATATTTAGCAGATGGTACAGGTTGGGAATATATTCATCATTTTATAATCTTTCCCTTACGTTTGCTCATGCACGAAAGTAGTGAGATCAATATGGCAGGGTTTACGATTAAATTAGTTATGGTCAATGCAATTTATGCCAACTCAAAGAAGATCTGACCTACTCTCTAAATTACACGGAATTGTAAAAATATACGGCTATGTATAGTCGACGTTAGGTTTTTAAATTAACCTTTAAAGATTTAAATGTTAATGAATTTGGATTTGAAAATCAATCTGTAGTATACATTTAAATCCTCGTGGCCGTTTATCTAGTGTGCACTATCCCAAAGTAAGGTCTGGATGAGGATAAAAGGATGCTAAGATAGCACGGAGCGGATCGAAGAACTGTACTTGTTGTCGATTGGAAAGGATAACATAAATAAAACTAAATTGTGAAAGTTTGAAAGAGATCGATCCGACAAGCAATTAGAAAGTTATGGTTGCCTTAAAATTGAGAGCCCTGAGACTAATAGATTTCAAATGGGCAACTGGATACGTAAACACTTGGCAAGGACAACTTTCCCATAGCATGAACTTAAGTATATTATCAGGGATTCGTAGTTTTCTCTTAGACCCACTCCCTTGGGGCCGTAATCTAAATAATTAGGGTATATAGTATATATTGTTCTGTGTCCTCATGAAATAAAAATTGAATTTGAAGTTGAACTTTTGAAAAATGGCATTTTATAGCCATTTTATGAATTTGGGGGAACAGTTGTCCTTGCCTTATAATGAGATCACATATGCAACCAATTTGAAGTATCCATGCATGGGTATAGTGATTTACAACTTTTAAACATTCATATAGCTTTTGTACTATTTTGTCGGATCAAACTTGCACCTATATCCACCGTCTGATTTTCTCTTTCCTCTAAAACATGTTTTTATTTGGGTTGGATTACCCGCTTTAAAAGAAAGAAAATGTGATGTAAGAACTAGATAGGGGTGATGGGAAAATCAAATATTATACTGTCACACAAACTGAACAACTAATGAAAAGAGAGGCTCTCTCTTAGTAATTCAGTTTGGTCTCCGTATCAATGTTTTGAGGTTTTTTTTAATAAAAGAAACTTAACACTTTATACAATCTTAATATTAAGAATGGACTGCAATATCATGGCTTTGAAAGTGATTTTAGTATGCTCTAAAATGCAATTTTCGCTTGTTATTTCTTACAACCGTCAGTCGGACGGCGCGTAACCCAACTCCACACCCTCCCCTGATCGCTCCTATTATTAGACACCAATCATCACAAGAAATCGACACCTATGTTATGTCCAAGTCAAACTTGGAGGTTGTATCCCCTTATATTTTTTTTCTCTATTTTATTATTTATTTTTTTTTTCGTTAGGGCTGCAGGTGGGGATGGGAATTGGTACATATACATAACAAGTTATGTGTCACTGTTTTTTTTTAGCTTTGATGTCTGTTTTTGCTGTTGTTTGGAGCTTTGATATATGTTTTTTCCTGTTTTTTTTTTGTTTTGAAAGAAATAGACCACTCTTTTCCTTTTCTTTTTGCCTCAACTAATAATTTGGTGCCTTTCAAGTCTATCCACGCCCGGGAGATCGGTAAGTTTGGAAATAGTTAAGTTCTCTTCCACAGAATCTTTCTTTTTTTTGTTTCATATGGAAGTACATGTGTATGTGTAAAAAATTGTGTACCGTTTAGCCTATGAAGAGAGCCAAACAGGGCCTTTATTTGTTATACAATGTATCATGTACACGAATCTAAGAAATGCGTTGAAAACTGATAGAATATATTAAAGCTTGATTTTTATTTTATCCTTTGATACTTGTACACATTGGCGGCGGAAGCCCAAAATTTTAGGAGGGGACAACCAAAAAAAAAAGCAAAAAAAAAAAGGCTCTCAACCCAAACATTTTAGGGGAGACGTAGGAAAATAGATTGACAAGCAAAAAAAAGTTCATCAACAACAAATTTAGTGGGGGAACGTCCCCCCCTCCTCAGGGTGGGGGACACGTCCCCCCGTTCCCGCCGCCTATGCTTGTACACAGCAAAAACTGTGGTGTTAACCGGTGTACAGAGGACCACACCAGTTATTTTACACCGGTGTTAAATTGGTGGTAGTTTTACACCTAAAGGTGTTATTACAACACCTTGTTACTTTTACACTCTTTGGTGTTATGTTTAATCTCTAGATTGTAATTTTAACACCTCAGGGTGTGGTCCTCTAACACCGCAGTTTTTACAGTGAAGAAATGCATTTTTTATTTATCCTTTGATACTTGTAATAATTTGCTTGCAATGATACATGCATATACACTCATGCAGCTGCTCATCCCTCCGAAAAAATTGTAATTAAACGTCCATAGTCTCTGAAATCAAAGCTACATATTTACAAATTGTTGAAACAAAAAAATTACATAAGGAATCGGTGAAACAATTAAATACATCAAAATAGCACACTTGTATTTTCATTTGGTCATACAAAGTACAAAAGGAATGATGATTTTCAAAAAAGACCAAATTGTATACTGCTATAAAGTTGAAAAAGAGCTTGTAATTTATATCAGAAAAACAAGAAATACATGAGAAATTAAAAAAAATAATAATTTAGGAAAATTATTTACATGATGCTGTTTTGATACCAACTATTATGATCACCGTCATTTGGCAAAAAAGAGGCGATTATTTTGCGTAATTTGCATAATTAATTAAAATTAATTAGAAAAATTATTTTACACATGTTAATACAAAGTGACATGATTATACATCGATTGAGCTTTCTTTCACCTTTCCATTGAAACCTAAATTACTCCAAAGGGCTCAAAAACAAAGAAGTTAGAGCTGTTGAAGACTTGGGTTCAAAATGGTCACGAAAATAGGTTACAAAAAATGGTCACAAAAATAGGTTTTGTATTCCATTGACTTTACATTAAGACAATGACCACAAATTTGGATGAATATGCGCGACTTAAACTGGAATAACTTCATAATTTCTTGATGAAAATTATGACAAAGGAAAATTAATTCTACCCAAGAAAAACGTTGATTTGAATAAGTATAAAGCGGATGCGGTGATAATAATCCCGTGGATTTGGGATTTTTTTAGATTTGACGACACCGCAGAAAATACGGCACCTGCACCCGACCGACGACAGAAAAAAAAGAGGCAAAACATTATCTTGTCAGACTTGAAGTCAACTTGAAGGAAAAAGGATGTCGATGTCTACTGAATTAACACAGCTGGCAGAACAGTTTGCAACAGTGACCGGTAAGCTTTTACTCCATATATTATAAGAAGAAGAATTAATATTTAGACAAATATGTACGGCCGCCAGATGAGCTATGAGCGGCATTCCCTCCGGCTCCTTACTTGAATCTGACCCAAGTGAGTCTTCCAGGCATAGGCCATAGGCATAGGCTAGGCCGGCCGCAATAGGCACAACAGTCGTACTCGTAGTTGCAGACATAGACAGCTGGCAGCCGTCTGTTTCGAGGAGTCTTTTAACATTTTTTAAAAATTTCTCCTCGTACACAGACGGCTCGCTATCGTGCACGCACCTTGCAATGCAAAATCCCCCCGTCGCGTCGGGGCTCTTCAATTTTTGTCTTTAATAAAAAAAATGACAATTATTGTGACCAAAATGCAAATTAATATTCCCTCTTGGCATTAATTGCCCAAAAACGGAGAAAAATCAAGTTAAAAGGAACAAAAACAGTGACTTACCTCGGCTGTCACGCAAATTCACTTCCCCGTTTTGTCCGATCTTGAGTACATAAACATATGGCCATTGGCATTGAGTCCCTGTACAGATCGCGCTAGAACTTCGGTCTCTGTATTTGGTGAGTGAAGCCAACAGAGTTCAGCTGAACAACCAACATAACAGAGACCGAAGCTTTTGGTCTATTGCAGACAGTGCAGCGTAGGCGCAGGTAATCCGGTGTGAAAGCGAGAGACTAGTCCTGCATAGGCCCACTCACACATTGTACGAGGTTAGTATGTACTAACCTCGTACAATAGACCGTGTTTGACCCTGGATTTCGAAGTAGTCGGCAAACATCGCTTCATTGCTGAAGTAATATTTGCCGAAGCTCCTTCTCGCTACGCACCGGGGCTCTTGCCGGTAAGTAGCAAGATTTTGCTGAATATAATAATAATAATAAAATAATAATCCGATAAAAAAAGCACATTTTGCTTACCTCGGCCTCGAAAGTGACTTCGCTTGTCTCTTCCACGGAAATACAAGGAAGCCCGTTGGTGGCGCTAATAATTTCACAACCTTGATTCAGCTCCTCGGTAATTTTATAACTGTATCTAAATTCTTTGAATGCGCAATCCTCATGATCAATTTACTAATTATGGGCACCAATTAATGAAATGCCTTCAAAAAACATAATTAATGATTATTATTGGTGATGATAACACTCATTTGCATTAATTTAAAAAGATGACTGATAAAAAAAATGAAAATAATATACGTGCCTGGAAAGAAACCAGCAGTACAAGCTTTGACGAACGTCAATAATACGTATACGGTATACCAAAGTCTATACAATGAAAAGATTGGACACTTCACAGACTTTGCGTAATGCCTTGCGTCGATATGCGTGTAAAATAGTGTAGGTGCCTATTCTTTCCCTTGTCGTGTCTTTGATATGAATATAAATCGCGCGCCCTCTTCAGGAGAAAATTGATATCAACGCTGACTGATTTCTATCTCCGTAAAATCTTCACTAAAGATCAAGAAAATATACATATTTTTCGAAAGAAACTTCAAGGAGAAGTCACGGAAGGATCTAAATGATTCGGTAAGTGTCATAGCAGGATGTGGAATATTTATTTATACATAATATTTTATGTGGGCAAAAGCCCACTTTATTTTCGAAGTGTAGTGGTGTGTCGCGTTCGTATGACTGATAATCCTTCGCTCGCGAGACGATATGAACCCATGGGTGGCATAGGCCTAGTTAGACCAAAAGCTTCAGTCTCTGTATTTTGGTTGTTCCGCTGAACTGCGTTGGCTCACTCACCAATACATAGACTGAAAAGCTTGGAGGCCCGTACGTACTACAGACAATGTATTTTAGCAGTAACATGAGTAACATTAGATCTAACAGCGGAAACCCGATTTTCCGATCGTTTTTTGTACATAAAATGTCATATTATGAAAAAGAAATCACATCCATATTTACAAAAAAAATTCAGAAATATCGTACCTTAGACCGCAGTTACCGCTAATTCTTTTGAAATGATCATCAAAACATCGTCATCTTTGATCCTTTCGTTGGTCAATTTAAGTTGCCATCTTGGATGTCGTCATCTTCATTACAGACGTATTTACCAGTCGCTACCTATCGCGATTTGTGCCGCTGCTTTGCACTTGGACATATTGATGTGCGTGCATTCGGAACTTGTCGCTCGCATTGATTGGCCAAGATATCGAAAATTTAATCGGAAAGCCTTGATAAAAGCACAACTCGTTGACGGCTGCCATATTTTCCTCTCCGGCAGAAAGTCAAAAAATAAGGAATAACCCGGGGAATAACTCATCGGTAACGTATATTTTCGAAATATTATAAAATGTATATAGTATATCAATAGAAAGATTAGAGTCTAACGGAAATAGTGGACCTTCGTCCAAGATAATATAATGTCATTAGAATCTAAAAGAAGTAAAAAATCTGGACAAAACCCGTCCGCCGAATTGTCGGACCAGATTACACATGCAGGCTTGTACTGACACATTACCTTCGGTGAATGGGGATCTAGTAAAATGTCAGAAATTGTTGAATAAATCCCCAGAAACGATGGTTATTCCTGTCTAAGGCCTAGTATACCCAGTTGTGGTGTGTCCGGACAGGTTGTGTGTCTGGACGATCAATTTTAGAAAATCATTTGGAAAAAATTACAGGCGAAGTTTCATCAATTTTCAGTACAAAATGTTAGGAAATATTATAAAGAACAAAATTGGAGATGACTATAAATATTGAATTCATATAGCGTAATTCAAAGACAAAAAAGAAGGCTTCAAAAAATATAAAGTGTCCGGACACCCGACCCCTCATCCTACTACTTAGTAATGGCAAGTAGATCTACATACAGACAGTGTCTAATATTATTTATTGAGAATTAAAATGGTGAGCATAGCCAGGCGGCTTCTAGAGAGTAAAAACCAACGAATGCTTACTCTCATTGTCTCAATGAAGCCAGGTCTTCCTTCTCATTCACCTACACGAGTCGAAAGATGCAAAAACCTGAAACTTTCACCCCGGAGATTTCTTCTTTCCTTCTAAAAGATCTAGACCTAAATCAACATGGGGTAAAACTTCATTTCCGACATTTCTATGCTCTCGTTGTTATTTTTGAACAAGAATTCATCAAAACAATTAGAAAAATATTGTGAAAATTTCTATTCCTATTGTTCTTCGCCAATGTTACAGACGCATGCGTCGCGTAACGTTGGCCTAACTAACAATAGCATAGCGCACCCTCGACAATTTCTCCTGGCTTGATTCCCATTTTTGATCGGGAAACAGCACTTAGCAGGGTGACCAGACCTCCCGTATTTCCCGGTATCGTCCCGTATTTTGCTCCTTTGCCCCGGCGCCCCGACAAATCCTTCCTGGGACGCCTATTTGTCCTGTAATATTCAGAATATTCAATAAAATATTAATACACGACACGTATAGAAAGGTGGAGAATTTTCATGAAATAACAGATGATGAAGCAGAGACAACAATGAAATAGATTATTGTAAACTTTTGCAAGTTCTGCAGTGATTTTCTTGCTACCCAATATTGCAAACGAATTTATTTTCTTCGATAGAAATAAACAGGCATGTAGGATCGAAGCAGATTTTTAAGATATATCAAAAAGAGCTCCAAATATCATTAAGATTTTTGTTAGATGATTGGATTGTTTTGTTTGCTTGCAGTTTAAACTTTTTTTCTCTTTCCTTGATATTTCTTTCTTTTCTATCCTTTCTTCATTTCACTATAAAGTGCATCCCAGAAAAAAGGAAACCAGGATTTCCATGTCTTTTTTCTTCAAAAGCAAATGAATTATGATATTTCATTATTAAATAATCATAATATTCCTCTTTAATTTGGTACCTAATATATATGACAAACAATTCACACATTAAAGGGGAATGAAACCTTTGGAATAAGTGGGCTTGTGTCAAAACAGAAAAATCAAAGTATAGGAACAAAGAAAGTTTGAGAAAAATCGGACAAACAATAAGAAAGTTATGAGCATTTGAATATTGCAATCACTAATGGTATGGAGATCCTCCGATTGGCAATGCGACAAGGATGTGTGATGTCACATGTGAACAACTTTCCCTTTGATGGACTATGAAATACCCCCAAAATGTCTCTTTTAGCTTTTTGTTATGGTGATACAAACTCTTTATCCATGATGTATTCTTTAAAAATTTGTATTACATGCCCTCCTATAGAAAGAATTCATGATCTACAAATAGACGTGATAAAAGAGGCAATTTAAGTGAAATATATGTTTAATTAATGGGGAGAGTTGTTCACAAGTGACATCACACATCTCTGTCGCATTGCCAATGTGAAGATCTCCATAGCAATAGTGATGGCAAGATTCAAATGCTCATAACCTTCTCATTATCTGTTCGATTTTTCCCAAACTTTCGTTGATCTGTTTCTTTAATTTTTCTGTTGTCACACAAGCTATTTTGTTCTAAAGGTTTCATTCTCCTTTAATGAGCAAGACGAGTTTGAAATTTTAATGTCCAAACCATATTGCACAGAAAAAATTGACAAGATTGGTTCGTGATACGATGACCGTGCTTATTCCACGATTGGCTCTTTAGCATCTCTTTTGTATTCTTTGTTAAGATTCTCTCGCTGATCCCTGAAATGAGAGTGGTTTAAAATTCACACATGAGTTTCTGCGCAAATCGTTTCTGATATGTCTCCAATATTAATTGTGTGTAATCTACCATGCATGAACTGTTTGTGAAGCTGTTTATTTCATATATCAGAGATGAGATTACACTCTTGCCAAGAGTATCAAATTAATAGTAAAAAACATATAATTGTGAAATCTGTTTCTCAAAACGGGTTTCCCTTTTTGTGGGAAACACGCTGTATAGGACGAATATCCTAAAGTATAAAGGTATTTAGTGTCACAAAGCACTATGAATTATTAACCAAGTTTTTTAGGCCTTTAAAAATATGATACTATTTCCAAACTTTGGATCAACCACTTCATTATTCTGTTGCTCGCCCAATATTAATGGTATTTCCATTGTAAAACAGGCTCAACAACAGAAGTGGGTCTGCGTATGCTTGAAGTATGTAATGGCGACCTAGAGAGGGCGATCTCCATGCACTTGGACAACGTGATTGATGTAGATGCTATCCAGGCTAAAAAAGCCGTTGCTACTTCCTCCCAACATTCGGCTGCTGGTCCATCAATACCCCCTGAGTAAGTGAGAAACAATTAGGAAAATAATTTTGTACCCCCTGAGTAAGTGATGAATTATAATAATCATAATATACCCCTTTTTAAGTGATAAATGATAATAATGACAACCCCTCCCCCAGAAAGTGATAAATGATGATAAAATATTCCTTGAATATTTGAACAAATAATGAATGTTTGTGAAAGTGATGGGCTTACAAGGCAAGCTGGGTGTTCTTTGTGTTAGTCTCATCACCTTAGAAATTGCATTCATCATATAAAAAAAACAATATTTTGTACATAGATGTATATATATATATATGCTTTTGTCAAGAAATCATTTTCCTCATGAATCATTTACGGTAATATGTACATTTATTGTACATGAGAAAGGATGAATTTTTTTGGAGGTACAGTATAGGACATTCTTGGTTTAAGCTCTAACTATAACTGTTTGTGATGCTGCCATCAGTGTTCTATCTTTTGTAGGGTCAAAGGTCATGTTGATTGGCAGGGTACACTCTGGAGGACGCATTTTTTTGCCATATTTTCTATGAAGATCTGTATGATGGTTTATAGTGGTAAAATATATTTTCTGTCATAAATTTTTCTTTCTAGTGATTCTGTTCGACCTCCAATACCAAGTAAAATGGATACATTGGTTGAGGATGTTCCCACATTTGGTAAGGATATGTCTACAAAGACTTGTTCTATTATAGTACTACATTTAGCTGGACTTTTAAACCATTTTTGCCTGAGGATACTAGTGCTTCTATTATTGCTGCAATTTTACCTGCGCTGCCTTGCTCAAGCATTCAAGGAATTTTTCCAACCTGATATCCATTCACCTTACCTGGGTTGAGTGCAGCACAATGTGGATAAATTTCTTGCTAAAGGAAAACATGCCAAGGCTGGGAATCAAGATCACGTTCCTCAGACTGAAAGACGCGAGTCATAACCACTGGACCATGACGCCCCCACATTGTACACTCTACCAAACTGCATTTGATAAATAAATACATATGGTATTTTGAGCAAGATATCTGAAAAAGCAAGTTGAATATAATAATGCATGCAAATGAGTTGTGTATACCGGTATTTCTTCACTAGGGTTTGGGCTCTGTTCAAACAATTGCATGAAGCCATTAGGTTTTTAGAACTGATTCATGCACGGCTGCACACAACAAGTATAGCATTCAATTAGTTTTTAGTAGAGTGAGTTGCATAAAGTGTTTGATTAGTTCAGCGGGCTGTTTCATAAAGAGTTTTAAACATTGTAACTTTGTCATTTATGGCAACTACCATGGTAACAGGGTTCAGCAGCCACTCACAATCAATGTTTCCTTGAAAGTTACGCTAAAGAACTTTACAATAGTAGCACGTCTTTATGAAACACACCCCAGATCTGGCAAGTACTGAGTCATGCATTTTACTAGTAAATAAAGAGTAAAGATTCCATTTACCCCAAAATAAGGAAAATTTCAAACTTCAATTGATAAATAATGTAGAATATGAAACTGTCCTCATGCTGGTATATCAACCATATCACAAATTCCATGTGCCCCTGGTATTTTTTTAAAGACAAAATTGCCTGACAGTATTTCTAGAATAACTTTTGACTTCTTTGTTTTAAAGTAGAGAAGTAATTTTCAATGTACATGTATTTCTCAATTTATTGAACTGGGAATAACAAAAATTTTCATTGCCAGGGTAAAAGTATTATGAAATATGAGTATTCGAATCACTTCAGAACAACTTTGATTGTATTTTTTGTAAGGTCCGATTCCTAGACAAAGAAGAGCAAGGCAGTCAGTGTTTGATGGTTTACGTGATTTTCAAGCAGAAACAAGTAAGTTGATGAATTTTAAACATTTTATTCCATTATATTCATTTGAATTGAGGCAAAATGAATAATGAATTGATTGTTGCAGTTGACTAGGGGAGGTTTAACCTTTGAAACGGAAGAACCAGAATAACAGCTTCACCATGAATGTGCATATACCCCAAAAGACGGATTATCGGCTTTAAGTCATGTGATTCGAAAAGCAAGGGTGTTAGATATCAGGTGCTCTGTAAAAATTATGTCATTTTAGAGATATTCAGTATTAATTTTGTTGACGATTGGCTTTCATTTCTAAAGTTTTAGCATTAAAAATTACCAAAATATACTACACTACAAAAGGTGCTTGTGCGATAATACATGGCGACTCGTGTAAAGTCTAAAAATCTGAAATGAGCATGTTGTAACCCCAAATTCTTGGATGAAATTAAAATTCAGAGATGACAAGAAAATGTGCATCAAATTGGTTCTGCATCAGTTCTTAGATGAGGTGCCTGTTTTGTGATGGGCACTGAGTTGCGATTGGAAACTTGTTCCAATCGGATCTTAATGTAATCGCATCAGATTTTCTGCGCTGGGCTTGAGATACATGTTCTTACTTATAAGTATATTATCCTATAATGCATTATAATAGCATCATATAAAACACAATTGAAATGAGACAAGATTTATTATGGTTGCATGGAAACACAATACACGGTATTTGATGCATGTTTCATATTGTGACATGAAAGTTGTTTGAAAAAAAAGAAAGAACATAACAGCATTCTCTTGGGCCACACTGAGAGACATTGTGATATAATTTTTAAGTCAAATTGAATCAGAAAGAGATGCAATCATATTCATTTTTTGTTGTTTTTATTGTTCTAGGACTCCAGGAGGAGATGATACACAATCCAAAATCTTCATCAAAAAAGAGAACATTGGAAGATCTATTCAGACCACCATTAGACCTAATGCACAAGGGAACATTTGTGACGGTAAAAATTGTTCAATAAAAGTGGAAGATCACCCCAGCTAATACGTCCATTGCTTGATTAAAAAGCAGGAGAAATTCTGACAAATTTTGGTTAAGTGTTTGATGAAAATGAAATAGTGAGTGGGTGACGTCATTAGTTTGCTCATTTGTGTACCGACCAGGATGTGCATATAACTATATTGCAAAATAAAGCAAAACTTTGAAATGTCATAACTTTCTTATTTAACATCCAATCTTGATGAAATTTTCAGTGTTATGCTTGTTGGATTTTTCCCTTTTTATCAGAATCAATTTTTTGTTGGAGTGGACTTGTCCTTTAAATGAGGTCTGTGGCCACTTTGAAATAGGAACACTGATAAATTCATGGTGTTGCGTACACATAGGTCAAGCGATCTCCCAGTGTTAGCATGAATAAGCAGGGTTCCCACGTCATGTAAAATCCTGGAAAAAATTGTGGTCATGGAAAGTCAAGGAATTTGGAAAATTTGTGAAAAGTCATGGAATGGCATTTAACTCTTGGTTGTGGCAGCTTTCCAGTTTGTTGTGTCTCGCAACTCTCATACTCTGCTATTGAAATTGGTGTTCGTGATTTCCATTTTCCCCAGTTTTGTGACATCTCAAAAACTCCTGGGACGTTTTGGGAAGTCATGAAAAGCAGCAATTTAGTCATGGAAAAGTCATGGAAATTTCTGTGGGCACCCTGATAAGTGATGAGGATGTGGTCTGTGCACATCATACTCACTGATTGTTTTTCCTTTTCATATCGCCAGGCAAGAGAAGCAGGCCAGGTGCAGGGCAAGTGGCTGATGGTCAACGTTCAGAACGTCAGAGAATTCAGCTGCCAGCAGCTCAACAGAGACATCTGGAGCGATTCTACCGTGAAGAGTATTATCAGGGAGTCTTTCATCTTCTGGCAGGTAGGCCACTGAGTACACCAAAGCACAAAAACTATGGTGTTGATTGGTGCACATAAGAGGACCACAATAGTCTTTTTACTATGGTGTTAAATTTGTGGTGCTAGTTCGACACTATAACACATACCGTATGTTTCTCATTTTTATGTAGTTCCTTTGGGTCTTTAGTGTTGAATGTTGAATCTCGATTGTGTAACTTTTCCACCTCAGGGTGTGATCCGATTGTGTCCTTTTAAATTTTCCCCATGTGTGTTGTAATATTAGTACTTGTATATGCCTTTAAAAAGTTGCAGTGTCCTGAAATATTGAAATTTAAGGCCAGAGAGGCTGTATATCTTCAAATTATGCATGAATGTACATTTACAATGTCTGTGAGAACTATGTTTGGGTCATAGTTAGAGCATTAGACTCATGACTGAATCCCCACTTAGCCATTATCTCCACTTTGACCAAGGCCAAAGAGTAATCTTTGTTTTCTATACCGTATATATTTCAGTCAATATGACTGATCAAATCAGATTTAAAATGTTTCCTAAGTATGTTATTGGTCATAACGTGGCATTGATGCAGTGAAAAGCTGCTTTGTTGATTTCCTATGGAACTTGACCAGAAACAGAATACCTCTTTTTTTCTAATTTGACCCTCCATCTTCTTCTTGTCTTGGTATGTAGGTTTATCATGATAGCGAAGAAGGGCAGCAGTACATGCGGTTTTATAAAGTCACAGAATTTCCGTATGTGTCTATACTGGACCCAAGAACAGGTTCGTTGTCTGTTGCAAGGAAAATGTGTGATTTCAAATCCGTTGTTTGTGGTATAGTACATATAATGTTACCATAATGCAATTTGATTGCTTCCAATAATGAAGATGATGGGGAAGGTGATGATGGTGATGGTGATGATGATGATGATAATGATGATGGTGATAATGATGATGATGATGACGAGAATGATGGTGATGACGATGATGATGATGATGGTGATGATGATGATGATGATGGTGATGGTGATGGTAATGATGACGATGATGATGATGATGATGATGGAGATGATGATGATGATGGTGATGATTGATGATGACAATAGAATCTAATGATGGTGATGACGATAATGATGCTTATATCTATTTTCCTATTCAATTAATGGACCTATGTAGGCTACATGCGCTCTACTGTTTTTTAATAGTAAATCATGTTTTATTATCTTTCTCCAGGAGAGCAGATGGCAACCTGGCACAGAATAGATAGTGAAGCTTTCTGTGATGTTGGTAAGTCCTACTCAGAGGTGATTTAAAGTTTACTCCGATGATGGTTAGTTTCCTTCCGAAACACATTGCTGCAGGGGCAACAAAACCTAAGTAAATGTTCAATAGAATGAAAAACAAATTGATGACATAACAGGTAAGTATCCCTCATGATACAAGTATAAGCACATATTGTCCTCCAATAGGAAATTAATTTTACGCAGGTTCAAAATATACAGTATATACAACACATTCATGTAGAAGTCAGTTGCACAAGCATTATGAACAGATATATATATACAAATGTTAAATTATGATACGTAAAGGAGACAAAGTGAGCAAATGTGCATCGGAAGATTATTATACTTTAAAACGCCATTTCTTTACATCATTGGTATGATTATCGTCATTATAAGGTAGACAAGGGGAGGGTAGAAAATTTGGTCGAGGTATGCACTAAAGAAATGATTAGATTTTGGGGTCATGAGGCCAAAAGTCACAGAGGTTTTTTTTTTGTATTCTGGAAAATATCTTGTTCTTGTGAACTGAAATAAGCATTTGAGGGATCAACTTCAATTCTATTTTAATTTGTATGCATATTGATGCGAAGATGCTCTGATCAAAGGGGGTGTTCCACAAAGATTTAAGATTGACTTAGAGTCACACTTGAATGCCCAGTTGGTCGCCTCATGAAAGGCATGACCACATTGGTCAGATCATGCCAAGAAAACGCGCAATACTGTGTATTAATCAGTAAGATTGCGTGTTGCATGTCATATATGGGTCTGCATTTAAGTGTGATTCTATTCCTCAAATCTGTGTGAAACACTCCCCCGAATTTTGGGATCCCTTGCTTAAAGTTTATGTGAGTCATTTCTTGTTATCACAATGGCAGTATCTCGCAGATCAACTGGGTAACCAAGAATTTATCATGGACTTTGCTCCTTGCAGAGGAGCGATGTTCTTATTAGATTATTAATGCTTTAGAAAAGTCTTGGATGGAATACATTAAGATCCCGCAATGGCAGAGGTATGATTTTCTTCCGCATGCAGTTGAAGATCCATCCAGTCTAAGAATTGTTAGGCTTATGGTACATGCATTCGGTTCAGACTTGCACTGTTGGCTATTAAATAACTGACACAAAGAACATGATTGTAATAATCATAATATTCCACTTAAACTTTACAGATGAATTGTCACCCCACTCATTGAGTCCTGGCTGGCACCAAACGCAATGTATGCACTTTCTCCACTCCCTAGGGAGCATTCCACCAAGTGTATTTCAAACTTGATTGCTAGGCATACTACATGTACATAGGCCTCCACATTCAACATGTTTACCCTTTCAACACCTGGGTAGAGAGTGGCAATATACAATGATAAGATTGTAGTTTTATTTGTTTACAGTAAGTACATGGACTTGATTGAGAAATGTACATTCTGAGAATGGTCTCTCTTTTGCTTTCTCAGTGATGCAGTTCTTATGCGACCACAAAATGGACATTCCAGACATCGTTCCTCTATCTCCGCCGGCCGATAGCCCGTCATCGTCCGTACCACCTGCCAAAAAAGTTAGAACATCTGTAAGTGATTGGGTTTAATGATAACTATGATATGCAACATTCATATAGCACTGAATGCAAATGTTTTTTGTGCTGCATTACTCCAGCTTTTATAGCATGGCTGCTAATAGATCTTGATAATCTAGTTTTTGTACTCTTAGTTCATCCTTTTTTAATCTGAATCAAGATAACTCTGCTCCGCTGACTGGCCTACTTTTCCTGAAGCCACACGCTCAGCACGCTGAACGCGTATTAGTTCTTGCGCCGTCATGATCTGTGACGTCAATGATGGAATAGTGCACTATTCCATCTTTCCATCATTGACGTCACGGAATAGCAATTTTTCTTCAGTGGGCGTTTCATTTTCAACATCATCACAAAATAGCGAGAATATGTTTGGTCACATGATGCTTTTTAAACTAATCAGTATACATAATTCATGTAGGATATAATGTTATTTATATTAGAAAACTGAAGTGTGTGCTTTTGTAATATGGACTCCAATTCTGTTCTTTCTTTCTTTGATTACCGTTGGTATTAGAGCATTATAGATGCAAGTGAAGAAAGCCAGATAGAAGCTGCTATTGCCGCATCCCTGGCAGAAGCAGAAGCAGCTCAAACCAAATCTCCAAATCAACCCAAAGCAAAGTCCAGCATCATTGACATTGAATCCGACTCCAACGACGAGGATGATGACGATGCTGTGGAGACGATAGAGAGCGATTTTGCCTTCAGCGACTCGGAACCCTCAAGCGATGCAGTTTATCAGACGACCAGTAAGACTAAACCAGCACACAGTAATAATAAGAGGACAAGTGTAATCGTTAATGCCTCCCCCAAAGAAGACGTGGTTCACGAGGTGGATGATGATGAGAAGGAATCCACAATGAAACACCAGAGAACAGAATCAAAGGAAGCTAAATCGAACGGACAGGTTGCACGCAAGGGAAAGAAGGTATCGACGTGCAAAGGAAAGGCAAGAACTGAAAATGTGGATAGCGAAGGGAAGGGATCGGACAGTAAGGAAGCGGAGGTCGACGGTGTCGATGGGGAGAAGCAGAACGACGATGAGGGTAGATTATCAGGAGCTGATGAGGGGGCTGATGATGAGGAAGCGAGGGAGGACGAAAATGAATCGGCTGTAATCTCAGGTATGAACAGGATTGAAATTGGGTAATGATCAAGACCCTGTGAAACATTGGTATTGATCATTGATTACATTTTTTGATTTGTCCAATCAATTTGTGTAATATGATGTACAGCCAGTCTTACATGGAGTTACGATTGATCAAATCAATCGTAAGTCTATGGAAATCCATCAGTGCCATAATTTTTTCTATAGGAAATTTACAAAACGTCCATTGTAAAGCATAAGAGAACACACTAAGTTGTCAAGAAATCAATGAATTTTCGGATATACATTCATATGTAGATTTTTTTTAACGAACATGCATTTCATATGTTGAATTTGCTGGCTTTCCATAGTTGCGATTGATCGGATCAATCACAACTCTTTGTAAGACGGGCCCCTGTTTTACCCTGCACTCAGTGCAATTTCATGTACCTTTTCTTCATGTTGGGATTCAACAGTATTTAATTGTAAATAGCACAATCCTGTCTATGGGATTTTTTTATCAAAGTAATAATAATTGTGATATTAATAGGCATTTATATAACGCCATCTATCTAGAAATGAACTGCATGTATTCAGGCACATTGTTTATTAGTATTATTACCCCAACTGTAGCTCAAGCTGCCTTTCAGCACTCAGTGCATTCAAGGAATTGATCCTGCCGGCACCCATTCACCTCACAATGAGTGCAGCACAATGTGGATAAATTTCTTGCTGAAGGGAATTACGCATGGCTGGGATTCGAACCCACGACCCTCTGTTGCAAAGTCAGAAGACTAACTCCAATGGGCCACAACACTCCACTCCATTGAAGTAGTGTTATTTTCCTTGTGAAGGTTACAGAGTATCCTTTCAAATGGACCCCATTGCTCATCATGTATATTAGTGAAAATTAAAGACACAAAACAAGACGATGGTGTTGATTTTCAATCTGCATTTTGTTTTTTCTTTATATGCAAAGAGGGTGGGTTATATTGTCGTGTCAGCGCAAGAACAACCTTATTACCACACTTGCGTGAATTGAATGCTAGCAAAAATGCCCTTATAGCAGCATGCATAATTGCATTGACTACGGGCGTTTCTGCGTTGGTGCTGTGTGCAAAAATGTGTTGCTAAGGGTGTTCTTGCACCAACCCTCTGATATACGTACATGTACATACTTATTCCTTGTGACATCACGAGTTCTCTTGAATCGCATTTGCGCTATGCAAAAGGTTGCAACATGAACATCAAAGGGTTTTACAATAATTTGTGACAAATGCCAGGTAATGGAGCCTGCAGGTCTTGTAGTGGGTAGCACGATTTGTCAGTACAATTCCTTAGGTGGTCTGGATTTTCTTTATCATGATATACCTGTAGTTAATCTTGTACAATGTACATGTAGGTGATTTTTTCCAATCTTCACACAATTTTAGCGAGAAAATGTCTGAAGGCCACCGTACACCTTACGACCCGACCGGTCGCCGACTGGCTTGCGACTGGGTGAGGGGAGATAAGTCGCAAGGTAGTCATAAGCCTCGACACCGCACACCTTGTGATCCGATCTGCGACTCACGCATGCGCTTTTTGCCCTTTGGCATAGCATCTGAGAAATTGCGCTTACTACTGTGTATGCGCATTGTTTATCATAATACGCTTTATGCAACTGTGCTGTCTGATTGGCTGGAGGTTGGATTGAGCTTGTGATCCAGTCATAAGGATTCGACATGTCAAATCCTTCTGATTGTCCTTGCGACTTGTCTATGACCGGTCTGCGACGCTCAAGCTGACAAGAGCTGTGACGTCACATCTCCCCTCACCCAGTCGCAAGCCAGTCGGCGACCGGTCGGGCCGTAAGGTGTGCGGTGGCCTTAAAACGGATAAGAACAAGATTCCATGGGGTTGAATTGATGCGACGTCACACTGCGATTCTCTGTGATGTATATACCATAGTACCCAATGCAGAGATCCAAACTATTCCTTTTTGGGGGCATATTTGTTCCTTTATTCTCATACCTGTTCTTTCTGTTCCTGCCCCACTGCTGGCTTTTGCATGTCCAACACTGCAACAGACATTTTTTTTTTTTGGGGGGGGGGGCGGAAGATTGGTGTATTGAGCCATCTTCAAACCCACAGGAATTTGTGAAGTTGTGGTGGTCTGCGCAAGTGAAGGACGAACAGCATCACATTCACAAATAAGTCAATATGTATTTTGTGTGGTTCGTTTTACATTTTTGAAAAATTTCTGATCGTGTCGAATGTGTCAGCCATGTTATAATCCACAGTCTGCTTTCCATAAAACGAAGCTGCAGTGCATAGTATGCTTGGTTCAGGGTCTTCGTGATCATTTAACGTGGCCAGACGCATAGATCACCCAGACACCAGTATCATCTGACAGCTACAGACTTGCAATTGTTACAGTGTGAGAAATCTAAAAAAAATCCTTTGTTTGGTTTTTAAAAAAGTTTTTCTTCTAACCCTAATACTCTCAGGGTATTTGGATTCTTGCCTTGCCGTAACATAATGTTGCATAATTTGGTGACCCCGTACCGAGGCGTCAATTGATCTCAACAGTTGCGCGACTCAGCGCGAGACCTCAAATGAAAAAGTTAGCGAGTGGTGTGGTCCAAAAATTTTGTGCAGCAGATTTATCACAAAAAAACTGAGAGTATTAGGGTTCAGACTACTTTTGTTATTGAAAAAATTTGACATCTGGAACATAATGCATTCTGGGTTTTTTTACAGGTCCAACTACTGAAATCCTGTTGAGATTTCCCGATGGAAGAAGAAAACAGGTGTGTTTATCAGCTTCAGCGTCACTCAAGGTGAGTATATACCTAGGGATACCTAGGGAAGTTTCTGAATGCAGGCATGTTAAGCCTCTGTATTCAGTTCTAGGTTTTTCCTCCTCAAGATGGCTGGCTCACTTCCGGGCACAGGGCTTTCGTAGTCATATTTTATTGGCTCATTTTTCCAGCATCTATCCAGGGCAGCTTCAAAACTGTGCACACTTGGGGCAGTGACAACATCATTATTTAGGCTGTTCCATGTCTTACATATTCTAACATTAAAAGAATTCCTATATTTTTGGGTCTTTGTCCTTCTGCATAATAATAATGACAGTGCCAAATCAACTCTGCTCAAGGCCCTGTTCAAGAAATTATGAAGGAAATTCAAAATTGAACAGAAATGTTTGAGGTGTTTTTTTTTTAAGTTTCAGAAGTCAAACATACTTTAATGTCTTCTGGAAGGCTTTTCCCCAGGTTTTAGCTACTTTGTGGGTAGCGAGAAAGCTTGAAAAGGAGGAATGTAAGGATCTGGGGGGTGTTTCACAAAGATTTAAGTATTACTTAGAGTCGCACTTAAATGTCTAGTTGCGCGCAGTATAAAAGGCATGACAGCATTGGTCAGATCATGCCAAGATGACGCGCACTACTGCGTATTGATCAATAAGATTGCGCGTTGCATATCATGTACGCGTCGACATTTAAGTGCGATCTAAGTCATACTTAAATTTTTGTGAAACACCCCCCTGGAAAGGGTGTAGCTTTTGAATAAGGAAAATATGTACTTCGGAGAACTACGCACTCAGTAGATAGTTACTTAATACTAATAATAATAATAGGCGTTTGTATAGCGCCATCTATCTAGAAATATTCTATTCCGAGGCGCGTTATTATTATTATTACCCCGACTTTAGCTCGAGCTGCCTTTCAGCGCTCGTGCATTCAAGGAATTAATCCTGCCGGGTACCCATTCACCTCACCTTGGTCGAGTGTAGCACAATGTGGATAAGTTTCTTGCTGAAGGAAATTACGCCATGGCTGGGATTCAAACCCACGACCCTCTGTTTCAAAGTCAGAAGACTTATCCACTGGGCCACAACGCTCCACTGACATTGACGAGTGGATACCATGCGTGACCAAAAAAAAAATGTAAAAAGGGTGTCTTTTTCAAGATAGGGCACGTTACGTACGTAACGTAATAAGGGTGTCAAAAACACTAAAATAATGAAAAAAGGGTATCTATTTCGCTAGGAAAGCTACCTGTTGAGGGTCAAATTTGTGAGGGTATATAAAAATGTTTTTTAGAGGATGTACTTTTAGCCCAAACAGTCAACACTACGTATTTAAAGTACGATTTGCGCAAGGTGTGGGAAGTGGGGCCGTACTAAACCCAATGATGTCGGTAAGACCGACGTCCGTGACATAATTATTAAAATACTTGTACTTGTTTAGGGGTTCAATTCAGGGAATACTTGCCAAGAGTATCGTTTTGTTTCCAATACTTGTTAAGGGTAGGGTTTCACACGCCATTACTTGTTAAGGGGTGCATTTTCAGAATATGGAAAATACATGTTTAGGGTGCCATGGTCGCGCATGGTATCCACTCGTCAATGGAAGTGCCCCCTTCCCCCGGTTGAAAAATATATATATATTTATGTAATTAATGTGAGTTGTGTAGGAATGTTGATTTTTTGTTGAAATCCATTTTCCCCACGTAATTATTAGATTAAAAAATAAAACGGTAAGTGTACGTCTGGTTAATGGAGACAACTGTATAATAGAACTGGATAAAAGAGGTCTGACTGTACATAAACATTGTAAATATACATATTTCTTTTTTGTGTGTTTCAGTCCTTGGTTAAATGTGTCACAAAGGAAGGGTTTAAAGAGGAGAAGTACGAACTCGTCACAAACTACCCTCGTCGTCGTATCTCGGCCTTAGACTTGACAACCAGCCTCTCAGATGCAGGACTCTGTCCCCAAGAAAGCATCTTTGTCCAGGAACGGTAGCAGACTTTATGCCTTTCAGAAGATTGGAAAGTATGGCATCATGAGCTCTTGGGATAAGACTAACTAGTTTAAAGGCTTGGCTTTAACTGGGCGTTGTGGCATGCACCTGTTATCCAAGCTACGTGGGGA
The DNA here is from genome assembly GCF_018143015.1 of Lytechinus variegatus. Classification (NCBI taxonomy): domain Eukaryota; kingdom Metazoa; phylum Echinodermata; class Echinoidea; order Temnopleuroida; family Toxopneustidae; genus Lytechinus; species Lytechinus variegatus. The sequence goes on along the minus strand of NC_054755.1, from coordinate 23,137,351 downwards.
AGTTACAAATTGATGCAGAGGTTCAAGGTTCGAACCCTGGTCACGTCTTTCGGATGGTGACGTTAAAGGTCGGTCCCAGATGTAAATAATCATACCTGATTGATACACATCTGACAAAACTGAAATACACCCCTTGGCATAAACCTAATATGTATAAGCTTCTATTTTATTTTGAAGTTCACCCTCACAAAGAATTTATTATAAAAATAGCAGAAAAATGATTAAAAAATATATTGGTGAATGTTGAGGATTGAAAAAATTATTTGAAGTTTAATTTGTTATTTGTGACGCCATATAGAAGCAGCTTTCCATATGTCCTGAATTTGAAAACTCAATGAAATTTTATTTTCTCCACAAATTGTAAATGTTTTTTTTATTGTACCTTCAGCATACATGTATCAACTGATCATTTCACACCTGTTCCTGACAGACAAAAATATTTTAGTCATCATGAATCATGAAAAAATTGAACTTCATGCATTCGTATAACATAACATAACATAACATATGGGGCAGCTGGTCGTTTATGACGTCACAAATCAAAAACTTAAGATTCTGATTAGTCTCGTAATCTTTGATTGATTTTCCTCAACCTTGAACAATACTTTTTAATTATTTTTTTGCAACAAACTTTTCGTCAGGGTAAACATCCCTTGTAAATTCTTGTAATACTAGTATTCTCCTGAACGGTTCAAGTTTTCAGTGTCCTTATTACATGAAGCATGGTGATTCAGGTGCGTCGAAACAGGACTTAAGCCGGCATCGGAGGCAGCTCGGCTTCTGCGTCACACCCCCTTTTTATTAAAGCCAGAGTGAAACCACCTCTGGACATGGACCTATCCATGGAGGATTATCTATTGTTACTGGGGGTGCGGTGACAATGCCAGCACCCCCAGTAACAATAGAATAATCCTCTGTGGGTAGGTCCATGCCTCTGGATGTGGTTTGAAAGCGCCTTCACGCTGAATTAAGAACAACAAAAATGTTCATGTGAAAAGTCAGGTGACTACTGTCACATGAATAATCAACGTGAAGTCGACTTAAGTGTAGACACAATAATGCGACTTCAAATTTAAGGCATGAAGGTTGCTTCAAAACGGGTGTCGGAGGTGGTTTCAAACAACATGCATGTGTATCAGGGGCTTGTAATAGTCACACTTCACTTTTTTGTGAAACATCCCCCCCCTTCCCAAATGTAAGCCTCTTGTTAGTAGAAAGCTTGGTCAAGTCCACCATATTTCTTGTCCTGCAATTATGTTGATGTTTAATATTTAATTTTTACAATGAATACTATCATGATTCTAATTAATTGCCTATCAAAAGATATACAAAATGGTTACCAAGATATCTACTTGGTATTGGTGCTTATCATTTTTGTACATAAATTCAGAAAATTATGTGCATCTTTCCATGCAGGTCAAAGAATGATTTCGCTGAATCTGTCTTTTTTTCATGATTTTGTTTCCATAATGTTAGTCAAACTTAAGATTTATCCTTTACTACAGTACCAAAGCACTGTAATATAAACAGCTATAATATAACAATCTGTTGCATATCATTGTACATGATGGAACAGAGACAGTTACAATCAAATTAATATTGATTACATATTCAATCTTACAGTATCCGAGTGCTGTGTAATGCACTGTGAACATGAGGTACAAGTGAAATTTATATGCCCATATTATTGGCTTCGCTCTTTTCAGTGTTTTATTTATAACAGCTATTTCAACTGTCAAGCAATTCAGGAATTAAGGGTAAATTTCTTAATGAAGGAAAACATGCCATGGCCGAGAATCGAACCCACGTCCCTCGGATTGAAAGACGAGAGCCGTAACCAGGAGACCACAACGCCCCCGCGATTCAACAAGGTTTCACAAAAACGGGAATGTTTGGCACGAGGTATCTTACCTAGGTTACATGGTGGGTATCGAATTCAAATAGAATGTTGAAGAATGTGACCCCTGCATTTTGATGTACTGTATCAAAATCGTGGATAATGAATGGGGATTTCACAATTAATTCAGAAATTATAGAGGATTTTTAGGAAGTCATGTATGCTGCTTATGATGATTAATTAAGTCTTGCAATTGGTGACACAACATTTGCTCCTGCAACATTTGCTCCGGTTTGAATATCTCAGAGGGCATAGGGTTACAGTTTGAATTGTAATAGATTTTTTGGTTCAAAATAATGCAGACATAAGGATGAGGGTTAATTTAGTTTTGGAGGTTAAGTTTATGTTTGGCTCATTGTGCAGAATTTCCATCAGGGGGGCGTTTCATCAATATTTTCGTTCGACAAGTTGTCAGATCTGACAACTTTCCTGGATTCTGATTGGTTGAGAAGCACTGTTACTATAGTAACTGTCGGCTAACATCGGACTTGTCAGATAAAACGTCTGACAAATCCTTTCATGAAACGCTCCCCAGAGCAGTTGTCGCCAGAGCAAATGTCATGGAACTGCCTTATTTGCAAGCTGAACTTTGATAGGTACTTGCAATGTTGAATGTCATGATGTATATCAGACAACCCACAAATTCATATTTCTGTTTGCCAACAACTGGCAGACCATTCCTGTTTATTACAGTTTGTGTACATGTAGATCTCTTTTTTTGCATTTGCTAAGAGGAAAAATTCAATTTCAATCCATATTTTTTTTTTTAGACTTTTACAATTAGGCCTGAATATAGTTTGGTTGTCCTCCCACACTGACCAAAGATATGGGGCTAAGAAAAACTTGTTCTTTTATTTTGCAAGTCACAAACAAAACATCACAAATTACATTGAATAGCTGAAGAATAGAAAATGACCCAGACAGGAGCTAAAAGTGAAATCGACAAATTGAAAATGAATAAGCGACATAGTAGACCAATGTACGTGTTACGGATATTCACCACTTGACAGCCAAATATTGGGTTTGTGGGGGGATTCTAACGAGAGGCTTCCCATTGCTTTTTTCGAAGCCTGATAACTTTAGCGATTCTACCGGTAAACAAAATAATCAGTGGGTAAGCAATGAAAATACGTAATGCTTGCATTTCTGTGTTTAGTCGATTATTAGGTTTCAAATGGTATACGATTTGTCAATTTCATATTTGGGTTCGGTCTGGGTCTTTTAAACAAAGCTTGAAGTGTTCATTAAAAGAAGTATTCAGTGGGAGCAGACAGCATCCATCTCAATTTGGCTTGGAGAATGTTTCATGGAGGGTATTGTTGTGACTCGCTCTACCTACCTTCTTCTATCTACCAAAAATACAAAACTCAACGTACTGAACCTACCGTTACTGTTTTTATTTTGTCTTCACAAGTTTGGAATAAAATCATATAATCACTTGTTTAATCAATTAAATCATTTTTAAAATTGTTATAGTATTCAGGAAGAGTTTAGCCCTCATACTTGTTTCTTTGAAATATTGTCACCTCAAATGCATCATTATTTTGTATATTATTGCTTTGTAAATATATTCAGAGACACACAAAAATTTACAAATATGATGGGTGTAAGTAGAATTTTGTATTATATCAATGTTTTTTCTATATAAATATTCAGGTAGGAAATGCCACTATTTTCTTGCGAGTTGGTAGTATGTTTCAATTGTGAATTATACATGTACATGTTGTCATCTCAATTCTTAATAAAAACCGATCAAAGGAGCAACAAGTTTTCTAGCATTATTTTTTTTACCTGTGTGACGTGGTATAGCTCCTTCAGCTAAATGTGGCTATTCGACGGGGGGGGGGGGGGGGGGGGGGGGGGATACTAGTAGTAGTTTCAAGTGAATACTATTTTTCAAATCTGTTTATAATTGGTTATAATATATTGAAAAATGGTCCAATGCTACATTTTGCACAAAGCTCAAATTGATGCTTGTTACTGTACTGTATTAGTTCATGGTTTATGTATTCTAGCAGTGGTCTCAAGGTGTGATAAAAGCGTTCTTACAGTGTTTGATATCAGTGGAAAAAATCTGCATAAACCATGAATTTGAATCAACAGATTTACAAACAACTTTGTGAATTTCCAATTTTTTATTTTGTCTTTTAATCATCTTATCTCTCTAGGTTTAGCATGCTTTTTCTACTCTTATTCAATTTAACTTATATGATTAGATAGCTTTTACCATTAAACTCCAATCACACACAATATCAAACAGATTGGTGTTTAAACTCATATTTATTATATTAAATTAAAAAAATCTTGATTACATGATTTCAGCTGAACTTAGTTCGAGTACATCAATACAAGAGCTCAAAAGCACAATATATCACACATTACACCAATATTAATACATTTACATGTATACAATCTTACAAATTTTTATATGAAGCAAAACAAATCTTCATACACTGTTTTTTACTCACACGGTAGAGTGAAGACTTTTATAGATGCGAAACTTTCTGTCTGGTAGAGGCAGCCACAGTACATAGTGAATGTATTCTCTCTACTTCAGAGTCTGCATTATGCACTGCATATTGCCCAAACCAGAGGTTTGTGCATGCAGAAAACCCCGGGGGGGGCCCACTTACATTGACGAGTGGATACCATACGCGACCAAAAAAACACATAAAAAGGATGTCCTTTTCACGGTAGGGCATGTTACGTACGTAACGTGATAAGGGTGTCAATAACACAAAAATAATGAAAAAAGGGTATCTATTTCGCTAGGAAAATTACGTGTTTAGGGTCGAATTTGCAGGGATGATAAAACAAAATTAAAATGTTTTATAAAGGATGTCCTTTTTGTCCCAACACTGTGTTTGGAGTCCGTTTTGCGCGAGGTGTAGAAGATGGGATCGTACTAAACCAAATGAGGTAAAGACCGAAGGACCCGTACAATAAAACATTCCTGTACTTGTTTAGGGGTTCATTTCGGGGAATATTTGCTGAGAGTATCGTTTTGTTTCCAATACTTGTTAAGGGTAAGGTTTCACACGCCAATACTTGTTGGTAAGAGGTCCATTTTCAGAATATGGGAATTACGTGTTTAGGGTGCTTTTCGAGACCCCATGGTCGCGCATGGTATCCACTTGTGAATGGAAGTGCCCCCCCCCCCTCCGGGAGAAATCCTCGACTCTATTTTTGTTTGCATTGTATATCATTGACTTAATGACTTTAATTTGTTTTGTCTTGTCAAACATGAGCTTTAAAATCATTAGAAGTAGAACTGGCAATTCATGGCATTCACACCCGAAAGTTAGTTTAAAAAAAAGTAATATCCAAGGAAGCAACATGTCAAATATGTACATCCAAGCAAATTAAAATTCTAATCTATAAACATTAGATATTCGTATTACACTCATGTAAAGTACATTGATATATTAGATCACAGTGATTAACAATAACAGAGATGCCAAGTTCAAATACCAGCTATGCGTGAGATTTTCTGTGAATCTGAGTGAGATCACTGACATTGTGTACAATGTATATGGGGATAGGCTGTGATAGTTGCGTGAGACAGAGATTTTAGGGGATCAAACAAGAGTCCAAAATGCTTGAGTCTCATAATGCGTGAGACTTGGTAGCTCTGCAATAACATTGACATTATGTCCGCATCATATGCTGACACAAATTTCACACACTCCATTGACTCATTACAGCAGAAATCCTGGTTACAATATTTCTCCTGACACAAACATGCATTCAATAATTCTCATAGCCTAAATCAATAATTCTGATATAGAAAATCCAGCATTCAAGAGTTTTGATATCCCCTACAATATTTTCGATACACAAATCCTGTGTACAAAAGGAAAAATCCAACTTTCAAAGGCATTACCTAAATATCTTGAATAAGCAAACAGTTCAGTCGTAATTCATTCCATCCCCTTATACATGTACCTACAATACTATACTTGATAATGTAGTCCAAAACTTGATCATGTTGTCCAATACATACCTACTAGAACTGTAATAAGAATTATCGGCTGATTTCACACTGTATATATATATAAAAAAAAGGAAAACAGTGTACTCCAAAACAATCCCTTCTGAGTGATCAAATAGCCATTATAATTTAGAAAAAAATTGACAAATTATCTTCAGTTGTTTCATCAAAGGGTTTAAGTTTCATCAAAAGGTTAAGTTTCATCAAAAGTATCAAGACTAATGCTTCCATACACAAGCTTATTACACAAGACCTACTATCAATGTTTTCAATCATTATCAACAAAAATATCGCCAATAACTTTAATCATTAGAAACGAATAAAGCAAAGGGGCATAGAAAACCAGAAAGGCAGAATGATAAAGGTTCAGTCAAATTCAAACTTACTTCGGCAGCTCTGCCATTATGTTAACTGCCATGGCAACAGGTCACATCAGCCAAGTCAATGTTTTGAGGGTAGTTGCTATAATGACAGTTGCCATATAAGATAGATTTGTTCAACAGGACCAGAATCATGCTCATCAAAATAACAATTACCGCCTAAGTAACAGAAATTTACATGAACGGGTAATAAATTATCATCACAAGATTATATTCATAGGATTTTTAAAAGAAACTTTTACTATTTCAGTGCTGATCATGAATTAAATTGCTGAAATTTTCAGTTAAAGAAAACCAGCAACCCCCCCAAAAAAAATAAATATAAGAATGAAGAAAATGGATAACTGAATGAAATATATTAAAGGACACGTCCACCCCAACAAAAAGTTTATTTAAATAAAAAAGAAAAATCCAACAAGCATTAAACTAAAAATTTCATCAAACTCAGTTGTGAAATAAGAAAGTTATGACATTTTAAAGTTTCACTTGATTTCACATATGCACATCCTGGTCGGCATTCAAATGAGGAGACTGATGACATCATCCAGTCATTATTTCTTTTGTATTTTGTTATTAGTATATAAAATATACATTTTAATTTTCTTCCCATTGTCAAGTGAAAAAACAATTCCTCCCTGAACCTGTGGAGTTAATATTGTTTAATACCACATGATTCAGTCAAGTTGGTCCTTATTTGCAAAACTGTAAAAAATGAAAAATTGTATAATTCAAACAATAAAAACCAATAGGAACAGTGAGTGAAGGACATCATCGACTGTCTCATTTGCAGGTCACTGAACTGTTCATAAATTAATGCTTTGTGAAAAATAAGCAAAACTTTAAAACGTCAGAACTTTCATATTTTACACTCAATTTTGATGAAATTTTCAGCGTTATGCTAGTTGTATTTTTCTCTATTTATTCAAATCAACATTTTTTTCTGGAGTGGACTTGGACCTTTAAATGAACAAAACATGAAAAATGCATTTTCAAAAATGATGAGAATGATATTAAAGCGATCACATGTTTCAAACTTTTGAGTGTTCTTGGAAGGGGTTGACATAAACAAACAAGCAAAGAAAAAAAAACTTGAGGAACCTCAATTAGTACCGTGTTTACACTTAATCAGCATTAGGTTCAGAATACAGCTCGCGGTTCAGAACCGCGAGCCGATGCAAAAACCAGAAATGATACGCACACCAACAATATACGTCATAATAAAGACAGCGCTGGATCAGTGCGCTTACAATTACGTCACAATGGTAAAGTAAATGAAATGCGCACAAATTGCAGATGCAGAATCGGCTTTCTGTTTACACGTAGTAAAAAAGCCGATTCTGCATCGGCTCGCGGTTCAGAACCTACTACTTTGGTGGTGCAAATTGCCGGTTCTGAACCGCGAGCCGATGCAAGTTACTTGCGTTTACACGCTATGAAAAAGCCAATTTAAGTGTAAACATGGTATAGAGGACCCAGTGATGAAGGAAAATCTAGGATATCAAACCAGGATCAAGGAAGAGCATTATAGTAGTCATCAACAGAGACAGATGATCCGCCGCCGTAGAAGTCCAAGATCCAGACATCGGTGACGATCAATTTCTTGAAACCAAAGTCGTGATCTTTTGGCCAGGTGGGCATGAGAGGATGACGAGAGAATAGCGCCTCCTTTGCAAAGCTCGTTTCCTTGGGGTCAGTGACGTTAACCAGTTGACCTGAAAGTAATTATTATGATAATGATAATAGCTGGATTTACAAAGTGTTTTTTTTTTCAGAGGGTACAAACACAACTAAATGTAGATCAAGCTTCCACTTTATCAGCAGCACTCAATGCTTTCAAAGAATTGATGCTACAGACAGTGACAGATCCAGGGGGAATTTGCAGTGGAAATTGCCCCCCCCCCCTTGAGAGCCGTACAAAATAATTTGCAGTGGAAAATGTTGGTCATACACAATTTTTTTTTGTCCAATTTAATTGTGACATGAATCGGCTACTTTTGTTTCTGAAAATATAAAAAAACTAAATTTAAATTAGATTAAAGTGGGCATTAGACCAAGTGAAAATTAGACCAAATAGGTTTAGACCAAGTTGACCAACTGCTTGTAGACCAAGTGCAAATCAACAGCAGAACCGGCTTATGAAATACATCAGGGTGACATGGCCCTGGGGTGGGGGTGCTGTGTGCATTTTTCTCCATAGGCAGCACCCCAGGTATTCTAGAAGATGTGTAAAAATGAAATCCCCCCAAAATGACCTTCATTTTGTAGTGATACCCTTTTTTCTTTTCAAATTTCTCAGGAGCAATTTGACCTCCTTTCTTTTTTTGCTTTTTAAAATTTACATCAGCACCCCCAGTAAAACAAATTGTTCCCAGAGCGACAGGCAATTATGCCCCAATGACAGCCAAAATTGCCCCTAAAATTCCCCCCCCCCCATGCATGCTTTGGGGCGACCATTCTCTCTGAAGTCGCCTCAATATCTGTCACAAACAATATTCAAGATTATTTAGAATATCAATATTCTATTTGGCAAAATAATGATTTGCTTTTACTGAATAATTGATTGTTACCCCTATAAAGGTAGCCCTATTAAAACATGAAAGAAATAGATCCCCCAAAATCAGCAATTACCCCTATGTCCTGCGCAGAACTTACCAAAGAGCATCAACCTTGCACAAAGAGGGCTCTCGGGATCTGAGGAAGACGTTACAGCACACTCTGCGATATCACCGAATGCAGCTTCACTGAAACTCAAAGTCACATTGGGGTTCTTAGCGACATCATGCATGATACTGTCAATCGCTGCCAGGTAGAAGTAAGGAGTCCCGGAACTCTTGCCGACGGGACCGTCCGAGATGGATGCAGGAGCTGGGAAGGAACGTCCCACGAGCTCGGGCTTGGTGGAGAATGTCGCTATGACAGTCCAGTTGGCCTATATCAAACAAATACAATACATTGACATTGTTTATCATTGTTAGGTCTGAAAGACAAAACTACTTTCGGAATCTGCATCTTGCATGTAGCTAATGCTTCAGAACAAATGATTCCTCATCAAACTGTTGAAAAAAACTAATTAAATGATAGAACCTACAATTTAATTGAATTTATCATAGTGAATATTATATCAAATTTCTTATTTTCATTGTTGTAATTCACTATCAGGTCTAACTTCAATAAAAAGAATGCTATAATTATCAATAATATTTGGAAAAAACATGTTAATATAAGACATAACCAGTGCTATTATAAATAGTAGGCTTAGTTTTATTTTATTTTTATATGCATGCTTTTTCAAAGAAAATCATATATTTCTTTCCAAGTTTTCAAAGATTTCTGGCACACTCATTGCGCAGACATGGTCCCCTTCATACTCCTCATAATACTGTACTGGGACCGGGGGGAGGGGGGAGTTATCAAAATGGGAAAATGTGACATTAACAGGAATATCTTCGTAGTCTCACCTTATGTACAATGTACCTTGCTCGTCGAGCCTTATCATAAAACGGGGGTCTTGTTGATTTACTGGATGGCTGAAGATTAGTAAAGGACAAGCAGAAAATGTGTTACAATAATGCATTAATAACAAGTGTTGGCCGCACAGAAGTGTTGTTAGCCTATTTTAACAGTAAGCCCAATCGCATCTTTCAGATTGTGAATTCAAAACATTCAATTCGTTACTAATACATCGTTACAACATTAGGCAATGCTGCCACATTACCGTTTATAACAGGGCCTCTGTTACTAGTGTTAGCGCTAACAATATTTCTGTGCGGTCAGTGCAGGGACTTAAAAGAACATAAGACACATAATAAAGAATGGGGTACCATCTGAACTCATTTCTTTGCAGGCCAAGTTTGATGCTGCAAGGATATCTAAGTCATCTGCTTCATTGGAATTTTCTTGCAGATGGTAGACAACAGATTTCTGCCTACCAACAGACTTACTGGCCAGTAAAAGGAAATACGCTTTTGTAATGATTACATTATATTTCACTGCCTCTGGCCAGTCTGGTCAGATAATATGAGCAGACACATTGCTAACTTTCACAGGGGAACTTAGCAAGAATAAATGTTGCAATATTCTTTGGAATGTGATTTGAAATTTACTTGACTTGCCACAACTGTGACACACAGAACTTCAACCTTCCAGCTCCTTTACATGTACCTCCCCTTTCACTTGTTCTCCTCCCCCCTCCTCTTTAATAAACTCCTTATCTTCCATCCTCATCCTCTTCTCCTCTTCCATCCTTCCACTCCCCCTCTCATCCCCCCTCCGACTCCCTCCATTTGATTTATAAAGGACTGTCCAAGAGAAACATTTCCATTACATTTGTGACCTCTTGTAAACAGCAGCAGAGACTTACAAACATAAGAAATCAATGGATTCATAGTCAACCATTAAAAAAAAAAGAGAAAGAGAAAACAATACCTGTGAGCCTGGCAGTCTGATAGCGTTGCTCTGCTGACTTTGATTATCAGATAGGACCACAGAGAGGCAGCAGCCAAGCATCAAAGCAACGAATGACCAATGACCCATTGTTGAAACACCAGTGAATGCCGAGATCTGTCAATAGATGTACCTAGCTGCTCGGCTTTGATAGCACAAACAAAGAGAGCCAAAGGTTCATGTGAAGTTCATACAAATAATTATACACAACATTCGTATTGCCTCATTCAATGCTTTAGAAGCTTGATTTTATCCCCCCCCCCTCCGTTTTCCTGTTCTTTTAAAGCAGATACAAAGCAATAAAGCCATCTTGAGTCATGAACTACTCATACCTGGCCAGTTTTCTGAGCCATAATGATAGTGTAGTCTAATAATATAGACCAACTTGAACGATAACATGCAAATAAACTACTCAATACATTTCTTATTACCACAATAATCATGTTACCAAGTAGCAAAACAATTACTCTTCCTCTCAAAATATCTTAGTTTCTCTATACAAATACAATTATATGTCAAATTTTTCTCTATAGTATGCAACATACACTTTAAGACTATGTATTTTATAACACACAGTCAATGAGAGACAACACACAGTTCACTCTCCCTTTAAACATTATAATCATTGAAGAAAAATGGCTAAAGTTTTTGCATTACAAACTTTGTGGACATTTCAGCAACATCATTACAAGAATCAATCTCAATAAAAAGCATGTCACCACCTGTCTGCCTTCAAGTTTCATTTCATTCTTGTATAAAATTGCTGCACACATGTGACACGTGTTCTTGTAATACTAAAATACTAATAAAAGAGTTTAAGAACTGTGAAAGATACACTACATTAATTTGCATGTAAAATTGGTGAGAAGTGTCCAGTCTCTCCCTTGTAGTGTCTTTGATAAGGAAAGAAACTGCAGACATCCTCTATATTAGCAAAAATGGCCAAGACACCAATCAAGTTTGCTACTCAATGTAAACGTATCAGGTTCATAAAGATTACAGGAAGATGCAACTATTTGCGAGTCATAAAGAAATAGACTGTGAAATGGCATAAATTGCATGAATAGATGAATGGGGGAATTTAGGTCACATAATCTACACTCTGAAATAAGGTTGACAATGTTTGGCTTTAATACTTTTTTCTTTTTCTTTCTTTAGTCATTATTTTGGCTTTTTCCCCTTTTTTCTCTTCTTTTTCTTCAGCTTTCTTTCTTTCATTTATTCTTTAATCTTTATTTGTCTTTCCTTTTTAATCTCTTCATTTTTTGTTTTCCTGTTTTCTTTCTTCCTTCCCCTATATTTCTTCCTTCTTTTTCTGTTTCTTTCTTTTATTAATTTTTTCTTATTTTCTTTCTTTCTCTTTCAAAATGTTAATTTGTTCTTACCTTCATTCATTTTTAAATTTCTGTTACTGACACTTTTGTGCCTACTTATTTACATTCTATTTTCTTTTTTTATTCTTTCTTTCTTTTGTTCATTCTTTGTTTTGCTTGTTCTTCATTTAATCTCTTTCTTGACTTTCTTTATTCATGTTGTGCTCGTGTCAATTAACGGAAAAAAATAAGTCACTGCATCTACAATGCCTATTTGCGCAATGCGCCAGAAACTAGTGGATCGTGGACGCGCAGCGCCCATGATATTCTCAACATAAGGAACGCTTCTATAATATTGGCATGATTGGTTATTTAACTGCCAATATAAAGCGAATTTTGATTGGTAATTTCTAAAAAACGGGCGTGTTGAAGATAAGAAAGGGGCAGTCCTTACGGAGATATGAACGCTTTAAGAAGATTTTCAGAACACCTATTTGCAATGATTTTAGTGTCTTAATGGGATATTAAGATAAAAGATAGCAAAGAGAATAATGTTTTCAGAATACCACCCTTGGGCCCTACGCTCTTGAAGGGTTTGCCACTGTAGTTGTCGAAGCATAGCAGAAATGCTGCTTGTAGTTCAGTAGTCGTGACAAAAAATAGCGACCAAACCTGTGTTGTATCATTTCCAGATTTCTGATTTTTGACTGTGTGAATGGGTCCCAGATCTCAGATGCATATTCCATTATTGGCCTCAGGAGCATCTTGTAACAAATGACCTTAGTGTTTCTTGGACAGCTTGTGAGATTTCTTTGCAGAAAACATCTGCATGATCTGGTATTCAGCGTTCTCGCCAGAAAAAAATTCACCCATGTCGGGGACTTGTGCTGCCACTCCTGGGGGGTGGGTGCGGGAGGCGGAGTGCGGAAGCGACAGCCTTTTCATCAAATAGAGACGCTAAGGAAGCCCCATTGTGGCGTATTTTTAAGCCCACATAAATGCACAGATACTTGCTGTTCAGTCCAAAGAAAGAGAAGTGCAGCTTTCCAGCTTATGAATTGTAAATATTTTCGAGAAAAAAAGAGTCGGGCCCTGGTCGGACCAGACATGAGAAGTCAAAGGGCTTTGTCGTGTTTCTAGATTTAGGCTGGATCTGCAAAACATGTCCGCCGCTCCGTCGATCGTCTATATACCTAGCGCGCACGTATCGTGCATGCACCTAGTTGATCCAGTATACAAAATGCGCATCCAACGAGCGTCGGCGCTAGCTAGGGCCCTGCACTGATTTTCATTTGCAAGTGGTCTTTATAAGTTGGTGGGACTTCGGCGCAACCCGATAAATGAAGTTGATATCACTAAGATGAGTTCATGGAGTGTATTATTTTTTTCTGAATATTTCCATTTAATTTTTCCACGCATGTCGCTGAAATTTTACGCATGGTTCCACTTGGTCTCCATTTCCGCACGCATGGTGTTTGAACCATGCGTATTATACACTGACGAGAACGCTGCTGGTATTAATATTTGCTTTCTTGGTAATGGAGTCTACATGGGCAATCCATCTAATAGTAAAGTTTATGCTGAGGTACTTGGTATTAGTATTACCTTTTTCTTCCAGAGCTTGGCCGTGGATGAAGTACCTATTGTGTGGAAAAATTTTCTTCCTTGTAATGTGTAAAACCTGGCACTTTCTGGGATGGAATGAAGACAAATGAAAATTGAAAAATGTATGAAACTGAGTCGACCTATTTATACAAAAATATTGTAAATACTTTTTTTAAATGAATGATGGCATAATTTTTCTGACTCTGAGAAAAATTTACGAGCAAAGGCTTTTAAAGGTCAAGTCCACCTCAAAAAATGTTGATTTGAATCAATAGAGAAAAATCAGACAAGCACAATGCTGAAAATTTCATCAAAATCGGATGTAAAGAAAGTTATGACATTTCAAAGTTTCGCTTATTTTCAACAAAATATTATATGAACGAGCCAGTTACATCCAAATGAGAGAGTCGATGATGTCACCCACTCACAGTATTTCTTTTGTTTTTTATTGTTTGAATTATACAATATTTCAATTTTTACGAATTTGACGATTAGGACAAAATGTTAAAATAATGGAATTCCACGTGTTCAGGGAGGAATGAAACTTCATTTCACATGACAATGTGAAATGAAATATTTCATATAATAAAATACAAAAGAAATTCTTCTTCTTCCTGTAAAGTACAGACTGCCGTTGGCATACTATCGTACTTGTGCTTGTCAAGTGCCCAGATGAATAGTGCAAGTAAAAATCTCTACAAAACTATGTGCGGCTAAAAACAGAAGAGGTCTTCTTAACGAAGCCTCCTTTGACCTTTGCTGCACCTCCTGCTTGAAAGATGCAAGGGAGGTGCTGTGAACTATCTTTGCTGGGAGTGAGTTCCATATTCTGATAGCATCAGGAAAAAATGTCTTTTGATATACTTGTGTTCTGGCATATGGAATTTGGATTTCCACGTGTACATGGACCAGTTGATGGAATAAAGTGGTCATCCGAGATGTCAATAAGCTTGTTGATGATGCAGTAGACCATGCTAGCTCGCTGTTGTGCCCTTCTTTCCTGAAGAGTAGCCCACTGGAGTTGCTTTAGCATATCTGATACAATTGTGAGTGATGTCATCAACTCTCTCATTTGGATGTAACCCAGAGAACTCCCTCCCGCTATGCGGGCGGGAGCCCAGGGCCTTACGTGTTGACCATACTCACCTGACTAGCGTGAAGTATGGTCAAAATAATTCTCCGAATAAATAGTTAAAACAGAAATCAAGCACTTACCACGATTATATGGATAAAGGTCTAACGAGTGGCAGTTTCCTGACATCTGGGCACAAACTGGAACCTCAAAAAAACGAAAAGTTCTCTACTTCTACCCCCGTCTCGATCGGCCAGATTTGGATGTAACTGGCTCGTTCATAATAACTATTTTGTTGAAAATAAGTGAAACTTAAAATGCCATAACTTTCTTATTTTACATCCGATTTTGATGAAATTTTCAGTGTTATGCTTGTAGAATTTTTCTCTTTTTATTCAAATCAAGTTTTTGTTGGGGTGGACTTGTCCTTTAAGGAAAAAGGGTTAAAGCCTAAATTTGTGAGCAAAAGGTCTATCTTTTCTTTTTTGTCAAACAGATTTCCAGGGGTTGCTGCCATCCTCAGCAACCCCCGTTTCCCAGGGCCATGATTCACAAAGAAGCCCAGGGCGATCGGGCATACTTCGAAAGGGTGGGTGCTGTCGCGTTAGGGTGCGTCAACGCGAACGCGAAGATTCGTCCAAAGCCCCCCCGGCTTGGCCGAAAGGGTGCGCTTGGAGCGTTACGTCACGTCGCGTTCACTGGAACGCGTCCATTCGTCCAAAGCCCCCCGGAAGTGCCGAAAGGGTGCGTTTTATTTTGTTATTAATAATAATAATAATAGTAATAATAATACTAACAATAATAATAATAATTACAATAATAATGATAATAATAATAATGGTAATATTAATAATTATAATAATAATTACAATAACAATAAGAAGAAAAAGAAGCGGAAGGAGGAGGAGAAGGAGAATAAGATAATGATGATGAAGAACAACAACAATTACAAGAAAAATAATATCACCAACAACAATGATCAATAATGATAGTAAAAAAATAATTACAATATGAAGGAGACGAAGAAGAAGAAAAAGAAGAGGTAGTAGTAGTAGAAGAAGAAAATGATGTAGAAGAAAAAGGAGTATACGATAATGATAAAGAACAACAATAACAAAAAAATATCACAGACAACAATTATGAAAATACAAATTTAGTAATAATTATGATAGTAATTATAATAATATGAAGGAGAGGAAGAGGGATGCAGAGGAAGAAGAAAAAGAAGAAGACAAGGCAAACGCCAAGCGTTGTCTCGCCTGCATATTGCAGTCATGAAGAGAATGTATGTCAAAACTATGCTGTATGACTTCCGAGGCTGTCAGCAGTTTAGGGGGTGAATTGTGGTTCTGACAGTTTACATATATGCAATAATGCTATAGGCCTACTTTATCCCTAGGAAATGAGATAACACTAAGAATGCTGTTAATACTATGAAGCTACATGTATAATGACTTCCATGGAAGTAAGGAAATTAATGTTAGTGAAAAAGAATGTAATTCATAACAATGTGAGTGAAAACTTTGACAGCTTTTCTATTGTACCTTTGGCAAATTTGTGTGAATATTATAAATGGTGTCAAGAACTATAGCTCATTAAATAAATAACAACAACAGCTTTTAAAGAATAAACAAGTAAAATACAAAATCTGGTCCAAGTATAGAGAGTACTGAGTTCTGAAGTAAAATGTTCATTGACCTTTGACCTTAATCAAATTCAACTCACATTCGAACTTGACCTGCACCTTCAAAAGATGGACCTCTTGTATGAATTTGGCAATCCCACCTCGAAGCTGTAGAAAGTTATTGGGTGTACAACATAGCACAGTGCCAGTCATGGAAAGTTCATTGACCTTTGACCTTATTCAAATTCAACTCATATTCGAACTTGACCTGTGCTTTCACGAGATGGACCTCTGGTATGAATTTGGTGATCCCACCTCGAAGCTATAGAAAGTTATTGGGTGTACAACACAATTGTTGACGACGACGCCGCCGACACCGGAAATAGTGATACCTATGTCTCGCTCCGCTACGCAGGCGAGACAAAAACCGAAGGAATTATTTTAATTACAATAATAATAATAAGAGGAAGAAGAAGAAGAAGAAGCAGAAGAAGAAGGAGAGGAAAAAGTAGAAGCGGAAGAATAAGAATAATAATAAGAGGAAGAAGAAGAGAAGAAGAAGAAAAAGAAGAAGAAATAGATGAAGAAGTTCGAGGAAGAACAAAAGGAGGAGAAAGAAGAAAATAAAAAACGAAGGAATTATTTTAATTACAATAATAATAATCTAAATAATAGCATGCTCCTTCTCCTATGGATCATAAAAATAAAAATAATAATAATTATAATAATGATAAAATATGCTTAATGATAATAATAATAATAAAAATAATAACAATGATAAGAAGAGGAGGAATAAGAAGAGGAAGAAGAAAAAGAAGAATAAAAGAAAACAAGTGGAATGCCTCTGGCAGTCTCACCGGCATCACGCGGTTCAATATAGCAGCAGTTCTGACTTTGAATACTACTCTAACTCGCACAAGGTGTTCAGTGATACATGGTTACTCTTATGTCCACTTTTTATGAACTAGACCAATAAACTTACAGAGATATGATGGTTATTCAACAAAAAAAACCCAACATGGCCAAAGTTCATAGACCTTACATGACCTTTGACCTTGATCATGTGACCTGAAACTCGAACAGGATGTTCAGTGATACTTGATTACTCTTATGTACAAGTTTCATGAATCAGATCCATAAACTTTCAAAGTTATGATGGTAATTCAACAGATACACCCAAGTCGGCCAAAGTTCATTGACCCTAAATGACCTTTGACCTTGGTCATGTGACGTGAAACTCATGCAGGATGTTCAGTGATACTTGATTAACCTTATGTCCAAGATTCATGAACTAGGTCCATATATTTTCTTAGTTATGACATTTCAAAAACTTAACCTCAGGTTAAGATTTCGATGTTGATTCCTCCAACATGGTCTAAGTTCATTGACCCTAAATGACCTTTGACCTTGGTCATGTGACATGAAACTGTAATAGGATGTTCAGTAATACTTGATTAACCTTATGTCTAAGTTTCATGAACTAGGTCCATATATTTTCTAAGTTATGACATCATTTCAAAAACTTAACCTCAGGTTAAGATTTGATGTTGACGCCGCCGTCGCCGTCGGAAAAGCGGCGCCTATAGTCTCACTTTGCTTCGCAGGTGAGACAAAAATGAAGGAATGATTTTAATTACAATAATTATAATAATTAATCCAAATACTAACATGTTACTAGTCCTATTGATCATAATAATAAAAAAATAATGATAATGATAATTATAATAATAATGAGAAAAATAATACTTAATGATGACGATAATAATAATGACAATAATGATAAGAATAATAATGATAATAATAATAATATCAATAATAATAATAATAATAGTAATAATGATAGTGATAATAATAATAAAGATAAGAACGATGATAATAATGATAACATTTGAATAAATTCCCTTTTTTTCATTTCATTAAGAAAATTCAAAGAAAATGTATTTATCTTTAGTCAATGACAAATAAAAAGTAGACATTTCAAGAATCATATTTTCATCTATAAAACTATATTTTCATAAAAATTATTCAATACACAGGAAACATCTTCAAATGTACACAATTTTTTCACACATAATTTTCTTCAACCTGAATAAATCATTGTGCATTTTTTTATCAATAATGTCCAATAAATTCTAAAAAAAAAACTGTGGTGTCATTGACTTTTGTACAAGTTTTTCAACATTCATTAGTGTTGTTGGTGTTGCCGCTGCTGTTGTCATCATGGTTGCTGGAATTTATTTTCTTTTTGCTGCTGCTCTTGGTGTTGTTGGTGTGATTGTTTCATTGCTGGTGCATTCCTACTGATGTTGCTCAAGGTGTTGCCTGTGTGGTTGCTCTTGTCATCGCTGCTACTGCTGCTGTTTACAAGTATGGCTGTTGCATCCCCTGATGCATTTATTGATGTTACCGCTTGTGTTGTTTCCTGTATGATTGCTTAATCCTTGACATTGGCTTTGTTTCTACTGTCGTTGTCGCTACTGCTGTTGATGTTTACCACTGTGGTTGTTGCATCTCTTGATGAAGTTATTTATGTTGCGCGCGATGTTCCCTGCATGGTTGTTGGAGCTCCTGCTGCTGTTGATGTTGCCAATGTGATTGGTGCATTTCTGCTGTAATACATGTAGGTATTTTTGCTGTTGCTCTTGATGTTGTCGGTGCGGTTGCTGCATCTCTTATTGCAGTTGAGGTTTCGGCTGCTGATGCTGTTGTTGCTTCTGCTGCTGTTCATGTTTATTGAAGTAACTGAAATGGAATTAATTTATAGAGCATGTGATATTTTATTAATAAAGATATTAATTTCCATGATTATTGATACCAAAGTCATTTATTCCTAATTTAATTATCGCTGTTAAAATTCTGCGAAAAATCTCACTGCTCATTGATTATGAAAATTTATGCGTAAAATCATAAGTTTGCTCTAATAGACCAGTTCGTAGTTACTTCGTGGACAATTTTGGTCAAATGACCTTTCATTTCTTTCATCATGATAGGCAGATTTCAAAGCAAGGTATTACGTAAGCTTGCCTTACATAGCAGGATGAAGAAATTGAATAGACCAGGTGACTAGAATAGCACACAAATGAACACGTAATGAAGGCATTTGTTGCATTCCTACTTTGAATGCATATCTTAGCATGTTGCACAATGTACTTTGCAAACTGTGAAATACCAGTCGTTCGTGGAAGCATTGTTGTTTTTTGTGGATGAAAATGAAAATGACAATTCAAAAGAATATATGAATAATCAAGACATCAAAGTTGGTGCTTATCTCATTAGATTTTAAAGCACCATGTTACTTTAGTACAAATGACCTTCTTCTGATCATGTATAGAATCTTTTGATCATGCGCAGAAAGGAAGTACGAACTGGCTTATTAATAAAATAAAGCCCCTAAAATGCTCATTTTTGTTTCACATACTCTAGATAGGCATCTGATCAAATTTATTTTTCAAAAATGTACACATCACATTTATTTTCTTATGTATTCTATTGTTTTCTAAATTTCTTATGTATTTCTTTGTTTTATGACTTTTTGCTTTTCATTGTGTTTTCAATGGAAATTTTCGGGGACTTTATTTTTACCATAGACAAGATAAAATTAAATGATTTTAAGCAGTAAAAGGAAAAATAATGATACATTTTATGAATTTTGGCTAAAAACACTATTTGCATTGGATTTGTACACAAATTCATGTTTTTGAGCAATTTTGGGTCTGCATGCACTTACGAAATGTTGCGTAATTTCGGAAACGCGTACCTGGGGGTCACAATTTTGGTCTCAAAAGTTGCGCGAGAGTCTTGAAAGTAAAAAGTCAGCGAGCGACATATTAAAAAAACTTTGAGCAGCTGATTTATCGCGAAAAATGTCGAGCCCCCCCCCCCCCCGTCTTCTTAGGGTTAAACAACCAAAAAAAAATGCATAAGAAAAAAATTAAAATGTACATGTATACATAATTGATTTTAATGACTTGAGTTTTTCTCATTAATACCAAAATAAAGGGAGTCAAAATCCAAAATTATCACATTTGTTTTTTATTTCGTGATTCAGAACCAACCTGCTGATTTCTGAAGTGAGTGCACAATCTACAGGCAAGATCCTGAGCCACCCCCCCCCCCCCCCTACCAAGATCATTTGAATAAGTGAGGTTTAATGACTGCTTTTGTAGTCATTAAATTTATCTGATTTATACAGGCCTACAAGAGATATAAAAAAAATTGTGTTCTTTTTTGGGTAATTTTGCAGTGTTCCTAGCTGACAAAGCAGAGGGTGATGGTGTGTGGGGGGTCTAATAGGAATGCAGAACAATGGAACATTCATTTACTACTTTGGCAATAGAAAGCAAGTCACAGCATCTAGCATTGATTGATATTGGATGTTTTACAACTGTCCAAGAAATATCATCATTAATCATTTAAGCATCTAAGCACTTATTATCTTATAGACTTATAGATGTCACTGTTTTCAAATATTGACTGCTAGAAGACCAAATAAAGAAGAGAACAGTACTGGTAATTTAATTTTTTTTTAATGTGACTACTTTCTTCGCCAAAGTGAGGCAGTCATACTCAAGAGTGTTTTAACTTACAAGTGACATCACATTTCCTGCCTTCTTGTCTGGCTCTCCAAAACCTTCAACCATTTATACTTGGGTAACTTTGTATCTCGCATCCGTCTGAAAAGTTTGGGTGAAGCCTCCACCTGAAGGAAAAAAGAGTATTGAACTAATTAAAATATTTGCCACAATCTTGTATTTCTTCTCACATGTATATGTACATGTCTAAAAACAGGAAATAAAACATCTTTTGATTACCAGAATTCATATAGAAGGGGGTAAACAAAGGGTTCAAGCTTTTATTATGTTAATCAAAAATAAAAATAGTAAATGACATATGCTCTGGCTGTTAATCAAAAATAAAAATAGTAAATGACATATGCTCTGGCTGAGAAACTTAGAGAAATTATTCCTCGTAATGTAGCTTGTATGTACATACACATGAGCAAGTAGTGAAAAATGGATTGAGGGGTGTGAGTAGGGGCTACGCAAACAGAAGGGGGGGGGCTGGGGTCGCATGTTAACTGTAGAGTTTTTAAAGTGAGCGACCATGCAAAAAATCATGACCAAATGGTAATTTTTATGTTTTTCAGCTCCCGCACTGTTTTCCAAAACCATGTACAAAAATGACCATCTGGATGATTTTTTGCATGGTCATGGTCTTTCATGTCTATGTAATGTCTACATTACAAACTGACTTTAAAATCTGGTACAGTGCGATTTCATTATCATTGATGTGGGTTTTAATGATTTAACATTCTGCAACCTAAACAATATCCTTCATTTTTTTGTCATCATTATAGCATTTTACTAGTCTACATGTTACCTGTGGTTGCATTTCAATCTCAGTGTTTCTTCACCCATTGCCAAATCTTCTGCCACATGTTCATCAGATTGGCCCCTGGCACATTCCTTGCTGTAGTAGACTAGTCAGAGCCAAGCTCTCTAGTTCCAGTCTGAAATTAGAACATTAATATTACATTGATATAACAAAGAAATATGTAGATTGACACAGTGATCATTGAAAAATATTGCACTTTCTATGAATATTGTTGACATTTTATAAAGGGGAATGATTCAAATATACCAATCATTTTTCTTTCTTGCTGTATTATCCTGAAATTTCTAGAATCGACCAACAATCGGTCAACAATTAATTCTTGTTAATTCACATAATTTCCACTTGATTATAAGCAAGACAGTCATTAACATATTAATCATACAAATAATAAAACATTTTTGTCATTAATATATTTTTGAATTAAAATAAAAGTTTTTTCTAACCCAATAGCACATGGATACCTTGCTGGTTTAATTTACTGGACTTTGTTCAATAGTACTTTATTATGAGATTCAAAGGCAAAAAAATACTTGGGCTTGATGAGATCCATTAATGAATGGACCTTTAAGTACCTTTACGTGCTATTTAAGGTTAGGTTTGACTAGATCTAGACTCTAACTTTATGTGGTACGATAAAAATGAAAAATAAAATTGAAAAATTGAAGAGCCCCGACTGGGGGATTTCGTATTGTAAGTCCCATAATGGTGGCTGCACGATAGCTAGACAGCTGGCAGCTGTCTGTTTCGAGGAGTTTTTAAACATTTTTTTTTATTTCTCATACACAGACGGCTTGCTATTGTGCAGCCACCATTAGGGGACTTACAATGCAAAATCCCCCCGTCGGGGCTCTTCAATTTTGTCTTTAATGAATAACAATTTTGAAAATTAACGCGACCAAAATGCAAATTTATATTCCCTCTTGGCAATAATTCCCCAAAACGGAGAAAATTGAAGTTAAAAGGAACAAAACAGTGACTTACCTCGGCTGTCGCGCAAATTCACTTCCCCTTTTTATCCGATCTTAAGTACGTAAACATATGGCCATTGAGTCCCCTGTACAGATCGCGCTAGAACTTCGGTCTCTGTATTTGGTGAGTGAAGCCAACGGAGTTCAGCTAAACAACCAGCAAAACAGGGACCGAAGCTTTTGGTCTACTGCCATGGGTGCACCATTTAAAACTTATAATATCTAGATTTTGATTGGGTGTGAACGCACCTCTGCCACATTAAACTCCCCCCTGAATCCTCGCCTGCTGTCGAGTGCCTCCATTTCGTTTGACTTGTGTTCGCTAAGCCTATATGCTAAATAAGTTGAGAATATCCAATTTATCACTCACACTATCAATATGTGATTTAGCTCCTGTCCAATTCCAATGACTGTAACACAGAATTGGGATGGCCACATTGGATTTGTGTACATCTATTGCACACGCTGGTAATCGAGGATATCCCCGACCACACCGAGCAACAAAATTAATACAAAACCAAAGGAAAAGAAAAATTATGATTTTTAATATAGAATGTCAGGCCAAATCGTGGTTTTGGGAACCACTCGTAGATTTGTGTACGCGCACTTGTGTACAAAGTGAATGGAGGTGGAAATAGGGTAGTGTGTGCGCGTGTGACCGAATAAAGCGCTGCTGTATGACTATGAAGTGAACGGTGGTTCCCTATATCACGATAATGCCGAATGTCATAAAGGTAAAACAATATAAAGATTTCTCTTAGCAAAATTACAGCCCTGTGTGGATCATAAAAACGTGTATGGACAGGGTCGCGATGGGTCGTTGTGTGGACCTCAGTCAGATACTTAGTTCTGCAGACACAGAAACACGGGTATGGGACTAGACTGGATTATGTACTGTCAAGTTTGTCGATCGTATCGACAGGGTTCCTGCCAGAAGATTATCTTTTCTTGTAATTCAATTGATAATTACGCACCACAAATTATTCATCACCTTACATATAATATGAACGACATTTTGAATGGTTTTACTTACGGTAAAATCCTCATTCACCTCTCCGGTGACCTTCACTTCTGCTAATTTCTTCGTTTCATTTCGAATCGTCGCGGCGAAAACATCAAACAAATTTTACATTTTTATCAAAACTTTGGGAGTGGGCGTGGCCTAATTAGTCAGCGAACCTCGTTCAAGACGATTTGTAAAATAAAAATGTACTGAACGCGAAGGTTCGGGAAAAGCCCCCCCGGTTGTACCATTTGGGGGCGTTGTCGACACTGACGCGCCCTAACGCTCCCAACGCACCCTTTCGGCCAAACTGGGGGGGCTTTGGACGAATCTTCGCGTTCGCGTTGACGCACCCTAACGCGACAGCACCCACCCTTTCGACATAAGCCGGGCGATCGTGCACTTTACTGCGATTTGCATCCCCTGCCCGGCAGCGCGCAGCGGTCAGAGCCAGCCCGGCCTCCGCCCCGGTGATCGAACAGTGAAATTCGGACCAAGTGAGTTATTTCGTCGGGGACACACAGGGATGCGAAAGAACACTAGAGCCCCCAAAATAGTCTCTATAAGTCGTCTTACCTAAACAAAAGGCCGTTTGGAAAGAATGCGAACAACCGAGTATGCCTTACAAATCGTCAAATCACTGACATTAGCACTCTCCGAAGCGAAGCGTAGTCTGGTTTTCTCTGGCAGAAGTTATTTACTTGACAAATCATTCCCTCTGGCTATATAGCTCTGAGCTCTGTCTGATGACTCATATACGGTATACGCTAGCGCTAGGCGCTAGCGATATAGCGCGCGGGCGCGGCCGGCCGGCGCGGCGCTACGTGAATTTCGTCATCAACAAGATATCATGTGACATGCCGTATCGATTCTCACGATCATGTGAGATTATGAAAGATACCTTTTTTCAAGATATACCTGAATTAGAACCGGCTTCAAGAGACATTTGTGCAGCATATCAATTTGTTTGCGCTCCTTTTTTGCAGTACGTAGCATGTTAAATTATTTCCCTATGGAGAATAATAGAAAATACGCCGTTTTTGAGGGATTTGCTAAGATATCTCCCAAACGCGTCAACAAGGTGATCTATCAAAACAGAATAGAATAGAGCAGATTCTCACCTTGAACATGATATGATTTTCATTTGATTTTAGTCAAATTAAGTTCTGTCACTTTTGAGGTTTTTGGAACCTTTCTTGATGATTTTGGAAATCCATTTGTACATGAGCCAATGGGCAAGTGCGGGAAACGAAACGTTTGGTGCGACTTCACATTGTTGTAAAAAAATATATACGTCACAATAGACCCTATCAAAAAAGACATTTTGCAGAAAATGCTGTAGATTGCGAATACCTAAGAATTATTTTGATTGGATAAAAAAAACCTCTGTCACTTTTCACATTTGCAAAAGCTTTTGCAATAATTGGTCACTATAGTTTGGCGGGTTCAGCCGATGGCATTGTGTGTACACAGTACACACGCATAGCTAGGCAACGCAGCGCGTGAAGAATTTTGCACGTTTTCATTTATTCGTACAGCGACGACTTGAGTGTATGTTGGATAGGACCGTACCATTTTTGACCGGGGGGTGTGCCAATGAATGCAAGTGATCAAGAAGAGTTACAAAACTGAAGGGAGTGAGAAAACAAGGAAAGTGAGAGGAAAATTTATGAAAACAAGTAATGCGAGGAAAAATGACAAGAAAAGGAGAGAAAGGAGAAGAAGTGAAATTAACACGCAGCTGAGTGCGCTCACGATATGTAAGTTGAACACCCCTGCACCGCAATGTAGCAGCCCGCCACTATACACGTAGACTGCCTGCACGATGCGAAGACAGAGGCGCGTATTAGTGACTGTGCGTTAAACGTCCCATTTCTATGCCTTATAAAAGGAGCGTTTTTTGTACACAACAAATTGTTAAGGAAAAGTTACTCAAGGTTAATGTTTTTTTTTTGAAGCTTTAAAACAAATGAAACTTAATAAAACACCGGGAAACGATGGGCTTAGTGTTGAATTCTATTTAGTATTTTGGTCTATAATAGGAAACAGAAACAGAAACAGGAGATTTGATAGTAGACGCTTTAAATGAATCTTTCTATGGGGGAATTACTTTCGGCACATAAAAAACAAGCAGTTATTATTATGTTTGCGAAAGACGGAAAAGACCCTTTGTTTACTAAGAATTACAGGCCAATTTCATTACTGAATGTCGACTATAAGATTTTAGCAAAAGCTCTCTCAATAAGAATTAAAAAAAGTATTGCATGAAATTATTTATATTGATCAGGTTGGATATTATGAAAGATTTCTGCCTAAATGAGACAGAAAATCGTGTACAACTCTTGAACGCACACACCGGTCATCACGGAGTGACCCTGAGTGCAAACAGCTGACTAACGTAGGGGTGATACATTTTCGCAATAGGTGTGATCAAACTCACTGGAGGGACTTTAATTCACTTATAACAAAGAAATGTGTACTACGTACAGTACTCCTGTTGAATGCTCTGATGAAAATTATATGAGTTTCACATTCATTTGAACGGGTGGACAAGATTATTGTATATATCGAGTGCATTATCCATAAATCATACATTGCGACCCCTGCCCGGCCGATGGTTCAGGCATGACGATCCTGAGTGACGCACCGATAGAGACCTCAAATGCCAGGACAGCCTATTCGACAACTAACTTCATCTAGTAAAAAACACGTATTGAAGATATCCAATGGGAAAATGGCTTTCATTTTCATGAAATATACATTCTGTTCCTCAATAAATCTTTAACCCCGTCGTTAACTGCCCATTCATTCTCGAGCAATGGGAGAATGAATACAGAGTGTCTCAAAGTTTGTGTGAAAAAAGGTGCATTTTCCATAGAACTTCTGCCAAAAAGAAATGCGTAAGGGAAAGATAGCCACAAAACACGAATAGATGAGTTAATTAAATGGAATGAATCATGAAAATCAGTGAAATATAGTTTCTTCTGTACTCATTACTGAATACCCCGACTTGATACGATTAATTTTTCCCCCTCCATCAACTTTTAAGAAAAAGGGTGCATATTTTCATAAAAATATCATGTGTTATATCGACGGACGCCCGTGCGTACGAGCAGGAGGAAGCCAAATGTCTCGTATTTTTCATAATGAATATAGGAGAGGCAGTAAGGTTAATAGACGACATGATTTTTTATACGAAAACAAAATAATATTCCTGGCTATTTAATGGCAATAGACTGAAAAAGCATTCGACTCTGTGTCCCACTTATTTTTACAAAATGTTTTACGTCATTTCGGTTTTGGAGCATCTTGGTGTAGGTGCCCAGGACCAAAATCCAGTTAAAACCAATTACAGCAAAACCAATTGAAACCAGTTGGCCAACTGGTTTCAATAGGGAAATTGGAACAACTGGTTCCAATTGAAAACCAGTTGCCAATTGGTTCCAGTTAAAACCAGTTGGCCAACTGGAACCAGTTGGCAATTGGTTTCAATAATTGGTTTTCAATTGGATCCAGTTGTTCCAATTTCCCTATTAAAACCAGTTGAATCCAATTGGAGGCAACTGGTTTCAATTGGTTCCAGTTGAAACCAATTGGAGGCAACTGGTTTCAACTGGAACCAGTTGAAACCAATTGGTTTCCAACTGGATCCAATTGGAACTTCCAGTTGGAATGAACTTAATTAGTTACAAATTAATTAACATTTGCACTATAAATATTGCTCATGCCAACACAGAAGCAGTGTTATATGTCTGTTAATACCAATGTAAAGGGCATTGATAAAACACAGACTTTCATGTATACATGTATATGGAAGATCTTCAAATATATGTATTTTCATTTGATGTAATTCGGTAACAGTTAGTGGTGTACTAATTATCTTTTAATCTGTTCTAATTATAATCTTTAACATTTATGAACATGGTTTTCACTGCTAAGTATTCTAAAAACTTATCTGAAAAAAGTGTGGTACTTCAAATTGAAAAAATTCAATAGATACAATGTAAATTAGGATAAATCTGATAAAACATTAATAAGTGCACACTGGCAAAAAATATGCAAATTAACTGGTTTCAATTGGATCCAGTTGGGTTACTGGAAAATTTCCAATTGGAAACCAATTGGAAATCATTTCCAGTTACCCAACTGGATCCAGTTAGGATTTCCAGTTACCCAACTGGATCCAGTTAGGATTTCCAGTTACCAACTGGTTCCAATTAGAGTTCATTTCCAGTTACCCATCTTTCCAGTTAGAAGTCATCCCCAGTTGCCCAACTGGTTCCAGTTAGGATTTCCAGTTACCCAACTGGTTCCAGTTAGAAATCATTTCCAGTTACCCAACTGGTTCCAGTTAGGATTTCCAGTTGCCCAACTGGTTCCAGTTAGGATTTCCAGTTACCCAACTGGTTCCAGTTAGAAGTCATCTCCAGTTGCTCAACTGGTTCCAGTTAGGATTTCCCGTTACCCAACTGGTTCCAGTTAGAAATCATTTCCAGTTGGAAGTCATTTCCAGTTACCCAACTGGTTCCAGTTAGGATTTCCAGTTGCCCAACTGGTTCCAGTTAGGATTTCCAGTTGCCTAACTGGTTTCAATTGGTTTCAACTGGAAATTGCTTAATTCCAGTTAAAACCAATTGAAACCAGTTGAAACCAATTGAAACCAATTGAAACCAGTTGGAAATCCAACTGGTTTCAATTGGATTTTGGTCCTGGGTAGATCGATTAAAACATTATAGGACACGGTATCAAACTGTGTTTTTAATGGAGGCATATCTACAGGGTATTTCTGCGTTGAAAAGGGAAAGGCAGGGGGACCCGCTCTCTCATATGTATCGAGGTCCTAGCTCATTCGATTCGTAAAAATTCCGATATACGTGGAATTCACTTTGGTGATTTTGAAGTTAAACAAATACTTTATGCAGATGATATGACCCTTTTCATAAAAGATCCATTATCAATAGATAACATAGAAAAAACCTTTGAAAAATTTGAAAAAAATATCAGGTTTGAGAATAAATAAAGACATAACCTTTATTTTGCTGTTAGGCCCCCTCTCCGAAGAAAACATTAGAATGCCTTTTGGTAAAGTAGTAGAAGTCATTAAAATATTGGGTATAACTTTTTCATTGGATGTGGAGGTACAGGAAAGGATAAATTATAAAGAGATCTTAAGCAAAATTAAAAATTTGTTGAATTGGTGGAAACAGAGAGATCTCACTCTAATGGGAAAAATTCAATTGTTGAAAACATTTGCACTCTCGAAAATAATTTTTGTATCGTCACTCACCCCAGTATACCACCTTGGGTTTTTCATGATATTAAAACGTTAATGTTTGAATTTTTATGGAATGGGAAAGACAAAATAAAAAGGAACATTATGTGCATGAATTACGAAAAAGGAGGGCTTAGAATGATAGATTTTCACTTATTTGTATTTGCACAAAGGATTATGTGGTTAAAGAGACTCATACTCGGAGATTCGAAAATAGGATGGAAACGATTTTTTATAAATATAGGACACGTAATTTTGGAGGTTTACTAATACTTTTTAGTAACGTACATATCTTTAAATTTGTGCAGATTGTCCTTACCAAGCTTTTACACTAACATGTTGGAAATATGGGGTGCTACGAAAGAAATATGCCTAAAAAGGAAACGTCAAAAAGAAATGAGATATTCTTCAATAATAAATTTATACGTTTGGACGGAAATATGCTATTTGAAGAAAGCTTATTTCTGAGAAATATTTATAAAATACATCATTTAGTTGATGACAGGGGTAATTTTAAATCATCTAGAGCCTTCCAGAGCCTTTTTTGGGATTAAAAGAAGATGAGATAGAATATCTCCACACAGTATATGAAAATATTCCAGCAACGTGGAAATGTCTCTTGAAGAAAACAGACACATGCAGGGACACAGTTTTGAATTTCGAATTTATGTTTCATGGAAATGTGAACACAATAGCTAATGTTACATCAAAGAAAATCTATAAAGCTTTAATTGTTAAACATGAAATCTGAGAGGTCATGCGCTGTTAAAAACATTGAAAGAATATATGACTTTTCTGAAAAAGATACTGATACAATATTTTTAAGACCTAGGGTAGCTACCTTAAATAGCAAGTTAAGGGAGTTTCAATTTAAATTGCTGTATGAACTTGTATATACTAAAAAATATTTGTTTAGATTTAAATTATCAACACATAATCTATGTTCGTTCTGTGGCAAATGTGAAGAGACATATGAGCACATATTCTTCACCTGCGAATACATAAAAACTTTATGGAAAGACTGTGGTTGTTTATTTAAATTACGTCAAATAGAAAATGTTAATTGGAAGGATATTCATATTGGAGTTAAGGTTTTTGATATAGGGATCGAAGGAACAATTACTAAATCATATTATCTTTCTAATTAAATTTATGATATTTGAGCATAGTAAGGCTAAAAGAAGACCCCCAACCCCTCAAGAGATAAGGAAAAAGATATTGGAAAATGAAAAGGAGGAAAAAAGAATAGCAGAGGCACGTGGAAAATTATCCGGTCACCTGAGGAAGTGGGACAATTTTCACACTTCATGATGACAGGCACTCCGAATCCATTTGTTTTTGTTTTTAATAAATGCATGGCACTTATTTTCATGACAGCTGCCTTAATTATGCGGACAGATGAAATGCATTTGATCTGGTGGAGGTATGTGTGTGTGCGGGTGTGTGTGTGGGTGTGTGTGTGTAAGGGTGTGTGGGCAGGGGGTGTTTGTGCGTGAATCGGTTTTGAGTGTGATGGGGGTGGGATGTGAGTGTGCGGGAAGGTCCGAAGATAATAAATCTTTTCTCATAAATCCTATATATACAGGTTTCTTTACAAAGTTTTCTTTGTGATAAATGGTGAATAATTCGATTTTAGGCTGCACTTTGTTTTTCTTCTATTAACATATGTATTATGTATATATAAAAATGTAAGAGAAAAGAATGTACATCAGACACTTACAACAAATTGAATTGATTTAGAATTTATTTATGACATTATTTAAATTCATTTTTGTTAAGAATTGTCAAATGTAACCATAATATTTGTAACTTCAAATCAAACTTTGTAATGAATGTTATATTTTACTATGTTCAATTTTTTTTTTATGAGAGAAGAGAATAAAAGATTACTTTAAAAAAATGTGAGCGGTCAATTGACAAATTACAAGTTTCAATAACAACAACAATGACAAAAACAATGCAATGATGAAGATGATGATGATGGTGATGGTGATGCTATGGTGATGATGATGGTGATGATGATGATATGATGATGATGATGATGTTGATGATGATGTTGATGATGATGATGATGAGGTGATGGTGATGATTTTGGTGAAAATGAAGATGATAAACCAGCCGGTAGGATTTGCCAACAGTGGGTTTTTTCTTCCAATGAAGATACTGTCACGATTAAGGTAAGTCCACCCCCAGCAATGATGATATTTGGATGAAAAGAGATAAATCAATCTAGAACAATGCCGAAAATTAATCATCGGATTAAGCAAGTAGACATTTTAATCCAAATTCTCACTTAAATGGACACTGCACGGCGGGCTGAAAATAATAATATATACTTGATCTAAATAAAGTAGAATTCACATAACAAAATGCTGAAAAATTTCAATCGATAACGAATAATGAATTTCACAATTAAGCAATATTTTGCGCGGGAAAAAAATGGTTCAGTAAATACACATCGTCAATTCATGAATATTCGGTGGGCTTATCATAACATCCCAACTTGCTGAAATCATAATTGTTTCACATTTTTATGTGTGTATGCATCGAGTTGCAGCAATGAATACGCAATGGGGCAATTCCGTAAAATGATCAACCTTTTAATTTGTACATCCGACCCCCAATTTTCTACTTTAATTAATAAACTGGCCATGGCAAGGAGTAACTCCTTGGTCATGGTCATTTGACAACATTACAGACTGTCACACTGTAAAAACTGCGGTGTTAAAACTAAAACCAATTGCCAATAGAGGACCACACCCAGAGGTGCTAAAATTACACCCTAGAGATATAAGAGTCAACAACAAAAGGTGTTGTAATAACACCTATAGGTGTAAAACTAACACCACCGTTTAACACCGGTGTAAAATAACTGGTGTGGTTCTCTATGTACACCGGTAAACACCACAGTTGTTGCTGTGCAGAAGAACCAAAAATCAGAGACAGAAAATTTCATGAAGGTCCCAAATATAGGCGGTCTGACGTATATATCAGGCGTGGATCCAGTAGGGGGCCGAGCCGGCCCCGCCCCCCTATTTTTTGACAACCTGCAGAAAAAAGTTTACTCTTTACCTTGATAGAAACTACGAAAAACAGAAAGAAAAGTAAGAAAGAGGTATACAGCCTCGTATCGACCGGCCCGACCCGAAAGGAAACAAAAAAAAGTGAAGGGAAGAATTGGAAAATAGACTTTATATAAATTTTTTCGCTCGCGCTTCGCGCTCGCATTGCCTATGAATCCCATTCAAGAGGGTTAAATGACACTAAAATATAACCAATATATATACAATATATCCAGTTCTGATATCAATTTGCACACAATTTTCTAGCACATCAAGCTTTCATTATTTTGTTTGATTTACACAAATTTTTAATGTGTATCAAAGTGTTCGGCTCGCGCTGCGCGCTCGCATTGTTTAATTTGTGAGATCCCTATGCTCTTTGGAAATTCTTACCAAAATTTGTCAAAATGCTCCTTTATCATGTCAGTATATCAAAAAATTAAGCTCATGCTTCGCGCTCGCATTTAATTGTTTGAGACACACAGCTTGTTTATTTAAATAAAAACGCGTTTAGACTGTTCATTTTTTCAGGTCGGAATATCAGAAATTTTGAGCTCGCGCTTCGCACTCTCATTATTTATTTGGTGATACTTGTATCCTCTTCAATAGTCACTAAAAACAGTCCTAATTGATTCACTTTTCACGTTACTATATGACAAAATTTCGGCTCGCGCTTCGCGCTCGCATTGTTTAGTTGGATACTTATCTTTGTTTATGATTATAAAAACTGCTCTGAATCTTCAGTTCTAAGGACATAAAATATCAAAGATTTTTAACTCGCGCTTCGCGCTCGCATTATATATTAAGACCACATGAGATACCTTATATTGTTTATAGCAATAAAAACTAACATATACTTAAAACTTCAGTCTTTAGTTAGGACTACCCCGTGAAAAACCAACACAAAAAGCCAGATTGTAGCGGCCAATCGAGAAAAATTTTGATCAAAATATTTTTCGGCCCCCCTATTGGCGAAAGCTGGATCCGCCCCTGTATATTTTATGGAATTGCCCAGATGAATATCTAATGCATTCAATAATTAAGTTAGAAAACATTTTTTTGATAATTCTTGGAAAAAAATGAATAAAAATATACAAATCATGAACAAGATGTGACATTATAAATTTGCTCATTGAATAGCTCATGCCCCGTCATTCGAATCATTCAAAGCTTTTCTCAAAACTTACCTTTACAATTCTTCCTTTAAGTTTTGTTTTAAGTTAGTCTTGTCAATATCAAACGATTATTCCTTTATTTCTTGTTTGTTTATGTTTAGCTACTGCCTGCTTTATTTCGAACATAATCTCAGGTCATGGTATTTCTGATAATTCATTTTGTTTAAACGTTTTGTATTCGAACTATTTAATTAATAAATGTCATTGTTTTTATTATTATCATTATTTTGTACACATACTTCCCAATAGGCAGTTTTCTTAGCTTATTTGTAATTTGTGATATGAAAATACTTTACACTGTACATTTTCTTTCTTGTATGTTAAACTGTCCAATGATATGCTATTTAATCGTTTTGTAAAGCGATTAGAAACACAGTGTATTAAGCGCTATATAAATGCAATGTATTATTATTATGTAAATGTGCATGCATTGCAGGGGCCGCTGAACGGTTTTCAAAGTGGGGGGGGGGGGGGGGAGCTGACCATGCAAGAAATCACAATCGTATGGTAATTTTAACTTTTTTGTACGGGGCTGAAGCCCCCTCCCCAGCCCCCGCTTCCAGGGGACCCTTTGACGGCTTTGTGGGCCGGGGAGGGCAAAACAATCTTTGCATCCATATCTGTTCTTGTTTCAAAAAGAAAATCCCATTTTCCCCTTAAAATAGGGCATCCCTTGATATGCACCCCATGTGATTGGCCAATTATTATTTTCTATTATTATCTCTTTTTTTTTTTTTGGGGGGGGGGGGTGGAGTTTGTGGGATCGTCCCCAAGGGGGAGGGATATGGTATTTAATTTGAGATGGGCGACCTGTTATCAGAATTAGTTTTGTTATTCATATCTACCTAAGATTATGCAGGTATATTTTCACTGCACCAAAGCTCGTGCGATTTTTTTTTTGGGGGGGCGGGGGGGGGGGTAACTTTAGTTTTGCCCCTTCCCCGCCCCCCCCCCCGCCCATCATTGGCGGTCGGTAAAATAAATATGGGAAAGGGGAAAGAAAAAGAGGGAAAAAGGGAAGGAAAGCAAAAAGGAAGAAAAGTAAGATGATCGAGGATTCGAAGAAAAAGTGAATGAAACATTTAAGGGGAGGGGGCCCCAGGACCAAAATCCAATTGAAACCAGTTGGATTTCTAACTGGTTTCAATTGGTTTTAACTGGAATATAACAATTTCCAGTTGAAACCAATTGAAACCAGTTGGGCAACTGGAAATCCTAACTGGAACCATTTGGGCAACTGGAAATCCTAACTGGAACCAGTTGGGCCCTGGAAATCCCAACTGGAATCAGTTGGGTAACTGGAAATCCTAACTGGAACCAATAAGCCAGTTCGTAGTTCCTTTCTGCACATGATCAAAAGATGATCAGAAGGTCATTTGTACTAAAGTGACATGGCGCTTTAAAATCTAATGAGATAAGCACCAACTTTGATGTCTTGATTATTCATATATTCTTTTGAACTGTCGTTTTCATTTACATCCACAAAAAACAACAATGCTTCCACGAACGACTGGTATTTCACAGTTTGTCAAATACATTGTGCAACATGCTAAGATATGCATTCAAAGTAGGAATGCAAATACCTCCATTAAGTGTTCATTGGTGTGCTATTCTAGTCACCTGGTCTATTCAATTCCTTCATCCTGCTATGTAAGGCAAGCTTACGTAATATCTTGATTTGAAATCTGCCTATCATGATGAAAGGAATTTGACCAAAATTGCCATGAAGTAACGAACTGGTCTTGGGAACTAGCTTTCCTAGCGAAAATAGATACCCTTTTTTCATTTTACTGTTTTTTTACAACCTTATTACGTTACGTACGTAACGTGCCCTATCCTGAAAAAGACATCCTTTTTACGTTTTTCTTTTGGTCGCGCATGATATCCACTCGTCAATGTAAGTGCCCCCCCCGGCCCCGGTACTGGAAATATTTCCGTGACTGGTGAATAACTTCTTTGGCTTGTCATAGTATAATTTCTAAGTTATGGAACGCCGACTGTGTTAATCGAGGTTGTTGCTTGGATGAACAATATCAAATATGTCAACTAACATTGCTCCAACGATTGGAAAGGGGGCAAAAACAGTCAGAAAATCCAAAGCAAAGTGTAAAGATTCAAAGGTTGTAACAAGGAGTGCTCTCACGTCACCATATGCAATAGAATGGTAAGTTTATCTGCGTTGCCGTAGATTAGTCTTAGTCTAGTCCGACGTATTGCATTCTACGTCGTTTCCGATACCCCACGACACGGACGGTGTTGAATGCTGAAATCGCATCACGGACATAGACTCATAGGCATACTCGCCTTGCCCACTGACACAACATGCGAGGTTAGTAATACTAATCTCACACAACGCATGTGATTTTATAATCATAGACATAGATGGCATTATCGTGATATTGGGAACCACCGTTCACTTCATACAGCAGCGCTAGTTTATTCAGTCACACGCACGGTTCCCTATTTCCACCTCCATTCACTTTGTACACAAGTGCTCGTACACAAATCTACGAGTGGTTCCCAAAACCACGATTTGGCCACATAGATCTAGTGGACTTTGACGTTTTCATTTATCACACGAATATGAGCATGATGAGGGAATAATAAATAAATAGTACACGCTATATTATAACTTTGTCTTTGTTCATTGAATGAGTGGTACACGCCAAAAATTTCAATATTTCTTCACTGTTAATGTTATTCTTGATCGTATGATTTAATTAAGTTCATTTTAAAATGGAATTGCAAATTATTTTTAAAAGTGTTTTTATTGTTTACCTCCAAATCTCAACCAGGATACTCCATTCGATCCGTCCTTAGTTATCCTTAAAGGGGAAGTTCACCCTGAAGAAAACTTTGTTGTAAAAATAGCAGAAAAAATAGTAAAAAATATTGGTGAAGGTTTGAGGAAAATCCGTTAAAGAGTAAGAAAGTTATTAGAGTTCAAAGTTTTTGATTTGTGACGTCATAAACGAGCAGCTGCCCCATGTGTTATGTAATATAAAATGTATGAATTTCAAATTTTGTATGGTTCCTGATGACTTAATTTTGCTTTCTTTTTATGATCGGGTGTGAAACGATTTGTCTATTGATATAAAAAAGTTACAGTGAAAACCATTTTCAATTTTCTGATAAAATGACATTTCGTTGATTTTTTACCATTCGCTATGTAGGAATGCTGCTCGCATATGACGTCACAAATCAAATAATTGAAATTCTAATAACTTTTTAATTATTTGGTAAATTTTTCTCAAACCTTCGGCAATATTTTTTATTATTTTTTCTGCTATTTTTACAATAAACTTTTTGTCAGGGTGAACTTCCCCTTTAGTACTGCGGTGGAAATTACGCAAACAACAATTAAAATGCGAATTTTTCCTATCGAACATTCTCGATTCAAGTCGTCGGTGCATAATAGTAAATTGTATGAAAAATCAACAGGTTGCATCTCATGTATATACTTATAGGTAAAGTACGCCATCTTTTGACAAGATGATGAGGAAAGCGGATTGAACGAGCAAGAAAATAATGCTGATCGCCTAGAATGCAGTTTGCAGTACAAGCTGCAAAACCGTAAACAATCCGGCTTGTGAATAATATCACGCGTCCTCTTTAGGCGAAAATTGATATCCACGCTGACCAAGAGGCATGTACGTGAAGATAAAAAAACCTGCTTTTTTATTTAATAAAAAAACAGCAAAGAGAAGTCAACAAACGATCCATATGGTTCGGTAAGTGTCATAGCACAATTTGAAATCTTAGGTATTAGGGCAAGGCATTGTAACATTATTTAAAAAAAAAAATGGTATGAAAATTTTTTTCGTGCACCAGGTACATATGAATCCTTTGCACGTGAGATGAATTGAAGCCATGGGTGAGGCATAGCCATAGCCTATGAGGGGTAGAAGGAGGAGGGGTGAGGGTATGGGAGCCAGGGTGACCAGACTTCACAAATGAAATACGGGACATTCGACAAATTAAAGGTCAAAGAAGGCTTCACTGTACACAGCTCAGTCGACAGTGTTAGACTTGTGAAAAAATATAAAGAATTGGAAGGGAGCTAGGGTTAATGACAGAATGAAGGACAGAAAGAAAAGATGAAAGAAAAGAGATGAATTGACAAGGAAAGTAAGAGAAAGAAGGAAAGAACGAAAAATGAACAGAGAGAGAGAGAGAGAGAGATATTCAGGAAATAAAGATAGATGGAACAAAAAAGGGTAAGCAGGAAGGCTAGAAGGATGAAGAAAGAAAGACAGAAAAGAAAGAGGTGAAAATTGTCAAACTGAAGAATAAGATGAAACATCGCGGCATCATACACAACTATACTCATAATGAAAGCTGAAACAACGAGATCTAGTTATGAAAACTCAATAACTTTTTCCTCTGATTACGTCCCCAAATCAGTAATCTGAGAATTCATGATATAATTATAAAAATAAAGATTATTCATTTATTATTTATTTGACTATTTTCCTTCCCATCATGGCATACCCCATCCCTCGGCCCAAGTATCACGTCTTGATACCGGTACTTAACCTAACTTTATTTATAAAGACCACCGCTGCACCCCGACCATTCGCCATACAGGGAAAGAAAGCTACGGGGTGGGACTGTTCTGAGACCAGTGCCGCTTCCTGTCTATTTTTTCAGTAGGAATGTGTGAAGTAAAATAGTCTGACTTACCAATTCTTGTGTTGACGCAAACATAGATTTTGGTTC
Organism: Lytechinus variegatus; assembly: GCF_018143015.1. Classification (NCBI taxonomy): domain Eukaryota; kingdom Metazoa; phylum Echinodermata; class Echinoidea; order Temnopleuroida; family Toxopneustidae; genus Lytechinus; species Lytechinus variegatus. Next base: position 23,099,433 of record NC_054755.1, on the reverse strand, counting down.
TACTTAGATTCCAATGTCCAGTGAGTGAAATATCGTCCTTGAAGTAATGATTGTTTTCAAAATCGGGTAAAATCATCAGTAAATTTTTCAATATTCTCGTCTGGCCCATAGTCTCCTACGTAAGTACCTCAACAAGCCCTCTTGTGCTGAATAAAAGAAGGCGGACTCCGTGATGATATTTTGAAGATGTTGTTACATATAGTTTTACATAAAGTAGCCTTGACACAGTCCCCACACATGTCCAAGCGAGACATGTAAACACGGATGGACTTCCCTAGGAAATCTCTCTTTAGACTGAGAAATCACGTAAATTTATTGGATTTTTATATATCTATACACCTTCCTATGCCTAATGCATATGAAGATGGGAAAAATATGTTAGTATGAAAATGAAAAATGAGAGGTTTCTTACCAGACCGATCTTGTGTAGATCCCTCGATCCATTCGTAAACACCACAAATACAATAGGATTGACCCTTGAACCGCTTCGATGATGTAGCTTTGACAAGCTATGGTATGAAGTGCTGTTTTGAAGAACATTTCATAGATTAAATAAAATTTGAATATTGATTGTAAGTGATTGTTATTATATTTATTATTATTGGATTTTACCCCTGGATTTAAACCCTGGAATATATTCTTTGAGCAGCAAAACCTGGGGCTACTGTATATGCAGTTCATTTAAGGTAACCTTAAATGAATTTGTTGGTTGTGGCCCAGTGGATAAGTCTTCTGACTTTGAACAGAGGGTCGTGGGTTGGAATCCCAGCCATGGCGTAATTTCCTTCAGCAAGAAATTTATCCACATTGTGCTGCACTCGACCCAGGTGAGGTGAATGGGTACCCGGCAGGATTAATTCCTTGAATGCATGAGCGCTGAGAGGCAGCTCGAGCTAAAGCCAGGGTAATAATAATAACAACGCGACTCGGAATAGAATATTTCTAGATAGACGGCGCTATATAAATGCCTATTATTATTATTGACCTTCATGTATCACATTGCATGCAAGTCCCCCACCAGTGCTGGTCCCTGTAGTTGTTGGGAGGGAGTTGATGTAATCTTCCGATATTTGTAACCGTCCAATAGTTGCACACTCTACTCAAATGGTGTTGATGTTTTGACTTTTATCTTTTATATTGGCTATAAAATACTGATAGAAAACTTAAGTTTTTAGATAACTTCTTGTAGTTACATGTACTATAACAAATGCTATATATTTGCCTGTAAAGTCCTATTTTAATTTCTCCTCTATGGATATCATTGTAACAGGCCACCTCTCCCGAGTGGAGTAACTCCAGATATTTTATCAGAAATTCAAAGGTAAGAACCTACATTTCATTTCTTCATTTGCATTCTTTCCCAAAATTACTTTTCATGAAATTGTCAATTTCTATCTGTTAGTGGACTATTTATCATAATTTTTGAAGAAAACTTTCATTTCAGGTTCTTATTTCATCATTATAATTGATTATACTACATGTATATTACTTTTGTACTTTATCACTTTATCGCATACATTTAAGTTTTAACTTGAACCTTAATGTCCATTTTCCCCCCAAACATAAATGTTCACAATTGATACTTCTCATTTTTTTATAAGGGTTATTGATGATAACCAACCTTTGTGAATAATCCAAGGACAAATTAAAAAAAAAGGTTTTTTCTTCAAATTAACAAAATATTTTTGGGTTGAACCCAATCACAAGGTGTGAAATAAAAACTCAGTAAATGGGTCAAATGAATGATAAAAAAATTGCAAAATTATTATTATACATAGATCTTTTTTTTAAATTCAGAAATGGCACAGCATACTTATTTGCAAATGGGAATATATTTCTCAATTTCAGTAATTTTCTTCTGTCTTTTACAGAATCTCATTTTGGGAGTGTATCCATATTTTTCGTTTTTGAATTTATAACACCTCTACTCTACTTTATATTAATTGAAAAAAAAAACGCATGTGAAGTAAATATAAGTAGGCCTAAACATTAGTTTAAACTTAAATCCCAGCAAGGATGGTAAATCTGCAAACATTTACAAAACAATGGATTTATGATAATTTAATTTTGTTTGTTTTTCTATTTTTCCAGAACATTCCAGCCTTTGCAATGCCTACTTGGAAAACGAAAATGCAAGAATCGGAAACAGACCAAGAAACGGGAGGCAGAAACGGAAAATAATCCAGAAAGAAGGAAAGAAGAACAAAGAAGATCAGCACTGAGGTAAATTGAAATGTCTTGACAAGAAAAATATATTAAGGCCTATATCACTTTGGCTAATAATAATGATAATAATAACGGTATATCTACCCAGGGTAATCACTTCAGTTCCGAAAACTGTTCTCCCAGCGGGCCCTGCTATTATAATTACCCGGCTAAGCTAGGCTACCTATTCAGGTGCACACAGCTTTTTGAGGAATTACTTCCTGCTAGTACCCATTCACCTCACCTGGGTCAAGTGCAGCACACTGTGAATGAATTCCTTGCTGAAGATATTATGCCATGGCTGGGATTTGAACCCACGACCCTCTGTTTCAAAGTCCAGAGACTAATCCACTGGGCCACGACGCTCCATTCGCTAACGTTCATGATGTTATATGATGATTATTTAAAGGGATACTCCAGGCTGAAAATGATATGATGTGAACAGATGTGACAGAAAAATCAGACAAACCAGACACTGACAATTTGATCAAAATCGGACAAGGAATATTAAAGTAATCGGAGAAACTGTTTGAGGAATGTCTTCATGAATATTCAATGATGGTGTCATATCTCCACTTGTTCTTTTGTATTTTTTTATATGAAATTAGGTTTATTCATTTTGTTTCCTCCAAGAACTATAAAAAAATGGATTGACAATTGATTTAGTGCATTAGATATTAATTGCTGCAACCTTTATTATTATAAGTGAGACATATCATTCACTCGAAGTATGAAAAATATAAAACAATTATGGTTTCATGTAAAAACTAAGAAAAAGAAAAGTGGGGATGTGAAATCATCAGCCCATCTACTGAATATTCATGATGGTGTGCATATAACTGTTTTCACAATATATTGCTAAACTTTAGAATTCAATTACTCAGCTATTTGTTATTAGATTTTGATGAAATTTTCAGCATTATGCTGTGTGAATTTTTTTTAAAGATATAAATTATTATAGCCCAGAATACCCCTTTACTGATGATTGAAAGTAGTTGCAGTAAACACTTATTTTATGAGAAACTCTGTAAAACCAAGATTGATTGTCAAGTATCATCATGGATCTACATGTAGCTCTGGTACAGTCACGTAAACTGAACTTTGTTAAATCATGAAATCTAAGCTGAAAAATGCTCACACTACAGATTGCTTTATAAACAGATAAGCACATTGGGGACAGTGTATTGTTTTTCCTCGGAAAGACCTGACCTTTGACCTCACTCCCATGCCATTTTTGCTAATTTCTCAGCAATTACAGTCAGTTTCTTTCAGAATCCTTTGGCACAAATATTTTATTTTTTAATATGAAACAGACACTTGGGTGGTCATTTCATTGGATTCTGTGTGAACACATTTTGAAATTGTTATCACAACTGGTATTTATCTTTAAAAATAAATCCCAGTTGTAGAAACTATAATTTTTTTTCTTCAGTAGAGTGATTCTGGTAGAGTGCCAGGTAGATAATGAGTTACCCAGTAATTGACAAGGTTACTGTATTACTCAATAAATGACAAAATAAACAAGCAATATGGGGTGTTTGTTTGCTTTCAAGGTTATAGGTCAAGGCCTTGAAAACAATAAATTGATTTGATCAGGTAGAGAAAAAATCAAGGCTATAGTTTCATTAAAGAATAGTTTTAAAATAGGAAAGCTATTGCATTTTAAAGTTTTGCTAATTTAAATATGCACATCTTAGGCAGTATCATATGCTGATGAGGATTTTATGAAAAATGAATTGTTTCAATTTCTTTCTGCTATGTGTAAAACATGATTGTCTCCAGTCCATTTACTATGATCCGTAAAGGACTTACTTGACTTGATTAATTCTACAAAAATCAAACTTTTTCAGATTTCGTGTTTTGAAACTCAAATAAATGGATAGGCGGCTCACTCTTGCATATCACATGTACCATGCATACATGTATAACTGGAATTGAGCAAAAGCTTTAGAATTCCATAACTTTCCTTTTCAATGTTATGCTTGTTTCATTGTTCTCTTTTTTCAAACCAATAGTTAAAGGGGAAGTTCACCCTGACAAAAAGTTTGTTAAAATAGCAGAAAAAATAATAATAAATATTGCAGAAGGTTTGAGAAAAATTCATCAAAGAATTAAAAAGTTATTAGAATTTCAATTATTTGATTTGTGACGTCATATGCAAGCAGCATTCCTACATAACGAATGGTAAGAAAATTAATGAAATCTCATTTTCTCAGAAAATTGAAAATGGTTTTTACTGTACCTTTTGTATATCAATGTACAAACCATTTCACACCCGATCATGAATAGAAAACAAAATTAAGTCATCAGGAACCATACAAAATTTGAAATTCATGCATTTTATATTACAAAACATATGGGGCAGCTGCTCTTTTATGATGTCACAAATTCAAAACTTTGAATTATAATAACTTTCTTAATCTTTAACGGATTTTCCTCAAAACTTCGGCTATATTTTTTATTATAATTACTGCTATTTTTACAACAAACTTTTCTTCAGGGTGAACTTCCCCTTTAATGTCTCATTGTCTCTCCCTATAATGACTTTGTACTTCACAACTTTAAAGTCATTTTTCTTCATATTAAAATGAAGGTAATGGCACTGTTGATTATCCCTCTCACCATAAGGATTGCTGCATGAATTCAAACAGTTTTAGGGCCTTTGCTATTCTTACTGTACGTCAACGATCTTCCCAAAGATATACAGTCACATGTTCGACTCTTTGCAGATGACTGTATACTTTACCGTGAGATAAAATCACAGGATGATGGGAAAGTTCTACAACAGGACATAAATACTCTGTGTAATTGGGAAGCTACATGGCAAATGAGATTTAACACCGATAAGTGTCATGTTATGCACATCACTCATAAAAGGAAACCCCTTCTAATCACCTATATGAATGGGAAACGTCTAAACGTTGTCACAAGTCACAATTACTTAGGTGTCGAGATAAATAGCAACTTAACCTGGTCGGACCATGTTAATACTACCATATTTAAAGCGAATAGGGTTTTAGGCCTCCTTCGAAGAAACTTGTATACTTGCCCCCGAAATGTAAAAGAAACAGCCTATAAAGTGTTAGTACGTCCAAAGTTGGAGTATTGTGCTTCTGTGTGGGACCCATACACGAAAGACCAGATTAGTAGACTAGAAGCAGTTCAACGAAGAGCCGCTAGATTTGTCTGTAAAGATCACAGGAGAACCAGTAGTGTTTCCCAGATGCTGAAGTTACTTGAATGGAAATCTCTCGAAGATAGAAGGGCTATCTCAAGACTTACACTTTTATATAAATCTATAAATCATAGTGCTTCGGTCGACGTAGGTCGATACTTAACAGCTCCCTCTCAAGATTCTGTCAGGACACGGAAATCATCGTCAATCTCTTTTTCCCGACCAACAACAAAAAAAGATTGCTTCAAGTACTCTTTCCTTCCAAGGACCATGGCAGAATGGAATCTGCTACCAGTAGACATACGTGAAGCTAAATCGGTCGATGGTTTTAAGACAAGGCTAAACAAAATTCAAATGTCTACTTTCATCCGGGGGGCACATCATTAATTCAAATTCACCACTGGCCACACACGCCTGCAGCAATTATATCCCAGGAGTTTGCCTGCAGTAACAGGAAGAAGAAGAAGAAGAAGAAACATTTTTGTCATAAAACTTTATTCAAGGTCATTTGTTAATTATTTTTGTGAGATATTTAATTTTTTTTTTCTCTCGAAGGTCACAACTTGCGCTTGGGGTCAACGAAGTCACCAGATCGTTGGAGAAAGATCAGCTCCAGCTTGTCATGGTCTGTCGGTCAGCTAAGCCTGACCTTATGACCTCTCATCTCCCGACCCTCAGTGCAACTCGAGGATGTCCTGCCATAGCAGTGTTTCATCTCAGTAATACCTTATCTCCTCTCTTGAACATGAAGACCGTCCTTGCTATAGGTTTCAGAGTAAGTTCTAGCTCACTTGGAGTGCTATGTCGATGTAACTATTAGTATTCATTGTTAATACTACATGGGCTAAACCCATTGGCTCGTATTCTAACCTTGTGTTTATTGGAAACTCTGGTCTAAAATTATGATATACCTATCAATAGTCAAGTTTAACACATTTTTACAGTAAAAGTGAAATTTATCAGCTAATTTCACACTTAAACCAATTATGACCCGGATATAGTTATGTTATATTGACTGGCATTATGGGAGATACCATTCACAAGTACTGACAGTATATATTTCTCAAAGCAGTCTCAGGTCCAATGAGGGTATGGTGCGGAATGATCTGAAGATTAATCTCAGTCAATATTGTCATTGTTATAGCTGTATGATGTTTAATTCAAGCAGTTATAGCAAATGATAAATCTGTTTGCCTGTCGGTACGTCTGATTTAAGAATATTCATGAACTTGAGTGGGTAATCCTGTTTAAGTAATTGTGACATCAATTGTAAGAGCGCAACAAAGATGTTCTGAAGTTTTTACCATTATTCCAGATGAAGTTAATTGTAATTGTACTGTCTTTTCTGTAATGCCTAATACCCTTTTATACTTCTGTTTTCTGTTTCCTGTAGAAACCTTCTAATGATGGAGCAAACCAAGACTTTGCGGGTCTTGTGTCTTACGTCAGTGGAAAGTGTCCTGACATCAGCATTCCCTGGATGGACATGAAGAACCTTCCTCTGGAGGAACTAGCAGCAGAACTCTCCAAAGATATCTTCAGCCATCAGAAGACTTCCACCATTGATCCAGTTGCATCGACTGGGGAGTCCAACACAGGTACTTCTGGCAAATTTGGTTTTCTTCAATTCAATTCAATTCAATTCATGTTAAGTTCAATTCAATTCAATTCATGTTCAACTTCAATTTCAATTTCAAATTCATTTCAAGTCAGTTAAATTCAATTCAATTTGAATTCAATTTGATTTCAATTAAATTGAATTGAATTAGATTTAATTCAGTTAAATTCAGATCAAGGTTTATTGAAACATAGCCGAAGCCAAATGGCTGAATCGGTAATGTATACAAACAATTTATTAATTCCAGTGATGTCTTTAGCAATCACAAGAATTCCACCTTTTTATCTCTGTACACAAACTGGGGAGTCCAACACAGGTAATTCTGGCAAAACTGGTTCAATTCAATTCAATTTGATTCAACTCAAGGTTCATTAAAACACAGTCACAGACAAATGGCTTAATCGGTCATGTATACAAACAATTTATTAATTCCAGTAATGCCTTTAGTGATCAGAAAAATCCCACCTTTTGATCACAGTACATTAACTGTGGAGTCCAACACAGGTAATTCTGGCAAAACAGGTTCAATTCAATTCAAATCAAATAATTTCAATTTAATTCAATTCAGTTTAGTTCAATTCAATTCAATTCAGTTCAATTCATTTCAATTCAGTTCAATTCAATTCAATTCAATTCAATTTAATTTAATTCAATTCAAGGTTTATTAAAACACAGTCACAGACAAATAGCTGAATTGGTCATGTACATGTATACAAACAGTTTATTGACTCTAGTGACGTCTTTAGCAATCAGAAAATTTTCACCTTTGATCTGTTATTGTTATTTTCATTAATGATATTATTGTTATCATCATCATCATCAACATCATAATAATCATCATCATCATCTTAATTATTGTTATCTATACAGTTCGCAAAGACTTCCAGATGGAAACACAAGTACAGGAAGGTACCAAAAGGACAGTTGGCACTGGGCTCATCCAAAAAGGTGAAAGCAATATGGACAACCTAGCAGGAATGACCAAAGATACAATTGGAAGTATCATGAAAGAAAGAGACTTGCTTGGAAATCAAGTGGCTGAGAACCCCTGCCAAAGTGAGAACACTGCTGTTGATCCATTTACACTACAAGCTCAAGGAATAAAGAAAAGAAAGCTGTCAGAAATAGCCACCTCGCCTGGAAGCAATGATTCCAAGAGCAAGCGGAACAAGACGACAAAGATGCCATACAAGCCTGCAAATGTTAAGCATGTCAAGGTTACTAGTAAAACATCAAAAGGGAAGAAAGGCAAAGGGAAAAGAGGTAAAAAGAAGTGAATTATGTTAAGAACAGCAAAGTTGTGAGTTCTTATCCTTCTCTTTTTATTCTATGGACAGTGAGGTATTAGACTATGATCACAATCGTTGATTAAGTGCCAAACATTTAATGAAGGAATATCATGATTTGCAACGTCTGCAAATGTTAAGCGTGTCAAGGTTATCAGTAAAGCATCAAAAAGGAAGAAAGGCAAAGGGAAATGAGGTAAAAAGAAGTGAATGATGTAAAGAACAGCAAAGTTGTGAGTTCTTATCCTTTTCTTTTTATTTTATGAACAGTAAGGTATTAGACTATGATCACAATTGTTGATGAAGTGCCGCATATTTAATGAAGGAATATCATGATTTGCAAAGTCTGCAAATGTTAAGCATGTCAAGGTTATCAGTAAAGCATCAAAAAGAAAGAAGGCAAAGGGAAATGAGGTAAAAGAAGTGAATTATGTTAAGAACAGCAAAGTTGTGAGTTCTTATCCTTTTCTTTTTATTTTATGAACAGTAAGGTATTAGACTATGATCACAATTGTTGATTAAGTGCCGCATATTTAATGAAGGAATGTCATGATTTGACTCAATGCTGCAGAAGGGGCAATGTTTTACATTTATAGGTCAACACACTGCAAACCATCAAAAGCTGGTGCTATAACACTACACATACAAGAGCAGTAAATACATATCATGCCGCATGACATTTGCTCTGGGGACAATTTCTCTGCTGTGAATTCCGGAACGGAATGAATAACTTCAAGCCAGGATTTAATACTATACCCTACGCTATCCCCAAACCTAACTTCAACCCTAACCCGTACCCTATATCTCAGATGAAATTAAGCCTGGAGCAATTGTCACCTGTGGAGCAAATGTTTTGTCACCATTTTGTTAATTCAGTGTCTTTTGGGGTTTTATTCAACAGAGTGTATACATGTACTGCATGTAATACTTTTTGTTGAAAATCGTTTTACCATTCCCCCTCTCTTATTAAAGTGAGTGTTAATGAATACTTCATTGAAGTGTAGCAAAGATTCTTGGTTTCAGGGCTTCTAATGTCATGTAATTTTCCGTTTCCAATGCTGGTAAGTGGTAACCTTGTAATAAGTTACATGTTTCAATAGTCACATCAAATTCTACTACATTTTATTTCAGTATCAGGTTGCAGACCACTTGTGAGGTGTGTGGTGGCCTTAAGTTGAGTATTTGACCCGAGTGTATTAAGAGTTTAAGACTCTTTTCTTCAACAAGTATCTTAGAAAAAAACATGTTCTTGGAAGTTGCATCAATGACAGCAGGCCCAGCAGATTTGACTTTATATATAAATGAAAGACATAAAGAGGAAATGAGAGGGAAGAAAAGGAACATGATAATGAAATATGAAGGAAGTATGGAGCACAGAATTTTCTGTGTTTTCATTAAACACATTTATATGAAAGTATGTGTTGAAGTAAGCTTGTGCCTGATTATTTGGTGTCTCTTATCTTTGTCATTGTTTGTCATCGCATGGAAGTCATATTTTTCTTATTTACCTTCCATAGAACTACATGTAGAGAGAAGGATCAGTCACAAAATTTCTTGGATTTTCTTTCCAAAGTGACGTCTTTCATACAGGAAGTTCACTGTGACAAAAAGTTTATTGTAAAAGTAGCAGATAAATAATAAAAAAAATGGAGGAAAATCCATTAAAGATTAAAAGTCATTAGAATTTTTTGATTTGCGAAATCATATGCGAGCAGCTTCCCCGTATATCGCATAGTAAAAAAAAATATCAATGAATTGTCATGTTCTCAAAGAGTGCTTATTGTACCTTCATTATTCTAGTATCAATGGACAAATCATTCCACACCTGATGCTGGAAGAAAATAGTCATGACCTTGAAAAATTGAAACTTATAGAGAAATTCCAGTAGTTGCACTAAACACTGATTTTATGAGAAAGTCTGTAAAACAAGGCTTAATTGTCAGTATATCATCGAGGATCTAGATCTGGTACAGTTACATTAACTGAACTTTGTGAAATCTTGAAATCTACGTTGAAAAATGTTCACAACGAAGATCCCTAACACAGATAAGCGCACGTGGGACAATGTATAATTATTGCTTAGAGCGTCGGGCCCGACGCTCTACCCGAATCCTGTGCTTATTTGCTGATTTCTCAGCAATTACACAATTTCTTCCAGAATCCTTTGGCACATGCGTTTTATTTATACAAACAGACACTTTGGTGGTCATTTCATTGGATTCTGTACGAACTCATTTTGATATCGTTACCAAGTAGCATTTACCTTTAAGCATTTTATACTGCTATATGCGGTAGCTGCTCGTATATGACGTCACAAATGAAAGTCTTTTACCTTTTTTTTTAAAGATTTCCTCAAACCTTCACCAATAGATTCAAATGATTTTTTTTGGCATTTTTAAAACTTTCAAGCTTTTCATCATGGTGAACTTTCCCTTTAATATATTGAAGAGAGTGATAGTCCCCATGCCCAATAGAAAGGTGAATACATGTTTATCAAATTATAGACTGAAAGTAGTAATTCATCACTTTATTAACGTTCAAATCGTTCAAAGGAATAAAAATATACAAACATAAAAAGAGCGCCCAGGACATATCTGAGTAACAGAACAAGCAGGGTATACATAAATAACATAGATTATATTAACATAATAGCATGCACAATACATTACTATAATTACCCCGAATCAAAATATAAAAACAAGCATGAAATTATTATAAAGAAGTCCAGAGTATAAAAGGAAAAAAAAAACGTAAAAGCAGTTGAGAAAAGAGAGGTGGAAATTATAAAAGAAGGGAGAGACAGTACATGCAAAGGTGAAATAAAGAAAATAGAAGTGAGAGAAGGAATGAAAAAGGGGAGAGTAAAAGAGAGAGGAGAGAGAGAGGGAGAGGGGTGGGGGCTGGTGGGAGAGAGGGGGGTGTGAGAGAGAAAGAGAGAGGAAAGAACATATCACACACCTCACAAGTGGTCTGCAACCTGATATTGAAACAAAATGTAGTAGAATTTGATGTGACTATTGAAACATGTAACTTATTACAAGGTTACCACTTACCAGAAATGGAAACGGAAAATTACATGACATTAGAAGCCCTGAAACCAACAATCTTTGCTACACTTCAATGAAGTATTCATTAACACTCTCTCTATAAGCACGTGAAAATATTGAAGATAAACATTACGGCTCGTATTCTGAAGATGGGTTTAACTTAAACTCTGGATTTAAGTTGCGGTTTAACTACATGTATGGATAGCCAGTTATTACAAAAATCTATGACAGTAGACGTTCAATGTACATGTATGGATAGCCAGTTATTACAAAAATCTATAACAGTAGACGTTCAATGTATCAGCTCATTTGACTCCCAAAACATTATTAACTGCCAGGGAAGGACAAGTATGACAGTTGTCTTCACCATTAAAGAATAAGCAGAGCACAGTAAACATGAGAAGCATTCACTGTAAACAAAATTTTGATCCGTTTGGCTTCCCATAATTTTGGCAGAGTTAGACCATGGTCTAAGTTAAACTCAACTTCAAAATACCGGCCCAAGGCTTTGTCTCACACTATGATCTCTTTATGCTCCTCCCACTCTCGATGACCTTGTTTTCTCCCTCTCTCTTCTTCTAGCTTTCTCTATTGTTTCTTTTGTTCTTTCTTTCCCTCTCTTGCCCTTGCTTCAGCTTCCTTCCCTAACCGGTGTGTTGGCTCAGTTGGTAGAGCGTCCGTCTCACAACCGGGAGGTCGGGGGTTCAAACCCGGCAGCGTCAGACCAAAAGGCGTTAAAAGATGGGAGTTGCTGCTACCCTGTTTGGCGTTCAACAATTAAAGGGATAGAGCCTTGTCGATCTGGCGCTGCACGGTGGCTGCTGGGCAAAGCAAATTTTCGGAGTATTTCATTTCATGTTTATTTCGAACAATAAATTATGGATTTTTATTATAACTCGCCTTCTCTCCCTCTTTACATGTATCTCCTTTCTCTTTATCTCTCGCCTATCCACGAGCACTCGTACCTCCCGAACACCCCTTCACTCCCCTTTCTTTCTTTCCTTCCTTCCCTTCCATCCATTCTTTCTTTTTTTCTTTCTTTCTTTCCTTCTTTCCTTCCTTCCTTCCTTTCATATCCCCTTACATCCATTTTTTTCCTTCCTATATTTCACTTTGTAACAAAACAAATTATAAAAATTAATGCATAATTCGTTTCATTGAAATTTTATGTTTATTTCATTTTGTTCCATCATTCCATGCATTACAAGTGCATGTACACTCTTTAGCTAACGTATTGCCGCCAGATCAAATTTCATCAAATAAATAATATAAACCCATGCAATATCATTGCATAAAATCATAACAAAAAGAATAATACAAAATCAATAAAACCAAACAAAATCAATCATGGTAATCCTTAATAAATGTCTTGTTCATGGTTTTAAGGCATGCAATGCTGACATGGAGACATGTCTTCACACAGTATTAAATACATGTATCTTGATTTCGGTACCTGCCTCTAAAGTACAGTGTCAACGCTTCATGTCTTGGAGGCTGAAACAATGTTCATGAGTTAATTTCATTGCTTTACTTCAAACTCTCATTATTGGGTTCCTTGAGACCTTTGTATGAAAATCTAGATCAATTCAGATCTACAAAACTTGACGTTACAAACTTCCTGTAGTGGGAGAAGCATAAAAGCTATTTCTTGACTGATTTTTATGTATAGCTTATCTGTAGGGGAAGGTTAGTCCGCTGTATTCATTAAAATACTCAAATAGTCCAAACAGCATTTTACAATATTTTACAATAGGAATTCATCATTTATTGTGCAATTACATATACATATAACATGCTAAATAATACTTTATAAATGGTCACTTTTATTTTGAGAACCTACATGTATCTCACTCATAGAACACAATCAGGTGCATGATTACAGTCCCATTAACATCACCACATTCTTTATTGACTTCAACAACTAACATGAGTATAATATCGAGTTCGAAATACTTTGATTAAAAATACTTATTCAAAAGAAAATAATCGCCAGTGCTATAGCATGATATGATAAGTGTACTCTTAAATTACTAAACAATATTTAGAAAAGAAAAAAACTAGGATTTGTGAAAACAATGACAAAGTTTTGGAAATACTCGTTTGATTTCGTTTATTCCAATACACAACCTGCAATTACATGCTTAACATGTATAAATTTCAATCAATTTCAGTACTGCATTACTTATTCCAAAATTGATATAATATTCATAATAATACAGGGTATTTGTATTGCGCACATATCCACCTTGTTAGGTGCTCAAGGCGCTCCTATATTACCCGGCAAAACTAGGCGTTCATAGCGCACACAGCTTTTAAAGGAATTACCTCCTAACGGTACCCAATACCCATTTACCTCACCTGGGTTGAGTGCAGCACATTGTGGATCAGTTTCTTGCTGAAGGAAATCACGCCATGGCTGGGATTCGAACCCACGACCCTCTGTTTCAAAGTCCGAAGACTAAATCCACTGGGCCGCAATGCTCCATATCGATCTCATCATCAACATCACCACAAGCACCACCGCCATCATCATCATCATCCTTATCATCATCGTCATCATCTTCATCACCATCATCATCATCCTCCTTATCATCATCGTCATCATCACCATCATCATCATCAGCAGCAGCAGCACCATTATCATCATGATCATCATTTTGACACAAGGTCCACATTAATTTGCCCGATAAAATCTTTGAAAAATTACGATAAAATATACAGACAAAATATCTTCCTTACTTTGTATCCTCGATTAAACATCCAACAGAAAATTTTGTAAACAGTAATATAATGTAGGAATCCCAAGCAAATAGCATAGAGTTAAAAATTATTCATCCCATAATTACTGGAAAAAATAATTACAATAATCACAGAGCAAATATAATTTGTGTAATTACCTACAAAAAGTGCAACACAATTTGGTTGCTAAATATTGCAACAACGTGCATGTTAGAACAAGTACAAAATTTCATCATGTTTAAAAAAATGTCACACACAAAACAGTACAGATTCGGTGGCCGGCTGCTCTTTAACATTTACATGTACTTTAATGAAAAACAAACTAAAACTGGAACCATATCCAGTGAAGAGTTTAATTTTTTTTTCATTAGGGCCCTGTTTCACTTCTTACCAAGCCATAAGGTATCAAAATTCTCACATTTGATTGGCCAATGGCTAAGTTGCCAGATTTCTAGCATTTTGTTATTCATGAAAACGTGGCCTGAAAATTCATCCATGGTCTATAAACAAAAACCAAACAAAACTTTGAAGGGAAAAAAGATGAAAGTGAATCAAAACAATGCTATGAAACATAAATGTTAACTACTTGATGTATCGATTCCTTGGATGAGGGAGGGACAACAAGAAAGAACAGAACTGCAAAGCAATCACATTCAGACCATAAAATAAACGCTCAACCTTTTCTCCATACTAAAATTTAGTTTCTACTGCTATGTTCAGGTAGAACTCATTCCAAGTGCAATTTGATATTGCAACTTGGCAAGGGAACTTGTACAGTATAAAATTTCAACTTTTTATGATAGTTAGACTTGTGTGGTTCAAATTCAATCAAGGATGAGAGTTGTGGTCTTATGAAGTCAAATATTTACAATATCATGTAACATCATTGAGTTATTGAATAGTACTGGAAGCAATGGTGTACTTTCAAGTAAAAACAGGATAAAGTCCCATGAAACAGCATCATTGTGCAACAGATAAAAACTTAAACTTAATCCTTTGTTTTAGGGACAACATTTCACAACATTCTGACTGAATCTGCAACATTGTATAAGATTAACATTGCAATAAATAGGGATTTTTCCAGAGGTAATTTTAAACATTGCAGGGGCCAAATTACCCTGAGCCGTGTAATTCTTTCCCTGCTGTGCAACATGTCTGCGTACTTTCATTCAAATTACAAATATAAAGTTGATTATTTGTATGGCAAAGTCATTTCAATGGATACCAAGAATTGAGTTGTATTCCATTAATTACATGCACCTAATTAGTATTATCATTAAATACAAAAATATAAGTGATACCATTCCATGAAATTCAACAGCTGCAGTCTAAGTCCTGCAGATGTTAGATTGTCCATCATGACATCCAACAGCTGCAGTCTAAGTCCTGCAGATGTTAGATTGTCCATCATGACATCCAACAGCTGCAGCCTAAATCCTGTAGATGTTAGATTGTCCATCATGACATCCAACATCTGCAGTCCAAGTCCTGCAGATACTAGATTGTCCATCATGACATCCAACAGCTGCAGTCCAAGTCCTGCAGATGTTAGATTGTTCATCATGACATCCAACAGCTGCAGCCTAAATCCTGCAGATGTTAGATTGTCCATCATGACATCCAACATCTGCAGTCCAAGTCCTGCAGATGTTAGATTGTCCATCATGACATCCAACAGCTGCAGTCCAAGTCCTGCAGATGTTAGATAGTCCATCATGACATCAGACAGCTTCAGTCCAAGTCCTGCAGATGTTAGATTGTCCATCATGACATCCAACAGCTGCAGTCCAAGTCCTGCAGATACTAGATTGTCCATGAATCCTCAGGCAAGTGTGACCTTCTGGGTAGCTTCTGCAGCCTGGCCTTGTGGAAACTCACCTCCTCTTGACTTGACAAACGACTCGTAACTAAAGGAACAGATGGATTGGAAATATACAAAATTATATTGGCAAGCGAACATAGGAGGGGAAAGACTGGTACCACTGATGCCTATTTTTGCATTTGATGAGATCACCATACGATGGATTAAGGGGGAAGAAGTACAGTACTACAGGCTGAAAATAACATAATCGAAAAGTAAACATCATAATCAGACGAACAAAACAGTGAACATTTTATCAGAATCAGACAAATAATATATCTTATGAAATTTTGCACCTTTGCATTGTTTTAGTGAAACAGTTTTATGCTGGTCTTCATGAACATACAACAAGGTAGCTGATGTCATATCCCCACTTATTCTTTTGTGTGTCAAATTAAATCATATTAATATGTAAAGAAAATTGGATTGCAGGATGCTGGGCCTAGTTCTAACATGTATGTTATGTCATGCTGCACATGATCTTTAGGTCTAAACGGGCCGGGGGGGGGGGGGGGGGGGGGTTGAATCAATTCTCTGTAGTATTAGTAGTTATCTGAAAAAAACGTACATTTTAATGAGACCACCCACAGTTCACTCCCCCTTTAATAAAAACATGATATACCACTGTTACTTATCATTATCATTCTTCAGAGGATGAAAAAAAAGTTACCATAGTAACTCACTAAAACCATTTATAAATATCTTAAAAAACATAAAGCACCAATTTTTCTGGAGATTTAGTGAGTGGAAATCTTACATCTGCTTATATTTTTGTCTCTCTGCGACTGATACGGACGGCTTCATGCCCTGTGCTGCCCTCAAGAGGTGGTTTTGAGACACTCTGATCACAGATACATCTTCTGTCATTGTGTTGTCCGACGTCCCAACCTGGTGTGAAAACAAATTATTGATAGTATTCATATGATAACCAGGGGCCCACATGAGGAAACTAGTCAAAACTCTATAGTGCGTATTCAGAACTCGGGTTTAATCTAAACCCCGGTTTAAAGTTGTGGTTTAACAATTCAAAATCTTCCAAAATTCAGTAATACTGTTTTTGAACAACTCTTGACTTCGTCCAAGATGTGGAATGGGTCCCAAACCTACACACTTGATTGACCGTGCAAAGACATTGTATTTCTAGTGGCTCAATTTCTAAAGTGTGGTCATAATATCATAGGTAATTAGGAAAGTTTCTCTGCATTTTGTGATTTTTTTTCAACCTCAGAATCAGAAAATCTGATTAGGAATTGTTTGTCACACCGCAGTCACAGTTCCACACAGAGAGTGTGCATTTTGCTGCTGGAATTGGTGCACAATTAGTTGTCACACCGCAGTCACAGTTCCACACAGAGAGTGTGCATTTTGCTGCTGAAATTGGTGCACAATTAGTGTTGGGTGCATAGCTTTAGCAGACCTGCCAACCTCTGGGAATGAAAAACTGTATTCTGTGACAAAAAAACTGTATTTTTCCCCAAAAAAGTTTATTTCATAATAAAATGCATGGCGCACTCGCTCATCGCGGCGCTCAAG
The DNA here is from genome assembly GCF_018143015.1 of Lytechinus variegatus. NCBI lineage: Eukaryota > Metazoa > Echinodermata > Echinoidea > Temnopleuroida > Toxopneustidae > Lytechinus > Lytechinus variegatus. Next base: position 23,081,969 of record NC_054755.1, on the reverse strand, counting down.
CTAAAATGCGCACTGCTCTTGAAGATGAAAAAAAAAACCCTTGAAACGTGTGTATATCTTCACCCTGGTTTTAACAAAATGATTGAAAAAAAAGTTACCTGAAATTACATTGATCTACAAAACCTTGAAACGTGTGTATATCTTCACCCTGGTTTTAACAAAATGATTGAAAAAAAGTTACCTGAAATTACATTGATCTAATAACCATATTTGTTTCGTTTTTTTTTTTTTTTACAAAAAAACGTACTGCCGTATTTTGGTTGCAAAAACATAACTAAATACGCCTGAAACGTACTGGTTGGCAGGTCTGCTTTAGGACCGTACATCAAGAAGGTCCAGGAAAACTCACCATACTTTCACCTGCCAGCTTCCTTGCATAATTCTCAACGATGACATCGACCTGAAAAAAGTTAAATTGTTCATTATCATAAATCTGGTCAAAAGGACACAAATCTATGGTTTTTCACAGGATGAAATAGGAAAGAAAGTGAGACAGGAACTGAGAAAGATAAAAACTATGATAAGATGAGAAACATTAGTTAATAATAAGCCAGTTCGTAGTTCCTTTCTGCGCATGATCAAAAGATTCTACGCATGATCAGAAGAAGGTCATTTGCACTAAAGTGACATGGTGCTTTAAAATCTAATGAGATAAGCACCAACTTTGATTTCTTGATTATTCATATATTCTTTTGAATTGTCGTTTTCATTTACATCCACAAAAAACAACAATGCTTCCACGAACGACTGGTATTTTACAGTTATCAAGTACATTGTGCAACATGCTAAGATATGCATTCAAAATAGGAATGCAACAAATACCTTCATTAATTGTTCATTGGTGTGCTATTCTAGTCACCTGGTCTATTCAATTTCTTCATCATGCTATGTAAGGCAAGATTATGTAATATATTGCTTGGAAATCTGCCTATCATGATGAAAGAAATGAAAGGTCATTTGACCAAAATTGCCCATGAAGTAACTACGAACTGGTCTATTACACATATTTTAATCCGTACTCTGACAAAAGTCCAAATGTAAATGCACACTTTTGGCAGAGGGTGCCTATTTGATGCGCAATAATACCAGAAATCTGCATAAACCATGATTTTGTAAGAATGAAATCTCTATTGAGAATTTGAGAATACGGGCTGTAATGTAATTGGAAATTTTAAATGTTTGCTTCCCGTATTTTAAACACAGAGATAGACCATGGCCGATGTTAAACTGTACTTCAGAAAATGGGACAGATACTCAATATTTTATTTGTCTTCAAAACTAAAGCTTGATCAACCCACCTCGTTACCGATGATTTCCCTGGTCTCTGGCGTGGGATCCACTACCCCGTCTCTAAGGGTTGGCATATACACAACTCTCTGCTGCTGGGACTGAGGAGGGGCTATGGGTGTGTCTGGGGGCAGGGATGGGGTCGGAGGCACCTCCGTCATGGTGGCATCAAAGCCGCTACCCTCCGGTGGCGATGGAGTCTCGTCTTGCTCAGTCGACTCTGAATCTGGGAGAAAAAAAATAAAAGAATGGTAGAGTTTTCTTTTTTTCTTCCGCTTGGGTACAAGATCTTGGTTTGGAGTTAAGAGATTCGGGTACCATCTTCAAAACTTATGTTTGATCCGATAAACCTCTATTCCATTGAAATCCATCATTGTCATAAAATATTTTATAAGAAATTCAAACAATGTCCTTTGTCTACAAAGAGAAGCACACCGTATTTTCAAGAAAACTATAAATGTATTAATATACGTCATAGTTAAAAAATATTTTGAATAATTATGCATAATTGATGTTGAGTTGTTGACAATACTGACTTTCCAAAGTTGTGGTTTATTGGATCAATCGCAACTCTTTGTACGACAGGGCTCACCTATGGCAGTGCGTGTCTCTGGTTGGAGGAGTAGGATAATTCTACAAGGCTTGATTGTAATCTTTACTTATCAATAGACACAAATTTACTCCACTTTCAAAAAAACCAAACCACCAATAACAAAACAATTTTAGGGACGGTATATCAACATATCAACTTTATGGTGACAAATTCTAAATGCTTGAAAACCTTGACAACAGTTATGAAGAATTTTAAGAAACCACTCACCTTCTCTCATGAGTTCTGTGAGCAGTGTCTTCGACATTGCCCCAGCTCCAGCCATGTTGCCGTTCAAATCCGAACTAGTCAATCCACCGCGCAAGTCCAACCTTAGATCCTTTCTCCTTCCTCTGAACCCATCCCCCTCGACGTCGTCCTCACCATCCATTTCGTCGATGTCACCGGTCAGCTTCATGGTTGCTGCTAGCGCCCTCTCTGCCTCCGACAGGCTAGCCAGACGATGGTTTATGTTGGAGGCTTCCTCCTGGTAGGGTCCGTGATCGCTCTCCGAGAACGTTTCCAGGAAGGTCAGCTTCCACTCGTCGGCTTCCATGCTACAGTTGTGCAATGAGCTTGTCAGAGGGAGCCCTAGGTTTGAGTCGCGTCGGTCAGACTGCATGAGGGTGCTGTGAATAGCCTCTAGTTGGGCGTTATAGAGCAGGGCTTTCAGGTCAGCTCCAGTGAAATGGTCCAGCTTTGAGGCTATGGCGGCTAGGTCCACATTGGAACGTAAGGTCATTTTTCTGGCAAGAGCCTGCAGGATCTCCACTCTTTCCTCCTGTTCATAATGAATGGTAATGAAAGTACGCTTTGTAATTACAACTGATAGAGATTCCAAGGCAGAAAATTAGTGTCATTTAAAATACAAACATTTCTCAAATCCCATTATTTTATTTATAATGTAGCATATAAAAAATTGTTAAGACTTGTAAATTACAAAAGTAATCAGAAAAGAAAGGAGAAATGTCCAAGTAATTACTGAAACATGATGAAAATAATAATACGTTATGAGATAGATTTGAAACATGTGAATAGAGTCCAAGTTTTATAGCATTTCAATAAAGATTTCTTGTCAGAATTGTGAAAGGCGATATATCATGGACCATATTTTGTCTGTTCATTCAGGTCGCAATCTCACAATGTTTCAATGAGTGGGGGCATCGTGGTCTAGTGGTTACAACTCAATCAGAGGGACGCAGGTTCGAATCCCAGCCATGGCATGTTTTCCTTCAGCAAGAAATTTACCCACATTGTGCTGTACTCAACCCAGGTGAGGTAAATGGGTACCGGCAGGAAGTAATTCCTCAAAAAGATGTGTGCACCGGAATCGGAAGACTATCTTAACCGTGGTAATATAGGAGTGCACCGAGCTCCTGACCAGGTGGATACGTGCCCTATATAAATCCTTTATTATTATTATCATTAAAACGTGGTGATTTTTCATATTAAAGTTTGAAATACAGAGAGTGCGCCCATCCTCCATAACCACATGACACACTTAATAAAACACCATAACAAAATAAGCTTGCTAAACTTACAGCTGTTGGAATAGGACAGAAAAGGCACTTATCTAATCGACCGGGTCTTAACAGGGCCGGGTCTATCAGGTCAGGTCGACTTGTAGCACCAATCACGTACACACCTGTCATGAAGGAAAAATAGGATTCCTAAGATCTTGTGGGTGAGGTAAGTGTTTGGATATCAAAAAAAAAAACTTTGTCAGCCAGAATGAAAATGACTACATAATTATTATAATTATACTGATGTTATTACAGACAGGGTTACAATTGTTTGAGCAAAATGATTAAAAAGACTATACATGTATATAACAACGAATAACCCGGCAATCCCTGGTCCGGTTTTTATAACTTACAGTCCCAAAGGATAAACAAGACTTGAAAGAAAAAAAAATCAGGAAACAATAGGTTTACATCTGCAGTCGTTTATGAGTAATCATAATCATGACAAGGGTGAGTCAAATTGACCCATCCCTGGCTGGATAAGGGTTACACTTACCTTCTAGCCCTTCTACTCCATCTAGTTGGGTCAAGAGTTGATTGACCACTCGGTCAGTCACCCCTGTGCTGTCATGACCTCGTCTAAAAAAAGAAGAAAAATGCAGAGGAAGAATGATTATAAGATTGTCCCTAAAATTCTGGCACAGGAATTTTTTTAGTATACAGTTGATAATAAAGAGAGGACACGATAACACTTGGAATGCAAGATAAGAGCAAGAAAGAAAGGAAGAGAAAGAAGAGAAAATAAGAAGGAAAGAGAAGAGGAATGAATTGAGAAGAAAACAATGAGAAATTGCGTAAGTGTTTACGGTACACCATGTGTTAAGAACTGGAAGGAAATGGAAGTGAAATGGAAAGGCGAGAAAGTGGATGTTGGGAAGTGGAGCATTTTTTCGGAAAGAAAAGTGAACTTTCACTCCTGGAACCCCGTTTCATAAAGAGTTACAACTGTTGTAACTTTGCCATTATGGCAACTACCATGGCAACAGCACTCAGCAGCCAATCAAAATCAAGGTTACCATGGTAGTTGCCATAATGGCAAAGTTACAACAGTTGTAACTCTTTATGAAATGGGCCCCTGAAGGAGAAGGAGAATGAGAAGGAGGAGCAGAAGAAGAAGAGGAACAAGAAGGAGAAGAGGGAGGAGAAGAAAGAGGAAAATGGTGAGAAGACAATGAAGGAGAAGGAAGAGGAAAAGGAAGAACGAGAAGATTGAGGAAGAGGAGGAGGGAATCAAAGATGAGAAAAGAACAAGGAGAAAGAAAAATGAGACGGATGAGAATAATAACACAAAAAAAACAAGTACAAAGAAGAAGACAAATAAGAATAATTAACTTACCGTGGTGCTAATGAATCAAACTCGTCAAAGAAAAGAACACATGGTTTGGCACTCATTGCTCTGGTAAATAGATCCCTGACCGCCTGCTCACTCGCTCCAATGTACTTACTCAACAGCTCAGGACCCTGTTCAAACATCAAATAAAAAATTAATAATACCACAACACACGATAATCAATATATCGAATAGCTTCGAGTGTGATGCCTGGGTAGCAACTTTCCTTGATTTTGATTGGCTGAGAAACTCTGTTACTCTGGTAACTGGCGATAAAACATCCAACTAGTCCTTTCATAAAATGCTCCCCAGGGATATTCCATGAGCTAGACCAAATATTGCATGAATCAAAGATGAGTGCACATGCTGAGTGGAATATTCAAAGACAAGACAAATATCAGTTTTGGTAATTATCTCAAAATAAGTTTGTACGAGGTAGAATAGATTCACCACAAAAATGCTTCGTGTGTAAACAAAAATAAGTGTCAAAGGATTCTGGTAGGAATTGTGCAATTGCCAAGATATTTGCAAAATAAGCATGGCATTTCAGCTAGACCAGTGGTCTCTTTCCAAGCAATAATAATACACTGTCCCACATGTGCTCATCTATGTTGGTGATCTTCAGTGACCATTTTTAGCTCAGATTTCATGACTGCACAAAGTCAGGTTTATGGAAATAAACCAGGGGCCCATCTTACAAAGAGTTGCATTTGATCCGATCAGTCACAACTATGGAAAGCCTGCAACGTCAACATCTGAAATGCATGATCAAAATATTTCCTAGATATGCTGTTTATTCATACATTCATTGGTTTCTTTAAAAATGAGGGTGTTTCTCTTTGTTTCCAAAGGATCTCTTTGTTTACAAAGGACATTGCGCAAATTTCCTGCAGAAAAAAATATGACCCTGACGGATTTCCATACATTTGCGGTTGATTGGATGTATCGTATCTCTTAGTAAGAGGGGACCCTGATCTTGATCTACAATGATTTAACCTGCAGCGACATTTGACCTTGAATTAAAATACTTTCTATGAAAATCATTGCTTGATGCAAACTACAGATAGGCCTACTTAGCTTTGACACTTTAAATAATAATCAGAGCAAAAAACCGGTTTATGGAAATAAACCACATCTTGATCGATGATAATTGTTCCTGTAACCTTGATTAAAAATACTTTCTATGAAAATCACTGCTTGATGCAAACTACAGATAGGCCTACTTAGCTTTGACACTTTCAATACCAATCAGAGCAAAAACCTGGTTTATGGAAATAAACCACATCTTGATTGATAATTGTTTCTGTAACCTTGATTAACAATACTTTATATGAATATCACTGCTTGATGCAAACGACAGATAGGCCTACTCAGCTTTTGACAATTCAAATACGAATCGGAGCAAAAACCCGATTGAGACTAACCTTTATGCTGATGAAGTTGAGTCCGCACTCCTTAGCAACCACACCCCCCAGCAGAGTCTTACCAGTGCCTGGAGGACCATAGAGAAGAAGACCAGATCGTAATCTCAGAGGACAGCTGGCAAACAATTCTGGATACTGCAATATGCAGGTTGATAAAAAACAAATACAGGAAAAAAATGTTGATGATGGTTAATCTTCTTCCTTTCTTCAGTCTCCCTCTCCTCCCTTCCTTTTCTGTCTTTCTCTCTTTTATTTCTTTTCCGTTCATTTTCCTCCTATTCACATCACTTCATCTTTCTTTTCCCCTTCTCATCCTTTCTCCTCCTCCTCCCCCTTTCTCCTTCTCCCCTCCCTTCTTCTCTTCCTTCTTCCTCTCCCCTCCTCCCCCCTTTCCTCCTCTCTTCTTCTTCTGCTTCTTAATCTTCTCCTTTTTCTCCTCCTCCTCCTCCAGTTTGCGACTGTAGCTACTTCCTGAAATATGCTTGATATAATCACCTGAGGGTTAAAACAAAAACTTTGTCAATAGAATCTGAATAGCTCACCTTTGCTGGAAGCTGTAAAGTCTCCACCAGATCCTGCTTAACACCCTTCAGCCCTCCAACATCTTCCCAGCCCAACTCCCCCGCACTGTGGAGTGGAACATCCCGCAGAGCTGCAGGAGAGTAGCTATGCAATGCAGTTTCAAAGTCCTCCTGGCACAGAAGAATCTCATTGGAGGGGTGGTCACCGTCAGCCCCTGAGAGGGACAATATTGAAAGGATATGGAATAAATAACTGCCACTAGAGGCAATCTTTAATCATATCATTTCGTACGAATAGCTTTAAGTCTTTTTAAAAGAATAAGTAACGGATTTGATTTGATGAGTTGATATCGGAAGTAATGAGAACATTTGCATAATGCATGCACATACATGTATAATGTATCCATCTCCCCAACTTCGTGTGAAGAGGAGCTCCCCCTTTTAGATGTTGTAATAATTACACAATAGAAATTAATATAACATGTATAAATATTATGTTCTAAGAGAGCCATAGATTTTCACCATCAGGGATTAACAGTAAAACATTTTCATTCCCTCCTATGGTAAGGCTATTTATAATGGTAATGCCTCAATAAGATAATTCATAGTTGGTACGGTATATTCTATTAATAGTGAATTAATTATATCTTTTAAAGGGAAATCCTAATTCTGAGTGTTTGATGAAGACATAAAATATTATTTGACATATGCTCCCTCAAGCAACATATTTTCATGTTAATTTTAATACAACATAAAGATTGTACCCTTTATACGAGAGGCGTGGTGGCCGAGGGATATTTCTCTTGAGCTCCCAGCATGCACTGCCCTCTCTGTCACGGTCACAAGGTCCGAGGCAACAAACCCATCCATTTTGGAGCTCAGGATGTTAGGATCAACCTGGGTCAGAGTTTGAAGGTCAATCTCCACCTTGGAGTGGATGACGGATGTCAGGAGGGTTGCTCGATCGGCCTGGTAACAAGAACAAGATCATCACTTGCATTAAACTTTTTTAAAGATAGTGAACTGCCAGTTGTGGTAACGATTTAACAAGTTTTTACAGTATCCAATCAAATGACCACCCAAGTGTCCATCTGTACATTGTGTGAATTAAAAACATCTGTCAAAGAATTTTGGAAGAAATTGTGTAATTGCTGAGAAATTAGCAAAATGAGCATAAAATTATTGGTCTTTTTCCCAGGCAATAAATATTCACTGTCCCACATGTGCTTATCTGTGTTGGTGATCTTCCGTGTGATCGTTTTTCAGCCTAGGTTTCATGATTTCACTAAGTTCAGTCAAACTGTACCAGACCTAGGTCTGTGATGATGTAGTAATAATTAACATTGGCTTTACAGACTTTCACATGAAATTAAGTGTTTACTGCAACTACTTTCACTTATCTTGAACGATGGAGGCACGTCAGTTTTCATGGGGAATTCAACACCATAGGGGTCATATCCACCTTTTCTTTTTGTCATTTTTAGATGTCCATCAATGTCAACAAACAATATTTTTATCAGACAATGAATCACCTTATGGTTAACATCCTGGTGGGTGTTACGTGCAGCTGTTCGGAAAGTTATGAACGGCTTTATACACGACTGGAACATGTTCTTAGGTCCCACCTCAATTACATAGATATATATCATTTAGCACACGGGTCACCAGTCACGACTGGAACATGTTCTTCAGTGCTAAGTCAATAACACAGGGATATATCATTTAGCACAAGAAAGGGTCACCAGTCAAAACTGGAACATGTTCTTCAGTGCTAAGTCAATAACACAGGGATATATCATTTAGCACAAGAAAGGGTCACCAGTCACGACTGGAACATGTTCTTCAGTGCTAAGTCAATAACACAGGGATATATCATTTAGCACTAGAAAGGGTCACCAGTCATGACTGGAACATGTTCTTCAGTGCTAAGTCAATAACACAGGGATATATCATTTAGCACAAGAAAGGGTCACCAGTCACGACTGGAACATGTTCTTCAGTGCTAAGTCAATAACACAGGGATATATCATTTAGCACAAGGAAGGGTCACCAGTCATGACTGGAACATGTTCTTCAGTGCTAAGTCAATAACACGGGGATATATCATTTAGCACAAGAAAGGGTCACCAGTCACGACTGGAACATGTTCTTCAGTGCTAAGTCAATAACACGGGGATATGTCATTTAGCACTAGAAAGGGTCACCAGTCATGACTGGAACATGTTCTTCAGTGCTAAGTCAATAACACAGGGATATATCATTTAGCACAAGGGTCACCAGTCATGACTGGAACATGTTCTTCAGTGCTAAGTCAATAACACAGGGATATATCATTTAGCACAAGAAAGGGTCACCAGTCACGACTGGAACATGTTCTTCAGTGCTAAGTCAATAACACGGGGATATATCATTTAGCACTAGAAAGGGTCACCAGTCACAACTGGAACATGTTCTTCGGTGCTAAGTCAATAACACAGGGATATATCATTTAGCACAAGAAAGGGTCACCAGTCACGACTGGAACATGTTCTTCAGTGCTAAGTCAATAACACAGGGATATATCATTTAGCACAAGAAAGGGTCACCAGTCACGACTGGAACATGTTCTTCAGTGCTAAGTCAATAACACAGGGATATATCATTTAGCACAAGAAAGGGTCACCAGTCACAACTGGAACATGTTCTTCAGTGCTAAGTCAATAACACAGGGATATATCATTTAGCACAAGAAAGGGTCACCAGTCACGACTGGAACATGTTCTTCAGTGCTAAGTCAATAACACAGGGATATATCATTTAGCACAAGAAAGGGTCACCAGTCATGACTGGAACATGTTCTTCAGTGCTAAGTCAATAACACAGGGATATATCATTTAGCACAAGAAAGGGTCACCAGTCACGACAGGAACATGTTCTTCAGTGCTAAGTCAATAACACAGGGATATATCATTTAGCACAAGAAGGGTCACCAGTCACGACTGGAACATGTTCTTCAGTGCTAAGTCAATAACACGGGGATATATCATTTAGCACAAGAAAGGGTCACCAGTCACGACTGGGACATGTTCTTCAGTGCTAAGTCAATAACACGGGGATATATCATTTAGCACCAGAAAGGGTCACCAGTCACGACTGGAACATGTTCTTCAGTGCTAAGTCAATAACACAGGGATATATCATTTAGCACAAGAAAGGGTCACCAGTCACGACTGGAACATGTTCTTCAGTGCTAAGTCAATAACACAGGGATATATCATTTAGCACAAGAAGGGTCACCAGTCATGACTGGAACATGTTCTTCAGTGCTAAGTCAGTAACACGGGGATATATCATTTAGCACAAGAAAGGGTCACCAGTTGTGCATACAGTCATTCATAACTGATATAAACAGCTTTATGAAACACCGACCTGGGAGTTATCAATGGCCAAGCTACATCCTATGTTCAGTGATAGGTAAAGAATAGTGAAGTGACTCAAGAGGCATTGTTAAAACAACATCATCATCGTCATAATCATTGTCATCATCGTCATCATCACCATCATCATCACAATCATCATTATAATCATCACTAACACCATCACTTTAATCTCCTTCATCATCATCATAATTATCATCACCATCATAATCATCATTATCACTACCCTCATCATCATCAACATCATCACCATCATAATCATCATCACCACCCTCATCATCATCATCACCACCCTCATCATCATCACCACCCTCATCATCATCAACATCATCACCATCATAATCATCATCACCATCATAATTATCATCATCATCATCATCATCATCATCATCATCATCATCATCATCACCACCCTCATCATCATTATCACCACCCTCATCATCATCAACATCATCACCATCATAATCATCATCACCCTCATCATCATCATCATCACCACCCTCATCATCATCACCACCACCCTCATCATCATCATCATCACCACCCTCATCATCATCATCACCATCATCATCAACATCATCATCACCACCCTCATCATCATCACCATCACCCTCATCATCATCACCACCCTCATCATCATCATCACCATCATCATCAACATCATCATCACCACCCTCATCATCATCATCACCACCCTCATCATCATCACCACCCTCATCATCATCAACATCATCACCATCATAATCATCATCACCATCATAATTATCATCATCATCATCATCATCATCATCATCATCATCATCACCACCCTCATCATCATTATCACCACCCTCATCATCATCAACATCATCACCATCATAATCATCATCACCCTCATCATCATCATCATCACCACCCTCATCATCATCACCACCACCCTCATCATCATCATCATCACCACCCTCATCATCATCACCACCACCCTCATCATCATCATCATCACCACCACCCTCATCATCATCACCATCATCATCATCATCATCATCAGCATCATCACTGAACATATGTCAGTGAAAGTCACTGGAAAGAGTCCTCACTAGAAGCACTGCAGAGCTTACTAATGTAAAATTACTGGCTAATATACATGTATACCAGTCAGTATTTTACCTAATTAAAGCTAACTTTTGCAAATGACTGGTACTGATGACTTGCTCTATTGACCCGTCATGGTTTTGAGATGAGAATGTTCAATAAGAAAACAAGAAGGAAGAAGAAGGGAGAAGTAGAAGGAAAAAGAAGAAGGAAGAAGAAGAAAAAGAAGTAGAAGAAGAAGAAGGAGGAAGAAGGGAGAAGAAGAAGAAAAAGAAGAAGGAGAGAAGGAAAGAGAGAAGATGTGTTATGAATAGGAGAAGAATGAAAGGTAGTTTACTAATGTAAAGGCTAATATATATCATGTGACCAGTCAGTTATTTTATTTAATTTAAGCAAACTTTTGCTATAAATGAATGGTAATGATCACATGTTCTATTGACCTGTCATGGTTTTGAGATGAGAATGTTATAATAAGAAAACAAGGATCCATATCATCATCTTAAATATAAGAAATATAAAACGCATCAGTTTCATTTGGTTTTAGACTAATCACGTTGTACACACACTTCTTTACCTTTGAAACAGTAAAAATGCCCTCGGCTATGCCTTGGCTGGAGTGTTGGAACTGCTGCAAAGATGTAATTCTTTCTTATGCATTGAATAACTTGCATTATTTTTATGCTGTCATTCATTCCAGGAGAATCTTTCTTACCTTGGAGAGAGGACTGATCTCAAGACAGGACTGAAAGAGGTGAAGACCTCTGGAGGATAGAAGAGATTGGTGGATGGATTTCTTGGAGGAACACGTTGCTAGGAGAGCGATGCGACTACCCTCGTTGATTTCATTGGTAACAAGATCCTTGAGGACTACATACAAAGGGGGCAAGGAAATGAAATTCATGGCTTTGAATTCATGAAATGAAAATGATAAATAAATCAAGCATTCAAGATAAAAAAATTGTTGCAGCAAACAATTATTTGAGGGATTCTTTTAAATCAAAGTTAAATTCCACCATATTATCATAGACCCACATGTACATCAGACCGGCCAACCTCTGGGAATGAAAACTGTATTCTGTGATAAAAAAAATGTATTTTTTCCCCAAATAGTGTATTTTATTATAAAATGCGTGGCACACTCACTCATCACGGTGCTCAAGCTGCATACAAGCCAAAATGCGCACTGCTCTTGCAGATGGAAAAAAAAAATTGAAACATGTGTATATCTTCACCCTGGATTTCACAAAATGATTGAAAAAAAATAACAAGTTACCTGAAATTACATTGATCTAATAACCATATTTGTGTATGTTTTATGAAATACAGACATATAGAGATGATTTTTCTCAGTAAAATTACATTTTTTGTCACAAAAACATATTTTTAAAAGAAAAAACGTACTGCCGTATTTTGGTTGCAAAACGTACTAAATGCGTCTAAAACGTACTGGTTGGCAGGTCTGTATGATGCATTTACATTGTTTGCATAAATACTCAACATATGGAATTCCTTGCTTATCATTAAACTTTAAAACAAAATACCGAAGTGTGAATCGTTATAATCAACACTGATAATCTAAGTACATGTAGTACTAAAATACAAATCCAATACCAGTATGAATTACGAATTAACATAAAGCCTGTCTCACACTAAGTGATCCGGTGCAACGCGATTTTTCAAGAAATCTAGTTTTGCAATAAATATGAGAGTTCCAAGAAGTAAAATAAATTCATTTAAAGTTTGGCACATTGTTAGGAAAACAAAAATATTTTTACTTTGCAGCAAGCCCTCTGGTCCGAGTGAAGTCCAAATCGGCTTCAATTTGCAGCCTATGATGACGTCATCACGATTTGGAGTTGAATTTGTTTTTATTCATTCAGGGAGGCTCTAGCTGGACTGAATTTCGATTTCAGTAGTCTTACCACTATTCTGAACTCTGATCCCTAATATTTTATTAGTTGGTATATCCATATCAAATGTTATCGCAAAAATGGCATAGTGTGAGACGGGCTCAAATCAACTGAGGGATATAATTTGTTTCATTCAAATAAATTTGGAAAAGGGTGGTCAATCTTTTTCACAGAAGTGAATTGTTAGGTTTTTTTCTTCCAAATATCTTCAAATTTAACTCAGGCAGAGAGCAACTGTTTCAAATCCAATGATATCAAACTCATATACTGTATACACATGTATATACATATATATAGAAGATTGAGCATCAGAAATTTCATGAAAAATTGAAATAAAAATCTAATTTCATATACGCTGGTTTGGTGCATGCTGACCATTCTGAGTATTCCATGATCATTGGCATCGTTAAATAATCATTAAAATCTCCACACCTTGGGCAAGACGTGAGTTGTAGGTGGCTTCCGGCCCCATCTCCTGCTCCGGACCCAGGGGAGCCGCGGTCACATGATCCAGATCGTCCAATAAGATGACGGAAGGTTGGCGCCAAGCCGCTTCGTCGAAGGCTTCCTCCCAAATCTTCCTGATAGTATCGACTCCTTTTCCTGAAAATTCATAAGAAATAACACCAAGAAGTCCTGTGTGTCAACAACTCCAACCTCAGTTTCAGTTATATACTTTTAATTTATATGTTTCTTGTTATATTCTTATACTGACCTGGATGGAGGTTAAGGGGTGTGGAAAGGAAGACCTGTGGGTCATGGTAATTTAGTTAACCTTTTCCAAACCCAGGCAGCCCCTTCATCTCTATTCCAGGTCCTTTGAAATATGTCACGTATGTCCTATTGTTTATGTAATTTGTATTGTACTGTAATTTATGTATTTTGAAATGCAGAATAAATAATAATAATAATAAAAAAAAAGAATGATAATTTTTGTTGCAGTGCAGGGCCATTGAAGGCAATGGCCATGGATGCGTTGATGTTCATCTGTTCTTGCCTACTTGTACAAGAGCAAATGGGAGGCTGAATTGGGTAATAAATAATAAATAGGTAAAAAATATTCCTTTGGAAGCACATAGGGACGCTGTTTCAAAGCATGATGTTTGCTACACAAGATCTATGCATTATTATTTCCTAATTTTATACACTGGTGCTAAATTTTTCTTTTCTTTAGGTTTTATGAATTTTCAAAGGTTTACAAACATCAGTATACATGTAACAAGAGAAAAATAAGCAGCAAAAATTTAGAAAAAATATAAAAGATAACAAAACAATAAAAGATACATGTATAGTGGTGCTAAAAAGTTAGTGAACCCACCAGAAAATGAACATGTTTAAAAGTGTTCAGGCTTTGCCATTTTTAGATATTTCAATGTGAAGTCAGATGATAAAATGTTACATTCAAGAAAGTATTTTTTTTTTCTCTGGGATCATGGTATACTGACATGTTGTTGTTTATATTCAACACTCAGCATAAACTAGTGCATTTTGTGGTGGGGCTCACTACCATTTTAGCCTCACTGTAACTGTCTTAAAAAAAAAATGTAAAATCCTACCTTTCAGAGAGTGACATTCCACAACTTTGACGAAGGCCAGAAGGGGCCACTCCGACGCCTCCTGACAGACTGCCTTGGCAACGGTGGTCTTCCCCGAGCCACGCCCACCACAGATTAACACTCCCCCGTGCCTCTGACCGGGGACCGAAGCGCAGAGCTGACGACCTAGGGGCCGGGAGGTCAGAGTTGCTGTGAGGTGCTCCAGGGCTTCCCTGCCGAGATTGGCCATTGGTCTATGCATAGAAAATTTCAAAAGAAAGATAAATGCCAGTTGTAGTAACAATTTCAAAATGAGTTCATGCAGACTCCAGTAAAATGCCCATCAAGTGTGTACGTGTATAAATAAAAAATATGTGCCAAAGGATTATGTAATCGCTGAGAAAATAGTAAAAACAAGCATGAAATGTTGGGTCTTTCTCCAAGTAATAAAATTACACTCTCCCACAAGAAGTATCTGTGTTATTGATCCTCACTTCTTGGGTTTAACGCAACTAAACAATCACACGCCATTTGATTAACAACTAATGTCATGTACCTATCAGGGACTTGCACAAGTGTTTTTTTCTGCAACAGATTACTATAAGGAAATATATGACACGTACCCTAGCTCCCTGAGTCTAAAACCCTTAGTGATCTCGTCCAATTCCTTGATAGTCCTGACTGGAAGTTGTCGACCAGTACCCTCAGCAGCCTTCTCTATCTTGGGCTTTGGTCCGAGGGCGGTCTCTGCATTACGCGTCACGAAGGGGTGCAGAAGATAGTAGGATTCCTTTGAGGATTCTTTCACATCATGATTGACTGATAGAAGGAATTCACCTGTAAAATCTAGAGAAGAGGATGAAAAGAAAAAATAGTATTTGGTTGAGAAGAGAAATTTCTTGAGCACGATGCCAAAATGTCAAATCTTGGTATTTTCAGGAATGCTTATTAGAATCAATAAAAAAGTAGGGTAAATCTAGATTTGGCCCCTTTGTACACAGAAGTTGGTTTTGTATGGCCATAAAATTCTGTTGAAAAAGTAGATTTTCTTTTCTGTTTTTGTGGGGGGGGGGGGGGTGTTGGTTCATAACAAAGGGCATCCCTGAAGCTTTTGCAGCTCAACGAGATTATAAAAAAATACCTGAATGACAGCCAAAAGTTTGGAACGCTTCATGGAAGGACCTGTCAGATGTATCGAAGTCTGCTCCATCCAAAATGATACTATACAATCATGTACTAACAGACACCCTGGGCTTTTTCTTGTTATTTGCACTAGGCACGCACTAAAATAATCCACACCACAAGTGTTCATAATTGTATCAGAGCCAAGCAACTTTTAAACTAACTATTACGATGGCACTCTTCTGGTGCTGATAAAAAGCACCATAATAGCCCAGGCCTGGCGCTGGCTGTTGTAGCCTTCGCCATTCATAAACTCAAATTTGAAGACTAAGCCCAGGCCTGGTCTGGCCCAGTGAGTTACTGAAGGCGGTATCAGACAATCAAAACCAAGAAAAGCTGTCATCAGGGGCCTGTTTCATAAAACTTGTTACAACACCAAAGTTGTAATCAAACAGTTGAAATCCTATCTGAATGGCCGATGTTAAATTTTGTTAACCATAACAAGTCAAGAGTGAGTTTTTGCAACCACTATGCAGACGCTTTCTGGAACATGAGAATCTACTGAAAATGCTTGTCAAATCACAACGAAAGGGCCAAGAGGTCATTGTCGAAAACTGGTGAACCGGGAGAGCAGATCGTCCTATGATTCTGAGCTGACAAAAAGTTGCAAGTCTGTTGTTTGTCCAGCGTCCAAGAAAACATTGCAGCTTTGATTCACCAATTTTCGACAAAGACTGCTTTGTTATGAAGGGCTTTTGACAATAGATTCTCAAAGTTGCAGAAAGCGTCTGCCTAGTGGTGAAAACTCCAGAACGGGATCCAGGTGGGTGTTTCATACAGCTGTTTGTAAGTTAAGAGCGACTTTAAGAACGACTGGTGATCCTTTCTTGTGGTAAATGGTATATTCACTGGCGGTGGTTTGGCACGTAAGAAAGGTTCACCAGTCGTTCTTAGAGTCACTCTTAACTCACCAACAGCTTTATGAAACGGCCCCCAGATCTGAAAATTTGGTGGATGACAAAGGTTGATGAAACTTCCTCCTGAAGATGCTACAACCTACCTGGCGTGATGGGGAAGCTGAGGAGATTCCCAGTTTGTACGATGGGTATTGGAGAGATCATGCAGCTCACGCATGTCAGCCATTGGTTGAAAGCTCGTAGAATCATCGTCTCATTCATGCTCTCCTTCTGAAATAGAGATTTAAACAATTTGCAAAATGAAGTCAAAATTAATCCTCTATAACTCAATCTGTCTTTGAATTCTATCTAACCATTTATAACTCTCCATAATATCTATTTCATAATCTCAGTATATGCAGGTTCGATTTATTCCATTTTAATCTGAAAAAATCAAGTATGTGAAAGTTTTACTTAAGTTAACCACGTTTAACTCAAGCTGAACTTAAATTCCTCTTTGATAAAAATACAATATAGATATGCTAATACCTTTCTGTATGATCAAGTTCACGGTTAGCCCATGATCAAGTTTTCTTATATGACAATTATATGTTTGTGTGAGGATGAGCACTAATATTTTCAAATGAAGATGTTTCGTAAGCTTTCCTGCCAAAACATTCCAATTTTTAGAACGAAAGGCATTGTATAGGTGACTAGAATAGTACATCAGGGGTAAAGTTTGGAAATCTGTTTGTTTTATTGTCTGCTTTTGGCACATTTGACTAATGTTTGGGCTCCTGTTAAATGCCAGTGATAGTAAAGTCTTTGTTACTCTTCCGCTTGGATGTGAATTTGAAAACCAGCTGAATGGTTTATCTCAAATGACCTTTTACTGCTCGTGTGCAGATTGCTTGTTATTTCATAATATTAAAGTTGGAGTACAAGTAGGATTGCCCATGTTTTCTCCATTTCCAAAGTTCACAATATGATAGATAGGACTGATGAGAACTGTAAATGGTATTAACCCTATCCAGCCCTCAGGGTGATATTTCATAAACCTGTCGCAACGATGCGCAAAAATTCATGAATGACCCAGTGCATGACTACAGTAAACACGACTGAACATATCCTTAAATACAAAGTCAGTTACATAGCGATATAACTTTTGGCATAAGAATCACCAGTCATTTGCAAAAATCATGTGCAACTAATAAACAGCTTGATAAAACAATCCCCAGATTGGATAGGATTCTAGGGCACCGTCTTACAAAAAGTTATGATTGATCCAATCAACCTCAACTATATGGAAATCAAAAAAGCTTCTTTATTTACAATGAAATCCATCATGTCAATTTTTTTCAAGAAATTTGCACAAGGTTCTTCGTAAACAAGGAGAAGCACACTGAATTTTCAAGAAATTGTGAATGTAAGAATATACGTCATATCTACATATGAAATATTTTGAACGTGCATTTTAGATGTTGACCTTGCTAGCTACCCATAGTTGAGGTTGATCAGGTTGATCAGGTTGATCAGAATGATAAGACAAGGCCAAGATCTTACCAAATCAAAGAGAGGGGCAAGGATCATGCTTTGGATGGGTGAGGGTGGACTGACGACTGGTTTGAGCTGGACACCGGCAGATAGCTCCAGTCCCATCTGCCTCCTAAGGATATCAGGGATCTGGATGTACCACTGGGTCGGTTTGTCCTGGAAGACGGTGGAGGAATATGGGTTGACAGAGTCCTTCTTGCAGTGGGACTTCAGCTCATGGCAATGGACAATGATCCTGACGATGCAGGATGACTTGCCATCTCTCTTCTCTTCGGATTCACCAGCGCTGATGTCAGGTTCCTCATTAACTTCCAAAGGGTTCCTTGTCTTGTTCGATGATGCAAAATTGTTCTGCTCTTTCTTTGACTCCTGTAGGAGCTTTTGTTTCAGTTCCTCGTTGCGTTCTTTGGGAGATGGCTGCTTGGTCATAGTGGCAAGAAAAGTGACATACTCTGAAGGAGGTGCGCTTCCTCCCTCTTCCGTGTTGGCCGCATATTGCCATAAGAATTCAGAGTCCCCTACTGAGCTCAAGTAAACAGTGGTAGGTTGCATGAGGTTCGACAAAGAGTCTGTTTCCCCTGGTAATGTAGGGTTATTGGATGACCCCACACTAAATGGCTCGCGAGGCTTCACCACATGAGAGTTCAAGGACATCTGTCTGGTGAATCTATTACTTGTCTTTCTGTGCGATCTCTCCAGGGAGGAGCAATCTTTCTTGCTATCTTCTGACGTCTCGCTGCTGGCACTAGTTGACCCTTCCCGTTGTCTCCTTGAAGTCTTCAGGTTTTTCTTGTGATTGAACATGGGTTGAACTCTTGCTACAATCCGAACATCCTTCCAGAACTCTGCTGCCATCTTTCTTCTGGCATCTTCCTCATTCGCACAGTCCCGTCGTACCCGGTTGATATCTGCCTCCCTGGACACGAAGGAGATCAACTTCCTCCAGATCTTGTAGGACCACGGTATAGCGCCCTCTATATCGACTGGGTCAACCTCCCAGGGCATGCTGGGATTGTTGGTCCCTCCTTCCGATTTCGAGACATGACTAGTGTCATAGCTCCACACGTTGTGTTCAAACCCACTTGAGAGAGAGCTCATGGAGTCAAAGTCGCTGATGTAACCCGACACTGAACTGTTCCCACTGATCTCGGACGAGGAACTTCCTGAACCAGAATCGGAGCGGTTTTTTGTCTGTAATAGCCCATGTCCTGGATGGATATCTTGTCTTGATGGAGTAGGTGGGTTTGACTGTGGAAGACGGTTTTTGGGGGTAATGATCATCTCCGTGTTCTGTTCCAAACGGACACATGGGGCTTCAGGTTCTGTTGACGCTGTGATTAATATGAAATGATAAACCAGACATCAAGCAAAATTTCCATACAAAACTTTTTTTTTGTTGTTGAATTATTGTGTTCCAAGATTAAAAGGGTTCCCATGTTTGCACTAGGAATGAACAGTGGATTGAATAGTGGGTTCAGGGTAAGTAAAAGTGATAAGAATCACTTGGAAGTGGGACAAATCACTTTGCTATCAAACTTCTGTACTACTAGTATATTATGAATAACTTAACTTACAGATAACAAAGTAAATATCTGAAATTTGTTTAGTCAACATTCTTCTTTAGCCATTAGTATCAAGATAATATTTCCTTTAATGAAGTGTAATTAACAAAATGCTGATATAAGAAAAAATAAATAAATTTGAGGAACTGTATGGGCATTATTTAAAGCAAGGCAGCTTTATATTATATTGGCTGGCTCAGAATGAGGTACAGTACGTGAAATATTCCATGAGCTAATGTTTCATCAATAGTAGATGAATGCAATATTGGAACAAGGATTGGAATATTCCTGGTATCCCATGAAGAAAATTATGCATTCAATTTCATAATTGTTACTTTTAATGATTATTATTCTTTAGACCATAAAATATCACACAATATTACAGAGCAAGTTTTGTACATAAGCATCTATGGAAATTTTGTAAGATATCAACACATTAAGCAAGGGGCTCTGATATTGCACAGACTGTATTGCAGAACAAAATACACTAAAAGGATCTATAAACATGTACATGTAGGTAATAATGTTACCAAGACCTGCTGCCTTACCTATTTTGATAAAGATACACATCTTATCTATCCAGACAGGAATCACTTGCCCTGTCCAAACGATCCGTACTTGATCCAAGAGGCGAGTCTCGATATAAGATGAATTCAATTCCTGGAGGGAGAATAGAGATGAAGTAGATACCAAATCAAAATATACATGTACTTATGGTGAGAGTAAAGGAGCTTTCTTTGTTGGATTGGAGTGTGAACAGTGTTTCAGAACTGCAATTTTTTTTTAGGACAGATTGCAGATAGAATAATCCTGCCTGACAGAGCAAACTTACTGGGCATTAGCACTTTGGCATTTCCGATGTAATCAAGTGCACAAATATAATCAGAATTTCTACCCATCACCTTTGCTTTTGTTGAGACACTTTGCAAATGTGGATTAACATCTTGGCAAAGGGCAATAGAGATGTGGGATTGGATCTGATCTTGGATCTCAAAGCCCGGAGGCTGATCTGCTAAGCCATATCACCAATAGTATTAGGCATGGGAAGTGTTGCGTGCAGAATTTGTCAGTAATTTTCAATAACAAGTGTTATAAGCCACTGAAATCCTAACATGTGATTGGCTAAGAAATAATACCAGCAGTTTTCATTGACAAGTGTCATAAACAACTAATATCCTTCCATTTGATTGACTGAGGGGGGGGGCATTGCAAGAAAAAAAATGCAATCAAATGCAAACTTCAGTGGTAATTTTATGGTATATTTAAAAGTGACAGATCAATCAGAAACAATAAATTTAAGAAGCAGACCAGCGATCAATTGTAAATTTGTAATTAATTGCAAGACTTCTAATTGATTTCGGGAACATAAAACTGACGTGTAATCAATTGCAAGTTTCTTGCCACACTCCATTAGAATGAATTTCTCATTGTCGAGGGGGTCCGTTGCAGAAAGAGTTGTGCTTAAATGCAAGTCAAAAAATCAATCGCAAGTCCGAAATGCACGCTGTTGATTGGTTGAAAATCAAGTTAAGCATGATTTTTAGAGTTGCGTTTGATTGCAACTCTTTCTGCAACGGGCCCCTGGGGCCTTACAAGATGTTTCGTGAAACACTCCCCTAAATATATTTGCGTGTATTTACTGGTGTAGAGTTTAGAATGATGGGGAAACAATAAATTACAATGGAATATGGCTTTTTACCAGTATTTCCCAGTCATCTACAGAAGCCGGCTCCACGGTTAGTTTATAGCAAGACCATACGGATGTTACTTGCTTCATCAGGACCTAGATCAAACGAAAAAACAAACAAACAAAGAAAAAACTGTAGAAAACCTAGATACTTGGTTTTGTAAAATAAAACACATCATGGAGGGTGCAGGTAAGAATTCCAAACAGCTGTGGAGCGTTCCAAAGATCCTTTGTGGGTGTTTTATAAAGATGTTTGTAAGTTACCAACAAAACAAACAAAAACGGATCTGGAAATCTTGATTTTTTTCCCTCTAAGTACTGACCTCTTGCCCATGCCTCAGACCAAGTTTGTTTCCAAGAAGGCCATTTATCTGAATGGAAGCATCATTGTTACTGGCACCCAGTGAGGACCTGCCGATCTCACCAGACCAGCTCAGGTATCCTTTTCCACTGTCACCCCACTGAAGCTCAAAGACAGAAACCTGCATTGGGAACAGGGAAAGAGAGATTGAAGGGGGGGGGGGGGGGAGGATAATCAATAATGATAATTAACATTATGTGTATAGTGGTTATCACCAAACATGTCTCCAAGCACTTATAAAAAATAGAAAGAGAGAAGGAATTGCAGCAAAAAAACTAGAGTAATTGTATAGTTCACAGTAGACTGCAGTCACATGAAGGGAAAGGCTATATAACAAAAAATTTGGTTTCTAACATGGATTTGAGTTTCTCTGTTGAATCTCGTGAAAGCTGTTGTAAGTTTTACAGGATGAGGGCTCTGATGACCAGACACTTATGCATCAAATAACACACATAATTGTGAAGATTTGTGCATTGTAATATTGTCTGAAATTGATTTCAAACACCTCAGGAATTAATGCTTGCAGAGTTCCTTACTAAATAATACATTTATCAATAGATCTCAGTGATAAGATAATGGATAGGTATCTCTTTAATGAACTATTAAATGAGAATGAAACCTTTGGAACAAGAAAGCTTGTGTGAAAACAGAAAAATCAAAGAAACAGATTAACAAAAGTTTGAGAAAAATATGACAAATAATGAGAAAGTTATGAGCATTTGAATATTGCAATCACTAATGCTACGTAGATCCTCACGTTGGCAATGCGATCAAGTTGTGTGATGTCACTTGTGATAAAGAGTTTGTAAAACCATAAGAAAAAGCAAAAAGAGAAGGGAAAGTTGTTCACATATGACATCACACATCCTTGTTGCATTGCCAATGGAAGGATCTCCATAGCATTAGTGATTGCAATATTCAAATACTCATTTCTTTCTTATTATTTGTCCGATTTTTCTCAAACTTTCTTTGTTCTTATTCTCTGATATTTCTGTTCCGACACAAGCCTACTTGTTCCCAAGGTTTCATTCCCCTTAAACTTAAACTAAATCCTGGAAAAAATTGCATGGAATGGAACACTGTTATTTACCTCTTTTCTTCTGAACTCTTGGGCCCATGAATTTGGAAGGACTATGAAGCAGTTCTTGTTGGAGTTGAAATCAACAGTGGCTATCTTTGTCATTCCAAACATCTTGCTTATGATGTCATCAGTTGACCAAGACATGGGCTGGGTTTCAGGGTAGTGTCATCAATAGTTAGCTCTTAGAGGGTACCCTAGATAAAGGCCACCATTGAATTCAGGATAACATGACTTTCCATATATCTTGTGAAAAAAGAAGGGGGGGGGGGTGGAGAAGAGAATTAAAAACAGTTATTTGACTGTCTCTTGCTAGCATGCTTCTTGCTCGAGGCCTATGCAGGGGAAAGAGGGGGGGGGGGGGGGAGATCAGGGTAATTTTGCCAGAGAAATGAAAATGAAAAAGAGCCCCCAATATTCCAAATCACTGCAATATTAAATAGTGAGGCTATCAGTTGTGAAAAATAGCCCACGAAAATGAAATAAAAAGTACCTGGCCTATATGGTCACCATATGCACCTGGAGCGATGGATACTGCCACAACATGCAAATTTAGAAGGGTACACCCTGTAAGTGGCAGCAGGCAGCCTATCACATCCACATCCCGTTTGACTCCAGGCAACCTGGATGATTCAGTTAACTTTGTCTCTGTAGACCTAAACAAATTCAATTTGGTAGATTTTTCCCCTGGTTTACTTTTTATATATTTCATTTTAAAGAAACACTCCTAAATTAAACTAGCAAGAGAGTTCCAAACTCAGAATCAAAACCCCTCATATCCCATAAGATCAATAATTTCTTCGTTTACATTTTTGATGACCTTGTTTGTGGGATAAGCCTCCGTTTGCTTAGGCCCTAAAACAACTCAGAAACACGGTGCAGATTCTGTACTTTTTATGGCAAAATTTGTTTTCTCAGAGGATTTTTGAAGTTGAAATCGTTGCTCTCTTGGAATAAGTGATAATAGGTGGACTAAATGATTTTTAAAAGTAATGGTGATTGAATAAGCTGGGCGGTATTCTGGGACCATATTATCTCAAAATACTTTATATTTATATTTTTTTATATCATATTTTATCTTTAAAAAATGAAATTATATTCGGCAATACTTCCATACGTACCCCCCACTAATATTGGAAATGAATACATGGAGAAGGTTCAAAATAATATATCTCGCCCTAAAATAAAACAAAAATAAAATTTATTTTCAAGGGTTAACCATATCAAATCAACCAATTTTCAGACAATTTGTCACCCGAACCACTCCGATTTCTTTTAAACTTGGACCAAATGTTCCCCTAAGTGTCTGACGGGAAATTCGAAAATATTTTGCCCTAGGCCAAATGGTTACTAAGACACAGCCTCCCTTAGCAACCAATGTGTGGTAAAAGAACTGACTTTAAAAAAAATTGCTATTTTTGATTCACTGATGCAGCAAAGTTTGAATAGTTACAGTGCTCATTTTAAGTAAATTGGAAGAACTTTTTTATCTAATAATGCAGAGTATATCAGACCTGCCAACTTCTGGGAATGAAAAATTGTATTCTGTGATAAAATAAACTGTATTTTCCCCCAAAAAAATGTATTTCAAAATGAAATGCATGGCGCGCGCTCATCACGGCACTCAAGCTGCATGCCAGCTAAAATGCGCACTGCTCTTGCAGATGAAGAAAAAAAAACCATTGAAACATGTGCATATATATCTCACCCTGGTTTTAACAAAATGATTTTAAAAAGAATTTACCTGAAATTACATTAATCCAACTTCATTTGTGAAAGTTTTATGAATAGAGACTTATAGAGGTGATTTTTCTGAATAAAAAAAGGATTTTGTTATCGCATGTGTTAAGCATCTAAGTCAACATTTTTGGGTGCATGTTTGGAGGCTTATAAGTTTGAAAATCATTTAGTTAAGAACCCAATATTATGTACATTTATAGACTACAACATGCTTAACATAATCACAATCAAAGCATGAACTGATCAATGCAGGAACTTGTTCTTCCCATCCACTATTATTGAGTGGAATCACCTGAGTGATGCTGTCAACTCAACATCAACAAGCTCATTCAAGAAGGCCATTGACAGAGCCTTCTCATTCTCACTCCGCCCTCTCTCAAATGATGCCTTTATGCCCAGGAGGGCCCTGCATCGTATACATCCAGATCACAAAATATTGGCCTGACTGTGCTCATCATTTTCTGGTAGGGCCCCCTTAAAAATCCATTTTGAAATGACACTATTGAAGTTACCTTGATGGCATTATCTCACTGTCTTCTCAACAAGGGTGTACATGTGAGAGTGGCAGGGTTAAGGAGGCTCTTAGAGCCCATTTAAAAACCAAATTTTGATAATGGTGTCTTAACCCTAAGAAGACTGGGGGGGGGGGGGGTGGCTGATTCAGCCCCCCTCGACATTTTTCGCGATGAATCCACTGCGCGAATTTTTTTTTACCGCGTCGCTCGGTATGCGGTTCTGAAATTACGCAACATTTCATAAGTGCATGCAGACCCCAAATTACTCAACAAGTGGAATGCCTCTGGCCGTCTCACCTGCATCACGCAGTTCAATATAGCAGCAGTGCTGACTTTGAAAACTACTCTAACTCGCATAAGATGTTTAGTGATACATGGTTACTATTATGTCCAATTTTTATGATAAATAAACTTACAGAGATATGATGGTTATTCAACAAAAACCCCAACATGGCCAAAGTTCATTGACCTTACATGACCTTTGACCTTGATCATGTGACCTGAAACTCGCACAAGATGTTCAGTGATACTTGATTACTCTTATGTCCAAGTTTCATGAATCAGATCCATAAACTTTCAAAGTTATGATGGTAATTCAACAGATACACCCAATTCGGCCAAAGTTCATTGACCTTTGACCTTTGGTCATGTGACCTGAAATGCGCACAGGATGTTCAGTGAGACTTGATTACTCTAATGTCCAAGTTTCATGAATCAGATCCATAAACTTTCAAAGTTATGATGGTAATTCAACAGATACCCCCAAATCGGCCAAAGTTCATTGACCCTAAATGACCTTTGACCTTGGTCATGTGACATAAAACTCATGCAGGATGTTCAGTAATACTTGATCAACCTCATGTCCAAGTTTTATGAACTAGGTCCATATACTTTCTAAGTTATGATGTCATTTCAAAAAATTAACCTCAGGTTAAGATTTTGATGTTGATTCCTCCAACATGGTCTAATTTCATTGACCCTATGACCTTTGACCTTGGTCATGTGACATGAAACTCTAAGAGGATGTTCAGTAATACTTGATTAATCTTATGTCCAAGTTTCATGAACTAGGTCCATATACTTTCTAAGTTATGTCATATTTCAAAAACTTAACCTCAGGTTAAGATTTGATGTTGACGCCGCCGCTGCCGTCCCCGTCGGAAAAGCGGCGCCTATAGTCTCACTCTGCTATGCAGGTGAGACAAAAACGTACAAATCCAATGCAAATAGTGTTTTCAGCCAAAATTCGTAATTGTATCATTATTTTTCCTCTTACTGCTTAAAATCAATTAATTTTATCTTTTTTATGGTCAAAATAAAGTCCCTAACCATTTCCATTGAAAAAACAATAAAAAACAAAAAGTCGAAAAACAAAAAAATACATAAGAAATTTAGAAAACAATAGAATACATAAGAAAATAAATGTGATGTTGAAATTTGTTGAAAATAAATTTGATCAGATGCCAATCTAGAGTATGTGAAACAAAAATTAGCATTTAGCAATAAGTTTTATCTTCTTGTCATTGTCATGTGAAATGAAGTTTCATTCCTCCCTGAACACATGGAATTCCATTACATGTATTTTAACATTTTGTGCTTCAGGCAAGGAGGTCCTAATCGTCAAATTCGTAAAAATTGAAATATTGTATAATTCGAACAATAAAAAACAAAAGAAATAGTGAGTGAGTGACATCATCGACTCTCTCATTTGGATGTAACTGGCTCGTTCATATAACTATTTTGTTGAAAATAAGCAAAAGTTTGAAATGTCATAACTTTCTTATTTTACATCCGATTTTGATGAAATTTTCAATTAACGAATTAAAGAATTCTTCTTTAAAAATGAAATCAATATCGCCGAAATGTTGGAAATGAAGTTGGACCCCATGTACATGTTTTAGGGCTAGATCTTTTAGAGGGAAAGTAGAATTCTCGGGGGCGAAAGTTTCTGGTTTTGTACCCGTATGTGGGGAAGTATAGGAAGGAGTCCCAGGCGTTAGTGGGGAGTGACTCCATACGTACAGTATATAACTTTCACTCCCCAAAACGCCCCAGGCTAACTGTGTCTGTGACCTGTGTGTAAACAAAAAATTACAATAAAAATGTTTAAAAACTCCTCGAAAAAAGTAACACGGCACGGCTGCCAGCTGTATAGCACGCGCGCTAGTTAAGCGCCATTTTCTTTTAGATCCTAGCTCTTTACCGTCTTGACTAGCCTAATTTCTTGTATAATGATGCGATATTGACATGGGAGAATTTTTTTTTATAACCACAAAACGGATACGTGGGACTACAGTTGACATTGGACTCATCTTAACTGAGTCATTAATTTTTATTTTACGTCGACAATCATAATGATCATTTCTACACAATTCACACGATCAAATAAATATCTCAGTAAAATATGATACAGACAGAAGAAACAGAAAAATATACAGGAGCTGAAATTCTAGAATAATGAAGAAATTAGCGCTTACAGTTACATGTCGGCAAAGCCAAAGATGAATTTCAAGAACCAAATTAATCGGTTTTCCTCTTTGGGGGATCGATCACTGGATAGCAGGGTCAACGACCTTTTTATTGAGCTGGTGTAATTTCTCTACTCTATTGGGAGGCTACGACGCGCTCTTCATGCGTTGGCCTTCTTCCCAGATATGGTAGAATGCAGTCTATTTTACATGCGCGATCGCCGCGGATGTGATATAAAGAATCGACATTTGACATTACATGTCTTCCCAGAGTTCCGTACGTGAAGCCATATTGCAATACACACTAATGAAGTGACGAATTTTTGGAAGTGAAAACAAAGTAGAATTCGCTCAACTTTTGTCTCATAATTGTTATTCTGAAAGTGATGCATGCCTCTCTCAAGCAAAGAAAAGATTGCCTCATGCAAGACCACCCTGGAGGCGAACACGCGAAAGCGTAGAGCGTCTGATAACAATCACCTTCACACGAAGAGAGCCAGGGAAGATCTCGGCACCGGCGAACACAGGCAGTCGTCGGAAGGCAAAAACATGGGTGAAGCGACGCCCAAAAGAGCGAACTTTTCTGCATTAAATCCGTCTAATAACGGGTTCAATAGCAGGTCATCACCTCTCGTGAATAACAAACCAGGGACCTCTAAAAAGCTTGTTATAAAGAATTTCAAAGGTAGGCATGGTCATGATGGTAGGCCCAAATCTTAGGAGGAGGCAGAAGAATGAAGTCTTTTCTTTTGTCATAATTAAGAATAGGGGCCTAAAGCCCTAATTAAGACTAGGCCTAGACTTAAAGGGGAAGTTCACTCTGAAGAAAACTTTGTTGTAAAAATAGCAGAAAAAATAGTAAAAAATATTGGTGAAAGTTTGAGGAAAATCCGTTAAAGAGTAAGAAAGTTATTCAGTAGAGGCGCTGGTCCAAAAATTGGGATTGTCCCAGAAAACAAGGATATCCTCATTAACCAAGACAAATCATGTCTTGATAAATTGAGACTGTCCTTGTTTATGGGGACGTTTTTTTTCACTTCCCCCTACGGGACAAAGACAGCAATAACGGAAATTGAGAGTGCTAAAAATAGATTCAGTGACCTCAATTCCCCGCAGTTCACCGTGTATTTTTCATGACTTACCGTCTTCCAATAATCTTGTTATGAAACGTGATATGTTTACATTGACTAGCACACTTGATTGGTGTCGGCACTTGACAGGTGAATGAACTTTCCTAGATTTCTTGTGTGAAGAAGTCCTGATAAACTGAGACAGTCCCTGTAAACTGGGACGATCCCAATTTTCTGACCAGCGCCTCTACTGTCATTAGAGTTCAAAGTTTTGGATTTGTGATGTCATAAACGAGCAGCTGCCCCATGTGTTATGTAATATAAAATGCATGAATTTCAAATTTTATATGGTTCCTGATGACTTAATTTTGTTTTCTCTATTCATGATCGGGTGTGAAATGATTTGTCTATTGATATACAAAAGTTACAGTGAAAACCATTTTCAATTTTCTGAGAAAATGACATTTCATTGATTTTTTACCATTCGCTATGTACATGTAGGATTGCTGCTCGCATACGACGTCACAAATCAAATAATTGAAATTCTAATAACTTTTTAATTACTTGATGAATTTTTCTCAAACCTTTGGCAATATTTTTTTATTATTTTTTCTGCTATTTTTACAATAAACTGTCAGGGTGAACTTCCCCTTTAAGACATACCGTATTTAAGTTAGACAATTGAATGAATGAAATCGCAAATTTCACAATCAGAAACACATTCTGAATTGAGAAACTGGCAATGCTTAGATTAAGTCTTTTATTTTAGAGATGTTTGGCTACCAAAATAGAACTAGATTTTGCCATTTTGAGAATGAAAAATGAATCTGCCTCTGAACTGAAGTCTGGTAAGTTAGTCTGGTAAGTTAGTCTGAAGCTGAACAACCATGACAACTGGTGGTGTGGTGGGGGGGGGGGGCCATTATGACCATCTGTTCAAATGTGAATACTAATAGCCATAAATCTCATTTGTAAACAAAGTGCATAGCGAAACTAAGCTAAACACGTTACAAATGATGAACTATGACATTTGAATATTCATGATATTTGAACAGATTGTCTTACTCCTTCAGAGTTGATATTATTCTAAAGATCTGGGGCAGTATTCTGAAAGCTCAATTAGCGCTCAATTAGCATTTTGGTATTCTGAAAAGTCACTTTAGCTTAAGTGCCCCTTTCCTTATTTGGCAGGGTTGCGTTGCGCGCACTTGCAATAGTACGCGTTATGACCGCTTGCAATAGTACGCGTTATGACTGCGCGAAGACTTAATTGAGTAGTTACGAGACTTTTGGTATTCTAAAAAGTCTCATAGCGCTCAATTAGCGGACTTTCCAGTGGAGAAAGATAATGGTGATAAGAGGTCCATCAAGTCTCATCATATCTTGCTAAATGTGGCTTTCATTTCGTATAAATATCAAATCGGTTTAATACTAGGAGGAAGGAAGAGAATAAAGGAGAGAGCTAAAAAGGGAATAGAATAAAGGGGGGAAAGGTGGTGTATAAACAAGTAAAACAAGGAATATGGCCTAGGTACTATATTTGGTAATAAATTAGAAAAGGGGGAAAAAGGAGACAGAAATATTTGTGTACTTATAGGGAAAACATGACTATTACTTTTCTATATTTTATTTTATTATTAGCATCATAAACTATTTTGTTTTTGCACACTTTTTTTGACAATAATGAAATTGCCAAATCACGGTAGATGCAGCAATGTGCAGGGGTGAATCAAACCTTGTTTCTGACAATGAAAAAATAAGCATAGACCCCTTTAGTATTTAAACGAATATAGAATAAAATACAAAAGAAAAAATAGCGAGTGATGCCATCGTTTTCCCCACCTATGAAAACCTGTGTCATAACGTTTGTACTTCAAATTTCAATAAAATTTCGGCTTTTTTTTAAATTATGCTTGTTTGATTTTAAAATATGTTTATTCAAATTTTGTTGGAGAAGATTTCTCATATAAATGCAGGCCTCTACAAAATTTTTTTTCGTCAATGAAAAAATTTGCTTGCCTGATAGAAAAACCGCTTGCCCAATTTTTTGAATTATATTTTCATCATGACGGCACTACTCTTATTTTTATTACGGTATACTAAATAACAATTGAGAATCATGTTCAGTATAAAAGAACACACATTGAAAAGGATATTTTCAGCAACGTAGGCCTGAGTCTTTATGTTTATTTTGGAGAAAAAATCAATATTTTATGGCTATTTAAGGTTTTAAAAAACCCTTCAACAAAAGTTGCTAAAATTTCATATTTTGCATCTTTAAATCCATGAAATGGCTACCTGCGTAACATATTTCCTTAGAATTGCTTTCATTTACCGTAGTTGGAAACTATAAAGAAAGCCAGTGAAAAATGTTCAGCTCTTTATTGACTCGGAAAAAAATATTTTATCATCAAAAGTGGAGTGGCTAAAATTTCACATTTTGCATCTTTAAATCCATGAGATGGTCATTTATTTTCCATATTTCCTTGATAAAAAAAAAATTATTTGGAAACCATCAAGTCTTTTCTTCATCATTTTATGATGTTCCACTCGGTCAATAATTTTATCTACATGTTTTCACATGCTACTTTTTTTCTATTTTGAGGAATACCTGTTCACTTTATATTAATGAATTATTAGTAACATTATTTAATATTGTATGATTTTTAAGTAATTTTTTTCACTATGCTTAGAATCTTGGGTGTGTGTGTGCGTGTGTTTGTGTGGGTGTGACTCTGAGTTGAACTTTGATATAAATGAATTCAATATCTAATTTCTACTTCGCCTATTCCAGTACAATAACCTGTACTCGGCCATGTAATAAAGGCCCACATACCCTAACTTTTCCTGAAGTTCTTTGAAAACGCAGACTTCTACGAAAATTGCATTTCTCTATGGGGGAGTCTAAATTTGGTGAGAATGTATTCATTAATAACTTAAATATACATGACAAGGAAGAAATCATCAAACTTTATTGGAAGTTTTGAATAATATACCCGAAATGTAAACTCTGTCTGAAACAGAAAATCACCATCATTGAGGCCTTTACTGAGCGAATTGTCCCCCAGAGCTCTGGCAGAGAGACAGAGCTCAGACTGGCTAGCTAGTATGTGCGCGTGTGTGAGCCTCCCGCCGGCCTTGTAAAATAGATGGAGCTTTGTTTGATGATTTGTTGTCTGATATGTACCTCATCCCCTCAAAAAGGGGAACAAATGAATTTTAAGTTATAATTAGCAAATACGGCAAGTTATTTTGGATGTTAATAGGCCGTTTTGAAAAGCAAAGCCGAATGACATGACAACTCACCAATGCGAGGTTACTAGACTCTGTGATTTATTTCCTGTGTAATTCTAATTATTTTATCACAGAATTGTGATATCGGAAGGGGGAAAATGTGCATTAGAAATTGCACATGGTGGTAGTCATAATGGACCCCTTTTCTACATTCAACTGTTTCCCGGCCATTGCGTTGATTTTTTTCATACCTGGTACCGTACCATGTATGGAAATACGTGGTACAGAAAAAATAACGCAATTTCGGAATTTGAAACTGCGCTACTCGCTATTTTTTAAGGCTGATTCATGATTTTGAGTGCGGATTTTGGATGATTTATGGAAAAACGAGGTACGGTACAGAAAAAAAAAGACGCAACAACCACTTGCCCGATCGGGCAATTGACTTTGAGAGGTGCTTGCCCGCACGTCATTTTCACTTGCCCCGGGCAAGCGGGTTTGTCGTGCCCTGTAAATGAAAAGTATGTAGTTTTTAAAATAAGTAGGAATTAAGTTAAAGAAGACCCCCCTATCATGGCCCCGAGACAGAGGCAAATAAAATATTGTAAAAAAAAGGAAAAGAAAGAAAGCTACAAATGGATTAGATGTGTAGAGGGGGTTGTGAAAATCAGAACGCGTTCGAAAAAAAGAGAAAAAGCACAAAGGTACAATAAATGAGAGAGAAAAGGAAAAGACGACAGTTAAATTTCAACAACATAACAAACTTCTAATCTCCGATGCAAATATGCTTAAGCATTATTTTTCAGCAAAAATTCTTTGTATCAAGATCGTGGTGCAGTGCACCTGCAGCAGCCGAGCGCTGCGCTGCAAGGCAGCAAAGTGAAGAGACACTGCGCGCTAAGAGAAAAATTTACGTTGTAAGAGTGCATTTGGTTGGCTAATTCGGCTTAGTAGGGGAGTGGCCTAAAGAGACTTAATTGAGCGCTAATAGAGTTTTCAGAATACGAATTTGGAGGTACATTAGCGCTCCATTAAATGGGTAACTTAAAAGGATATTTCAGTGGAAACTTGCAAGAATTTTCAGAATACCCCCCTGATATTACCACTGGCGGATCTAAGGGGGAGGGCACATCCGACTTGCGCTCTGCCTTTTGGGAACCTTAATCAAAATTTTTATGTAATATGCCATTTTCATACAATCGTAACCCCCCCCCTTTTCAAAGTCAACATATATTTTAATTGGAATATGTCGCTCGTACACAAGTGAGGACCTTTTCTTTTTTGCTTGTCTAAATTTTTTCAGGAAAATGTGCCCCCTCTTTTAGAAAATCCTAGATCTGCCCCTGGACATTACAATGTTTTTCAGATATATCTTTATATTTTGCTGTTAGCTGTTAACAAAGAAAGTGTATTTCCAGTGCATTAGTTATTTATGTCATGTAGTAGAGTCTGTGTTCATACTATTTTAGGAAAATACAAAATTAAATTTGATAGAATTCCAAACAACCAAAACTGCAAAAAGTTATGTTTTCTCTTCATTTCTTAATTAATTGCAGCCTCTAGATGAAGAAAACTAGGAATCGTTTCATCATAGTTTTGAAAATATACATGTACCATGATTCTTAGTAATTAAACACACCTTTTCCCGGCTTTATTATCTTGAAAAGTTGGATGCAGTTTAACCAAAGAAACAAATTTCATCAGTAAACTGACAAAGATTCATTACTCTTAAAAGTTGTGAAACAACCAAGAACTATGTATTGTAGAATATTCAATGTAATTATTTGTTGGTTACTAAAAATAGAGAGTATTGTTTGCAAAGTTTTGTTGAAATGATCTTCTTCGTAAAGGTTGTTTTCTATCATTTATTTGATTAATATCAATTTACTAATGTTTCCCTCCCCCAAACCCCCTTGTTTTGTGATGAAAACTTTTTTTACAGCTAAAAAGCCTAATAATACATGGAAAATGCTCTACTATATGCCTTCATTTATTTTCCTTTTTTTCTCTCAATGTTAACAAAAAACTTTTTCCCTTTTTTATACTATGACTTTGGTATTAAAAAATGCCATTTTATGGTCTCTTTTTCCTAAAAAAAACCCCCTGGTTGTTTTGTGATAAAAACTTGTTTTTTTTTACAGCTAAAAAGCCTAAAAATGCATGGAAAATGCTTTACAATATGCATGTACATGTAACCGTGATCGATCGTAATGGGTTATAAAAAAGGCAATCAATAATCTTCATTATTCTTCATTTATTTTCCTCTTTCTCTCAACATTTTTATTTAACTTTTTTCCTTTGTATATTATCATTTTTGATATTCAATACTGCCATTTCATGGTCTTTAAATTTATTCTTCAAAGGAATAATTTATATTCTTTGAAAAGTAAACTTGAATAATAAAGTAACCATTTTTTATAATACAAAAATTAGTAATATACCTTCTGATCTTTTAATGATCATTGGCTGACCCTAAATGCTATTAACTCTTGACTGCCACTTTTTGTCTCATCTGAACGAAGTTCAGTAGAGACCTACCAATCACTTTTCCAACTTTTAAGTTTCCTGCTCGTCCGTTAGTGTGTTGGTCAGTTAGTCCATGGGTAGTCCTGAGTAGTAGGTCCATGGTTAGTCCATTGGTCTGTTAAAAATGCAAAAGCTTGTGTTCAACTTGCTCTCATTTCTTTATTTTTGCATCAATTTAGTTTGAATACTTGGTACATATAATCCTTGGGTAATACCTCATGTGACCATATGAGAATGATCATGTCAAAGTCATCTAGGGGTCAAAAGGTCAAATGATATGAGGTCATGTTCATCCTTGTTTGAAGTTTTTGTTCAACTTGGTCTCAATTCCTTATTTCTGCATCAATTTTGTTCATACTTGGTACATATGACCCTTGGGTAATACCATGTGTCTCCATTCAGGATGATGGAGTCAGAGGTCATCTAGGGGTCAAAGTCAACTTGCTCTCATTTCATTATTTCTTCATCAATTGTGTTCACAGTTGGTACAAATGATCCTTGGGTAATACCATTAGTGTTGATGAGAATGATGAGGTCAAAGGTCATATATATATATAATGTAAAAATTGAAAAAAGTACTTACCATGGATGGGGGACACCCCCATGCCACATCCCTTCTACCCGCTCTGACGCTCCCTCGTACAGTTGCAAGCTTTGAAGGATTTTCTGTGTTGAAATGTTGGGAGGTCTCTGGGGGGGGATGGGTTATGATGAAACATGAAAGTGGTTATCTTGAAAAAACATGACTGAGGATTTCAAATTCTTTTCTTTTCGAGTTGCAGCTTGTCCATTGTGCTATAATAATTCATAGATTCAAAATGGACATGAATATGTTGAGATGAATTTGATGGAAAAACCATAGGAGTCTGGACCCTGGAGTGGAGACACATGGAAAGTAGAAATAACTTGCTATTGCGAGGTTACTCTCCAATGCGTCCGGCACTTTACCTGCAGAGAGCACAAAAGATTATTTGTAGAGAAAGCTTGAAAGTACTTTTATGACAGTTCTACAGGATTATACACAGCAAGACATTATTTCAGCTGTAACTAATCATTTGGCATTAAATGAGCAACATTGTCTCATATTGTAGGTTTTGACATGAATGAAGATCAATATAAAATACGATAGGTCAAACTTGTGTATTTTGTTCATTTGTGGAAAAAATGACACCTTGTTACATATGCGATTGTCTTTTTTGCAGATCAAGGCATTGCTGTGCCAGGTAAAAACAATTAATAATCATTCTTGGAGGAAGTGCATACAATGTGTGTGGGCGTGCCAGGATCCAATGACTGGGTAATAATTGCAATGTACAGTGTTCAGAAACGAAATGTATGAAGTGCTATATAAATGTAAATGCCTGTTATTTGTTATTAATATTATGTAAATTTTATGTTTGTTCTCCATTGTTCAACAGTCAAGCCAGTCCTCCCAGCCAACTACCAGCAGCAGACATGGGACAGACTAAAGGAGGCCGTCCAAGCCATCCACAAGAGCAGGCCCATCAAGTACAGTCTCGAGGAACTCTACCAGGCAGTCGAAAACATGTGCTCACACAAGATGTCTGCCTCCCTCTACGACCAGCTCAAGGAAGTCTGTGAGCAGCATGTGGCATCACAGACTAAACAGTTTACTAGATATCCTTTGAGAGTACAGACTTTAAGTTGTATAGGATGGCGTGTTGAGTTAATGAGGCTGCATGGTACTGCCCATTTCCAGTTGGCTTAAATTAAGTCACGGTGACTGAAGGTGTCACATCTGTCATTTATCCGATGGCATGTGTGTTAAATAATGGAAAACGAAAGCAAGATCATATGAAATAGGTATTGAATTAGGGAGACAGATGTTTCCAACAAGTAGACAGGAAATTTTGTCTGAGAATTCATATCTGACCATTACAGGGCATGTTGACTTGTAAATTTTGATAACAAGTCAACATGTTTGGAAACATCTTTGGACGAGATCCATAAATACATCTTCTAACACAATAAAATAGCCTTAGTCTGAGCCAACCAAAATCAAAGGAAAGTTATCAGATCTGAAAATATTTGGGAAACACTCCCACAGAGCTACCAAGTCTCACGCATTATGCGTGAGACTCAAGCAATTTGGACTCTTGTTCATCCCCTCAAATCTCTGTCTCACGCAACTATCACAGCCTATCCCCATATACAATGTACACAATGTCTGTGATCTCACTCAGATTCACAGAAAATCTCACGCATAGCTGGTCTATGAACTTGGCATCTCTGCTCCCTTGATCTTTGGCCCATTTCACAAAAATGTTCAAGTTTGCAACGACAGTTAAAAGCTACTGAAATCATTCAATCTGATTGGCCGATCATTAACACGTAGAAATTGTTCATTTGTTATTACATCAAGTTTTTATGAAACGGGACCCGAATTATTGAAGGTAGTACCGTAAGGGCACTAGTATTCAACCCGTTTGGAGAGTTTCCTCAAAATATATAGAAATATAGAATTTATCTGAATTTCAGACCCGCCTTATTTCCAAGAGCAAATGCTGGTTATTCTTTTTCCGTTATTTTTTTCTTCAACCAGTTGACTGTGTGCGCGGGCGATCAAATTATACAGCGATGGTTTTTGGCACTAGTATTCAATCCGTCGGCACTAGTATTCAACCTAGCGATGAAAGATGGCCCTGTCTCTCAATCTGCCCTTGTCCCATCCGACTATGGACTAGACCATTTGAGATGAGACCAAACAGGGAATTAATCAAAGCCAGAGACTTACATAGATCTAGATCTAATTTAGCAATCTAAACCCTTTTGAGATTTGCTATCTATCCTCACTAGGTTGAATACTAGTGCCATTCAGTGCAAAAGGCCATCGCCGCATAATTCGATCCTCCGCACATACAGTCGACAGATTGATAAAGAAAATACCGACAACAGATTACCCTGGAAATAACAAAGGTATGAAATTAAGATAAATTCCCTATTTCTAAATATTTTCGGGAATATGTCAAAATCTTTGAATTATGCCGGGTTGAATACTAGTGCCCATACGGTAGTTTTGGTGTAATGACTCTGAGATTTTTCAATATTAGCCTTGACCTCTTAACACTGAGATGACGGATAGCCTGACGTACCTGAAGCAACTAAATACTTGTTGGCAGGATCATTGTAGGCAAATGGTAAGTAATATCAAGGTTTACTTCCAAGTTTTG
This sequence comes from Lytechinus variegatus, assembly GCF_018143015.1. Classification (NCBI taxonomy): domain Eukaryota; kingdom Metazoa; phylum Echinodermata; class Echinoidea; order Temnopleuroida; family Toxopneustidae; genus Lytechinus; species Lytechinus variegatus. The sequence continues at coordinate 23,044,359 of NC_054755.1, read as the reverse complement.
GTGGAAGGAAAGATGGATAAAGGCCTGATGCTCGGCTGGAATGCCATACTTATTTTTGGCATTTCTCAGCAATTATACATTTTCTTCCAGAATCATTTGCCACATATTTTCTAGAGACAAGCCCCTGTGGTAATTTTAATGGGTTCTTTTGGACTAAGTTTGGAATTTTCACCGTAACTGTCATACCATCAGTTTTCATTATGATTCGTCAACATAAGAATTATGAAAAGAATGTGTTATATTAAAGTGTAATATACATTATTTATATGAAAGAAAATAATCATTTGCATAGAATGAAAATGATCAAGTTCTTGATTTTTACCAGATGTATTTATAACCTCAAAGGAATGAGTTTTCATTGCACAATGCTCTTATTTGATATCTTTTACAGATCATGATCAGGAGTATATTTCTGTTTCTGGATAGGACGTATGTATTACAGAATTCACTAGTATCATCACTTTGGTAAGTTTCTCCCATCAAAACATAAAATGTCATTCCAAATGGTTGATTATAATCATCAATATCATGTATGCTCATTGCTCAATGAATGGCATGAGAGTTATATGTCATAGAAATAACATGTAGTTCATCAAAATGGTTGTTAGTTAATTGAATATCATCAAAATAATTTGTCTTGAAATTTTGGTTTTCCAGGATGCCGATGCAGTGTAACGATTACAGTGGAAGATTACAGCTTTTAATTCTGAACATTATTATTATGTGAACTGTACCTCAACAACAATGGTGTTGAGAAAAATTTTAGCAAACTGATTTTAGCTCAGTGTTTGCCAGGTTTTGCCCTGATATGAAAAAATGAAAATCCATATTTCATAGTTTGAAATAGACATCAGCAATGAAATACTCCGACATTTGTTTTGCCCATTTGATCATGAGCCCGCCAACCGCTGTGCAGCGCCAGATCAACCAGGCTCTATCCATTTAATTGTTGAACGCCAAACAGGATAGCAGCAACTGCCATCTTTCAACGTCTTTTGGTCTGACATGGCCTGGGTTTGAACTCACGACCTCTCGATTGTGAGACGGGCACTCTACCAACTGAGCCAACACACCGGTCACCCTTATTCATTTACCATCAAATTGATATACCCAATCAATTCACTTTGCAGGGATATGGGGCTAGATCTCTTTCGATCTCACATCATAAGCAACAGGACTGTACAGAATCGGACCGTAGAGGGCCTCTTGATGCTTATAGAGAACGAGAGGACGGGGGATGTCGTTGATCACAGTCTTCTCAAAAGTCTTCTTCGAATGCTCTCAGATCTACAGGTATTGTAGTAATAGCTAGGCTTGCAATAGTGGGTGTGCGGTAATGCTGTCTTTGTTTTGGAAATGTTTTACTCATTTGAGCTGCTGCTGTGGCTGAGGTGTCTAAGGCGCCTTACTAGACATTTGAAAGTCTGGGGTGCAATCCCTGGTCACGGCACCTACGCCCATGAGCAAAACATTTAATCGACTGTGCTCTTTTATCCTATATTCAAGTAAGATGGAAATGCTAACTGCATTCTTGGTTAAAGGTATTGTTTAACTTTGTGAGCAGCCGATTTAAAAAAATTCTCAAACCAAGATGAAACATGTGTACAAGTGCATGTATTAGAACTAATAAACCCTGAAAACAACCATCGTTGAGAATGAAAAGCTAAAACTACAATGCAAACTCCGATTTTGTAAATAGGCGTCTTATAGACGCCTAAATAGTACACATAAGTGTATGGGATGAAATTAAGATGGTGTTTCCGGTCACTTTATATTTCAACTTTTGAAGCACTAGATAATTATTTTCGAATGCAATTTTATCTGGGCTTCATTTTTGTAACATATCACAGACACAGGTAACAAGTGTGACCTTCTAGCTCAGATTTTTAAAAAGTCAAACCAATGTTAACCAATCACTTTAATACATGTAGATGTGCACTGTTTTTTTTTTTAAGAAGTTATTTTAGGGATGGTGATTAGGGTTGTAGTAAATCTGTTCTTTTTTGCTGTTTTCTAGCATCTTTGATAAAGTGTACCATACATTGTCCAAGAATGATCGGAAGTTAAGGAAATTTTCTTATAAACAGTTATTTTGAATCACATCGGTAGAATAATTTCCTAATAACAGATGCAATTAATCATAACAAATTCAATGTCTGGTAATGTATTCTATATCAAATTTGCTCTCAGTGCTTGTCACATACAAATATTAAAATCCTATTCATTGTGGGAGGAACAGTTTTGGAACTACCCTGGGTAAAATATGACATTCTTCTCATTGAGATGTATGTTGGTGTATGTTTTCTGTGTCAGATCTATGAGGAAGCATTCGAGAAGAGGTTCCTTGAAGCCACTCAGATGCTGTATGGTGCTGAAGGCCAGAGACTCGTCCATGAGAGAGAGGTAGGAATGTGATGAAATTCAAACTTAATATAGCAAGTATAATGTGGGAAATAAAAGATTTTGTTATCTCTTAGAAAAAAAGACTTCCTTCTATTAACATGTATCTTTCTGCCAGTCTTGTTCTTGAGGACTTGACAGGCCTTTTCATACAGTTATTCCACAATATTTTGCGCAATTTCCTTTTGCCATCTATGACTCATTTATTCTCTGTTTGAGAGGAAGCAGCCTGGATTCATTTCTGAAACTTGGTTTACTATGAGGAGGGGTGGCGGATGGTGTCTGGTTTTTTCTCCCCCCTCCCCCCCCCCAAAAAAAAGGAAAAAAAATTGATTTGAATGAAAAGAGGAAAGTCAAGCAAGGTTAAAAAATTGATTTGAATGAAAAGAGGAAAGTCAAGCAAGGTTCATCAAGATCTAAATGATTTTTTTCTTCAGAATTTTACAAAACAGTCATATGCATTTCCTGGCTGGTATGCAATTGAGTGAATCAATGATGATACCCAATCACTATTTCTGTTGTATTTTGTTATATCATATATATTATTTTCTCCTCTTTAGAAGGGTATATACTCTTTCTTTTTTTGTTGGCCCTTCATTTCCATAAATGTGTTTTTATAATTCAAATAATTTATTTTGGTATGCTTTTCATGTTTTTTTTGTAATTGAGATGGTAAATAAATTGATATTGAAACAAATATGTATTCTTCCAATTAATATGTGGGATTGCCATTGTTACAACCATTTGTGATAAAATGAAAATGCTTTCGGATGGTTTTATCTGCAAAAATTAAAACATTTGTATCTCTTATAGTAAAATACAAAAGAAATAGCAACTTTGTCAAGTCATTGACTCTCCCATATGCATATCCCACGTGTTGTGCAAAACGAAGCAGCAACTGATTTGACCTTTGACCTTTTCCCCCGTTTGCTGTTCAGGTACCAGAGTATCTCATCCACGTTGATAAACGATTAGAAGAAGAAGCGCAGAGAATTCTGCATTATTTAGACCACACAACCAGGAAACTTCTTATTGCCTGTGTAGAAAAACAACTGCTAGAAGACCACATTGGAACCATTCTCCAGAAAGGTAGGCATTAATCTTGGGACTGTTTCATTAAAAATTGATTTCAAAACAAATTTGTTTAAAGCTACCATAATCCTTCACTTGTAATCAGGATATGGTTCGTGTTTGCCACACCACACTACACGAACCATCAGGGTGAATGCCTTTACAACTTTTTTGAATTATGTAAAGATAAGTAAAAAAGAAAATACCTGGCATCTCTAAGTTGTACTTGGTTAATTAGGAACAAGTTCCCACATGTTCCAGGTTTCAGTCGGTCTTATAATCTCTGATTTAAAACTTACTCTTTCATGTATCATAAATTCATTTCCAATTTGAAAACCTCGCATTTGCTGTCGCAAGTCTGGCCGTGGCAGCTCATACTTGTGATTGCAATGTTATGTCGTATACATCTGCGTATGTAGTCATGATGTATTCATCAATATAATACGATTGAGCCTGTTGATTTTGGTATTATATTGATGGTGATTTGTAGGTTTGGACAGTCTACTAGACGCCAATCGGGTAGACGATCTTACGCTACTCTACAGACTGCTACAGAGGACAAAGAATGGCCTCCTTGATTTATGTCAGTACTTCAGTGCTTTTATCAAGGTAAGTCTATTATTTTGCATGGAATTGTGCGTAAAATTGGGAACGAAATTCAGTATGAAATCGTTTGTAAAGTCATGTGTAACTTACAAGCCATTTTATGAAACACCATTCAACTTTCTTCATTTCTAGTTTTTTGTCATTTATAGTAATCACACATTGCAAGATTTTAAGCAGGTGATTACAATAATCCACTTTTATATAGCATGCAATATACATCACAAAAACATCTTCTAGCACTTTACATGTTACCCTGGTTGTCGTATCCTTGCATGCCCTCACACAATTATATGCACTTACTCCACTTCCTGGGGAGTATTCAAAGACGAATTCCAAGACTTAATTGCTAGGCGTATGGGGTACCCATTGGAGTATGGGATATGGGTACACCTGGGTGGAGAGTGTCAAAGTGTGGATCAACGCCTTGCCAAAGGATGCTTGGCCATGGTGGGATTCAAACACAGGACCCTCTGATTACAAGGCGAGAGTCAGAACCGCTGCACCATGACACCTACTGAAGTGATGATGTATGGTTGGGTTTTTTTGTGAAGTTGTGCCCAATGATTACTCATTAGTTCCTCCAACCTTTTTGTTTCATCAGAAAACCGGCACTACCATAGTGATAGACTCTGAGAAGGACAAGACGATGGTCCAGGAACTCCTCGACTTCAAGGAAAAGCTGGACAACATCCTGGAGACCTGCTTCGCCAAGAACGAGAAGTTCTCCATCTCCCTGAAAGAGTCCTTTGAGAATTTCATCAACAAAAGGCTCAACAAACCAGCTGAACTTGTCGGTATGTATCTTGGTAGATTGGCTCTTGGTCTCCACCCTCTGCATGTGCAATCATTACGCAAAGAGATACAGAGAGTTGTGAAGTTTCTCCGATTGTGGAGGAACGTTCAGTTAAAGATTGCTGCTATTGTAGTAAATGACCAGTATTTAACACATCCCAGAGTTTTTCTCTCATAATATCCATTCATATCTTGAAAGATCAAGATTGTAGTCGAAATGTCTGCTGATAGTTTCACCTTTTCCAAATCTCACAAATCAAAATAGTTCTAAAACAAAACCCACACAAAGAAAAAAATATTATCCCATTATTTAAAGTATTTTCCATTCTCATTTAACCCTATTAGAACTGGGCCTTATCAGACCAACTTTTTTAACTTGGGAGAGAAAGGGGAAGGCTCCCCCAGAAGAACTTTTACACTTCCTGTTGCTAATGGGTTAATTGCAATTTCATAGCCAGTTTGAAAACTTGTCTAATGGCCAAACTGCAAATTGTAGTAACTTCATGACATGTCCACCCTAACAAAAAGTTGACTTGAATATGAAGATAAAAATCCAACAAGCATAACACTGAAAATGTCATCAAAGTGTAGAATAAGAAATATTTGCTTGATTTCACAAAACAGTTATATGCATATCCTGGTCTGTATGCAAATGAGGGGACTCATAATGTCACTCAGTCACTATTTCTTTTGTACTTTATCTGAAATATTTTCTCGTTATTGTCCTGTGAAACAGTGTAATTCCTCAGTGAACATGTGGAATCACTATTGTTTAGACACTTTATTGTTCTGTCAAGTTGGTCCTTATTGTAAAATCTGGAAGATATTAAATATTGTATAATTCAAACAAAATAAATACTGAGTGAGTGACATCATCGACCCTCTCACTTGCATGTCGTGGAATCGTGCATATATGTTTTGTGAAAAATGAGCAAAACTTTTTAAATGTCATATCTTTCTTATTTTATATATGATTTTGATGAAATTTTCAGCAGCATACTTGATTTTCCTCTGTTGTTTCAAATCAACATATTTCTTGGGGGACTTGACCTTTAAGTTTATGTGAATTTCATTGTCAGCGCCCTGAGCACCTGTGATAGGGTGGATGTGTTTTGGGGCATTATAAATGTCTTTATTATTATTTGTTATTACTACAAGTATCCATTCGCTGATCTGCTTTATTGTTAAATCCCATTTCTTGTGTTCTAGCCAAGTATGTTGACAACAAGCTCAGAGCCGGTAACAAGGAAGCTACAGAGGAAGAGCTTGAGAGACTCCTGGACAAGATCATGGTTCTATTCAGGTTCATCCACGGTAAGTCCCAACAAATCTTCTTGAATGCGGAATTTCCAGGGAAAAGAGGAAGGGAAACGTCGTGGCCCAGTGGATTGGGCCCCGGACTTTGAAACAGAGGGTTGTGGGATCGAATCCCAGTCTTGGCGTAATTCCCTTCAGCAAGAATTGATCCTTATTTGCTGTGCTGCACTTGACGTGAAGTAAATGGATACTTGACAGGAATTTATTTCTTGAAATGCTTGTTGTGCGCTTTAGAAGGCTTGCCATGCTAGGGCCATGATAATAATATTCAACTGAGATGAAATGCGCAATACCAGAAATAAATATTATTATGAATAGTTTTTAATTTTGATGCCGTGATATGTTATTTGGGAAGAATATAAATCCACTGCAGAGGATTGATCTTTGGATACCATAGCTTTGATGGTACTGAAGCTGGATTAATTGTTTGGGCAGGTCATTTTTGTGTAGTCCCATACATTAATTTCTCTGTGCAGCACAAGTGACTCTCAGCAGAATCATGTCAAGATGTAATTTGTTAATGTGGTAATATCAATAGCACAAACACCGGTACTAAAAGTATTGATAACGTTAACAACCTTTACCATTTTATGGTTCTTCAAATTTCCAACTCTCGACTAGAGTAAGGCTCCATTTATAAGTAAAACCTTTCTAGTGGTCAAGACTTGTTGCCTGAATTTCTGTGGCAATAAGTTGGAAAACAGAAAGGAAATCAGAATAGGCAAAGTTCACGTAAAGGGTGTAATTCAAATTAATGGATCTACAATCCCTTACCTTCTTGCCAACAGCTCTGTTTATTTTCCATTAAGTGATAAAATTGACTATTGTATGCTCACATTGCTTAAGATAATAAGTCATCTGATTTCTGAAATGGACAGTGACTAGCTGTGCTCCTTCATTGAAACTGAGTATAATGAGGGTTTGCAGTACTTTTCTATAAAATGATAATAATACTGATACCGGTCATGATTCTTTTATTTGCGTTATTGAGCTGTATGATATTTTTCCATTAAAAAAAATGCATTCTTGATTGCTGTAATGAATTTCATAATAATAATAATAATGATAATAATAATAATAATAATTATAATAATAATAATAATTATAATAATAATAATAATAATGATTAATGCCATGCATAAATATATCTTTACTAGTTTCATATCATTATCTGTCTTTATCATTTTGTATGTTGGCGCATCTTGGTCTAGTGGTTCTGACTCTCGCCTTTCAAAGAGAAGGTCGTGGGTTCGAACCCTAGCCGTGGCGTGCTTTCTTTCAGCAGGAAATTTATCCTCACCGTACTGCACTCAACCCAGGTGAGGTAAATGGGTACCGGCAGGAAATAATTCCTCAAAAAAGCTGTGTGCACCTAAATCGGTAGCCTAGCTCAGCCAGGTAATAATGATAGCATCGCCCGTAGGAGAACAGTTTTCGGAACTGAATTGGCTGCCCTAGGTAAATATGTAGTTATTACCTTTATTATTATTATTATTGTATATCTCAGGGAAGGATGTTTTTGAAGCGTTCTACAAGAAAGACTTGGCCAAGAGACTTCTAGTTGGAAAGAGTGCATCAGTGGATGCTGAAAAATCCATGCTATCCAAACTCAAGCAAGGTAATGTTCTTAATTTCTTATATCCTATGCAAATTAAGTAAATTTGTAGACGGACAGTCAATCTGTCTGAAATATCGAGTCTCTCTACTACTCATCTTTACTCGCCGACTCAAGCCAGCATCTCATCAGCTCTACTACTCAAGCTGTTCTCAACTCATCAATCTCTTCTGGTTTACAGTCCTTTTCAGGACTACTTTTCAAGAAAGAATACTCTACTCTCAATCTCCACTTTCTTGCCCATCCATTTCTATTCTATCCACTGTTTCTATAACACTCCACATGGTGTACCGTAAACCACATCAGCGATTATACAAATTAAATCGTATGATCTGATTAGTTGAAAATAGCAACACAATCAAACATATTCTCACTGTGATTTTGAAACAAAACACCCATGAAGAAAATTTGCTATTCTCTGACGTCGATGATGGAATGGTGTGAACTGTTCCTTTGACGGCACAGATCATGCGATCTCTCAGACATGCCGGTCAGCAGGCTGTCCTGTTGCGCGCTGATGCAGACACGAATTGGATTTTGCTGAATGCGAAGGCCAAATGATCAGTCAGCGCAGTACTTAAATATGCAACAGGGCTTGGCAAGTGCAGTACATGATTTTTAATTTGGTCAAGATTTGGGATGATTCAATGAGGAGAAGATAACTAACATTGAACCAGGCATTTCTTTTGGTAGTAAAGAGAGAAATATTCATCCTTAGTAGGACTGGCAATATTACTATTTTCCATAGAGGATTCACCATTGTGAAAAATAATAAATATTAATCCAATCTCTGACAAATTACTCCCTCTGTACTTTCTCAAGGCCACATTCATTTTTTGTATATCCTATTTATAAAAAAAAGTAATCTATACTTTCTCTCTTCCTCTCTTGTCCTCTTTTGCTCTTTCTCTCTCTTTTGTGTTAAAATTGATTTTACCAAGTTCTATGTCATTGTTTTTCCTTCAAGAATGTGGTGGTGCCTTCACATCCAAGCTAGAAGGAATGTTCAAAGATATGGAACTATCTAAGGACATCATGGTCGCATTCAAACAGGTGAGTCTCAGTCTAGCTGTCAACCTGTGCCCCCCCCCCAAATGTAGTCAACTAAAAGACTCCAAATTTATTTATATATTTTATTAATCGCATGCTACACCCCTTTATATTACAAGTATTTTATTATTGTTAGTTATTAATATATATTGTAAATCAACCATTGAAATTGGGACAGGAGGCTTCATGCAACAGTAATTCAGTTAACTTTTTCTGTCCCTGGCATTCCAATGGTTGATACATGTATTTCTTATTTTGTATTGTTTATACTGAAATGTATTTTTGTATTATTTGCCGAATAAATAATAATGATAATGATAACTTATAAAAAACAAACAGTAACAAATGAAGACCTAGACATGTGTAGAAGTACAGTGTTAAAGCCAAGTGCGTGTATTTTCAGCAAGTTGTGATTTTATGAGAAAGTCTTAATGCCAGTCGTGGTGATTTTCTCAAAATGATTTCAAAACAGAATCCCATAATGTGAACACCTATATAGTGCTTGTATGAATAAAAAATAGTTGTCAAAAGGCTCTGGAAGAAATGTGTAAATTGCTTAGAAATGAGCAAAATAATTACATCTTTCCAAGGAATATTAATACACTATCCCACATACGCTTTTCTGTGCTAGTGATCAAGGTTTCAGCTAAGATTTTATGATTTTACAAAGATAAGTTTTTGTTAATGTGCCAGATATCTGATAATGGGGTGAAAATTAACCTTGATTTTTACAGACCTTCTCATGAAATAATTGTGTGGTGCATTTACATTCATTTACTTTTAAAATCAAGGTTAAGTGCCTCCATATCTTTGAAGTTCTAGACCATGTGAACTTAAATCCAAATGAAATCACAAAATCTAAGCAGATAAATTGTCTCACTAAAGATCCCCAACAAAGGTATTCAGTCAATACCCTACATCTCTCTGGAATGCCATGCTTATTTTGTCGATTTCTCTGCAATTGCTCATTATCTACCAAAATTATTTGGCACATATATTTTATTTTATTTCTTATTTCTACTAACACTTTGATGGTCATATTATTGAGGTCTGTTAAAACTCGCATTTAGGTTGTCACCACAGTTAGGAATTTCTACATGAATATGAGGTGTTTATCTCTTGTATCCCTTTGCAGCATATGCAACACCAATGTCAAACGACCGTAATGGATCTTAGTGTGAATATCCTGACCATGGGGTACTGGCCAACGTATAAACCTCTGGAGATTCATCTACCGTCGGAGGTGAGTAAGAGATCAACCTTTTAGAAAGGCCAGAATTTGTAGGCGGGTGAGACAATGAGTTTGCTTGGAGACCAAGTTCTTCAGGATCTATGGTTTCTATAGACATATGAAATTGTTGAGTATTTAATCACTGGTCTTGTAGGTTGCTCTATCCTTGTAATTACAGCCAGGCCTGTGTTCGAGGCCACCCATTTCGATCAGCACCTGCCTGTATTTACCACAAAAATTTGGCAGATCTGGGTCCGATTTCAATTTTTCACCTAAATTGAAATTTCAACACTTAGTAAGCACAACCTTCACAATTTTTGTGCCAGCTGGATCTGAGGACATAACTGAATCTGAAGAAAGTTAAAATCAGACATCTCTAGCATTTCTTATCATTTAAAGTGGGTTTACATTTCATTTTTCATTTAATACTTGTTTCTCCACACTTTCCCCAAGCTTGAAAATGATTAACAGAATGAAAGTCAAGCTTAAGTTATTTCATGTAATTCAAAGCACAGTGTAAAGCAAATATCGTTACGATGGCCTCGGTGCGTGGGGGCGTGGGGTGGGGCGCAATGCACTCTTCGGAGGGTTTTGGGAAAGGAAACAAGTTTAAAAAGGTTAAAGAGATCTTCAAATCAATTTTACTAGCTAAATTCCATGTGTTCTTCATGATTAAGGTCTACTTTTATTTGCATAACCATTTCAAAGTTCTGCGCAAATCATTTTCACCAGCTTTTCAAAAGTAAGTGGTGCTCACTCAAGCGGAAATATTTTGCGACAGTTATATCGTCATTTGATTAAATGGACCTGTACCAATGTTAAAATGTGGAAAAATCTTCACGATATTCCAAATGTATAATTTTACAGGATTGTTTCTAAGTGTAAACTTTTTTTTGATACGCACTGTATAGTGTTCACTAATGACCGACATCCACCTGTTGATAATGGTTACATTTTGTATTTCCCTTGGGTGATCACTTTTACTTTACAGAGTTATTTTTATTTTACATTTGTTGTGAAGTTGGTAAGGACTGCAAAGTCATGTTTTCAAACTGGCTTGTTTGTATGTTAATTTATGAAACTTTTTAAAAAATCTTTTGAAGTATGGAGGACTTGGTTTTAAGAACAAGTTTGTAAAAACAGCTACTGAAATCATTTGATTTGATTGGCTGATTGTAAACTTGCTACAGAAATTTAGCAATTTTTAATTATAACTGTTTAAGAAGACCCAAGTCCTCAATGTATAATACAACAGTATACAATAATGGTGTCTTTGTCATTAATGATAATTTAATTGCTGTCATCATTGATGGCTAAGTTACCATAAATTATGTATAGGCTTTAAGGTTATTGTGCAACAAGGTCTGGTTTTGAAATCTACAAGGCTAGGAGGTAATAATATAGCATTTATGAGGCATTCATTATTTTTTTGTTTACCAATTCAATGGCACACTATATATTAGCTCCAGTTGCTAAGTGCACTTGGTGCATTCAAGGAATTAATCCTGCATGGTACCCATTTACCTCACCTGGGTTGAGTGCAGCACAATGTGAGTAAATTTATTGCTGAAGGAAAGGATTCCATGTCTTGGTAACATTGTCACTTTCTTTATTACCTTTCCAGATGGTTAATCTTCAGGAGCAGTTCAAACGGTTTTACCTTGGGAAGCACAGCGGTCGTAAACTACAATGGCAACCAAGTCTAGGTCACTGTCTGGTCAAGGCTCAGTTCAGAGAAGAGGTGAGAGTTTTGGTCACTTCCAGGGTTCCCCTCGAGGAAATGCATCTCAGAAAATCATTTGTGACCAGCAACCCCAAATCCAACTTTAAGTCAGCAGGGAAGGTCCTCTGCACATCCCCAATATAGTCTTCAAAATGAAATATTTGAAAAGAACAATTTTTCATCTGAATGTATCTCATTAATCATTTTAGGTATCAACTGCAAACTCAGAAGATGTATGCTTACTGGATTGATAATTATCTTATTGCTTTGGGGAACAGAAGTCAAAGGTCACCAAGGTCATCATTTACCTCTGATAATATTCTTATTAAATAAACTATACTATCATTGAATAAGCTTTCTGTTTTGTTGATTTTCTGCTGTGTACACAGGGCTCATCAGTGAAGGAGCTTCAGGTCTCACTCTACCAAACACTAGTCCTACTCCTCTTCAATGAAGGAGACAACTTCTCACTAGAGGATATCAGACAAGCTACTAACATAGGTAAGAGGATCCACTGTTTCGTGCAGCGGTCAGAGAGAGTAAAAATTATTTTCAATGTCCTCTTTAAAGATAAATTCCAGTTCTGGTAACGACCTCAAAATGACTTTTCACAGAATCTAATATAATGACCACCCAAGTGTCTGTTTGTATGAATAAAAAATATGTGCCAAAGGATTCTGGAAGAAATTGTGTAATTGCTGAGAAATGAGCAAAATAAGCGCGGATTCGGTCACTTCCGTCAGGTCTTTATTCCAGCAATAATAATACACTGTCCCACGTGTGCCTATCTGTGTTGGTGATCTTTAGTGTGAACATTTTTCAGTGTAGATTTCAAGATTTCACAAAGTTCAGATTATGTAACTGTACCAGATCTAGATCCTCGATGATATACTGACAATTAAGCCTGGTTTTACAGACTTTTTCATGAAATCAGTGTTTACTGCAACTACTGGCATTTCTCTTTAACCCTAAATCTCCCGGGGTATTTTGATTCTTGTCATTCCCGGGGGGGGGGGGCCATTATGGCCCCCCCTTAAGATCTCGGCCGCCGATCGCGCGAGCGACGCAAAAATTTGCACGCTGGTAGTGTGCGATGTAGTCTACAAGGCTGTATGGTAAAATTTTCCAAAATAATGAGATTTTATTTTGTATGAATTAGTTATGCTAATTTATGCATAAATCATACTTTTTGCTCTAATTCACTAAATAAAGCTCCTAGATTGCTAATTTTTGGTAAACATTTTCTTTGTAGCATTCTTAACAATCGTAATTCAAAAAAACTTTGATTTGGAAATAAATTTCTTATGTATTTCATTGTTTTATGAATTTCTTATGTATTTCTTTGTTTTTTTACTTTTTGTTTTTTATTGTTTTTTCAATGGAAATTGTTCCAGACATAATTCTGATCAGAAACAAGGCAAAATTAATTAAGTTTAATCAGTAAAAGTAGAAATAATGATACATTTATGAATTTTGGCTAAATACGCAATTTGCATTGGATTTGTACATGAAATCACGTTTATGAGCAATTTTTGGTCTGACATGCACTTGCATAATGTTGCGTAATGTCGTAACCGCGTACCCGGGCGTCACAACTTTGGTCTCAAAATTTGAGCGAGACTTGAATGTAAAAAGTCAGTGAGCTGGGAGGTGAAAAAATTTCGCGCAGCAGATATATCGCAAAAATTGTTGAGGGGGGGGCCATTATGTCCCCCCCCGTGAGAATTAGGGTTAAAAGGGTACTCCAGGCTGAAAATTATTTTATTTGAACAGTAAAATCAGATGAACAAGAAATAGGAATAGCAAAGATATCACATTTAAAGTTTACATTATTTTGATGAAACAGTTCTCTGCATGTCTTCATGAATGTTCAATGAACAAGCTGGTAATAATATTTCCCACTTCTTTTTTTATTTTATTATACGAAATCATATTAATTCCAATTTTGTCAGCCAAGAATGATCAAAATTGGACTGAGGACCTTGTGGGAGATGATCATTTCTGATTTTGTTACAAGGGGGACTCCTACAAGCATGTATAAAAATATGTAATAGTTATGATTTCAAGGAAATAAGAAGAAAAAGGAAAGAGGGGTCATAACATCATTAGCCAACTTATTGTATATTCATGACAGGATGCATATCACTGTTTTCTCAATATATTGCTTGACTTGGAAATTCAATAACTTTATTATTATCAGAATTTGATGTAATTCTCGACCTTTTGCTCAGTGACTTTTACTCTAATTATGTAGATATAATTATTTTCTGCCTGAAGTACATCTTATAGAAGGATAAGCTTCTTACTAATTAAAGTGATGCATGTATGATGTTAGTGTACTTGTTCATTATTGTAAAATAAGCATTTTTTTAATACCATTTTGCCATGTATTTGTGCATCTTTTTATGAAAAATGAAATTAATCATTCATTATTGACCTGTGTATTTGAGTGTCTCTTTTTATTTAAAGTTGAATTGTACTTATTCAAGATTGATTAATGAAAGGACTTGTCGGACGTTTTATCCGACAAGTCCCATTTTATCTGACAGTTACTATAGTAACAGTGCCTCTCAGCCAATCAGAATCAAGGAAAGATGACAGATCTGACAACTTGTCGGACAAAAATGTTGATGCAACGGTCCCCAGGTGTGATAGAATAGGATCAATAAAAGGTTCAAGTAATCCATGTGGCGAAACAGTTGGCAGAGGCTACAAGGGAATTAAGGGTAAATCATTGTTCCATAAATGGTGTAATTACAATGGATCATAAGACTTGATCAAATTGTGAGAGTAATAGATTGTTGATTTTGTTTGTTTTTGTAACAGAGGATAGCGAGCTAAGGAGAACACTTCAGTCATTAGCCTGTGGTAAGGCCAGAGTCATCTTAAAACAACCAAAGGTATATAGATCTCAATCTCATATTCATATCTGTCTTATTGTCTTTGATTTAATTTACACACTCTCTCTCTCCATCTCTCACATAAGATGAATCTCTAATTGATGTTGATGATAATGATGATGATGATGTTGATAATGATGATGATGATAATTGTGATGATGATGATGATAATGATGATGACGACGATGATGGTGATGATGGTGACGATGATGATGATGGTGATGATAATTGTGATGATGATGGTGATGATGATGGTGATGATGATGATAATGGTGATGATGATGGTGATGATGACGATGATGATGTTGATGATGATGATGATGATGATTAAGATGATGATGATGATCAGTCTTTCTCTGTTCTCCCTCATTTATTCTTCCTATCATATGACATTTTTTACTTGTCTTCTTTTTCTTATTCTTCTGTACCCCAATTATTTGTTTCTTTCTCTGAATTTTTTCATGCTTTCACTTGAGTACAAGAATTTGTCTTCAGATGTGCGAAAAGAAGGCTAATGCCAAATCATCATTGAAATCTGTGTTTGAAAATCCCATTTGTTTTCTTATTGAGAAGTATAAATTCATTGAATTATTTTTGCAATGCTCAGTGCTCATAACTGAGGAGTAAATCATAACATATCTTTGTATTCTTTTCAAGTAAAACAAGATGGCTAATACAAACCCATCATTGAGGTCTATGTTTGAATACCCCATTTGTTTTCTTATTTAGAAGTAGAAAATTCTATAATCATTCTTGCAATGCTCAGTGAATTACAAAGGGTTAATACTTTATTCTTCTTCTACTGTTAGTTTGTTATAGTTCGTATCAGGCATCTCTTAAAATGGACCCAGTTACATAAAACTGAGATAGGTTGGCTGAGATCTTAGCAGCTCATAGATGAATGTATTTTGTGGAACATGGTCTCAGTTTATATGTTTATATATATCCTTCAGGGTCGAGAGATAGAGGATGGTGACAAGTTTGTCTTTGCCAAAGATTTCAAGCACAAACTCTTCAGAATCAAGATCAACCAGGTCCAGATGAAAGAAACGGTAAGAACCTACACAATTGTTTTTAATTACCAATTAAAGGGGAAGTTCACCCTGAAGAAAACTTTGTTGTGAAAATAGCAGAAAAAATAGTAAAAAATATTAGTGAAGGTTTGAGGTAAATCCGTTAAAGAGTAAGAAAGTTATTAGAGTTCAAAATTTTGGATTTGTGACGTCATAAACGAGCAGCTGCCCCATGTGTTATGTAATATAAAATGTATGAATTTAAAATTTTGTATGGTTCCTGATGATTTAATTTAGTTTTCTTTTCATGATCGGGTGTGAAACGATTTGTCTATTGATATACAAAAGTTACAGTGAAAACCATTTTCAATTTTCTGAGAAAATGACATTTCATTGATTTTTTACCATTCGCTATGTATAAATGCTGCTCGCATATGACGTCACAAATCAAATAATTGAAATCCTAATAACTTTTCAATTATTTGATGAATTTTTCTCAAACCTTCGGCAATATTTTTTATTATTTTTTCTGCTATTTTTACAATAAACTTTTTGTAAGGGTGAACTTCCCCTTTAATAATAATAATAATTATAATACATGTGACTTATGAAGCACCAAATCTACTCTGTAGAGTGCTTAGGGCGCATAAAGAAATTAAGAAGTAAAAAGAAAGGATTTTAGAACATTTTAAAAGATACGATAATGAACTGGATTCATGAAACACAAGCTTGCATCTATAGTTCACGCAGGCCAGTTGGCTGCCTCTCCTGTGATCAATATTCATTGAATCTAGATCAGAGTTTAGTTATTTATGTCTTATTTCAATATCTTATATTTTTATCAACTATGTGTATTGTATGTATCAATCACTTTTGTAAATTGTACGTAATTCAGCCGTAAGGGTGCTATGTGCAATGTTTTTCATACCGAAATGAATGAAATAAATAAATGACATTACAGAAAATAAATCTGTGTTGATTGAATGCATTTGCAAGATAATATTTTTCCTTACTTCAATGAGGTCTTAGTAGCATGTATTCAAAATTGTAAATTTTATTCTTCATTCTTTATTAGGAATGCATGTTAAGGTGTGCATATCACCCAAACCTAATGTAAAAACTTGAGTAGTCAGTTCCAGAATTATTCTAATTTTAAATCTCTTAATTAAGATTAAGAAGGGCTCATTTTGGGTCTCTAAGCTCCTAGTAGTAGTCTAATTGAATGTAATCAAATCAATTGCAGTAAAAAAAATTTCATTAAGTTTAATTGTTTTTTAAATTTCTTATGTAATTCTTTGTTTTTTCATTTTTTTAAATGGTATTTCAATGGAAATTGACTGACACTTCTGATGGTTGATTCTAACAAGCAAATACTCATTTATAACCTTTTCCTAGAAACAGAATTTCCATTGGATTTATACCTGAAATCATATCTTACAGCAACGTTGGGTCTGACTTGCAGTAACAAATGTGGCATAACTGTTGAACTGGTACCTGGGCATTGTAAATTTCATCTCAAAAGTTGCTGAAGAAAATGCAATCAAATTGTGCAACAAGAACTTTCATATTAGATATTTACCATGGAAAATCCATTCTAATGAGGGTTAATTTGATTTTAAAAAAAATGTTTTTCATACTTTGTAGTTTTTGTCTCACCTGCGAAGCAAAGTGAGACTATAGGCGCCGCTTTTCCGACGGCGACGGCGGCGGCGGCGGCGGCGTCAACATCAAATCTTAACCTGAGGTTAAGTTTTTGAAATGACATCATAACTTAGAAAGTATATGGACCTACTTAATAAAACTTGGCCATAAGGTTAATCAAGTATTACTGAACATCCTATTAGAGTTTCATGTCACATGACCAAGGTCAAAGGTCATTTAGGGTCAATGAACTTAGACCATGTTGGAGGAATCAACATCGAAATCTTAACCTGAGGTTAAGTTTTTGAAATGTCATCATAACTTAGAAAATATATGGACCTAGTTCATGAAACTTGGACATAAGGTTAATCAAGTATCACTGAACATCCTGCATTAGTTTCACGTCACATGACCAAGGTCAAAGGTCATTTAGGGTCAATGAACTTTGGCCGAATTGTGGATATCTGTCGAATTCCCATCATAACTTTGAAAGTTTATGGATCTGATTCATGAAACTTGGACATAATAGTAATCAAGCATCAATGAACATTTTGTACAAGTTTCAGGTCACATGATCAAGGTCAAAGGTCATTTAGGGTCAATGAACTTTGGCCGAATTGGGGATATCTGTTGAATTCCCATCATAACTTTGAAAGTTTATGGATCTGATTCATGAAACTTGGACATAATAGTAATCAAGCATCACTGAACATTTTGTGCAAGTTTCAGGTCTCATGATTAAGGTCAAAGGTCATTTAGGGTCAATGAACTTTGGCCGAATCGGGGGTATCTGTTGAATTCCCATCATAACTTTGAAAGTTTATGGATCTGATTCATGAAACTCGGACATAATAGTAATCAAGCATCACTGAACATTTTGTACAAGTTTCAGGTCACATGATCAAGGTCAAAGGTCATTTAGGGTCAATGAACTTTGGCCGAATTGGGGATATCTGTTGAATTCCCATCATAACTTTGAAAGTTTATTGGTCTAGTTCATTAAACTTGGACATTAGAGTAATCAAGTATCACTGAACATCCTGTGCGTGTTTCAGGTCACATGATCAAGGTCAAAGGTCATTTAGGGTCAATGAACTTTGGCCGAATTGGGGATATCTGTTGAATTCCCATCATAACTTTGAAAGTTTATTGGTCTAGTTCATTAAACTTGGACATTAGAGTAATCAAGTATCACTGAACATCCTGTGCGTGTTTCAGGTCACATGTCCAAGGTCAAAGGTCATTTAGGGTCAATGAACTTTGGCCGAATCGGGGGTATCTGTTGAATTCCCATCATAACTTTGAAAGTTTATGGATCTGATTCATGAAACTCGGACATAATAGTAATCAAGCATCACTGAACATTTTGTACAAGTTTCAGGTCACATGATCAAGGTCAAAGGTCATTTAGGGTCAATGAACTTTGGCCGAATTGGGTGTATCTGTTGAATTACCATCATAACTTTGAAAGTTTATGGATCTGATTCATGAAACTTGTACATAAGAGTAATCAAGTATCACTGAACATCCTGTTCGAGTTTCAGGTCACATGATCAAGGTCAAAGGTCATGTAAGGTCAATGAACTTTGGCCATGTTGGGGTTTTTTGTTGAATAACCATCATATCTCTGTAAGTTTATTGGTCTAGTTCATAAAAAGAGGACATAAGAGTAACCATGTATCACTGAACATCTTTTGCGAGTTAGAGTACTCAGTAGTATGCAAATCAGCACTGCTGCTATATTGAACCGCGTGATGCAGGTGAGACGGCCAGAGGCATTCCACTTGTTAAATTATTAAATCATATTCATTGTAAGCACTTTGGGCCTAATGGGAAAAACGCAGTACAAATAATAAGTAATAATAATAATATTTCATTTATTTAATTATGTATTCATTTATTTATCCATTCATTCATTTATTTGTTTTATGTATTTATTATTTTTGGGAGGCTGTTTTTCCCAACCTACCAGCTACATCTGCTACATTGGAGAAGCATTAGGATTGCAGTGAATGGGAGATTTCTAGTGCTCTTTTGAGCACTAGAAACTGGGGCCCGTTGCAGAAAGAGTTGCAATCAATCGCAACTATAAAAATCATGCGCAACTTGATTTTCAACCAATCAACAGCGCTGTTGATTGGTTGAAAATCAAGTTGCGCATGATTTTTATAGTTGCGATTGATTGCAACTCTTTCTGCAACGGGCCCCTGAATGCTCAAAAGAGCACTAGAGGGATTGAGGGAGGGGGGCGAAATTGCCCCGAGTACCCATGAATTTTGTTCCCCCCGAAGCCGACGTCTGACATATTTTCTTTGTGGAACAGGTGGAGGAGCAGGTAAACACCCAGGAGAGGGTGTTCCAGGATCGACAGTACCAGATTGACGCAGCTATCGTCAGGATTATGAAGATGCGCAAGTCGCTCAGCCACAACCTGCTCGTCTCCGAGCTCTACAACCAGCTAAGATTTCCAGTCAAGGTAATTGTGATCTCGATCACATTTAGGAATGTTCATTGTCAAATCACCATGTCCGGGCTGGCCAATCCTTTGGCAATAGTTTGGGTGACAGATAGTTCAGTCGGGCTCAGAATTAACTAATTTCTTTGTACAGAAACCTCTGTGTGACATGATTTTAATTTTTTTTTTAAACATCTCTTTGCATTTATTTCAAGAAAATGTATAAATGAATCTATACCATTTGAAAGTTTGCGGTGCATATATGCAAGCACATCATGAGAAAGCATTAGATATTGAAAGGATAGGTCAGTTTAAGTAGAAAATACAATTGAAGAACAAATGGAGATTTACATGTTTTGGTTATGTTTGCACAATGATTTGTATAAAGTACCGTATACCAGATACTCTAAAAATTGAAAGAATGGATAAATATGAATTGATAATGAAAAATGGGCAAAAAGTAGGGAATTTACATATTAATGATGTTTTCCGTTGTAAACTCCATGCATGTGTTTTATGCTATGATTTTGACATCATTCGTCCATATGCTGTTTCTCTCCCTCAGCCGTCAGATCTGAAGAAGAGAATAGAGAGTCTCATCGATCGTGATTACATGGAGCGCGACAAGGACAACCCGAACCAGTATCACTACGTAGCATAAACCAGCAAGGCTTGTACAGAGACTACAATTGTAAACCCCCCCTAAGGGGGGCGTCTAGATAGTGAGAAAAAAAAAGACAATGAAACTACCATGGTGGGTAGTCGGCTGTTTGTGAAATGCCAATTGTACTTGAAGAATTCTTGATTTTTGAAGCTGAACTTTCTCCTGCTGTGTGTTCCTCCGCCCATGGCTATACCGGCGTTCGAAGCAAGCGGAAAGGATCGCAAAGGTCTTGTCAACAGAAATGAAAAAGTGGTTTTATTTTGTCTCATCTTCTGTCACCAATGACTATTTTGATGATGATATTTTCATCTGATTGCACCAAGTTACTTGTTTCTTAAGGAATATTTACTTGCAGCTATTTAATAGCGGGGAGGGAAGGGATTGTACTTTCGACGATTACAGTGTTTACTAAGTTTATGATTTAGATAAATATAGCCCAGTTTGATTTTCTAAAAGGTTGTACACGATTTGAGAAGAAGGATTCTTAAGCTCCGCGCCCCAGTCGTTGTTGGGGGAAATTTAAACTACAAATGAGTTTTCTCAGTAGCAGGTGTTAATCGCCCAGGGTGGAATGGAGTGTTATGACTTAATACAGACCTGCCAACCAGTACGTTTTTGGTGTATTTAGTATGTTTTTGCAACCAAAATATGGCAGTTCGTTCTTTCTTTAAAAAATATGTTTTTGTAAAAATGAAAAAAATATATATATTTTTTTTTACAAAATCGTAATTTATTGAGAAAAATCATCTCTATATGTCTCTATTTCATAAAACTTACAATATGGTAATTAGATCAATGTAATTTCAGTTAACTTTTTTTTTTCAATCATTTTGTTAAAACCAAGGTGAAATATACACATGTTTCAATGTTGTTTTTTTCCCATCTGCAAGAGCAGTGCGCATTTTAGCTTTTTTTTCATTCCCAGAGGTTGGCAGGTCTGTTAATAGATGTCATGTCATACTTTATATCCTCCATACATCACTTTACATGGTTACATCATTATATCAGTCCGCCTACCTTTCAATGCCTCAAGCAACACCAAGGAATGTCAGTGGTGTGATATCTCAATTCGCTGAGCCCAGCAAGTGCAACTATATTACAGGTATTCCCAGTGCTTTTCAGAATGTCTTGTTGCAGCTAATACATGTAGTAATCAAATCCTCAGATGAGCTCAATACAGAGTACCCTCAAGCCCTGTTCACACATGGGACCCGTAACACAAAGCTTAGCAATGATTGCAGATGATTTTTCTACGATTGATTGCATTGACGACATTGTACAATCAATCATAAAAATCAAGCTTACAATTAATGGCTAACGTTTGTGTTATGGTACCATGGATCAACAGTAGGAAGCTGGGAGGTGTTTCACAAACATTTAAGTATAATTTAGAGTCACTCTTAAATGCCGACGTGTACATGATGTGCAACGTGCAGTCTTATTGATCAATATTCAGTAGTGCGCATCCTCTTGGCATGATCTTACCAATGTGGCCATGCCTTTTTTACTGCACGCAACTAGGCATTTAAGTGCGACTCTAAGTCATACTTAAATCTTTGTGAAACACCCTCCCCCGGTTAACAAAGAGTTAAGTGTAATGTAAGGTCATGCTTCAGCAGGGATGTAGACGAGGCCGATACTTAAAACCTCCCATAGACTTCTTACACGTGACTCGGCCCAAGGCTGGCAAAATGTGGCCTCGAGACCGCCTTGACTACATCCCTGTGCTCGAGAGCCAACTCGCATGCGGTATTAACTTGTGTACTTTCTTTGATGGTTAGGCAATAATGGGCATTTTTCTTTTTTCAATTCTTTTATTTTTCATTTCCATTCAAAACATAATACAAAGTAATATAAAACAATACAAATCAAGTACAATTTTACAGAAGGGCATTCTTACTTCGTAAAACAGACAAAAAAAACACAGAATAATATAGAGCATAAATGGAAATGAATTAGCTGACGAATGTTGATAAAGGTAGCTTGTGCTACAGCTGGGAAATTAATAACTTTATCATATTAAGCAGGGCCCGCTGGGAAAACAGTTTTTAAAACTGAAGTTGCTACAAATTTTCAGTGTTTTTTTTTCTCCAGAAAACTTACTTTTAATGCCTGTGTCATTGATACCGTGTTTACACATTGACTCGGCTCGCGTGTTGAACACTGCGAAGAAGGGATCAGAGATCGCGTTCATACGTACATATAAAAGGCGAGTTCAACACGGCTCGCGGATCTCGAACGGAAGAAGAATTATGACGTCGTATATTAAACACGGGAAATTCACCGCCGGAATCGAATCTTGTCCGTGCGAACAACAATGCCAAAAGTGAAAGCGCGCGCAGTGACCTAGGTCAAGAGAGTTCGACACGGCTTTCTGTTTACACACGAAAAAATTGCCGAGTCTGACTCGGGTCGCGGGTTGAAACCTTCGATTTTGTAGGATCGATAAAAAAGCCGTGTTCGACACGGCTCGCGGATCACTCTGATCGCGTTCACAAAACATGAAATTGCCATGTTGAGCACGGCTCTCGTGTTCAACCCCCGAGCCGAGTCAATGTGTAAACACGGTATGATTTTCTTTAGTTTACCTCTGAGCCAATCAGATCCAAGGATTTCAGCAACTTTTGGTCAGTGAAAATAGGTATTAATTTCATGAAATGCTCCCCTTGTGATTAATAGATGAGTGAAATTATTCAATTCATTTCTCAAGGTGAACTTTAACATCAACCAATGTGACTCCCCTCGACAAATTTTGCAACTACGCGACTGCTGAAAATTAGCATTCTACTTGCTATTTAAAGTGAGTTAAAGGCAAAAATTGACCCCAAATATCATTCAGGGCAAACTTCATACACTTATTTGAATAATTAGTTTTTAAAATATAAACAATTTTTTTTTTATATGCAGTCTTGTACTTTATATTTGGATCTGCGCGTTGTAGATCATGATAGAGCAGTATGAACCATGACTGTGGCTTGTCTCCCTTTATTATTTTACCACTCTATTCATTATTAGTCATTCATAATTAACCTTTGTTTATGTTATTGATTTTTAGAATGATGTAATTTTTGGGGGATGCTCTATTTATTCCCGATCTATGCTTGTATTTTTTTTTCAATCTGAGATTCATGGCAATCGTACCCTATTACCAAATTATATGTGTCCTCTAGATAACCTCTCAATTTTGCAAGATGATAAAAAGGTATCATTCAAAGTAATAAAGTAAGGAATTTCTTTAGCATTTTATTCAACCTAGCCAAATGGTTACACCCATAATCAGATCACCTCTAAGTATTTTGCTTTATCAAGCCAGCTTAAAGCAAATACTTGTACCTCAGTCGCATTTGCTCTACGGCGGCCGCACGTCGAGTCGAAAAGAGCCATTAAAACATTTTTTGTAACGGTTATGTATAGGTGGTTTGGATAAAAATGGATAAAACTGCTGTTTTCGACTCGTCGTATTGCTGCCGTAGAGCAAATGTGACCTAGGTCTCGCTAATAACCATCGTTGTGTCATAAAATCTAAGCCAAATAATTAATCGAAACTTTAAAATGGCACAACTTTGATATATTACACCTGATTTTGATGACATTTTCAGTGTTATGCTTGTTGGATTTTTTTCTTTTTATTCAAAACAAATTTTTGTGGAGGTGGACTTCTTAAGTACTGGATTGAATACTGGCTGAGTTAAGCTCATACTTGCACTTACATGATATCCATTTTAGAAAGTGATACTACTTCATGTCCAGTTACACTAATGAACAAAACACCAGATCAATCAAATCTATTACAGGACTTTCCAAGGCTGAAAGTAATTATATCTGAATAAATAGAGTTGAATTCACTGAGCAAAATGCTAAAAAACATCAAAATCTGATAATAAATAATGAAGTTATGGAACTTTCAAGTTTAGCAATATATTTTTGAAAACAGTAACATGTATGCACATTGTCATCATATTCAATAGATGGGTTGATGATATGTCCCTTCTTATTTTATTACATGAAATTATATTTCACTTTTTTCATACATTTGTGTGAGATATGTCCCCCTTATAATATACTAAGTTGCAGCAATGGATATGTAATGCATTAAATCAGTTGTCCTAATTCTTGGAGGACAGAATTTGAATAAACATATCGGTAATTGCTTTTAATAAAATGTATCAAAAAAACAAGTGGGGATATGACATCACATTGCTCATTGAATATTCATTAAAGGCCAAGTCCACCCCAGAAAATATTTGATTCGAATCGATAGACAAAAATCAAACAAACATAACGCTGCAAATTTCATCGAAATTGGATTTAGAATAAGAAAGTTATGACATTTTCAAGTTTCACTTATTTTTCACAAAACAGTTCAATGCACAACTCAGTGATATGCAAATGAGAAAGTCGATGATGTCCATCACTCACTATTTCTTTTGTTTTTTATTGTTTGAATAATACATTATTTCAATCTTTACAGATTTGACGATAAGGACCAACTTAACTTCACCATAAACTGTTAAAATAATGGTAATTCCACATGTTTAGTGAGAAATAAAACTTTGTTCACTTGACAAGGAGGAGAAAATTAGAATATTTCATATTGTAAAAAACAGAAGAAATAGTGAGTGGGTTACGTCATCAGTCTGCCAATTTGCATACCAACCGGGATATGCATATAACTGTTTTGTGAAATTAAGCGAAACTGAAAAATGTCATAACTTTCTTATTTTACATCCGATTTTGATTAAATTTTCAGTTTTTTGTTTGTTGGATTTTTCTCCTTTTTTAAAAATCAACTTTTTGTTGGGGTGGACTTGTCCTTTAAGACATGCATAGAATTTTCCGTGTCCAATATATCAAAGTTTCATTGTTTTGCTTGTGTGATCTTTCTCTGTTCACATATTATTTTGAGCCTGGAGTACCCCTTTTGGGCCTTTCTTGGTCGCTTGTGTGACAGAAATTATGGCGAATCTTGACTTTCTTTAGTTATAAATCTAATTTTTTTTAATACATTTATAACTAATTATGATAATTTTGAAAGTTTTAAATTCACCAGAATTTCAAAATGAAATTAAACTTTAAAATCACGCTTCTGTGTGAAGTCACACATGTGACCCGCTTCTTTTGACCTCTGACCTTGAACCTGCATAGTGGAGAGAGCAAAATCAAAGAGGGCAGACGGGGCAGACTGCCCCTCCCCCCGGACGAGTTGCAACTGATCCCTGGCCCACTCCCTTGAACTTGAAGGCCTTTTTTTTTTTGTTTGTCAAACTTTTGTCTGGTACGAAATCCTTTAATTGTGGTTGAAGATCATTTTTTTGGGGCTTTTCAAATTTTTTGGTGGATGAATTTGCCTCCCCCCTGTGGAAAATTCTTGGTACGCCACTTTTTGAATCACTATATCTCTATCAGTTTTAGATTTATAACTAATTAAAGAAAAGATTTGTCCTAATTTTGATCACAAACGTGACCATGAATGGCCCTTTAACATTATTTTGAATGTTTTTTTATTGGGTGGTTTTGATTGGGTTTCATTGGTGTTACTATAGCATTATCAAGTACCTATCTTGATGATGACGATGCAGACAGAATAGTTTCCATTCAAGTTGTGATGTACCCCAGAGCTACCAAGTCTCACGCATTATGCGTGAGAATAGCATTTTGGACTCTTGTTCATCCCCTCAAATCTCTGTCTCACTCAACTATCACAGCCTATCCCCATATACATTGTACACAATGTCTGTGATCTCACTCAGATTCACAGAAAATCTCACGCATAGCTGGTCTTTGAACTTGGCATCTCTGGTACCCACTCGTCATCGTGACAAGGTCAAAGGCTCTGAGTGGGTGATTCCAAGTTCAGTGTTGACCTTTTGGTGTTGGTGTTGTGGGTCAATTTATACTGGAGTATGATGCTAAACATAGAATGAAGATAGGTGTTGAACTGTCAATGCTCTGATTTGGATTATTTGTGTATTAACTCGGAATATGTTTTTTGGAGCTTGGAACGCAATCCAAATTATGCCAACACCGGACTTGAAATCCCCCATTGTAAGTTAGAAGTAATAATGATAGTAATAATATAGGGTATTTATATTGCTCACATATCCACCTTGTTAGGTGCTCAAGGCACTCCTATATTACCCGGCTAAGCTAGGCGTTCATAGCACACACAGATTTTTAAGGAATTCCTACCGGCACCCATTTACCTCACCTGGGTTTAGTGCAGCACATTGTGGATCAGTTTCTTGCTTAAGGAAATTATGCCATGGCTGGGATTCGAATCCACAACCCTCTGTTTCAAAGTCAGAAGACTAATCCACTGGGCCACAACGCTCCACTAAGTACAGTTAGGAAAGTGAGTATAAGACCATAACATATGGGAGCTGAGTAGGAAAGTGGTCAAATAATCATTTCCCATATTGTGTCAATGCCATTTTCAAATACCAAATTTTAACTTTTGTAAGAAATCTTAGACTTATTATCTATATTTAATGCCCATGTTGCACCAACTTACCCCTTTGCCACTCCCCCTTTAACGTTCCTGTAGACGTTATATATGGTTGTGTGTGAACAGGGTTAATATTGGTCTCTGATTTCAAGTGTAATGAATGTTGATTCTGTATTTCACGTGGGTCGATAGTACATTATCCACATGTATTGTACAAGGAAGTGAATTCACACTTGAGCTGAAAGTAAGTTGAACAGTTTTGGCTTCTGTATAATGTGTAAAATCCATTTACTTGATACTTGACTGCACTGTATTGCTTTGCTCCAGGAAACAGCATGGGTCATGCCAGAGGAACGCATTCCCCGATATTTGCTCCTGCAACAATTGCTTTGACTGGAAATGCACACATGAAGCCAAAACAAACATCTGGGGCCCGTCTTACAAAGATTTGCGATTGATCTGATCGACCACAACTATGGAAAGCCAACGACATCAACACCTTAAATGCATGTTTGTTCAAAATGTTTTCTAGATATGATGTGTATTCATACATTCATCGTTTTCTTGAAACTTCAGTGTGTTCTCTTTGTTTACAAAGGACAATAGCAAATTTCCTGGAGAAAAAAAAATGATGACATTGACCGATTTCCAAGTAGTTGAGGTTGATCGGTTCAATCATAACTCTGGGTAAGATGGGGCCCTGACCTTTCAAAACTTACCTTAATCTCAATCCAAACCCTTGCATGACTGACCCCCAAACCCTATCACAAATTACAACCCTCGCTTTATACATTATCTCCAGAGAAATCAGGTTGGTGTTTCATTAAGCTGTTGGTAAGATACGAATGACCTTACGCACAACTGGTGATCCTTTCTTGTGCTTTGTGATATCCCTGTGTAATTGAGTTGTGACCTAAGAACATGTTCCAGTCATGCGTAAAGTCGTTCGAAACTTTACGAACAGCTTTTTGAAACACCTACCAGCGGAGGACAGGGATGGCATCCAGGCTGGCTATTGCAGTCGGTGTCATGAGATGGCTTGAGAAAAATTTCACCAAAAGCCTTTGAACACGTGACTCGGACTGGGCCAACAGATAATGTGGCCTCGACTGCATCCCTGTCAGTGGATCATCTGACACGAGAGCAAATTCCATGTTGCATTCCCTACTTGGTCAGTGTTAATGGGGGGGGGGGGGAAGTGGGCTGTGAGTCTTCTCCATTGCTATTTTTGCACAAATGGAACTGATCAGACCCCCTCCCCCCCCCTTTTACATTGGTTTGCTCTGGCTGTACCCTAGATGCTAAAATACATGTATGCACTTCTCCACCTGGCTCTCAGGGATAGAGTCAAGGCCACAGTTTGTAGGCCTTGTCCTTGCCCTTGACCTTGGGCCGAGTCACTGTGTAAATTCTATTGGAGGGTTTCTCCTGCTGCCTTGGAGACTCTGACCTTGACTCCACGTCTGCCACCTATAATCCTAAAAAAAAACATGACTACTATATCAGCCTATCTAGTTGCCATTATAATACAAATGCTTATCTATTACATACCTTATAACAAACATGATAATAATCAGCATTTATGTAGCACTTTATCAATCTACGACTGCTCAAAGTGCTTCACAATTATTATTACCTGGTCACTGGATTCATAGCATTTCAAGCAGCCCGTTAGGGGCACACTTAGTAAACCAACCACAATGACGGTTGTTTCCTACTGGTACCCAATTAGCACCTGGGTGAGAGTGGCAAACATAACTTGTAGGTGTTTCATAAAGCTGTTCTTTGGTTACGAGCAACTTTACAAATGACTGGTGATCCTTTCTTAGGCGTCAAATCAACATAATAATAATCGATATATAGGATTTATATAGCTTCTTTGCCATTTTGATTAAATGCTCAAGTCGCTTGGAAAACAAAACAAAAACAAAACAAAACAAATAAGGAAAAATGTCTGTCTTCAGGCTTTATACTTTCCGGTGAAGAAATATAATTTTAGATAGCCCCCTAAGAGGATGTTGCTTCAATGAAAATGTGGTGTATAGCATTTACCACAAGAAAGGATCTCCAGTTGTTCGTAAGGTCGTTCGTAAATTACTAACAGCTTTATGACACACCCACCTTGTATGTTGCAATGTATGTTGATGTTGGGATCAAATGCTGAATGTGGACAATGTTATTTTAAATGATTCATGAATATGTTTGCTTCCCAAACTCGTTTCATCTTGTAAAGTCATTTGTAGGTTTATGAACCAGTTTGAACACAACATAGGGTAACCAGTGCTCTGCCTCAGTCATATCGGCCAAACCGACTCCAGATGGACTAAAGCTGTAATGTTATTGCCAATGACTGACCATTGGTCGGTTTGGCATCGGTATCGCTGGGACTGTAGCATTGGACTGAATACAGGAATGAATCAATCCCTGACGTGTAGCTCGTAACACAAAAGCTTTATACATGTAGCAATCAGCATCATTGGCGGCGGAGCAGAGAATCATCTTTTGTGTTTGGGGGGGACGGTTATTGTTGCGTCCCCCCCAACACAAAAGATAATCCTCCGCTCCGCGGCCTATGATCAGCATAGAACACATCTTAAAATTGATTGCATTGATGTGCAATCAATGCAATTGTAAAAATCAAGCGTACGGTTAATCAATAACCTGTTTTTTTGTGAAGCCCCAGGGGCCTGTACCACATAACCGAGCAATGATCGTATAAAAATTTTAACGATTGATTGCATTGACTACAATGTACAATTAATCGTGAAAATCAAGCATACGATTAATCACTAACCTTGTGTTCCGTGACCCTAGGCCTGTACAAAGAGTTGCAATTAATGTAACTGCCAAAATGATAACTAACATGGAAATCACGATTTTGATTGGCTGCTGAGCCCTGCATCCATGGTAGTTGCCATAATGGCAAAGTTATAATAGTTGTCATTTATGCAAGAGGTACCAGCAGTGATCAATGTTTGAATTTTTTCTCATCCTTTTTCTCAAAGTTTTCTTGTTTTTGTTTTTTAATCATTAATGTTGAAGTCCAATATCAAATATACACAAAAAGCAGGATATAAGATGTAATCATTATGCATGGGGAGTAAATTCTATTTTATTTCTACCACAAACAAGTTTGCGTGTATTCCTCCTCACATTTCTTCATTGACCTCATATCATAAGTTTCCCCCCTTTTCCTTGTGTAATAAGAAAGTAAATATAATTTGGCGGCTGTTTATATTAAATGTAAGAATTTGATGAACATTCAAGAATTAAAATATAGATAAGTGACAATTAATCAACGTGTCAGGCATTTTAATTTAGGAGTTATCATCTTGCCCGGTATGTTTAAGTTTGCAGTTTTCAATCTTTGGATTGTTATCATGTAGAATTGCTATAAGCAAATTAACAGAGCTGCGAACTATAGTAGGCTTACTGATTTTCAGTAATCTGTACAAGATGAAGAAGGCAAAGAAGAAGGAGGAGGAAGAGAGAGAGAGGGGGGGGGGGGCGGGCTCAAGGACCCCAGAACCCAGGGGGTTGGCAGTGCTACACTATCACTTTTTTTTTGATAGACTTAGACATGTACTAAAAAAATAGATGAAAATAGACCCATGAAGCTGAAATAGTTTCAGTAAGCAATGGTGATGATTTAAAAAATACTAAAAATTACTGATACTAAAAAATTACATGAAAATAGACCCATGAAGCTGAAATAGTTTCAGTAAGCAATGGTGATGATTTAAAAAAATACTAAAAATTACTGATACTAAAAAATTACATGAAAATAGATCCATGAAGCTGAAATAGTTTCAGTAAGCAATGGTGATGATTTAAAAAATACTAAAAATTACTGATACTAAAAAAATTACATGAAAATAGACACTTGAAGCTGAAATAGTTTCAGTAAGCAATGGTGATGATTTAGAAAAATACTAAAAATTACTGATACTAAAAAATTACATGAAAATAGATCCATGAAGCTGAAATAGTTTCAGTAAGCAATGGTGATGATTTAAAAAAATACTAAAAATGACTGATACTAAATAATTAGATGAAAATAGCCCCATGAAGCTGAAATAATAGTTTCAGTAAGCAATGTTGATGATTTAAAAAGAATTGTTTTCATTTGCTTTAAAAGAATGCATATTCCTGAGAGTTTAAAAAAAGTTCGACCAGAGTGAGGTGGAAAGGGGCATAGCCCAACATCATGGCATAAAACGTATATTATACAGAACATAATTATCGTACATAAACGAATGAAGCCTCTTGCACCTTCAAGGATGCAACACGGATCACTGCAGATATCAATTCGTGGTGATCCGGATTGACAGTACTGGATGGTACGTGTGGTGTTGCATCAGTGAAGAAGTAAGAGGAGCTTATGATCGTGTCAGAGTTACTTTGAAATATTATTTTCTTTTCTGTTTCAGTAGCTAATTCATACTCTTAATTTCTAATGATAGAAACTAGACATGCAAGACGAGACCTACATGTACGTCTGTGAAGGCGAAGACAAAAACGAAAGTGAAAATCCTATATTTGCATTTTTGGTTTGAGTGGGTATCATGTATCTCAAATGAATGTCACAAGTAGCGTACTTCATTAAAACAAAATTGAAGTCGTAATGGGCTTTCCCTCTTTATTGCTATACCGCTTCCAAAAGCAGCCAAGGCCGTACGCAGAAATTTGTTTTCCGGGGGGCAGGAGGACGTGTTAATATTTTTTTCAGGGAAACCCGAGTGAGCTATACAACCCAGCTGGTCATTGGGGCGCTTTTGAATTTTCAAAAGTTAAATTGAAGAATTTCGTGCACACTTTTTGTTAGTTCTCTGATTTTTTTGAAAGTTAAAATATGTACGTTTTGAGAATTTCGCGGGGGGGGGGGGGGGGCTGATGCCCCCTGCTCCCTCCGCTGCGTACGGCCATCGCTGCATATTAATATGTTAGATTTCCTTTCATTATGGTAATCAGAAGCAATAGCATAATGAGCAAATAATTTGAGGAGGGGGCACATATTGACGTGGGTATCCGCTAGGATTTATTCCCTGAATGCTTTAGCACCTGTACAGCGGCTCAGCTACAAACGGGGTAATGATTATTATACCAAGTATCAAGCGCAGTAGAGTATAAGCAATAATAGTAGCTGTGCTATATCAGAAATACTCGTCAGTGGCGTAATGCGTCAAAACATTGGAGAAAACATAACCTATCGCGCATGGGGCAAAATTTCTTTTAAAAGTTGTAAGCGGATAAGACGAGATGAATCGAGCAAAAACTTTGCCCTCAGTTTTCAAAATTCAGATCTCAGTTATTTTTTGATAGATTTTGACGGTAACCCGACACATGCTCCGGCGACGATTGCTCCGGTGACTCCCAAAATGCGACATTTGCTCCTCGACATTTGCTCCGCCGACATTTGCTCCGCCGATTTTTGCTCCGCCGACTGTCGCTCCGCCGACAGTTGCTCCGCCGACAGTTGCTCCGCCGATAATTGCTCCGCCGACAGTTACTCCGCCGACAGTTGCTCCACCGACAATTGCTCCACATTTAGCGACAAATGCTCCGGCGACAAATGCTACCCAAACGACTCATGCTCCGGCGACAATTGCTCCGCCAATATGTACTCCGCATGTAGGGACAGTTGCTCCGCCGAAATTTGCTCCGCATGTAGGGACAAATGCTCCGCTGATAATAGCTCCGCCAAAAAATGCCATCCACCGAAAAATTACTGTTTTTTTTTGTAAAACTACCAACGCTTCTTCTCTAAAGCTGTATGGTCATTATCATTATTCTATATATTTTTTACATTCCTAATTGAATTGTTCAGCGGAAACAAATAGTTTGGTTCAAATTAAATTTCCCATCAGCGATTTTATCTCGATTATTTCTCCCTTTCTTTCCTTGAAAACCACCTTCTCCCTCGTTCCTTTCTCTTCCTGTTTAATTTTTTTTTCTCTCTCTCTGCATTCCTACTATCTCCTGTTCCTATTTCTTTTGCAACCTCTCCCTTCTATTTTTTTCTTCTCGCTCTAATGCTATTTAGGTATGTTTTCACTGTTTATTCTTCTAACTTTTTCCTACCCCATCTAATGGAATTGAAAACTAATAAAGTTTTACAATCTTGTTAGAAAGGTGTTTCCTGTCACTTTCACTCCATTTTCTTTTATTATTTTTCCCTTCAATTACGTGCAGTGTGAAAACAACTCTCCTCTTAAAGGACATGTCCACCACAAGAAAAAGTTGATTTGAATAAAAAGAGAGAAAAAAAAAGCCTGACACTGAAAATTTCATCGAAATCGGATGTAAAATAAGAAAGTTATGATATGTTTCGCTTAATTTCACAAAATAGTTATATGCACATCCTGGTCGGTATGCAAATGAGAGAACTGATGACATCACTCACTCACTATTTCTTTTGTATTTTATTATAAGAAATATACAATATTCAAATTTTCTCCTCATTTCCCTGTGAAAAAAAGGTTTATTTCTCCCAGAACATGTGGATTTATCATTGTTTGACATTTCTTTGAAGGGGTAGTCCTAAAAGTCACTTCTTAGCTTTATTCTTATAAATCAACATTAATATATGATATCATAATCCTTATTTGAATAATGCAATCGCGAGCGCGAACAATCTTTTTTTTAATTTTATGTGTTTTGTCCTAAAATTTGAACATTCTGGACAATGTTATCATGAAGAGATGCGTATGCATATGGATAAAAACTACGAATGCGAAGCGCGAGCAGAAATTGTTAATACACGCTTTGAACTGATCAAAAAGGTACCTGTTAAGGTTTGCCTGCAGTTAGCCATGAAGGAGTTACATATTTTAACAATCAAATAATGCGAGCGCGAAGCGCAAGCTGATTTTTTTTTGACATTTCTAAAAAATGGAAATTCTTAGCACTTTTTGTGATTTCAACAGGATAGGAATTCAACTAAACAATTGATGCGAGCGCGAAGCGCGAGCGGAAAATTTTGAGATTAAGACCTAAAACGAGATACTCTATTCACGTTTTGTAAATTATGTAAAGGATGAGTAATTGAGGATCTTCCTAACACTAATAATGCGAGCGCAAAACGCGAGCAAATTTTTTTATATATACGTTTTGAACTGATCGAAAAGGTACCTGTTAAGGACTGCTTGCAGTTAGCTATGAAGACTCTACATATATCAGCAATCAAATAATGCGAGCGCGAAGCGCGAGCTGAACATTTCTATCTTTCTACATAAAGAATGAAAAAATTCAAAATATTTCAGCTATATAACTAAACAATTGATGCGAGCGCGAAGCGCGAGTGACAAAATTCGAAATTTAGTCCTAAAAACGGGACACTCTATTCATGTTTTGTAAATCATGAATAGGATGAGTAATAGGGGATCTTCCTATATTAATTATGCAAGAAAAGAGCACGAGGCAGAAAATTGTTGATATTGTAATCTGAAACTGGATAATGATTTAAATAGAGAACAAGTTGCGTGTCTGATGATTAATGCTCGCGTGTGTTTTATATTTAGACCTAGAAACTAGGCATTCTAAATATATCTTTTATCATGAAAATTCAGCTCTATATTTCAACTAATTTGTAGGAAAATTCTGAGGTGGATATGGATCGTACTTGAAAAAACAGCTAATATTTGTCATTATCATTACTTTAGGTTTTGACAAGAGACCGGGACATCATTAGGACAAGCCATCATATGATCTTCCTATTCCTCTTGCTAAGTGCGAGATGAAACAAAAGGGACAATTTAATTATAAAAATATGTATCTTATTCATTAAGCTAATATGCCTAAGAAGGGCACGAAATCATGGCATGAAAACTGGACATTTCAAGAACTTTGGCATTTATGAATAAGATGCATGAGTAAATACATTTTTAACAATGCAAGCGCAAATCGCGAGCCGAAACTTTTGAGACTGTCACGAAATGTGGATTTTGAGAAGTTTGTTGTATAATCAATATTGAGACATACATTACTTGTCAATCAAAATGCGAGCGTGCAGCGCTAGCTGATACGTTTTGACAATCAGATCTGCAAAGGGATATTTTGAAAACTTTATGGAATACACGAAAATAATAAAGGTAACTGATAAGTTAACATTTACAAGCGCGCAGCACGAGCAGAAAATATTAATGTTAAGATCGTAAAACTAACATTTTTCAAAATCACTTTAAAACAATCAATTTGTAAATCAAACAAAATAATGAAAGTTCGATTTCCGCGGCGAAATATTTTTTGCATATTGA
Organism: Lytechinus variegatus; assembly: GCF_018143015.1. Lineage (NCBI taxonomy): Eukaryota > Metazoa > Echinodermata > Echinoidea > Temnopleuroida > Toxopneustidae > Lytechinus > Lytechinus variegatus. Next base: position 23,009,181 of record NC_054755.1, on the reverse strand, counting down.
CTTCCAAACTTGATATTTAAGCTCCATATTGAACAAGATATGTAAATCAACTAACAGGCAAGGCGAGCACGAAGTGCGAGCGAAAATTTTATATAGTGAAATATGAAAGATTCTTTTTATTTTCCAAGTCTTTCACTTGTCTTCCTCTTTTTTTTCTGTCTTTTCCCTGTTTTTTCTTCTTTCCCTCTTTTTTCTCTTTATTTTTTGCTCCGCCAATAGGGGAGACCCGGGCCTTTCGCCCCCTCCACCTCTGGATCTATGATATAAAGTGGCACAACGACTTGAATGGTAAAACAAAACAATACAAAAAAAGTATGTAACAAATATTTTCGTCAGAGCAAGTGTCTTGTCTTCCTTGAGGCCTAGAAACTGTCGGTAGAGCATTAATGAGCAGAGCAATGGTTTTTCGAGGAGCATTTGTCGCAGGTATTTTTATTTAGGTCTTATATTTATTTTTTAAAGCAACATGCCGAGAAACAGTCGATGGAGCAATTGTGGACGGAGCAATTATTGGCGGAGCATTTGTCCCTACATGCGGAGAAAATGTCGGTGGAGCAAATGTCCCTACATGCGGAGCAATTGTCGCCGGAGCATGTGTCGTTCTGGTAGCATTTGTCGCCGGAGCATTTGTCGCTAAATGTGGATCGCAATTGTCGGTGGAGCAACTGTCGGCGGAGTAACTGTCGGCAGAGCAACTGTCGGCGGAGCAACTGTCGGCGGAGCAAATGTCGGCGGAGCAACAGTCGGCGGAGCAAATTTCGGCGGAGAAATAGTCGGCGGAGCAAATATCGGCGGAGCAAATGTCAGCGGAGCAAATGTCGGGGCAGCAAATGTCGAGGAGCAAATGTCGCGGAGCAAATGTCGCATTTTGGGGAGCATTTGTCTCCGGAGCAATCGTCGCCGGAGCATGCAATACATTCTTCTAGACGGCAGCAGGGTATTTTGATAAGAAATAGCATGAGTGGCACCGGGTGCATTTTTCATAGCGACAGGATGCATACTCCAACGGTGACTCAGGATTTCTTTTCATAAAAAAAAATAAAGGCGTGAAAAGAAGGGTGTGTAGTACCACCATGCCATACGCACTCTTTTCAGCTTTCTTTGTCTCTTTATTATTTTCTCGCGCTTTTTTTTTTCTTGTTGATAATTGGAATAATCTGTATACATATATATTTTTTTCTTTACAATCTTTTTTTAACAGCGTTGAAGGGACCTGTTAAGATCGACTGTTTGCAGTTAGTCATGAATACGATACATATTTCAACAATATAATGCAAGCGCAAAGCGCGAGCTGAAAATTTTTGACATTTCGACCTAAAAAATGAACATTCTTAGCACTTTTTAAAATTATGTACGGGATAGGTGTAGGCCCTATATAGCTAAAAACGAGTGTGAAGGTAGGTGCGAGCGGAAAATAAAATTCAGGCCTGAAAACGGGGAATTCTATTCATGTTTTGTAAATCATGTAAAGGATGGGCAATTGGGTATCTTCCTATATTAATAATATTGCGAGCGCGAAGCGCGAGCAGATTTATTTTTAGTTTCCGATTTGAAACTGGATAATTTAAGCACATTTTAAATGAAGAACGAGCTGTGCGGGTGTATAAGACTAATCAGATCTAGAATCTTGGCATTCTAGGCATTCTTGGTCGTGGGTTCAAATCCCAGCCATGGCGTAATTTCCTTCAGCAAAAAATGTATCCACATTGTGCTTCACTCGACCCAGGTGAGATGAATGGGTACCCGGCAGGATTAATTCCTTAATTAATTCGCTGAAAGGCAGCTCGAGCTAAAGCCGGGTATTAGGCACCTTTCGCAAATCTCTACAACGCGAGATTAGAGTCGGGTAACTCAAAAGTTAACGATTAATCATAGACTCGAATTTCTAGATTGATTATACATTACAGTCAATACAATCAAACGTAGAAAACTGTTTTACAATCATTGCCAAGCTTTGTGTTACAGGCCCTATGATAGATCTTGCTTTTCGTGTGCAAAGCTCTTTCATACGATACCAGCATGCCATGCCATGCCATTTGCCTGCCTGCATAAGCTCGCGGCGGGACTGTACCTGTATCATGGCTATGACTCCAGCTGGCTGGAGACATGCGAAATGTAGATTATGACATGGATAAGAAAGTGGTTTTTCAAACAAATCGAGTACATATTGAGTAAGGAAAAACTTACCGAATTAAGGCTTAGATATAGATCATTACAGTCCATCGAATCGATATTGCATTTAATGTGCATTATTTGTTGATCACTGGCAATTGATTCCATGGGTCAGATCACCTCTCAAGCCGAATCATTTCCCATGCGTTGACATGTGCACAGCATGCAACAGGCCATAAACCGTCTAAATTTGCGGATTTTTTTTCTTTTGCCAGCACCTTCTACATAAACGATATGCTCTAGCACACAATGTAATGGGCAGTATGTTTTACTTTTCCGCAGAAATGGGGGGGTTTGCCGGGGGTATACACTTCCATTGATGAGTGGATACCAGGCGCGACCATGGGGTTTCGAAAATTACCCTTAACAACTTAAGGTCTTTTCCAGATTATGAAAATGCATCTCTCAAGAAGTATTTGGGTTGTGACACCCTACAAGTAGTGGAAATATATCCCTTTTCAGTATTTTAATCATTGTTTCTCACACCCTCATAACGCTACATAGGCCTTTACGTATACCCACTCTTTCGCTTTTTCCGTGTGGTCGCGCCTGGTATCCACCATTCAATGGAGGCCTGTCGAGCTCTGAGAGGAACCAAATTTGGATTTGGAAAGTCGTCCTAAATCAGATATATCGCTGTTACCATAGTAGCAACCAGAATTTTGCACACGAAACGCAAATTGAATGTTTCCGTTCCAAATGCGAAACGAAAAAAAATCTCATGTCACACAATTTGCATTACAGGATGGAGTTTTACGACTATGACGACGGGCCCAAAAGTCTCTCCCAAAATGAACTACCGTTCTAAATAAGCGTACGCGTCCTTAAACGAAAGGTCGGGAGTAATAATAATAACAACGCGCCTCAGAATAGAATATTTCTAGATAGATGGCGCTATACAAATGCCTATTATTATTATTATTCTGAACATATTTTTTTATCATGAAAATGAGAAATTAGAGCGCGAAACGCGAGCTGAAAATAGTTGATATACCGATCTGAAAAAAGGGAGGATTTAAGCAATTGCAAATGATACGAGCGCGAAGCCCGAAATGATATTTTTTAATCATTATTTTGACCTAGGACTGGGACATTCTATAGAAATTTTGTCATATGAAAATGATGAACATCTTCCTATTCCTCTTCCTAAGAGCAAGATAAAAATTGTCGATATTCCATACTGACAAAGAGGGCACTTTATTAGGAACTCATGAAAATGTTATCATATTCATCAATTTAATAAGCCTACTGAGAGCCGAAACTTGTTGATATAAAGACCTGAAAACTGGACATTTTAAGCACTTTTGTAATTATGAATAGGGTGCGTGAGTTAATATATTTTCACCAATTAATGCGAGCGCAAATCGCTAGCCGAAATTTTTGACAAACTGTCATGAAAAGGGGATTTTAAGTAGTTTGTAATAGATTTATTATAGAGATGTACAAAACTCATCGATCAAAATGCGTGCGCGCAGCGCTAGTTGATGCTTCTTGACAATCAACCTGAAAAAGGATGTTTTGAAAATTTTACGTGTTACGATTATGCAATAAATAACAATGAAATTTTAGTTTTAAATTTGATTTCCTTTTCTGTTATTATTCAAAAAGATAATTCATACACTAAAAAATAAAATCAAACATCTTACATGTCTTGAAGAGTTAGATGTGTAATCCAAAGTTATGACACTCCTGTATTAAATCTAGATAAAATCAAAGTCGGTTGGCGAAGATTCCTTAAATTAATGTTCACAATGATGGCGATGGTGAAGTTGATGTTGAAGAGTCATGCACTGTAATGGGTTGAAATGCCTGTGAAGACGATGTTGATGATGACAAACAGTCAATTTTAGCAATCCATGGGTTGAAACGCGTTCATTAAACAGGTTGATGATCTCGATGAGAACTGAGAATTCCTGTCTCAAAGCAACTGCAAACAGTTCATTGATGGCGTGCAAACAATTCCACAGAAGATAAATGTTGTATTCCAGTTGGAAATAAGCTCTGACACAAAGTCTGGTGTGAAACTTTGAGTTCTGATCTGATATGATGATATCCTTGAAGAAACTGCCAGCTATATACATAAATATTCACTATTCTGGAAGCGTCTGTCTTTAAAACGAACATTATTCTTCTGTCTAGAATAGTCCACTGCTAGACGACTCTTGAATGACCCCAGTGAAATTAACAATCTAAACAACATAGCTAATCCTATTGTCCTTTTCGCTGCCACTAGGAGTCTATTGTGTGGCAGTCTGTATTGTGTATATTTTAGTCCGGGTTATAATTGAGCAAGGTGCCACACGAAAAAGAAGAAATTTTCATATAGTGCTTGTTGACCAGTTTTTTACGCTGAATATGAATATATGAGGTAACCAGGCTGAATCCTGAAAATTAACCCGTGAGGGCGCTTTTTTCAAAATGGCCGCCAAATTTTCAGAACATCTGAATTTTCGTTCATAGATTTTGACATAAACATTCAATTGCCACAAAATTATATGAAAGACAAATAAATTTCCTACAATTTGGTACCGTTTATAGGGGATAAGTAGGTCATTTGGCTGAGATTTTAAATAGAAAAATGCATTTTTGTTATTTTTTCCCCAAAATTGAAAATTTTGCAAATACATAATTTTACATAATTCTAAGAAAAATGAATCAATGACCTTGAATGTTCCAGAAAGCTTTATTAACATAATATTATTATGTGGATGAAATTCCAACTCTGTATCATTCTTCTTAGCAAATTTATAAGGTATCAAACTTGAATACTTCAATTTCAGAAATGTCGCTTTTTGTATGCATTTCCAAAGACTAATATGTATAACATGTATAATATGTATACTGTAGTTAAAAATTAAATCCAATTATCTCCGGTCGTTAATCACTTGGATAGTTAAGAGTAGGCTTTTCTCTATCAGCTACATAAAACAAAATGTTGGCACATCAAGGCCTAACACTCTCATGGGGTGGGGAAGTTGAAGCCCCCCCCCCTGGCTTGGCAATATTATGTTGTTGTATATTGCCTATTTATTGAAAAATCACACCATTTTTGGAAGCACCCATTGAGGCAAAAACAGGCATTTCTACTACAGTACAGCCACTTTGATTGCTTTGAAACTACTTTGAGAGGAAAAAGTAGGCTTTAATTGTTCTACCAGCTACATCCAAAGAAGTGGCACATCGAAGCATACCCCTCTTAGGGGGGGGGGGCTTTTGTTTAATAGTGCATATTTTATTTGAAAATTCATAATTTTGGACCCAACATTGAGGCCAAAGAGCGTTTGTGCTTTGTTGCACACCCCATTTTATTGATTTGAAACCACTTAAGATAGAGTAGACTTAGTTCTTCCAGCTTCATATAAATAAGCACTGGCACGTCCCTTAGCCCTCTCAGGGGCTGTCTAAGTCACCCCCCCTCTATATCATGTATATTGCCGATTTATTGGATATTTCACCATTTTGGATCACTCATTGAGGCAAAAGCGCATTCCTACTATATTATAGATTTTAGATTTAGATTTTATTCATTTTCCGTTCACAAATCACAACAAAATCAAACAATACATAGTCAAATTTAAAGTACAACATCAATCGAAATAAGGTATAAACAATGAGAATTAATGCAAACTAAAGTAACTTTGACTATAATAACTATATAAAACAGAACGGAGGGGCTTGCCAAGAAAAGCGAAGCTTGTATGGGAGGCAAGCCCCCGTAACTTAGTTTCAATACGTATATTACAAAACTATAGTACAAAGGAGAGACGGAAGACAGTTTAAAAGAGGCTATACAAAATATTATAGTACAGCCAATTTTATTTTCTTGCAATGACTTGGAGAAGAAAGAGTAGGCTTAGCTCTATTAGCTCCATATAAAGAAGTGTTGGCAAATCGAAGCCTATCTCCTCCAGGCGGCTGTTGAAGTTACCCAACTAATTTTCAGTATTTGGCTATTTGTTGAAAAGTCACCATTTAAAGCACCCAGTGAAGCAAAAAGGTGTCTTTGATATAAATAGTTCTGCCACTTTTATTGCCTTGAAACCACTTAGAGAGGAAAGAATAGGCTTTGCTCTATCAGCTACATAATTTTGTGCCGGCAAATAAAAGCCTACCCCTTCTGGGGGCTGTCGAAATCAGCCCCTCACACCTTTGCGACATTGCCTATTTATTGGAAATTCACCAATTTTGAGCCCCCATTGAGGTAAAAAGGCATCTCTGATATATAGTACTGCCACTTTTACTGCCTTGAAACCAATTAAGGAGGAAAGAACATGCTTTGCTCTATAAAGAAATGCTGACACATTGAAGCTTACCCATCTGGGCGGCTGTCAAATCACCCCACCTCTCTTGCATTATTGCCTAATTATTTGAAAATTCACAATTTTGAGCCCCATTGAGGCGATATGCACTTCTGCTGTATAAAACACACAATTTCTCTTTCTTGAAACCACTTGGAGAGGAAAGAATATGTTCCCCTCTTTCAGCTACATATAACAAATTGCTGCCATATCGAAGCCTGACTCGCTTCAGGGGACTATAATTATGTTACCCCACCTTTTTTACGATTTTTGCCAATTCATTGTAAAAATCGCCATTTTGGAACCCCCGTTGAGGAAAAAAAACGTGTTTCTAGTATATAGTCGAGCCACTTCTTTATATGTAGTTGTTAGAGGAAAGCCTACTCTTTCCTCTTCAAATAGTTTCAAGGCGGTAATAGTGGCAGAACTATTTATATGAACCGCCTTTTTGCCTCATGGGGGCTCCAAAATGGTGAATTTTTCAATAAATAAGCAATAATAAAAAAGGGGTGACATGATTTCAACAGTCCTCTGATAGGGATAGGCTTTTATTTGCGAGCATGTCTTTATATGTAGCTGTTAAAGCAAAGCCTATTCTTTTTCTCTCCAAGTGTTTAAAGGGTGAAAAACTTCAGAAAAATAATCAGAAATGACTTTCTGCCTCAATGGGGGCTCCAAAATTGTGATTTTTTCAATAAATAGGCAATAATGCAAAAGAGATGGGTGATTTCGACAGCCTCCTGGAAAGGGTAGGCTTTTATTTGCCTGCACTATATGTGGCTGATAAAGCAAAAACCTATTATTTCCTCCCTAAGTGGTTTCAAGGCATCAAAAGTGGCAGAACTATATATCGGGAACGCCTTTTTGCCTAAATGGGGGCTCCAAAATGGTGAATTTCAAGAGAGAGAGCTGGGGGGGGGAGAGGGGGGGGGGGAGGGGTAATTTCGAGAGTCCCCTGAAGGAAGTAGGCTTTTATTTGCCTGCACCTCTTTATATGTGGCTAATAAAGCAAAAAAACTCTTCTTTCCTCCCTAAGTGGTTTCAATGCAGTAAAAGTGGCAGGGCTATATATCAGAAACGCCTTTTTGCCTAAATGGGGGCTTTAAAATGGTGAATTCTTCAATAAATATGCTATAATGCAAAATGGATGGGTTAATTTCAACAGCTTCCCGGAGGGGGAAGGCTTTTCTTTGCAAGCACTTGTTTATTTGTATCTGATAGAGCAAAGCCTACTCTTTCCTCTCCAAGTCATTGCAAGAAAACGAAATTGGCTGTACTATATACCGTGTGTCTCAGAAAAAACGTAACACTTTTGAAATGGTTGCCAAATTGAGCATATATAATTTTATGAAGAAATGTCGATATGTATACAAAGCTGAAGGACCAACCTTTCATATGATATGAAATATTGAAAAAAAAAATCATGCTTCGATGAACAGTGTTCACTTAAGTTAGAGGTATGAAAATGTGCCTGCGCAGGATTTTTCCTTCCAATTTTTGACTGGTAAGTTACTTGTAGCTTACAAAATAAGGTCGATATGAGATATTCATGATCGATGGATCAACAGGATATTTTGAATACCTTGAATACCATTCCTTTTTCTCTGTTATTTATCAATCTCGAAAAACCACCGCCCACCCCCCCCCCACATACACACTTCCACTCCCATCTTCTTGTAGCATTGATCTGGTAGATATGAACGGGATTAAGGATGAATGGGAATTGGCTAAATTGAAATATTCCAAATCATAATTAACATTACGCAACCCACTGTCCTTCCCCTCCCACACACACACACACATATACAACCTTCTTCCTATCCTCTCACCTACTGTTTCCTTTTTTATCACTTTTCTTCTGAAAGTTTGGTGGATCATTTTTTTTTCCATTAATAATCAAATTATTAACCAGTCACTCATTTTGATCAATGAAATCAATCTAAAAATCACTGAAAAACTAATTCCATCAAGCAATTGCTCAAACCAATTATCACACGCACACAAACCACACACACACACGCACGTACACACACACACACACATTAGGGCAGACATGACAAAAACAAGTTAAATCTTTTTTTTTAAGATGTTCATGTTTCTTTTTTATATTTTTTTTCTTATTTACAACTGCTTTGTTCATCTTAAAATGAAAGATCTGACAAAAGTAATCAGTTCATAGTCCACATGGCTATCTTTTCTTCTTGACTGAATATCACGGCTTTCAAAGTACCGATTGAGTAAGGGTACCGGTAAAGATAAAAGTCTTTCACATTAATGATCGACATGTCCACCTTCTCTCTCGATACACGATATTGCCCGTTTCAGCATGTCCAGAACAGCTCTCCTGACTGTGGCTCTGTCCTGACAAAGGCCATCAATTCCTCTCCAAGTCATTGCAAGAAAACGAAATTGGCTGTACTATATACCGTGTGTCTCAGAAAAAACGTAACACTTTTGAAATGGTTGCCAAATTGAGCATATATAATTTTATGAAGAAATGTCGATATGTATACAAAGCTGAAGGACCAACCTTTCATATGATATGAAATATTGAAAAAAAAATCATGCTTCGATGAACAGTGTTCACTTAAGTTAGAGGTATGAAAATGTGCCTGCGCAGGATTTTTCCTTCCAATTTTTGACTGGTAAGTTACTTGTAGCTTACAAAATAAGGTCGATATGAGATATTCATGATCGATGGATCAACAGGATATTTTGAATACCTTGAATACCATTCCTTTTTCTCTGTTATTTATCAATCTCGAAAAACCACCGCCCACCCCCCCCCCCACATACACACTTCCACTCCCATCTTCTTGTAGCATTGATCTGGTAGATATGAACGGGATTAAGGATGAATGGGAATTGGCTAAATTGAAATATTCCAAATCATAATTAACATTACGCAACCCACTGTCCTTCCCCTCCCACACACACACACACATATACAACCTTCTTCCTATCCTCTCACCTACTGCTTCCTTTTTTATCACTTTTCTTCTGAAAGTTTGGTGGATCATTTTTTTTTCCATTAATAATCAAATTATTAACCAGTCACTCATTTTGATCAATGAAATCAATCTAAAAATCACTGAAAAACTAATTCCATCAAGCAATTGCTCAAACCAATCATCACACGCACACAAACCACACACACACACGCACGTACACACACACACACATTAGGGCAGACATGACAAAAACAAGTTAAATCTTTTTTTTTAAGATGTTCATGTTTCTTTTTTTATTTTTTTTCTTATTTACAACTGCTTTGTTCATCTTAAAATGAAAGATCTGACAAAAGTAATCAGTTCATAGTCCACATGGCTATCTTTTCTTCTTGACTGAATATCACGGCTTTCAAAGTACCGATTGAGTAAGGGTACCGGTAAAGATAAAAGTCTTTCACATTAATGATCGACATGTCCACCTTCTCTCTCGATACACGATATTGCCCGTTTCAGCATGTCCAGAACAGCTCTCCTGACTGTGGCTCTGTCCTGACGAAGGCCATCAATCTCATGGGTGATTTTCTCCTTGATATCATCCAGTGTGTCGGGAGGTGTGGTGTAGACCTTGAGCCATCCCCACAAGAAGAAGTCGAGAGGCGTCATGTCAGGTGAACGTGGAGGCCATTCAACTTCGCGGTCGAGCGATATCACTCAATCACCGAAGAGCACATCTACCAGATCAATGATACATGAAGATGGGAGTGGAAGTTGGTGTGTGTGTGTGTGTGGCATGGGTGGTGTTTGGGGATTGATAAATGACAGAGAGAAAGGACTGGTATTCAAAACATCCTTTTAACTCTTAATCCATCGATCATGAATATCTCATATCAAATTTATTTTGTATGCTATACCTGTCCAAAATTGGAAGGAAAAATCCTGCGCAGGCCCATTTTCATACCTCTAACTTAAGTGAACCCTGTTCATCGAAGCATGATTTTTTTTCAATTTTTTCATTTCATATGAAAGGTTGGTTCTTTAGCTTTCCATACATATAGACATTTTTTCATGAAATGATATATGCTCAATTTGGCAACCATTTCAAAAGTATTACGTTTTTTTTTTTGAGACACACGGTAGTAGAAACGCACTTTTGCCTCAATGGGCGATTCAAAATGGTGTAATTTTTAATTAATAGGTAATATACATGATAATAGAGGGGGGGGGGGGGGTGACTTATCATCCCGTGAGAGGGATAGGTTTCGATGTGCCAGCGCTTCCTAATAATATGTAGCTGTTGGGGAAAGCCTACGCTTTTCTCTCCAAGTAATTACAAGAAAATAAAATGTATGTGTCACTACTTTTGATGTAGCTTGTAGAACAAAGCTTACTCTTTTCCTCTCCAAGTGGTTTCAAATTAATTAAAGTGGCTGTACTGTATAGCAAAAATGCTTTTTGCCTCAATGGGTGCTTCAAAAAGTACAACAGCATGATATAGCCAAGGGGGTGGGGGGGGGGGGGGGTTCGACACTCCCACCCCATGAGAGTGTTAGGCCTTGATGTGCCAAAATTTTGTTTTATGTAGCTGATATAGAAAAGCCCACTCTTAACTATCCAAGTGACTAACGAGCGGAGATAATTGGATTTAATTTTTAACTATACATATTATACATGTTCTACGTATTAGTCTATGGAAATGCATACAAAAAGCGACATTTCTGAAACTGAAGTATTCAAGTTTGATACCTTATAAATTTGCTAAGAAGAATGATACAGAGTTGGAATTTCATCCACATAATAATAGTATATCAATAAAGTTTTCTGGAACATTTCAAGGTCATTGATCCATTTTTCCTAGAATTATGTAAAATCGTGTATTTGCAAAATTTTCAATTTTTGGGAAAAAATGACAAAAAATGCACTTTTCTACTTAAAATCTCAACAATATGACCTACTTATCCCCTATAAATGGTACCAAATTGTAGGAAATTATTTGTCTTTCATATAATTTTGTGGCAATTGAATGTTTATGTCAAAATCTATGTCCGAAAATTCAAATGTTCTGAAAATTAGGCGGCCATTTTGAAAAAAGCGCCCTCACGGGTTAATTTTCAGGATACAGCCTGGTTATCTCATATATTCATATTCAGCGTAAAAAACTGGTCCAGAAGCACTATATGAAAATTTCTCCTTTTCCGTGTGGCACCTTGCTCAATTATAACCCGAACTATTTGTACATTCCAGAAATAACAAAAAATACTTTCATTACTCTCATTATATAGGTGTAGGCATCCCTAACAAAGCTTTACGGAGACATTCTGGAATATTCTTAATCATTTATGCTATGAATATCGTTTAAGAGGAATAAATAAATAAAGGAATGTAATTGCTCTTAAAATTCTACTTATATATAACATATGGAATTCACGATGATGATAGGTACTTGGCAAATCAAATGATGCAAGCGTGTAGCGCGAGCTGATAATTTTTGGTATTCAGACCATAAAACGGACATTTTACAGAGCACTTTAAAATTTCAATTTGTAAATCAATCGAAATAATGAAACCCCGGTGTTGGAGCTGAAATATGTTTTGTATATTGACTTTAAAAATTGATATTATCGGCCTATTGAGCAAGATATTTAATTCATCGAACAGCCAATGCGAGCGCAAAGCGCAAGAGAAATTTTAATTAGTGCCATGAAAGATTTTTTTTAATTTTCCAAGTCTTCCCCTCACCTTACTTTATCCACTCGTTTTCCTCCTCTTATTTTCCTCTTGTCTTTTCCTCCTCTCTTTCCTTTTTTTCTCCCCCCTTTTTTGCTCCAACCATTAAGGGGGGGGGGGCGGACGGGCCCCTCAGCCCCCTGGATCCGCCTACGCATTGTGGTATGAGAAAGAGTCATAGCAATCAAGTGGTGAAATTCATTACAAAATTTATGCCGCAAATGCAATTTCGTGCTCATCCTTTTGCACACGAAATTAAAGAATCATACACTGGGTAGCAAATGGCTTGTCTTTTTTTTGTTTGTTTTATTTCCTTATTGAAATTAGGGTTTATTTCCAATTCGTTTGATGTCAATTCGTCCTATTGCCAATTCGTCTACTATCATTTTAGCTGAAATTTCTTGTCTTTCTATTTATTTCCCTTGAGCGCTTAGAGACATTCTTTGTGATAAAGCGCTATATAAATGATGTAAATTGTTATTATCATTATCATTTGGTCTTCCATCGGTTCGTTCACTATCCACATGGTCTATTCGCCAATTAGTCCACTCACCATTTCGTCTAATAAACAGTTGGTCCAATAGCCATTTCGGTCTACTTGGACTTAGTGTTCTTTATGAAAAAATGAGTGAAAATGAAATGGATATTTAGACCAACTGGTTATGAGACAAACGGTCACAGATCAGACGAAATGGTGATTAGACGAAATGTTGAATGATTGTTAGACAAAATGTTGATGGACGGAATGGCATCAGACAAAATGAAAGTAAACCATATGGTGAGTGGACGAAATGGCAGTAGACAGATTGCCAATTTACCATAAAATAACACATACATAAGACATACAAAATGCATTTTACGTGAAATGATAGTGGGAAAGGTTGCAATAAAGGAAGAAATGGTAAGAATAATAAGAGTAAATAAAAAATACGGCTGGTAGTCCATAATCAGCTGCAAATTATATTGCCACTAGTTTTCCATGCAACCAGTTTACGTGAATAATGTCTATGATTACCATATTTTACAAATAGTTGACTATCAATGCTAATAAGAAAAAAATAAATAAACGGAAATGTGATAAACAATTAATGTTATTTCATTATCTGACACTAGACGACATATTGATATACCGCACCATACCTATATATAGCCTTTTCATTTCATTCGTTTATTTCCATTTTCAACAATTACAGTTTCTTCTGTACATGTTGACATATATAAATAACAAAACATATTTCAAATATTCCTGTACAGAAAATTAAATTCAAGATTATTACAAATCAGGTTGGAAATGGAGGAGGCTGCTAAAAAGCGGAGCTTGTAGAGTGCAGCCTCCTAATAAATATTCTTGCAGTTGTTTAGCATATAAAAAAATAAGGTACCAACTTGAGCATGACCAGTTGAATTAAAAAGAAAAATTGGAAATAAAAATAGAAAAGGAAATAAGAAAAAGAAAGATTAAAGGTCTCCAGAATCCAGCCCCAGCACTCACAGACGGACCTCGCCGATCAACAGGAAAACAAAAGAGATTTAAAAGTGTACGTGACATGATAAACATGTTTGATTAAAAAATCACAAGAGCTTGAGTGATGAAGAGTTAAATTCAATGGTTATCTTGAAGAAATTTTTTGAACTTATATTTGAAAGAATTAAGGCTTGGAGATTCTTTGTTGTTACTATTGATAGTTCCCCAGAGTCTAGGGCCGTCAAAAGTAAAAATTGATTTTGCAAGGATGGTCCGGGGTAGTGGTAAATGAAATTCATCGGATTGACGTGTGGGATATTTGTGAAGGGTTTTTTTTTGTTAAATGAAAAATTAAATATGGGTGGTAACATATTATTGTTTAACTGATACAAAATTATAAATTGGTACAGTGTTTTTATTTTTGGAATGTTATTGTTTAAAAACAACTCATCTGTGTGAGATCTCCAGGACAAGTTGAAAATAACACGCAATGCCTTCTTTTGTAAAAGCAATATTCTATCTAGGTAGGTTGAGTGTGTTTCCCCAAACAATTGCTCCATAATTTAGATATGGTAAAATTAATGTTGAATAAAGCATTTTTAGGGAGGAAGTTGGAAGAAAAAACTTAACTTTGTTGATAACACCAATATTGCGTGAAATTGTGCGACATATAGAGTCAATATGCGATTTCCAAGATAATTTGTTGTCTATTGTGAGGCCTAAAAATTTAGTTGTAGTAACAACTTGAATGTCTACATTGTCTAATTTAATATTAAATGGCAATTGTTCTAAAGAATTGCTAAAAAGCATGCATTTCGTTTTTTGAACATTAATTGACAATTTTTTAGCCTTAATCCATTGTACCAATTTATCCAGTTCAGTGTTCAGTACATTAATTAAAATATTGGGGTTAGGATGAGAGTAGAGTACATTTGAATCATCTGCAAAAAGGACATAAGATGATATTTCAGAGGAGTTCTGGATGTCATTTATATAGATAATGAATAAAAGAGGGCCCAGGAGGCTACCTTGGGGAACACCCCAGTTAACATTTTGTAGAGAAGAATTTTGTTCATTTATGCTTACGAATTGTTTGCGATTTACGAGGTAGTTTCTGAACCACTCCAAGGCCTTCCCACGAACTCCATAATTTTCAAGTTTGTAGAGCAGTATCTCATGATTTATAGTGTCGAAGGCCTTGGAGAGGTCCAGAAAAACACCTATTGTATCTTCAAAGTTGTCAATAACTTTCGTAATTTTGTCAATAAATGAGAGAGTGGCATGAGATGTACTATGTTTTTGGCGAAATCCAAATTGAAAATCGGAAATTATATTATATTTATTCAAAAAATTTAATAATCTTGTGTAGATTACCCTTTCCATTACTTTAGACAAAGTAGGTAATAAGGCTATTGGTCTATAGTTACATACATTAATCTTTTCTCCTTTTTTGTGCACTGGTATTATTTTTGATATTTTCATACTGTCAGGCACTACGCCATTACTTAAAGAAAGGTTGAATATGTATACTAATGGGTCAACAATGTATTCTATAACATTTTTTAATAAAATATTGTCAATACCATCGTGACCACAGCTTTTTTTTGTTTTTTAAGTTGTTCGCCATATCCATTATTTCATTTCTATGTACAGGTACTAAAAATAAAGAATTTGGATTTGGTTGGTGAATGAAATTCGTATATTTCTTTTGGGTTAAAGGTATATTATCTGCAAGACTTTTTCCAATTTGTGTGAAGTATTGATTGAATATATCAGCTATACGAAAAGAATCGTGTATTACAACATTATTGTGCTTTATTGTTTTTATGCGTTCTTTTGTGCTTTGTTTATTTAAGGCAGTGTTTATTGTTTTCCATGTTTTATTGATGTCGTGTTTGAAACGAATTAATTGATTTGTGAAATATATTCGTTTTTCACTCCGCAATAGTTTAGTGAGTGTATTTTTATATGTAGTATATTTACGATGTGACTTTTCTGAGCGACTGATTTTATCAGCATAGTACAAGTTATTTTTGCGATTTATTGATCGTAGTATTGATTTCGATATCCTTTCAAAAAGTACTATTTGTATAAAATATAATTTGGTATTAGGGTGTAGAGTTGTGCTTCCTTTATATGCACTTGCAGGGAAATTTCATTGTTTTAGGGAATTTTAAGGATTTTTTGACTCCACAAGGATTTTTTTAAAGTCAAGGAATATTTAGGAATATTAAAGGAAAGCCAAGGAAATATCAGAATTCAAGGATATTGATTGAATTTCGAGGAAAATAATGAAAAAAATAATGATGAATTAAAAAAGATGTTTTTATTATCTCACACAATAAACGACTGGATGTAAAACTACTAATTAACATCCATATTCATTTAAATTTTCTTATATGCTGGCTGGTGTGCTATACAACAAACGCAAAAATATAGACAGGTTTTCTCCAAACTCTAGTTCAAGGAATTTTGTCCAAATTTAAGGAAATTTTGTGGCTCAAATAAGGAATTCCAGTTTTAAGTTGTGGAAGCACTGTAATAGAACTTTCATAAACTGTATATCAATCTTCCGTGCTTCTATTATACATGTAACGTACTTAATATCGAATGTTTCGATCTGCTCTTAACCTCTGTCTAGTTTCATAAATCAAATCCTCATTAAGTACGCTAAGTATGCATTCATCACTGTAAACGATGTCAGTACTTTCTATCTTCTAATTATGTTGCATGAATTTGACAGCCAACATCGCTTTTGTTTGACTAGTATGTTTTGTTACAATCTAATTTTGGCGCCGAATTAGTGGCTTCAAATCAGCTCGCATTTAGCTACAGGCTTCGAATGAGCTACGCTGCATTTACCCGGATGATGAAATACCAGTTTGGATTTATCTTCGATATTTGACGTCAGCTTAATTAACCGTTTATTCATTAAAAAAATTAACACAGACGCGGGAGAAAAAAGATGTGTTTATTCACCGTTTTCATTTTTGTTTGCCTCGTGGCTATTTTAGATGCACAAACAGTAGCAGGTAAGCGTCTTTGATGTTGTACTTATGACGTTGTACTTAGTGATGCTAGGTCGGGACTTAAATTACCTACATTGTAATCACTGCATTAACTGGTAAATTATGATAGAACGTCTTTTATTTTTTGAGGAGTGTAATTTAAAGCGTGAATGCTGCTCTATGTCTAATACTTCATCATTGGATAATGATAATAATGTGAATGATAAAAATGATAGTAATACAATATTAGTAATGATAATAATGATAATAATAATGAAAATCTTAGATTGATAACAATAATGAATTAAATAATGAATGGTTGTAGAAATGAATGGTTATTGATTTCATAATATCTTATATATCATTTAGGCATGTAATTATTATTTGTGATGTATTTTGAATTGACGTTTTTCATTTTCGTTATGTTCATTTTCCATTATGTTCTCCTCGTAATTTCGATGTATATATGTCTTTTGCTTTTATGTTTGAAAATCTCTAATTCGGCCTTTGGCCAAGAATGATTTTCGTAAAAAAAAAAAATTCCATCTATTTCCATTTCGATCATCTATTTCCATTTCGATTAATCCAAGGCAATCAATAAATACGGATGCTCCTGCCACTGAATGCATCTTTTAATGGTCAAGAACATTTATATTGCTTTTAGATTTTCCGCTTATACTGAAATATAGAAAATAATATAGCCTATATGGGGGGGGGGGAGTGCCATAATAATATCTAAATCAAGCTTTTACACCATTTCAAGAAGTACATTTTAAGTTCTATCAGTAAAACCCCACCCCTCTCAAATTCATTATCAGGGGAGTGTTTCATCAACATTTTCATCCGACAAGTTGTCAGATCTGATATCTTTCTCTGATGTTGATTGGCTGAGAGGTACTGTTACTATGGTAACTGTCGGATAAAATGGGACTTGTCGGATAAAACATCCGACAAGTCCTTTCATGAAACGCCCCCTGATGAAATAAAGATCATTATCATTATTTTAAAACGTAGATAGTTTCTGCTCCTAATTATTGTATTTTATATTGGGTTTATCACCTTTTTTTCAAGTAATTTGCTTATTATGACAATAATTCTTCTTCGAAATGTGAATATTGTAATAATTTGGCAGATCATTTTTATTTGGAATGATATTTAAATCCCTCTTAATCTTTCAAATTTGAAATAAAAGTATTCATCGTGTTATGTGATTCCAGAGTCAAACAAACTCAAATTAAATGAATTTTGAATGCTCCTCTAACTAAATCGAGTAAACATGGTAAATTTTTCTTTCTCAGGACATCTAACAAGTTATAGTGTATAATGATAACACAATATGGTTGTTTGCCTGGAAGGCTTAATATATGATATATATTACCAAAAGTATTCACCATGTTATATGACTAAAGAGTTAAACAATAAAATAAAATCCAGGGGCGGACCTAGCATTTTTCTAAGTGGGTGTGACCGAAAAATTTAACAAGTAAAAGAAAGAAAGAAAGAAAAAAAAAGAAAATTGGAGTAGGCTCCTAACTGAAGGTCATTATTTTTTTGGTTTACTTGGCAGTGAGAAGGAGGGTGGGATGGGGGGGGGTGGGTCAGAAGTTAAAACCCTTCACCACCGTAGATCCGCCACTGAAATAAAAAAAAATTATCTCCCCCCTGGCTCTTCCCCTCCCTGCAAACATTTCGACCTCCAAAGACCCAAGATGTATATCTTGATTTTGAATGCTCCTCTAACTGGACCTAGTAACTTCTTATTCTTTCTCAGGACACAGTATGGTTGATTTGCGTGACACGTGATCGAATATAGATGGTACAAAATATTTCCCATAAAGATCTGTGATGCGGTGGGAGGGGGGGGGGGGGTTCACAACCAAGAAAAAAAAGGGAGAGAGAGAGGGAGAGGAGCAAAGGGGAGATATCCTACTGAATATTACGTCAAAATCAATCACAAAAATTAGATTATGTATCAAAAGGTCAAAATTTTGGCTCATTGCGCTCCTTGGACCCAGTGACTACTTATTATTTCTCAGGTTACAGTATGGTTGATTTTCCTGACACGTGGTCGAATATAGATGGCATAAAATATTACCCATAAAGATCCGTGTGGGAAGGGGGGGTCAAGACCAAGAAAAAAGAGAAAGAGGGAGGGAGAGGAGCAAAGGGTAGATATCCTCCTGAATATTATGTCAAAATCAATCACAAAAATTAGATTATGTACACTGCAAAAACTCCGGTGTTGATTTAACACCAGCCCGGAATCTATATGTCCACACCAGAGAAGTATCGAAAGAACGCCAGTTTGGAATCAAACCGATGCTGTTTTAATACTAATTGGTGTTGTATAAACACCTATTTGGTGTTAGACCAAAACGAAACTGGTGTTGTTTAACACTCCTCTTGTGTGGACATAGATTCCGGGCTGGTGTTAAATCAACACCAGAGTTTTTGCAGTGTAATAAAAAGGTAATCATTTTGGCTCATTGCGCTCCTTGGCCCCGTAAAACAAAGGTTATAGCGATGATCGTAGAACAAAATGTGCATTGACTACAATGTACAATCAATCGTAAAAATCAAGCCTACGATCAGTCGTTGTGCTTTGTGTTACTGAGCCTTGGTGATACTTTCAGTTTGAGGCAGTTATTAATATAGGCCTACTGTGCTTTACCCACGCATTTATCATAATTGTGAACTGTTTCCGATCCTCTCATAATCAATTTGTGATATCTTACCATTACAAAACACGTGAGATTTTCTTCATGATTTAAATATTATGCATTGATTTTTGTCATTTTCGTTATCACCGTTATTATATTTTATGAAGTCTTCACATTTCAGGTAAAACGAGAATCTTAGCGAATATCTAATAGCCAAGCCCAGCCCTGCACAATAAGTTTGATTTCAATAGAAAAAAAATCAAAAGCCTGTCATGACGTTAAAATCCTATCAAAATCGGATAAAAAAAGAAAGGCTTACAGTATGATATCTTAAGTTTTGGTTATTTTTCACCAAACATTTATCTGCTTAACTTAGTGATACTCGATCAAAAAGAAAGAGTCGGTAAGGTCACTGACTATTTATATTGTATTTAATTCCACAAATTATGAAATATTTTTATTTTCTCCTAATTGTCATGTGAAACTATTTTTTTTTATTCTCCCGTGAACATACAAAATTGCCATTATTTCAACATTGTGGGATAATCAAATGGGTCCTTATTGTCAAATCTTTATATTATTAAATTGAAATATTGTATTATTTAAACAATAAAAAGACAACAGAAATAGTGAGTAAGTGACATCGTCGACTCTTTCATATTTTGTTTATTTTCACCGAGTTGTGCATGCAGGTCCATGCACAAATTAACCTTTTCTAACAATGAAGAATACATGCTAAATTAGAATAAATCTTTTTTTTTTGTTATTTGCAATAGATAAACCGATGGAATGTTCTTCAGAGTTCTCGTATTCTCCTGGCGAACAAAACGCATCCGGACCTGTTGGTGTTAACATCTTTATAAACCTAACCGATCTCCAGGTTCCAAACTACCCGGATAAATGGCAAGGTCTAGAAGTGACCAGTTCTTCAAACGGGACCTTCAATGTTTCACATGCCTCGAGTGATGGTTCCCTAAACTCTGGTCAACCGGTTGAAATTCACTCCCCCGTTTGCATCTCTTTCAAAGCTCTTGAGAACGATTCTAATTTCACCGCATCGTGCTATCAACACTATAATCAGCATTGTAAGCATATATAGAACCACAGAATATTGTATTTTGTGCATGTTTTAGGACTCGCAGTCTAACTTTATACTGGATTAAATAGAATTTCTTGATAATCTGCTTCCCTTAGAGGGCGATGACACCTTAAGGTGTTAAGATTACACCGTAAATTTTGAACATACACCAATAGTGTTATGGTATACATCCAAGGGTCTTATAAGACAATGAGTATTGAAATAACACCACAAATAATATATATATAAAAAAAACGTAATGTACACCGGTCAGTAACACATAATCCGTGTTTTGTTTTTACTATGATTGTTCTTTGGTTTGGCTAAAACTGAGCAAAAAAAAGTGCTTTTCAATTTTTTTTTCTAATAAATTCCCTTTAACCTTTTCAAACCTATCTGTTATGGTTTTCGCCGTATTCTTAATTCCACCAAGTTGCATTGATCCATATACCAAAACTATAGAAAATCGAAAATGTTCAGATTTTACGCCTCCTGCGTTGAGTAAAATTGGCTAGAATTGAAAAAGTAATTGTAATCCAATAATGTTAAAAACAAATACCCTGAAAATCCCTACAAAAAGAGTCTGTCTCAAATATTTAGTATACGAAATAATTTTATGATGATATTTAAAGGAAATCAGCAGCTCTTTCTAACAGCCCCACCTCAAGATCGCAATAGCTGGCCAGGTTAATTACCCATAATGCAACATTTGAGCGATGTAGTCTTGTATTTATATAGGCCCATTTGAATGATAACAAATTAATTCACTATAGATACACTCATACATGTCGTAGGTCTATTGAAATGCTCCCAACACTCTGAAAATATTGGATAAAAATGCTCCATGTGGGTTACATGTGTCCAACCAACATTGGGCATTTCCTCTGACATGTCTGACATGTCTGAGCATATTTATTTATCCAGTGTGCTGACAATTTTACCTATCCTAAAGCAATTGCTGCTTATTTTGTAAACTTACTGGACAATATAATGCTTCCCGCATTGGGTAAAACACTACCCCAAATAGGTTGGACCAGAGCTCCATGGTAGGACACATAAGTACCCTCGTGCTGGTTAACATTTTACCCAGTATTCTTTTACTGTAAATAACAAAGCAGGTACTTATTTCTTCGGAAAAATATCCTTTTACAATTTCTTGATACAAATGAAATTATAGGCTAATTTATCCTCTGTAATGATGTTTTTTTTTAAATCTTTTAAGACTAGATATTTATAACACACAGTCAAAAAGAGAATCACACATTACTGGTCAGTAGCTGTTTGCCATCACTTTATTTTCCAGCACACCTAATAGCAGCTCGGTTACTTCACACTGTCACCCCTCCCCAACTTCAGCTATCGGTTAACGGCTCAGAATGGATGAACGTGTGTCATGAAGAGGACCAAGTCAACGATACAGTTATGACAAATATCTGCAAAGATTTGGGTTACCACAACGCGGCTGAATATGAATCCATGATTATGCGTGAGAGCAACAATCTCGACAGTCTAACCTTACAGTGCCAAAATGGTGAGTTGATCACAACGCAATGGTCCGTATTTCGGTGTGTTGGCTCAGTTGGTAGAGCGTCTGTCTCACAAATAACCGGGAGGTCGGGGGTTCAAACCCCGGCTGCGTCAGACCAAAAGACGTTAAAAGATAGGAGTTGCTACTATCCTGTTTGGCGTTCAACGATTAGAGGTATAGAACCTCGTCGATCTGGCGCTGCACTGCGGGGCTGCCGGGCCCACGATCAATTCGGCGATGCAAAGTTTCATGTCTATTTCGAACAATAACAAAAATAAATTTTTGGATTTTGAAGTCGAGTTTAATTTAAACTCTGATTTAAAGTTCCGATTTAACAACTATGGAAAACTAGTTGTGACAAAGATCTCAATTTAGGAAATAATTGAAAATCTATCTGAAAGTAAAAACTCAAATTCTTCTTTAAACCATGACGAATGAGAATAGCAGGCCTGAAGAAGAGTAAATATATGCAACCAAAGCTATGAAGTTTTGGCTTCCCATAATTTTCCCACAGTTAGACCATGACCTGACCTCATAATACAGGCCTCTGCATGAAACTCTTTAAAAATAGAAATTAGATAATTGCATTTTGTATCCTATGGTTTGAAATATGTAATATTTCTTACTCATTATAATGTAAACAAGTTTCGTTTCTCCCAATGTGTGCACTGGCTTGCCACTTTTATGAATAGTTTTTGTTAAATCTACAAAAATTAAATATATAATTAGAATTAAATTAAAAAAAATCAATGTTTCTCGATAATATCAATCAATTGTCAACCGTTATATCTGGAAAATACCATCCAAACTTCAATATACACACACGGTTGCCATATCTAAGATAGCATTGAATTGAAAAAAAATAGTGAATGAGTGACATTATTCACTCTCTCACTCGCATACCACGGTGCTGTACATGTGTTTTGTGAAAAATAGCACAATTTTGAAATGTAATCACTTCCTCATTTTGCATCTGATTTTGAAAAAATTTCAGGACTACGCTTGTTTCATAATTCTTTCAGTTCAAATAACTTTTTTGTCTGGGTCTACTTCCTCTTCATCATGTTCAAGTTTTTTTTTTAATTCATTAATCTTATCCTACTTTGATTTATAGGTTCGTCCAGGATAACAAACTGCACTGCTGAGATAGGAAGGTGTAAATCAGATAAAGTCATTTCTCTTACATGTAATGGTGAGTTGTGCCCTTTCATTCTACCTTTTAATTTTCCATATCTAATAATAATAACAATAATAATAATAATAATAGTAATCACAATTATAATAATAATAATAATCACAATAATGATAATACTAATAAAAATAATAGTAATAAATAATAAAATTAATAATATAAGATTTGTATAGCGCACGTATACACCTTGCTAATAGTCTAGATTCTAGACGTCGGTGTACTTGTTATTTCTCTCCATTTGCTTCATTCTCCATCCCCTGCGAGCCTTCCCCAGTGATCGCGCTATCCCCTCTTGGTAAATCGTGGGGCTGTTTTCATTTCGGGCGTAGAGGTCGAAGATTGTGTTTTTGATCAACAACGTAACGGAAAAGTAGAACAGTCCTGGCAAAGGACCATTGGCGGCGGAAGCGGGGGGGGGGGGGGACATGTAATTTGAGGGGGGGGGGACGGCCCCCCTAAATTTGTAGTTGATGACCTTTTATTACTATTATTTTTTTTTTGCTTGTCAATTTATTTGTCCAACGTCCCCCTAAAATGTTTGGGTTCAGAACCTTTTTTTTTTTTTTTTTTTTGCTTGTCAAAAATTTTTTGGTTGTCCCCTTCTAAAATATTTCTTCCGCTATCAATGCAAAGGACTACCTTGCTAAGTGCTCAAGGCGCTCCTATATTATGCCTATACCCCGGCTAAGCTAGTCTACCGATTCCGGTGCGCACAGCTTCTCGAGGAATTACTTCCTGCATGTACCCACTTACCTCACCTGGGTTGAGTGCAGCGCAATGTGGGCACATTTCTTGCTGAAGGAAAACACACCATGGATTGGAGTCGAACCCACGTCCATCAGATTGAAAGACTAGAGTCTTAACCACTAGACCACGACGTAGTCGTAGGAGTAGTAATAATAATAATGATAATAAATACAATTATAATTGAGATGCCAATTTAGGTCGAAACCGTTAATGGTAGTAAATTGAAATAGCTGTAAGAATGGTGTAATCAATTAACGTAATGATAAAAAAATGTATGAACCCTCATTGCCATTATGCGAATTAGAGAAGAAACTGTCCAATATTAGTCACACATAGGCCTAACTTTAGAAAATTAGTAATAAGCGTTTGGATAAGACCAGGGTCCCGTCTTACAAAGAGTTGCGATTGATTCGATCGATCGCAACTATTGACGGCCAGGAGTGTTAACATCTATTATGAATGTTTGTTCAAAACATTTTCTAGCAATGATGTATATCCATGCATTCATCGTTTTCTTCAAAATGCGCCGTGCTTCTTTTTGTTTACAAAAGACATTGTTCACAGTTCCTGTAGAAAACATTATGGCACTGATGGCTTTCCATAGAGATACGATTGATTGGATCAATCGTAACTCTTTGTAAGACAGGACCCTGATGGTTATTACGTGATCATAGCTATGTGGATTACCATATCCCCTAACTGTGATTGTTTATTCTTCAAGGTTATACGGGCCTAATTACAACTGTCAGTCAAAAGATATTCATTCGAGCCAACCCAGTGCATTTTCATTTTCATGTTTTTTTTAATATGATATTCTGATTTACAAAAATGAATGAATATGACTGACAATCTAACAATGATTCTAGGGCGGGTACCTACTAAACCTCCTTTTTTTAACTTGGAAAGATATATCACCACTTTGGAACTATTTTTTTTTTACTGGCGGAAGAATTAGGGCCATTTTACTCTCTCAAGTGATGACTTTGATCCTGTCAGGGGTGGTCTTCATACATGCCGATTTATTTTTAAAATGAGCCGGTCGAGGAAGCCTTTTCTGGTCAGATATGGCATGTCAGACATATATCCTATCCAATGGTAGTAAACATTCAACTTTCGAATTTCCTCCTTATTTTCATGAATATTTTAAAGTGCCACTTTAACACACTAGTCTATAAGAAATTATTTAGGCCTGTGTTAGCTCAAGTATTTTCCTGAGAAAAAATGAAGCTGGTAGCGCACTATCCTAGAATATCACTCAAGTAATGGCAATTTGCAGGAGCAATATTACAAATGTCAACCAACATGAGCATTAACAGCAATTTACTAAAAGGGTGGGGGGAGGGGGGGGGGGGGGTTGGCAACATAATTGTCTTTTTCTTCATCAATTTAATGAAAAGGGTAGTATATAGTCGAAACCCGATACCTCTTATTTATACCATTCTTTCCCTTCTTTATTCACTTTAAAAGAAAAAAAAACAGTATTATGTAAAGGGGTCACCTCTTGGCTCATATTTCGTTCGCCCCTGAGCATCAGCATATTCTCAACTATATCTCGCACGATAAGAACGATCGATAAATTTCTTTTCATAATCCATGCAGTCGTTGTTGGAGCGGTGGTGGAGCGGAGAGAAAAAAAACATCACCGCTCGCTACCGTTCACCATTTTCGATTTCGATTTTTTTTTTCGATTTTTGTTTTCGATTTTTCACCCAATTTTGTGACCGAAATTCGACCCTCTCTCCCTAGGTCGGGCGGGCCGCGCGTTTCCGTTTTACACCCTGGCGAAGGCATTTTCCGGAAAAGTAGCCAAAAAGCGACTAATGAAGAGTCTACGTCTACGTTTGTTTACATTATCAGCTGAGCGCGCGATCCAAAGTCCGCACCGAAGCACAGAGATGTATCGAAGTTATCCGCAGAACTGTACTTGCAGTTGCAAATGCAGCTGAGCTTATACTTTGCAGGTTCAATAGGAATGTTTGCCTTGCCGATTTGCTGATGTCTGTCTTTCTCTCTATCTGTCTATATATCTATCTCTCAAATTCTATCTCTATCTATCTATGTAACTGCAGTATCTATCTATCTAATAATCTTCTCTGTCTCTCTCATTCTTTATCTAACATCTATCTATCTCAAATTCTCTATCTCTCTCTATCTATCCATCCATCTGTCTGTCTTTCTCTATTTCTCTCTCTCTACATACCTATGTAACTACAGTATCTATCTGTTAATTTGTCGCTCTTCTCTCTCATTCTTGATCTATCTGACATCTATCTATCTCTCAAATTCTCTATCCATCTATCTATCCATCTGTCTGTCTTTCTCTATTCCTCTCTATCTATTTATCTATTTTTTAACTAGAGTATCTATCTATCTGTTAATTTGTTAATAATCTCTGTCTCTCATTCTTTAATTATCTATTTAATACTAGTATCTCTCTATCTATCCATCCATCTGTCTGTCTTTCTCTTATTCTCTCTATCTATTTATCTATCTATTTTTTAACTTATCTATCTGTTAATTAGTTAATATTCTTTGTCTCTCTCCCTCTTTATCTATCTAATATCTATCTATCTCTCATCTATCTATCTCTATCTATCCATCTGTCTGTCTTTCTCTATTTCTCTCTATCTATATATCTATCTATGTATCTATCTGTTAATTTGTCTATCTTCTCTGTCTCTCTCATTCTTTATCTTTCTATCTATCAACATCTATCTATCTGTCTCTCAAATTCTCTATCTCTTTCCCTCTCTAGCATAATTCTGCCTGTCTTTTTTCTCTCTTTCTCTTTGTCCGTCCATATTTCTATCTACAACATCTCTCTCTCTCTCTATCTATCTATCCTTCTCTCTCTCTTTCTCTCCCCCCTCTCCCTCTACATGTCTCTCCCCCTCTCTCTATTTATCTATCTATCCATCCATCTCTCCCTCTTTCTATCTATCTATCCACCCCCTCTCTCTCTATTTCTATCTATCTATCTATCTGTCTATCTTGTCTCTATCTATTTATCAGTCGTCTTCTATATCTATCTTTCGGCAGCTTCTAAGTGTATCAATCCATCAAACTTCAATTTGTCTTTCCATTATAAGTATCTGTTTATTTTGATTGTGTCTGTCATTCTATTCATTTAGTTAATAATTTATTTTTAGAAAAAAATCTATCATAAACAACGCGACTGCAAAAGCATGTTCGGATTTCACTCCTGACTGCCGCTCTCTCTGTACATGAAGTGCCGAGGAACTCTGTCAGTAACTGTGCAAATTGCATGCGGTGGTGGACTCGCCTGTGTCGCACGCTGCATGCAACCAGCGACGTGTGTAGACTCTTCACTAGTCGCTTTTTGGCTACTTTTCCGGAAAATGCCTTCGCCAGGGTGTAAAACGGAAACGCGCTCACGGGCCTAATCACTAGTGGCAGGCCCTAGATATTCATTCGAGCCAACCCATTGCTATTTTTTTTATTTTGATATGGCTGATTGACAAAGTGTATGCATATGATTGTCCATCTAACACTGATTCTATTTTTGGTAATTACTGAACTTCCTTTTCCCTAATTGGGAAGAAATATCACCAATTTTGGACTATATTTTGACTGGCGGAAGGATTACGGCTATTTTGCTGTTTGAGTTGATGAATCTGCTCCCCCCGACGGTGTCTTCAAACACGCCAATTTATTTTTAAAATGAGCCGGTCGAGGGACCCTTTTCTGGTCAGATATGGATTGCCAGATATAAATCCTATCCACTGGTAGTAAACATTCGACCCCCGAATTTCATCCTTATTTTTTATGAATTTTTTAAAGTGCCAATTTAACACATGAGTCTATGGGGAATGAATTAGGCCTGTGAGACCTACAGGTCTCACGGGCCTAATCACTAGTGGCAGGCCCTAGATATTCATTCGAGCCAACCCATTGCTATTTTTTTTATTTTGATATGGCTGATTGACAAAGTGTATGCATATGATTGTCCATCTAACACTGATTCTATTTTTGGTAATTACTGAACTTCCTTTTCCCTAATTGGGAAGAAAAATCACAAATTTTTGACTATATTTTGACTGGCGGAAGGATTACGGCTATTTTGCTGTTTGAGTTGATGAATCTGCTCCCCCGACGGTGTCTTCAAACACGCCAATTTATTTTTAAAATGAGCCGGTCGAGGGACCCTTTTCTGGTCAGATATGGATTGCCAGATATAAATCCTATCCACTGGTAGTAAACATTCGACCCCCGAATTTCATCCTTATTTTTTATGAATTTTTTAAAGTGCCAATTAACACATGAGCCTATGGGGAATGAATTAGGCCTGTGAGACCCCTACCTCTCCACGACTGCTCCAACAACGTTCGGGTGGTGTGACCAGGCCTTTACGTTATGAATACAATTTCCCTCTTGATTCGTCCTATCTAATTTCGTTTCGATTTCTAAGATTACTTTGGTATTTCCTTCTGTTTAAATTACATAGCCATGTAGCCATTTCCGGATAATAAAAAAGTTTTACACTCTTATGTGAAATTCTCTACTTTACTAAAATTTAGTCTTAAAAGAAAAGAAGTTCCTGCAGCAGAGTCTCGAGAACATCTGTAATCTTACCAGATTGCGTAATCTTACATTATATCATGTAAAATTACAGGAAATTGGTATTTGGTGTATGGAACCTAACAAATTTCCTTAAATAAATCACCATTTTCCCCTTTTTAAACAGACCTTTTCTTTTAAATTGCAGAAATATTCATGTTTTATGAATTTACAGAATGATTCTGTTACTGCTTTCAGCAATTTTTTTTTGTTTCAGTAAAATCAGTTTTTTTTAATAGTGTAGCTGCTCGTAAGTTATGAAAAAGTAAAAGTAGATTTTGCAGGTAATATACATGTATTATGCGACACATGGGCATTGATCGTGTTTTCTTTTCGGGAGCGAAAATCCGTCTTACCTCAACCCCATTAATAATCAGCACATGATACATCTCTCTCATGATAGGCGCTGGGATATAATAATCATAATAATAATGATAATAATAATAATAATGATAATAATAATATTAATAATAATAATAATAATAATAATAATGATAATAATAATAAAAATAATTATAATAGTAACAATAATAGCTGGATTTATAAAGCGCTTTTTGCCTGAGGAAACAAAGCGCTGCTATTATAACCCCGGCTTTAGCACGAGCCAACATCACCGGCGATCAGTGCATGCAAGGAATTCCTCCTGCCGGGTACCCATTCACCTTACCTTGGTCGAGTGCAGCACAGTGTTGATAAATTTATTTCTTAAGGGAAACACGCCATGGCTAGAATTCGAACCCACGACCCTCTGTTTCAAAGGCGAGAGTCAGAACCACTACACCACGACGTACCCACACTGTTAAAAAACCCCTGATTTTACAGAAAAATAAAAGAAGATTTTGCAGAAAGCAATACCAGAATCATTTTTTAAATTCATGAAACAGGAATTTTTCTGCAATTTAACAGAACAGGTCTGTTAGAAAAAGGGGAAAAGAGTTTTTTATTTATGGAAATTTGTAAGATTACACACACCAAATACCAATTTCCTGTAAGATTACGCAATCTGGTAAGATTACAGGTGTTCTCGAGACTCTGCTGCAGGAACTTCTTTTAGTTTAAGGATAAATTTTCTAACAGTGCATATATTGATGGGGTGGGGAAGGGGGTTAGGACCGTTGGAATGTGACGTCATTCCTTTCTAGATAAAATATTAGTGGTATTATAAAAACCTCTCTTCTATTCTCTTCTTTTTACTATTTTCGTCATCGTTTTCTCCCCCTCTGTACCTACACGATAGTGTTGGAGGGGTGCAGTGGGAGGGAATAGCATACCTGAGGCCCATTTCATAAAAAAATATTACTATAACACATAAAGATAAAAGCTACTAAAATCCCTTCTATTTGATTGACTGGATGATAAATTTGTTATAGAAATTATGCATTTGTTATCATAACAAGTCTTTAACTGAAACGGGACCTGATCCCTTTGGAACAGCCTCCGATTCCACTATAACGTCTCTTAAACTCAGAGGCTTAATGACCCCCCCCCCAAAAAAAAAATACAATAAAATAAAAATGAGGGGCACAGCATCGCGCATTTCTTTTTAGAAATGTCACCCTGGTCACGCAAAAATTTAATACATTCTTGTTTTTGTTGTTGTTGTGGGGAGGGGGGGGGGGGGAGAGCTCCTATCCTCCATCCCCTTATATGTACACCAGCAATTTAATATCAAGAACATATATTCTTCAGATGATCGACAGGAAATGTAGTTTTGAAAAGACAGCTCTTATTGTTGTGCTTAATTAACTTCTTATGTGCACACAAAATAAATTATTTATGTCAATATATCATAAATGTACTGTGTAATCACTTTTATCCAATTTCTCTGCTAGTTTTGACGAGCGGTCATTGTTTTAATTACTAATAAAATGAAAGAAACTATATCAACAAGGCAATGAATTATGTCCTCAAGCTCAGATGAAAACAATTACAATTACAAATGATGTTGAACTAATACCAACGAAACCCATGTTCGATTTATTATCTCAATCAATTAATGTATAAGTGCCAAGAATCAGAGACGGCGCAAAGGTATTTTGAAGAGGGGTGGGGAAGGAGTGCAAAACGACAAATAGGAGATATGATAAATTTCTTTTATCTCAACATAAAATAGGGGTATTGTATATTATTTACTTTAAAAAGTTCTCTCTATTTGATATTCTTATTTGTTTATTGTTTCTCCCCTGATTTCCCTCCATCCGTGTTTTATTTTTGGTACTTGTTTTCACTAACTTTTTCAAAACACACACGCATATATATATATATATATATATATATATATATATATATATATATATACATGTATATAATAATCAAACTACATGAAGAATAGTCAAAGAATGCTCAAATATTCCACTTTAACTAGTTTCGTCTTTAATTCTTCAGAAAGTGAAATATTGATTCACAACAAATCCATACAAAAATTGCGCTCTAGCGCATATATCAAGCATGTATACGCTGATGAGATGCGTTGCGTGGCAACGGAATCATTATGTTATCATCATTACGTAATTTACGTCATAATCTAAAACGCTGTGATCAAAAGACGTAATTTACGTCATAATGTGAAGCGCTATGATCAAAATATACTTTATTATTATTTACAACCATTAAAAGAATCAATGGTTAGTCCATTTCCATTTTTTTATGAATAATAATGATGTTAAGGTCTATTCAACTCCACATATATATATATATATACATATATATATAATTATATATATATATACCATATATATATATATATATATATATACTATACCATTTATGATTATATATATATATTGTAAATAAATGGATGAAGAGAACAATGGTAGACATTTCTTTGCAATATTTAAATAAAAGAGTTGCCAAAGCTGTTGTATATGTATAGCTTCACACATTTATATATATATATATATATATATATATATATATATATATATATATATATATATATATATATATATATATATATACATACATATATACATGTATATATATTAACTCCTCAAAAAAGTTTGGAAATCAAACTTTGATCGATATCCCCTCCTTGGTTTTAGTGAATATTAATGTGTGATTGATACCAAATAATGAATAGATCATTTATTTTCCTTAAAACAATACGCTACATGATATGATTGGGTTTCAACTCTATTGACGTAGACAAAAGAATCATGTTCTTTATTGACCCTTCATTAGTATTTCTGCTCGCTTTGCAGTTTTTCAATTCAGACCTCATTCAACACTTTTGAAGCCTGCATGATAACAAGAATGGTATCATTTTAAAGAAGATTTAATGATCTATTGAATAATATCAAATATGCATTGTGTGAAATCGGGAGATGGGAGAAATTAATGGCCAAACTCAGATTTCCAAACTTTTTCTAAGGGGTTTATATATACACTGTTAAAACGACCGTGATTTTACAGAAAAAAATTGTAGAAAGCAATAACAGAATCATTCTGTAAATTCATAAAACATGAATCTTTCTGCAATTATCAGAACAGGTTTTAAAAGGGAAAAAGGATGTTTATCACATTTAAGGAAGTTTGTAAGATTCCATACACCAAATACCAATTTCCTATAAGATAACGCAATTTGGTAAGATTACATGTGATCTCGAGACTCTGCTGCAGGAACTTCTTTTATTTCAAGGATAAATTTTCTAACAGTGTATATATATATATATATATATATATATATATGTATATATATATATATATGTATGTATATATATATATGTGTGTGTGTGTGTGTGTGAAGCTATACATGTACAACTGCTTTGGCAACTCCTTTATTTAAATATTGTAAAGAAATGGATGAAGAGAACAATGGTAGACGTAGCTTAAATCAAGGTTCCCCAGAGCTATCTACCCTTTGGAAAAATTGGTTATGCCGAAAAAATGTCTCTGCCGGGAATCGAACCCGGGCCCCCAGCTTTGAACGCCGGTGCCTTAACCACTACACCACAGAGACGGGTAAGTGGCTAGGGTGACCGAGATCCGATTGACCGTCAGAAAGACAGATTTTCGACACTATACCAATTACCTTTGTCGGGTGAAGGTGGGTTTTGAACAATGACAAGCCGTCATGCCTCAGCTGGATCAAAGCTATTGCTTCGATACAGTACACGTACGTGAGAAAGCATACAAATGTGTGAAGCTATACATGTACAACAGCTTTGGAAACTCTTTTATTTAAATATTGTAAAGAAATGGATGAAGAGAACAATGGTAGACGTAGCTTAAATCAAGGTTCCCCAGAGCTATCTACCCTTTGGAAAAATTGGTTATGCCGAAAAAATGTCTCTGCCGGGAATATATAAATATGTGTGTTTATATACATATATATATATATATATATATATATAAACACACATATTTATATACACACATATTTATATATTCCCGGCAGAGACATTTTTTCGGCATAACCAATTTATATACTTATATACATCCTATTTCCATTTTTTCACTCTCTCTTGCAGCTAACCCACTCGGACCGTTTGACATTTCATGGTCTGTATTCACCATATCACTAACCAGTGCCACGGGATTCCTTTTCTTCATGTTAATGGTGTCTCTTTCGGTTCATATCTGCAAATGCTGTAGGCGGAAAGGGCATTCAGAGGTATATTTTCTATTGTAAAAAAATCTCTCTAAACACCTTCTCAAGGATTGGTCAGATCAGTAGATAATAAGTGCACGAATGATCCCAAGTAGCAATCAGACGAAGACAACGAAATTTAGCTGGCCGATGACACAAAAGTACGCCCAAAATAGGAAAAAAAATGAAAAATGGAATAAATAAATGAATTGATGAGTAAAAGATGAATAAGTGAATAAAAGTGACTAATGGATTACAGAACTTATACAAAAACATTTAGAAACAGAATGAATAAAATGGAGGAAGTATTGGTAGATCTCTGGATTGTACTCCTGAGCCCATCATTCAAGTAAAAAAAAAATGCTATTTTTTATTTTCATTTAATAGTTAAAATACAAATTGAGTAAGAATGATCTTCAATACATCGATATTTCATGAATGATTGATGGAACTGGAGAAAATAAAAATTGTAATTATATTTCTATTACTTGATTCGAACAGGTACTTGTAACCTATGTCAATAAAGACAAGTCGTCTTTTCGGAGAGGTCAATCAGTTAGAAGTCGAACAGCAGACGCCGATATCTTGTCGCAACTTCCGACGATATCCTACGACGACGTCGATAAAGATAGTCCCTGCGGCGACTTCCGTCGGGAGAAAGAATTCAGGAGCTCCGCTGAAGTACTTTACATGGATATCCCGGATTGCACGTTTATTCAATCAAAGGGCAAATCTGACATGTCTGTTGATCAGATGTACCAGGTGGACGAAGAAGGATACGCGAAGCCGCGCAATGTGATTGGAGGAACGACATCGGTAAGGATACCCGAGATTGGTCCAATCACAGACGACCTTATCGGTCACGTGGACAGACCGATGAAGAAGCCAAAGCCGACACCGATTCCCCGCTCTCGGAAGGAAGGCAAATCCTCAACGGATGAGGTCGAGTGAATAAATGCCTTAGTCACACCGATGCATCGAGACGCCAAACCAACCGATAATATGCCATTGGTGTTAACGTTGTAACTTTTATCGGTCTGGAGTCGATTTCGCCAGTGTGACTGAGTGCAAGGGACATGATGTTATGGAGGATTCAAAGACATGTCTTACAACTCAAGAATCCACTTTCCAACAGTGACTTTGCAATGGTTGATTTATAGGTTGATATGGACTCTGATAGATGAAGCGCAATTTCTTGAAGAGTTATGACACTTCAATGACATTTCTTGAGATCAACCGTCTATACAGTCGGAGACCCTTGCTCAATTTGTCAAAACAACTTTTTGACCGTTAAATTGTCTTTGTAATTTCTGTATATTAAAGATACATGGGAAAAGTAGTGAATGTAGCTATTACTCACACTCACATTATTTTGGTTGTTTAATTTTAGATTGAACATGAAAACATTACAAAATTCTATTATTAAATTTGCCTTATACTCCGGATCCCGTTCTTACAACTGTCAAGACTGGATGATATCGACATCTTTTTCATATAATAGAGAAGAAAGAGAATGCATAGAGGCGATGGTTATATTAATCTTTTCGACCAGAGGATAGATATCATGTACTATACATATCTAATCACTTTTCACGCCTGCACATGCAGACCCATTTGGAAAGATTATAAGCATCTCTGGTAAGTATCATTTGAGTGTACAAACACCTTTTCTTTCACAGGCAAAGTTTTCAATCTCCTCCTTGTTTGTTACGTTATGGCAAATGTAGTGTATGGATGATATTCCCAACAGAATAAAAAAATGAAATGAGCAGTGCATATGTTTCAATACTCTTCCTAGCACTTTGAATAGTCTCCTCATCTAGATCCGTTCATGTCGCTCAGTGCAATGATTAAAAAACAAGCTTAAAACCTTTTCATTTTCTCAACAACTACATCCATTTTATATGTATGCTGTTATCAATTTGGGAGTAGAACTATTCATCGTTAGTTTACATTGTAGAACGATTCATAGATGATATTTACATAGAAAAACGCTGTAAAAATGTTACAATGTATGTATGCATGAAATCTGAAGAAATCAATAAAAGATCAAATCAAAGCAATTGTTTCAAGGAATGTTCTTTGATCACTGACCTCACGCAGAGTAATCCACAATCCTCACGCACATAAATCCACCACCCTCACGCACAAAAATCCACCATGACACACACAAATCCATCCCCCTTACGCACGTAAATTCACTACCCTCACGCATACAAATCCATCACTCTCATACACATAAACCCGACAACCCCGCGCACGTACCACCTCATATGAAATTCATATCGCCATAACCCCCACTTACCTCACACACAATTTCATATATCATCACCCTCCCAAATACACATATGATAATCAGGATCTCATTTATCATTAATCGTCAAGTGGGGCGTGTGTTTTCGGTCACATATTTGTTTTTTGTAAAGAAAATTTATAAGTCCACTAAACAGGCAATTTTCTTTTGGACATAAGTGAGCATGATAATGTTGTTTGGTGACGCCCCCAATTCCGCCCTATACAATCGCACAACTTTGGTTTAATTGGCTTAATGGAAACTCTTTACTAATCATGAGTTTATCTATGAAAATTGTAAGCATTACGATAAGATATTAATTGCCATGGCTATCCGGACTGGGGACGTCCACGGTCGTAGGAAGTCCTCGGTTGATGGGATAAAAGTACGAATGTGTACCTAGAAGTAGGTAATAATAACCCCCACACACCCACACCACTGACAAACACACATTTACACCCATCTTTATAGAGACATTTAAATACTTGCACTCTCTCTACATAGTTTGCCCCCCCCCGCTGCAAACACAAAGAATACACCATTGTACGATTATCGTTCATATAAATCATTCAAATTCATATTTTAATATAACCGTAAATCATAGTGAGAATATACCCGTACCGATATTGATTAATTACTCTATCATTCTACAAAATTTAAAAGGTCAGCTAAATGGCCCATTTCTCATTCGTGTGGGTAATATGTTGTAAACATGACCTGAATAAATTGCGCTCGAAAAAAACAACATTATTTTATTATTTTATTCTACATACATGTGTTATGATAAGAACCAGGACGAATACCTTTAAAGGGGAAGTTCACCCTGACAAAAAGTCTATTGTAAAAATAGCAGAAAAAATAATAAAAAATATTGCCGAAGGTTTGAGAAAAATTCATCAAATAATTAAAAAGTTATTAGAATGTCAATTATTTGATTTGTGACGTCATATGCGAGCAGCATTCCTACATAGCGAATGGTAAAAAATCAATGAAATGTCATTTTCTCAGAAAATTGAAAATGGTTTTCACTGTAACTTGTATATCAATAGACAAATCGTTTCACACCCGATCATGAAAAGAAAACAAAATTAAGTCATCAGGAACCATACAAAATTTGACATTCATACACTTTATATTAGATATCACATGGGGCAGCTGCTCGTTTATGACGTCACAAATCCAAAATTTTGAACTCTAATAACTTTCTTACTCTTTAACGGATTTTCCTCAAACCTTCACCAATATTTTTCATTATTTTTTCTGCTATTTTTACAACAAAGATTTTTTCAGGGTGAACTTCCCCTTTAAAGACTGCAAAATTTCATTTGTTCCTTCCTTTATGTTTTTTTAATCCATAATAACAATATTCAATACAATACACATTAAAGTTCGGTATCAAATTTTCCTTTGTAATTTCAACTATTTCTTTAAGAAAAAATGAAAATAATACGATTATAAGTACAAACAAGTTATTTAGGCTGCTTACTACAGAATCTAAATTTACCCTCTTTACAAAAACCCTGCAAAAAATAGTGATATTCCCTGTCTACTTTTAAAAGAACTCAAAAATATCCTGAACACGAAACAGATTCGGCATGCCTAATACATTTCTGAACTCTTTACATCCTTTACATGGATTAAAAAAAATATAATGAATAATGCTGCTGAATACATTCAATAACAATTCTATGCAATACTGCGTTTAATACAGTGTTCCTTTAGAGGAGCTACACTCTTAAATTATGCAGGGTCCAGCAAGGCTAATTATGATCGGGCGCTGAAGCATTCAATTATTTGTTTCCTACCGAGTACCCATAACTACACAAGAGAGTAACAAATCCAAATAACGGCCCTGCTACGGTGGGATCTGAACCGCGGGTCCTGTGGTTCACTATAAGGAGACTTATTCACTGAGTCACAAAGCAAAAAAACAGACCACTTCCTTATTAATATTAATTCATTTATTGTGTATGATAGACATAACACTTCCCTGAGAGCTAATTGGAAAATAGAGAACACCATATGTTCACCCGATCATGCCGATACCACTAAGATTAAAAAATATAAAACTAATCCATTTCACATTTCTTATTTATTTTTTTGATATTATAGTTTAAGCATAATATACAACACAAGAACTTTAATGGAATCAGTCATTTAAAAAAAGGAAGATGAAAATTCATTACCTTCCATGGCCTTCCTACTCCCTCTCTCTCAACACACACACACCCACCCACACACTCTTTCTCTCTCTCTCTCATCCTTACTCTTTATACATACAGCGACGTCACCGTCCACACACCCCTTTAACTAGCAATATATATGGAGAAGTAAACATGAAATTATAAAAAAATGAGATAAGATAATATATTAATTCGTCTGTCTTTCTGCACATCTCTTACAAGTGTGATTTCACTTTCTACAGATGCAAATCAGTTAATCATAAACTATTGTTAAAGTAGAAAAAGAAACACAGCAAATGACGAATGACGTTTTGAACGAAAGACCAGGAGAACCCCTGAAGAAGCAGGGCTTGTAAGGCTAAGGGTCTCCTTTGTGTCAAGCACATGGCTAAATAGTATTCAGTGTATACATGTTATATCCTTAAAACTAAAAGAATAAAACTAAAAATGCCAAAAACTGAATGTACAATTATTAAGAGTAATAAACTTACAACAATATTATTAAGTGATATATCATGGAAGTAGAAATAAGTTTGGATAACATGATATGAAAAAAAGAAAGAAGGTAAGAATCAATCATAAGAGCAAAGTAAAAATAAAACATGAAAAATGTAAAAGAAACACCAGAAAATAATACAAAAGGGGGAAAAGATGCGCTGACCCTCTGTAAAAGCATCCAGTTAGACAAGATACAAGATGAATAGATATTGATATATAACATTCCCCAGTCTTCTATACATTTTTATAGGCTTGAAAAGTAAAATAAAGTAGTAAATAAAAGCATATCCTAACCTACAGCAATTCACAAATAACAATTTAGAAGATAACCTTTAAGTACACGCTGAAAGGTATAAATGCTTACCAATTTTTATATTTGATTTGAGAGAGTTCCAGAACTTACAATTGTCCTAAAAGCAAAGCTTGTACGTAACTTGGGTAAGTGGAATGCAGAAGCATTTCGTGTATAATGCTTGTGTATGTCACTATTTTTCATGAAAATTGTAGCCAGAGCTAGTGGCATGATGCCTGCATTGTATGCATACATTACAGTAACAAGTTGTAATTTTAGAATTCTATGCTCATAAAAGAAGTGGGGTGTAATGCGAGCGATAGTTAACGTTACAAACAATTCTTAAAAACTCTTTTCTGAATCAAGTACACCCTTTCAAAATAGGTTTTAAGAGAATAACCCGATGCAAGGACACCGTAATTGAGATATGGGAGAATTAGTGTTGAATATATCATACAAAGAATATCAGTAGAGAAAAGGATTTCAATTTGAATATTACACCACTATTTTTTTATAATGTCTTACAGAGATGATTTACATGGGTTTTGCAAATCAGTTTTTCATCTATGTGCAACACCAGAAACATTGTCGGCTTTAATCTATCTATCAAGACATCATTAAATATAACATCACTTCGAACTTCTCTAATCGTAATGCCAAAGAGCAATTTGTTTTCTGCAAATTTAGCGATAATTTATTTTCTTGAATCCACAAAGTTTCATTCCTCAGTTCATTATTAACCGTTTTAATGGGTCTTAGGATTTCTGTGAGAAAAACACAACCATTAGCAAAAAAAAATGAAAGATAAAATATCAGAGAAATAATTACACACATTGAAATACACAATACATAATAACGGACCAAGGAGAGATCACTGGGGAACACCACAAGTGACATTCTGTAAGTCCGACTCTACCCCCTTTATCGAGACAAGTTGTTTCCTGTCAGCTAAGTAACTCTTGAACCAGTCCAATGCTGTACCCCTGATATCATAAGGTGATAACTTGCCAATAAAAGTACAATGATCTACTGGGTCAAAAGCTTTTGATTAATGAAAATTAAACCAATTGTATGCATCTTTTTGTCTATGGATTGTGATATTTTATATCAATAAAAATGTAGCAAGGTATGGGTGGTGGTATGTTTCTCGCGAAAGCCGAACCGAAATGTAGAAAATATATTACTCTTGTTGACAAATTTCAAAGCTCTAACATAAATCACTTTCTCAAGAATCTTTGAGAATGCAGTAAAAAGAGAAATAGGTATGTAAGTAGTAAGGCATGGGGGTCTCCTTCCTTGAAAATGGGCACGATTTTAGCAATTTTCATGTCAACAGGAACTTCCCCACGTGACATTGATAGATTGAAGACATGAAGTAGGGGTTTAATAATTCCTAGTATAATTTCTTTAGGCTGTTAGTAACTCCGTCATAACCAGCACTTTTCCCGTTTTTCAGAGATTTCACAATGGGAAGCAATTCTTCCCGAACTACTAGTAAGAAGAATAAACTTCTACCACTTTGTTCTGTCATAA
Source organism: Lytechinus variegatus (assembly GCF_018143015.1). NCBI lineage: Eukaryota > Metazoa > Echinodermata > Echinoidea > Temnopleuroida > Toxopneustidae > Lytechinus > Lytechinus variegatus. The sequence continues at coordinate 22,969,393 of NC_054755.1, read as the reverse complement.
AATCTCTGTAAGTCTGCTGAGAAAGTGTCACTGCCCGTGAAAGGTTTGGATCAATGATGCCAAAGTAATCATTAAAATTGTCTAGTACTTATAATATTCCTTTCTTTACATTAGACATTTTTTTCCTTTGACTTAAATACTTTCTTAATCACTTTCAAAGTTCCCTTGAAATCGCTTTTTGTTGCCTGAAGTTGGGTGCGATAATGACTTCTTTTGCAGTACTAAGGATTGAAGTAACCTTTTTTTTTACTCAACTTTTACGTGAAGCTTCAGTGAAACGCATTTTTTACGAATACAACTTTTGTTTGTGTGTAAATTGATCTAAGCTAAGAAGCGCTAACCCATGGCATAAGAGGAACGTTTTTGCGATTTCTTCTACTTTGCTTAAGAAATCAAGGATATTAAAGATCTACTAGGAATATCAGTAAACGTACTTGGGGGTCTCGGTGTATGACTTCTATGCATTTAATCTACAAACGTTCAATGAAATTTGCATCATATGATATTAATGCCAATCTGATTTTTTTGACGTCAAAAAAATAATAAAAAATCCCGGTGTTCTATATAAAAACAAAGATTTTTTTGTCACTGTGTCCAATGCATTTTCACTTTTAGAAAAAAAGTGATGGTTTCATTGATTAGAGCAAGACGAGTTTTTCTTTTATAAAGAGCATACATAATATATCAATTAATTCCTCAATATATTTCATTAAGTCATAAAACATACACCTATTCATCTATCTATTAATTCATTTATTCAATCTTTCATTTTTAACAGTATTGTCAATGTATTAATCAGTTTGTTCATTTAATTATTCAAACATATTCATTCAATATTTAAAGATTAGTAAGAAATTTCTTTTACCTCATGGACCTGGTAGTGTATCGTGCTACGAAATATTTTCCACTTCTATTTAGTATAATGATTTTAATCATATAAAACTCAGTTTCTATATAGTTCACCAATATAATTTAGCAGCATATAGTCAATTCATGTAATATACAAATTCAATGATATAAATGATGATGGTAATTGATATCAACAAATGAGTTTAAAAGATATGGATGACAAGACTACTTTCTCTCAAAATGTGAACTTGATTGATGTATATATACACCCAGCAAAAAAAGTTCTTGGACACTCATAAAAGTTAAAATATTCCATATAGATATTTGATTAAAGGCAAATTTTTGTATGTCAACATGACCAGACAATATTCCTCTTCCAGTATGACATGACATTTTTCATGTGAACAGTCATGCATGGATGGTTAAATGCTTTAAACAATAGCAATGTCAGTAAAAGAAAATTGCAAGAAATGGACCACTCAAATTATAATGATCCTGTAGGCATACATTTAACAATTTCAATAGGTGGTTTTCATTCGAATGAAATGCTTAGGGATGCATCATGAGCTGCATAGTGAGATGGATCATTTGGACACTCACTTTCGAGATGAAGCTTTCCAATCAAGAGCGTGCAAGGGCAATTGGAATGCATTCTGGGCTGTCATGTAGACTAGTGGCTCGATATTTCCAAGTTTCACCAACAACAATTTCAAATTTGAACCAGCGGTATTTGGCTACTGATGAAGTCAGAGACCGCCCTAGGAGTGGTCGACCTAGGATGCTTGCCTTGAGAAGGCGATTTGTCACTTCACCAACTATCGGATCTGAAATTCATTGACTAACTTTGACCTAAAATTCCAGTGGAATAGTGATGCGTCCAAGTTGGATTACTTTCTCTTCTCTTTTAGAATGATATTCGACTTTAAGTTTGCATCTATCGTGTAATGGATATTTATGGCATATAAATTTTTACAACTGAAAGAATGGCTATGATCATTTTCTTGCAATTTCCTTTTACTGACATTGCTATTGTTTAATGCCTGAAACCAGCCATGCGCTGACTGATCCATTCTTGCAATTTTCTTTTACTGACATTTCTATTGTTTAGAGCTTATAACCACCCATGCATGACTGTTTACATGAAAATGTCATGTCATACTGGAAGAGGAATATTGTCTAGCCATGATGACATACAATAATTTACCTTTAATCAAATATCTACATGGAATATTTCAAATTTTATAAGTGTCCAGGAAATTTCTTTGCTGAGTATATATATATCCAGATGTCTTAGTCTAAAGGCCTTTACTCTCCCTTTATGACGTTATTGCAATGACGTAAAATTTGGCCCCCCCCCCAAAAAAAAAAAAAAAAAATTAATAAAAAATAAAATAAAATAGAGAAAAAATTGGAAAAGGAAAAGAATTTATGATCAATATCGCAATAAAATTCTGAGGTCAGCTTTTTATACAAAAACTACCGAGGAAAGTTTTTACGATCTACCAGGGGAGGGGGAAACTTTGGCAGTCCGCAAGTATTCCCCGGATGAATAAAGGTTATTTGCTGATCGAGCAACATAACGCATTTTAACATTCTCATGGACTCTGTTCTCAACGCAATAAAAAAAATATCCTCGCTCCTCGCGCTTTCATGTGTTTATATACATACAAGAAGCCTGTTGCATAAAACTTTTTACCTGAGAAAACTGTGGTAAAAACTTAAAACTAAGGTTAGTCTGATTTCCGCCATTGACTTTAGCACAGGCCAAAAACTCCGGTAAAAACAACCTGAGTTTTCTCAGGTAAAAAGTTTTATACAACGGGCCCAAGATGTTCAGAAAACTAGATAGTCAGCAGCCGCCCCCCCCCCCCTTGCCATGAATCACGTGAGCCACTGCTTGGAGACTTACTTTTACCTTACGATTGGATCATTTATCCGTTTACTTATGACGTCAGAATATCTTCATAGTAAAAATATAACGAGGTCAGGACTTCACACTTAATCAACACTTTCTCTCATGGTGACATTTTTCAAGTCACGAAACCTTTAAAGAATTATTTAAGACGAGCACGACACTTTATCATCACATGTATTCCGACCGGGAGTTACCTGGGGCTATATAGGGGCGGAAGAAATTGCCCTTGTCGCTATTATGCCGAAAGACACCACCTTCGCGTCTTGGACTAAATGACGATAGACGAACTGGGTCATCTCTCCTCAACGCCTACGAATTAGAAACAGTGAGATAATAACAGTGAGGTGATAACAATTGCCTTCTTCCGATATTGATACCTGCATGGCTAACATTCCTAGTTTTCTTTTTTTTTAAAGTAGGAGCAGAACATAAAGAGAGAAAAAAAAATCGCCTTTAAAGAAGGCAGCTAGAAATATTACAGAGCTGTTTTATCAGCAAGATTATTACAAAACACAGCCATATTTAATCAAACTGAAACATAATTAGATTAGTGTTGGCTAAAATGTAAGAGACATTCATCATAAAAACATTAGTTGAAATGGATGAGGTTTAAGGCATAAAACCTATTCTAATTGCAATTAATTTTCATAAATTGCGTAAATTAAAACTGCAATCATTGAGTGTTAAATAAATACGCCTAACAATAGATAAACACTTCCTTTAATTGATAAATTTATATACTTACTTCCTCTTTGAAGTTCGTTCTTCTTATAGCAATGAGACAGCATAAGAAGAATACGACAACAAGAACACAGGCTCCTACAGCAAGCCCAACCAATCCGCCCACACCTAGCACGCTACCAGCGGAAGTGAATTCTGAAAATAAAATAAATCTTCCCAAAGTAATGATAATGATGATGATGATGATAATAATAATTATAATGATAACAATAAAAACAGTAATAAGAATAATGATAATAATAACAATAATAATGTATTCATTATATCCTTCTTATATTAAATTCTTTGTGCTGATTGGTTTTACTTAGCATCATGCGATCAAAGATATTTTTCACTATTTTGCGACGATGTTGAAAATGAACGCCCACTGAATAATAAACATATATATCAGGCTTTGAGAAAGTATAGTGGAATTATTCATCCGAAGTTGGTCTCGCAATTACTATGTATAATAGTACATAGTAGTAATAGTGAAAATTGTAGATTTGCCAGTCCAACCGAGGATTAATAATTTCCACTATGCTTTCGAATTAAACGCCTGATATATTTTTTTTATATCCTACTTTTAGTGATTTATAACCAAATCTATGCACTGCGCTTGCAAAGTCCGGTTACTTGTGTTGAATTACCTACTTTTCTCCGAGCCACGGCGCTCAGCGGAACGCAGATTAGTGCCTGCGCCGACGCATCACGAGAACTCGCTGGCCGGTGCGCCCCAGAATTTATCTAAATATCAAGCTTTCTGAAATAATGACGTCAGAATATTATAGCGAAAAATATATATCGAGGTCTGACGCCACACAACAGCATAGTTGAAATATATTTGTCACATGATGCTATTTGAACCAATCACTATACAGGATTTAATCTATGTAGGATATTAAATTTTCTATTCCGTGACGTCACGGATAGAATAGTGCACTATTCCATCATTGACGTCACAGATCATCACGGTGTAGGCACTACTACGCGTTAAGCGCTTCGAGTGCGTGGCTTCAAGAAAAGTAGGTTAGTCAGGGCAGCGGGTTATTTATCTTTGATTAAGATAAGTTTAGAACGACTTTAAGAACAACTGGTGATCCTTTCTTTCGGTAAATAGCATTCACCATTGTTCATTGGTTTTGCGCGGAAGAAAGATTCACCAGTCGTTCTTAAAGTCATTCTTAACTTACGAACAGCTTTATGAAACATATATTTGTATAAATATCATAATAATATATTATTACTGTTATTGCTATTCTCAAATTATTATCATTAGTTGAAGTAGTATTACACTACGCTTTTCCCAAAATGGCCCAAATATACTAAAAACATTGAAAAAAGTGAGAGAATGTGCGTGAATTGGTTCTGATCAATTTGGCAAATGCAGGAGTGCAAGTGAGGGCTAGAGAGAGTAAAGTGGGAGTGCATTAATAAGTGTGAGAAAGGAAGAGTGAGCGAGAATAAGTGGGAGAGTAAGTGTGCATGCATGAGCGTAAGTGGTGACAGAATGAGTGTTAGGGCGAGTGAGAATGAGGGTGAATGAGTGTGAGGGCGAGTGTATGAAAGTGAAAGGGTCAGTGACATTGATAGTAAGTGTGTGTAAAGGGTTTTTCAGAGTGCTTTTTGAGAATTATTGTGAGGGCGATTGAGAATGCAAGGATGTGTGAGAGTGAGTGAGAGATTACCTATGCGTGGATCTGAGTGTGGGTAAATGTGATAAAGAGTGGAAGGGCAAGTGAGAGGAAATGAGGGTGAATGAGTGTGCGTGAGCGTAGGCGAGTGAGAATGTGAGTGTAACAGGTGAGAGGGGGTGTACGTAAATGAGTGTGAGTGTGAGGTTGGTGAGAGACAACGACCCTGTTCGTGAACGAGAATTAGTTTGAATGATGGCGAGTATATAGGTCCATGGTGAGAATAAGAATGATTGAGTGTGTGTGAGTGTTGGTAGTTGAGATAAATTGAGATAAGGACAGAGCGGAGAGGAAATGTATGTGGATGAGTTTGAATATGGGTGAGTGAGAGTGAATGTGCATGGTAAAGGTGAGTGATTGAGAGGAAAGGTTCGAGTTAGGGTGAGAGAGTGAGTGAGAGCGGAAGTATTTGATAGAGTGAATGGGCAAGTGTGATGATAAATGAACGAGTTTCTTTATCTTACCACATACTCTACCGGGACCAACTCCAGTCGGTGATGAATCAGTGTGACCATAGTGACAGGTGCAGGTGTAAGACCCATCCATGTTGGTGCAGTCGGCATTTGGCGAACAATCGTTGGTTGTGGAGCTAGCACATTCATTGATATCTAATGAATATCGCAATAATGAAAACATTTTTTATCCCTTTTCTCCATAAAGGTAGGCTACTCCGCTGCATATGGAGCCCATCATATTGCAGTTTCTTGAAATTTCCTAAAGTCTTTTATAAAATGTTCAGTTTTTTAGTGTCCAGCAAATCGAATTCAAATTCGACAATATTAAATGTCTTATTGAAATACAGATTTTACCAAGTTAGCCCGATAAGTCTAGACTCTTTCATGCATGTGACGTTTCATGTTACCAGATAAATGCTGTTTAGTTTTGAAAGTTATGCCTGTCCATGTATAAAGGAAGGTAGGGGTAAGTCGAACATAGGGGCAAGTTGACCCACCACCCCAGGTCAATAATGAATGAGTCAGACATTGTGGTGTCATATATTGACGGCCCATTACATAACCCTTACCCGAAATAAGAACAATATTGTTAGTACACGTATGGATTCTCATTCTGTCATAGTCTTTTAAATGATGGATGCATATCAAATGTGTGGATATGAAAATATCGCATTAAGTTCGGTCTGGGGTAATTGAGCCAGCTAACATGGGTCAAGTTGAGCCAAGGCAATTCTTATATGGTAATGTATAATAATAAAAAATCCCTTAAAAAACATTGGTATGCAGACAGAAAGGAACAAATTCACTTGACAGTTCTTTTACTTTTAGAGGATGTTGTATTTATAGAGAATTAGCAACTAAAAAGACTTTACATTTAAAAATGACATGCTGGTTCTTCCCGGATTCATTTTGCACATAGTTTTGTGGCTTAACTTACCCAAGAAGGTGGTATAACTTACCCCAAAGATGGGGCAAGTTGAGCCATTTGACATCGTTTTTTTTAAAGGTCATGATGACTCTCAGTGTGGGGGTAGAAAGTTATATAGGTGAAAAATATTTCCCAAGAATAAGATTTAAAGGAAAGTTACTTATTTCTACATTATTACTCATATCAATTCTAACAAGCAAAATGAAAAAAGTTTAACAACTTACCCCGCCTTTTCCTAATCCTCATTTAAAATAATTGAAATTTAAGACTTATGCTTAGGAGTTTTGACCCTTTTGTTTTCTTCTGTCGTTTGTTTGAAACATGAAAACCATTTATCTAGGCGTTTTTTTTTTTTGGGGGGGGGGCAGGCCATGGCCGACGTAATTGACTATCAATTAGTTGAAAAGACTAAGGAAACAAAGGGTTTGTGCCAGAATTAATGAAAAAGTTGCAAATACATGTACACTTCTTTCATTATCATCATTACATTATTAGTTACCACGATAATGCAGTTTCCAAAATATTGAATAGATCTTGCATGTCTTTACCCCCAAGTCTGAATATTTGTGACAACTATCTTGAGCTATGGCCGAAACTTTGGCTAATACTGAGTATCACCCCCTTTTTTTGGGGGGGGGGGGGGGGGGGCATAATGTGTTGTTACCATACAAACAAATATGTGATAAATGACAAAATGTGTCTCGCAGATTATTTTAGCTCAAAACTTATGTGTTCTAAATTTAATGAGCATAGGCCTATGTCATGAAATGAAGAAGTACTTCAATTCAAAAGATGCTGTTTAGACATTTCTTTATTTCATATGTTGTTCCGATGGCAACACAGTTTCTAACACACACAAATATATGTCTTGCAGATCTTCACCTCAAAACCATCGTGTTCGCTAAATTTCATATGCAGACAGAAAGGAACAAATTCACTTGACAGTTCTTTTACTTTTAGAGGATGTTGTATTTATAGAGAATTAGCAACTAAAAAGACTTTACATTTAAAAATGACATGCTGGTTCTTCCCGGATTCATTTTGCACATAGTTTTGTGGCTTAACTTATCCAAGAAGGTGGTATAACTTACCCCAAAGATGGGGCAAGTTGAGCCATTTGACATCGTTTTTTTTAAAGGTCATGATGACTCTCAGTGTGGGGGTAGAAAGTTATATAGGTGAAAAATATTTCCCAAGAATAAGATTTAAAGGAAAGTTACTTATTTCTACATTATTACTCATATCAATTCTAACAAGCAAAATGCAAAAAGTTTCACAACTACCCCGCCTTTTCCTAATCCTCATTTAAAATAATTGAATTTAAGACTCATGCTTAGGAGTTTTGACCCTTTTGTTTTCTTCTGTCGTTTGTTTGAAACATGAAAACCATTTATCTAGGCGTTTTTTTTTTTGGGGGGGCAGGCCATGGCCGACGTAATTGACTATCAATTAGTTGAAAAGACTAAGGAAACAAAGGGTTTGTGCCAGAATTAATGAAAAAGTTGCAAATACATGTACACTTCTTTCATTATCATCATTACATTATTAGTTACCACGATAATGCAGTTTCCAAAATATTGAATAGATCTTGCATGTCTTTACCCCCAAGTCTGAATATTTGTGACAACTATCTTGAGCTATGGCCGAAACTTTGGCTAATACTGAGTATCCCCCTTTTTTTTTTGGGGGGGGAGGGGGGGGGGGCATAATGTGTTGTTACCATACAAACAAATATGTGATAAATGACAAAATGTGTCTCGCAGATTATTTTAGCTCAAAACTTATGTGTTCTAAATTTAATGAGCATAGGCCAATGTCATGAAATGAAGAAGTAGTTCAATTCAAAAGATGCTGTTTAGACATTTCTTTATTTCATATGTTGTTCCCATGGCAACACAGTTTCTAACACACACAAATATATGTCTTGCAGATCTTCACCTCAAAACCATCGTGTTCGCTAAATTTCATATGCAGACAGAAAGGAACAAATTCACTTGACAGTTCTTTTACTTTTAGAGGATGTTGTATTTATAGAGAATTAGCAACTAAAAAGACTTTACATTTAAAAATGACATGCTGGTTCTTCCCGGATTCATTTTGCACATAGTTTTGTGGCTTAACTTACCCAAGAAGGTGGTATAACTTACCCCAAAGATGGGGCAAGTTGAGCCATTTGACATCGTTTTTTTTAAAGGTCATGATGACTCTCAGTGTGGGGGTAGAAAGTTATATAGGTGAAAAATATTTCCCAAGAATAAGATTTAAAGGAAAGTTACTTATTTCTACATTATTACTCATATCAATTCTAACAAGCAAAATGCAAAAAGTTTCACAACTTACCCCGCCTTTTCCTAATCCTCATTTAAAATAATTGAATTTAAGACTCATGCTTAGGAGTTTTGACCCTTTTGTTTTCTTCTGTCGTTTGTTTGAAACATGAAAACCATTTATCTAGGCGTTTTTTTTTTTTTTTGGGGGGGGGGCAGGCCATGGCCGACGTAATTGACTATCAATTAGTTGAAAAGACTAAGGAAACAAAGGGTTTGTGCCAGAATTAATGAAAAAGTTGCAAATACATGTACACTTCTTTCATTATCATCATTACATTATTAGTTACCACGATAATGCAGTTTCCAAAATATTGAATAGGTCTTGCATGTCTTTACCCCCAAGTCTGAATATTTGTGACAACTATCTTGAGCTATGGCCGAAACTTTGGCTAATACTGAGTATCACCCCCTTTTTTTTGGGGGGGGGGGGGGGGGGGCATAATGTGTTGTTACCATACAAACAAATATGTGATAAATGACAAAATGTGTCTCGCAGATTATTTTAGCTCAAAACTTATGTGTTCTAAATTTAATGAGCATAGGCCTATGTCATGAAATGAAGAAGTAGTTCAATTCAAAAGATGCTGTTTAGACATTTCTTTATTTCATATGTTGTTCCGATGGCAACACAGTTTCTAACACACACAAATATATGTCTTGCAGATCTTCACCTCAAAACCATCGTGTTCGCTAAATTTCATATGCATTGGTTGAAAACAGATGAGGGAGTTCGAAGTACAAGATTTTCACCTAATTTTCGTTATATAATATGTTGTTACTATGGCAACACAATTTTTGACACATGCAAAAATGTGTCTTGCCCTTCTTTTCCTAAAAACCAATGTATGAGGCAACTTTCAGGAGAATTGATAGAAAACTTATGAAATATTTAAACGGCAAAATTTTGGCCATAAAATACTGTTACCATGGCAATTTCTGAAAAAGCCAAAAAATTGAAATAAATAAGTAGCTCGAAATGCAATATAGGCATAAATTTGTTGGCCATGATTTGTTGGATTTAAGCCAGGCTGAAGCATCTCCCTGCACGAGTTGATCTTTTTGAGGATTATCACACTTAGACCAGGGTTTACTCAAACCTTGTTATTGGAATACGAAACTTAAATCTAGGTTTAAATATGGCGGTTTATTACTACACTTGACTCGGGTTAATTCAAACCAGGCTATCAGAATGCGGGCCAAAATTTTTAGCTGGGGACGGAGATGTCCACCAATAAACTGGGACTGTATATCGTTAACTCATTGGATGAAACTAGCCATTTATCATAAATAAAATATAAAATAAAGAAAATGTACTAAAATATAATGAGAAGAGTCGAAACGGGATTGAGTAAACCTTGAAATATCAATTTATTAAGTGTATATAGAAGAATGGACTATCGTAAGAAAGGTGAATGATATTGTTTGAATTAGTAATGGCACCTGGTTCTATTTTTGGTTTTTTAGTCAATACCTACTAATTAAAAAGAACCCTTCTAGAAACGGAGGACATGCCCATTACAAAGAATTATAAGCCACCATTCTTACAATTTTACCCAAAAAGGTAAAAACTTACCAGATATGACTGTGTTGTTGGGAACAAAAAATATGGTGGTGGGCCCTGCCGTTGCAGATCCAGTTTGAATGGCATTCTGAATGTCTTGTTCAAGTTGAGACATCGTTGTAGAAGGCTCGGTGGTGACGTCGGCTAAAAAAATGAGACTCCCGCTCATAATCTGATTGACTTGAATATCATAAATGTTCTGGGTGTTTTCCATCATCTACAGAGTAACCATGGCAACAAGAAATGAGAAATACATAACCGTTTAGGTAGATTTGTGACTGGTCCCGCTTTGTCGAGTTTCAATTTTTCGTCTCATCCACATGGTCTAGTCCTATAGAACAGACCAAAAGTTTGGGGCCACCCTCAGATTTGATAGAAAATAATACAAAACACTACATTCTGCATTCATTCAAATGTATTAATACTTATGGGCTATCTCAATACCGTCAAATGACGCAAACAGTTTTGATAGCACTTCAGTCAAATCCCAGTCGGGTTAAAAAAAAACATATCCATATTTTACGTATACCTTTCAAGTTGAAAGGTATGCATTACATTTATATTTAAAGCATTTTTTTTTACAAACCCTAAGGTTTTCAGAGGATTATGTGATAGAGCAACAAATAATATGTCAACCTGCAGAGAGTCAACCTGTCAATCGGACAATCAACCTGCCTGAAACATTGAATCCTTACTCCCGCCTTTGCTCCTCTCTCTAACTCAAGCCAGCTTACTCTCATCTACTCAATCTTTACTCATCCCTCCAACTCAACCAGCCTCCTCCTAGCTCTAATCCTGCCTATTTCTCAAGCTTTCCACTCTTTTTGGTTTACATAATTTCCGAAAGATACTTTACTCTTTACTTTCTATCTACCACTTTCTCGCCTCTCCATTTCTCTTCTACCTCTATCCACTTTTATCCGCCCAGGGTTCCATAACACAAAGTACAGCTATGGATTGTTGCTTGATTTTTACGATTGTACATTGTAGTAAATGCAACCAATCGTGAAAATTTGTTGTACGATCACTGCTAAGCTTCTACTAAAATCCAGTTTGCATATATTATTGGTTGCTTTGTCAGAGAAACCCACAATAAACTAATTATAAAAAACCGTTGTTTTAAACATATACAAATCTTATGCACGCCTTCAAAGTTTAATGGCATGCATTCATACAATTTGAATATAATATGAAATTCATTCAAAACAGGCTGTAAACATGCTTGTATGATGTGACAGAGTTGCCATTGCCATTCAGTATGAACGCATTTGAATGAATGCAGAATGTAGTGCTTTGTATGATTTTATTTGAAATCTGAGGGTGGCCCTTCACTTTTGACGTCTACTGTACTTCTTCTACAACCTGTTCGTCTACTACTACCCATTTGGTTAAGTCTTTTACATTTCCATCTAGCAGGTCATCCATTTTCTCTACTGTGTAGATGGACTCTACCAATTTTTATTATATCATGGATCTATTTCGGTTACTCTCGAAATTCCTTAGATTGAAATATACTGCGATCAGGGACCAATCTAAATATGGATTAAAGTTTTCAATATATTTAGAATTCAATCTTATTTGATAATGCTTGAGATTTGTCCTTGACCACAGTCTAACCTTTAATGTACGGAATTTCAAGAGCAGCCGAACTGTTTAAAATCTTTAAGTGACAATGTTAGAGAATCAGGCGAAGTGGAAATTGAACTTGGCTTTAGACCAAATGAGAATTAGGCATAATGGGGCTTAGACGGTGCATATTATATATCAAACAGTAATCTAAACATCATACTTACAAGGGATTAGCCCAAAGGTATGTGGTATTAGACCACTGAGAAATTTATCAGCTGCTTGTTGACTTATTTAAAATCGACCACAAATGATTTAGCAGCATTTTTCTCTTCAGAAAGTGGAGCCTTTCGTATGGTTTTATTGGATTATATTATTTCAGGGACAGTACAACACACAGTACCCTTTGTTCTTTTTATTCATGTTTTGTCATTTATTAGATTGAATTTAAATGTTAATTATATCATTGATATAACTAATATTGATATCATCAATCTGGTTTCTTAGTTATACTGTACGCAATTTTGATGTATTCTTTGTAAATATTGCACATATGATTTCTTTTTTAAATCTCAGGGCCCTCAAGGACAAAGCGATATAATAACCGATATATGTACAGAAATGCAATTTAGAAAAAGACCCTGATAACGATTCTGAACGGATATTAAGGAACTTTGTTGATAAGATTGTAAAAAAGGCATTGTTTTTAAATAATAATAATAAAATAATATAGGATTTGCATAGCGCAACGTATCCACCTTGTTAGGTGCTCAAGGCGCTCCTATATAACCCCGGGTGAGCTACTCAACCGATTCCGGTGCGCACAGCTTTTCCAGGGATTATTTCACAGTCAATGAATCCTGAATTCCTGCAGCAAGCTGCAAGAAATTTGCCATATTTTTTAAAAGGATGTATTCCTGGCAAGTTGTTGCCTTACTTTCCATCTTACTTATTCATGGTACATCGTCAAACGCTTAATTTCTCTTGGTGTTTAGCTAAAGTGGCAAAAGCTGGACCAGCCAACCCCTGCACACACACACATAAGCATGAGGGCGCACACAGAGACAATCCCATAACGACACAAACTGACTATTGATGTTGCCCTATCATACTCTATTGGCCTAGCATCTGTATCGGTATGTCTTCAGTTATTATGTTTTGGTCTGATTGGGTCAGATCACTTAAAAAGTAGCCAAGATACTAGGTATATTAGTGCCGGCATATTTTGCGAAAATCTGGGGGAACTTGCCCGTGTAAAAATAGAAAATAAAGGAGTGAAAAGATAGAGAAAGAAAGACACAGAGGAAAAGACGCAAATAGGTCTAGACATACCACGACTATGAAGGAATTGGCGACTTCTTGGAAAGCGGGAGAATTGGGGTCATTCAACTCGGCCGAGAATTGATACTCGACGTCGTTCTCCGCGAGGGCCGTTACTTGTATTGAATACATGTTCACAGCTGCGAAAGAAAATTTCAAACAATGTTAATGGGAGCATTTATAACTGCGTTCATAATAACAATATTAACAATGATAAAGATAATGATAACAATAACAACAATGATAATAATAATAGAAATGTTATGCAATGATAAAGTAATACACACTTTCGTCTGCGCTGTAAGAGTTCCTGAACTGATGGGAAACAAAATAAGAAATTAAAATGAAAATGTTTAGATATCAACTAAAAGATCTGGAGTCTAATTCTGAATACTTCTACTGATGGGGAAATTTATATCATTGACAATGATACTAATTTAAAAAAAATGAAATAATTATCACTCTACTGAAGATTACAATGATAATGTAATGTTACAAACCTATAGAAGACATTGAATAAAATAGTGATTATGGTAATGATAATTATGAAAAAAATCACAAACATAAGCTGAGATTGATAGTAATAAATGCAAAATATGATTGAATATAAATAAATATATATATATGTATACACACACACATATACATGTATATATATATTGCTGTTTTGGGGTTCACTGAAACAATCCAGGTTCAAGCCAAGTTTAATTAATAGGTTTCCCAGCAGGACTCCAGAGGCAATTTCATTATTCAACTCTTCCTCCTCGAATTCAACAACTGCTTAAATCTTTTTAAAAATTGCATTCGTTAAAATGTAGGGTCTTTTCACACGTGACTCTTGAATCATTGTAATGATGATTGCAATTTGTCTTTAGAATCATCGGACCTTTACCCGCTCACTCGAAAACTTTGATTTGACTTCGAATTTCCGAGTGAAGTCGGTATGTGAGTACAGAACAAATGAATTATCTACGAAAGTGCTTAAACGGTCATGTGAGCCCCGCTCCCCACAGATGTCTTACAATTCAAGCCTTTCACACGCAAAATTTGTGCCGTAATTTGAGTAAATTTCATGTGATGTCGAGTAACAACAAAACATCACCATAAAACACTTCGCCATGGAAGTCATCCTATATCATCATTTTATTATTATTATAATTGTATACACGCACACGTACATAAATATACATAAGGTTACGTGAAATTGATGGAGGCCTTGAAAGGAAACGGGGGATGCTTGAAAAAAATTACATCTCACCTGTACAAGTACTGTTGGCACCGTTGAGTCGAATGAAGCCGGTTGCGCATTGGCATTCACTCTGCACACAAGTTTCTGCTTCTCCGCATTCACCATCGTTTATACACCCAGGTGGAGCTAGGCGAGATACAGTAATTAAGTCAAACGAGATTGATGAAAATAATAGCGTATATTCGCGCAATAGTGCGACATTTCGCATTCGGCGAAAGAAGGAGACATTCTATTCAGCTCGGCTACGCCTAGTTGAATATAGAGCATCTATATTTCACCTTATGCAAAGTCTTGGATAATCGCACTCATTCCCATTCGTTATTTGTATATTAAATTTATGGTAACATGTGACTAAAATATCTATTCATGTTTGAAACCTCAATAAGAGCGTATATTGTGGATGTTGTATTGGTAGTCCTGTAGATGATATGCTTCTTTGGAGATATGTGTGGAAAAGGAATAAAATGTAATAATTTATAAGATTTCATCATAAGATAATGTATAGGTGAAAAACGGGAATATTCATTGGATATTCATGATGGATAGCGTCATCGTTTAATGCTATAATTCACAATTCACTATGTGTAGCAATTTTCCCTTTTTTAAAAAACTTTTTTCCTCTTTATTCAAATCATATCCTTTCCCAGTATGCTTTCAACAGAAAGTTACCAAAAGTTGTTCGCAAATTGTTCAAATTAATAGAAATCGGGGGGGGGGGGGGGTTATAAAGATATAAGTGTAACTTGAAGTCTTGCCGATACTAAGTGGCGCGCATTCTCTGTGCATGATTTGACCAATGCGGTGATGTGTTATTTACCACACGCCACTTGAATTTGAGTGCGACTCTAAACCGGACTTAAATCTTAGTGAAACACCCCCCTTCAAATCGTAAAAGGCCCCCCTTTTTTCTCTCATGCACTTACCCGTTACCAATATAACGAAGGTACATGTTGCCACGTTCCCACTTAAATCTCGCGCTGTGTATGTGACCACCGTCTGGCCTATGGGGAATGAATCTCCGCTGTCATGACTTAAATCCAATGTCACATTTCCGGAATTATCAGATTCAATGGGCTCGGGCCAATGAACTGTTGCTGTTTCAGCTCCAACCTCTGACGTTTTAGTCTGAGCGGACGGGCAATTGGTGATGACCGGGGCCTCATTATCTTAATACAAAACATGATTGAAAGGTAGAAATAATGGAGTTGCAACAAAAATATTTTTTTTTCATGAGAAAGTCTTTAAAAATCAAGCCTTATCACCACACACACACACACACACACACACATATATGTATGTATATATATATATATATATTTAAAAAAAAATCAAGTTACACTTTGAAAAAGCCATGGGAATTACAAAATATACAACATGTGGGTATTTTTTTTCACATATAATCTTAGGTTTGGGTCTTATCTATCAAATGCAAGTAAAAGTTTTGACAGAATGTTACATTTGAGTGAGCACTGTCCATTTTTGTAAAGCTCGCAGAAATCTGTTTGCGCAGAAATGCTCGTTTCACGCTGTGTCAAGGAGAAAGGGCGAAATCAAATCTACCCTGCGAAACATTTCTCACGCATTTCCTTTGCACTTTAAATCATTGAAACATTTTGGAACAATTTTGCCACCCAAATTGAAATTTCAACACTTAGTAAGCACAACCTTTACCCTGTTTGTGCCAGCTGGATCTGAGGACACAACTAAATCTGAACAAAAGTTTATATCAGACATCTCCAGCATTTTTTCACTAAGTTTTTATCATTCAAAGTGGGTTCACATTTCATTTTTTATTTAATACTTGTTTCTCCACACCTTTTCCAAGCTTGACAATGATTTACAAAATGAAAATCAAGCTTAAGCCATTTCATGTAAATCACAGCTCAGTGTAAAGCAAATATCGTCACGATTGCCTCGGTGTTTGGGGGAGTGGGCGCGATGCAATCTTCGAAGTGTTTTGGGCAAGGAAAAAAAATTAAAATGGTAAAAGATATCTTCAAATCAATTTTACTAGCTAAATGCCACGTGTTCTTCATGATTAAGGTCTACTTTTATTCGCATAACTATTTAAAAATTCTGCGAAAATCATTTTTCACTAACTTTTCAAAAGTAAGTGGTGCTCACTCAAGCGGAAATATTTTTCGACAGTTATATCGTCATTTGCATCTGTACCAATGTTAAAATGTGGAAAAATCTTCAGGACATTACAAATTCAAGATTTTACAGGTTTTTTTCGAATTGATTTTTTATACGCACTGTATATATATATATATATATATATATATATATATATATATATATATATATATATATATATATATATGTATATATCGAGTACATCAGTGGCGGATCCATGAAAACTATAGTGAATATGCCCCCCCTTAGAAAGTTACACCAAATATTTTTTTATGGGGATACATCGTTCAAACACAAGTGAGGACCTTTATTTTGGGGTTTTTTTCATAGACGAAATAACCTTTAATTTTTGGTGAAAACCTTTTGTTTTGCCTGTAAAAATTTCCTCGGGAAAATTTGCCACCTTGGAGAATACTGGATCCACCCCTGGAGTACATTAACTTATGCTTAACTTTATGAAATCGTGATATCTAAGCTAAAAATAACAGCAGATTTTTTTTAAATCACTAAAAAAGGGAGATCAAAATGAAAAAGCATACAATAGAATGTGTACTAAAATTCCTCTGGAAAAAAAGAGCCGATATTTTGACGAAATGCTTTGCTTATTTTGCCCATTTCTCTGCCATTACACAATTTAATCTACAGCCATTTTGCACATAGGCCCTATTTTTTCCTTATACCTAGAAACACAGGTGTTATAATTTTTTAGGATTATGTTCGAACTCGTTTTGAGATTACCTCGCCTGGCATTTACTTTGAAGATTTTAGTTTTATTGAAAACATATAAATGCAGCTTGAGTTGCCTTTGACACTTAAAAATATAATAAAAGTACTCAAGATAATAACAATTAAGCAAATTTACCAAAGACAAAATCGATAATTAAAATCACT
This sequence comes from Lytechinus variegatus, assembly GCF_018143015.1. Taxonomy (NCBI): domain Eukaryota; kingdom Metazoa; phylum Echinodermata; class Echinoidea; order Temnopleuroida; family Toxopneustidae; genus Lytechinus; species Lytechinus variegatus. The sequence goes on along the minus strand of NC_054755.1, from coordinate 22,951,779 downwards.
ATTACATTCATTTCAAATATTCTCGTAAAATGCTAATGTAATATTGGTTCAGGAATCTACTTGGGAAGATGTGTATTTGATAGTCATTACTATTAGTTTTGCTGGAGACTGGGAAACATCGAACGGTGTTTCAATATGAAATTACAATGAATTTACATGTACATTAAAAAAACAATTAAGTAAAATAAAAGTTGTTGTAAAGAAGTTCCAATTTAAAACAAACATATGTATTGTTTTGGTAATATCAAGGTTATTTGAGGCCTTCATTCGGCTCCCATTCCATTAAAATGTTTCGCTTCATAAATTTTGAATTTTGAACCTTGGCGGTGACATGAACACACTGTGTAATTTTAATTGTATTGTATACTATACAATAATGATAGTGTAAGCTTCCTTGGTATCATTTTCAACGAATAATTCCATGCATGGACGAGCTTTCTTATCAATAGCAAACAAAAATAAAATCATCTTCACAAACTTTTCAGAGAATTTGTAAACTTAAGAAAAAACAACATACCACTGACAACAATTGAAAACATGCATGTTGCTACGTTTTCGTGGGCATCAATTGCTCTATAAGAAAGGGAAGTTATTCCCAGTGGAAAGTTGCCGCCATTTGTCCCATTCCCCTTGAATGTGAGGTTAATGTTTTGATCCAAATTATCCATCACAGTAGGTTCGTCCCATGATACCGTAGCGAAATCCTGGCCTGGATCCGTGCTAACAGACTGTGTAAGTGGGCAATCGTTTATCACAGGCTCTTCGTTATCTTGAAAACAACAAAAATGAAAGAATACATGGATTATATATGGTCCAGTGTATTAGTCTTCCCACTTTGAAACATAAGAATTATATAGGCTCGTGGGAGCGCTCCCAACCATGGCTTTGTCAAGAAAATGATTCCAGATTCTTTGTTTGGCAACATACTACCAACACAACAATTGGTTTAAAAAAAATTATCCAACTTTGGGTAGTTTTTAACCATTACTGTGTAGTTTTCACCCAAAGAACACATTATTGGGTTAAAACTACCTAGAATTGGATAAAGTTTTAAACAATTTTTGTGTGGACAGTATGTTGCCGAACATTTTTAAGAGGGGCTTGGCTTTATTCACTATAAAAAACGGTGTTTGAAATTTTAAGCACGAGCTGACGATGTTTAAACCCGTCACTCTAACAAATACTGTTCAAACCTTTTACACAAGTTGTTTAAAAAGTGTAAACAATTAAAAAACAACTTGTAAGAGTGACGGGTTTCAACAACGTGTTTCTTTTTACTGTGTAAAGACTGGGATAAACTGAAGCCTAAGAAGAGTGGGGGTAGGGCTGAATCAGCACCCACCCCTTTATCACCTCGGGTGTGGACTTCGCGATCACATTTTTTACACCCCCTTCCCCCATGTTACTGAGTTGCCCCGAATGCTATTTTTGATCCAAATTCTAGATAATTCCAGACATCGCACTATCCTGCACTCTGACGTCAGAGTGCAGGATAGGACTTTTGGTATGACGTCAGAGTTCAGGATTTTGGATGCAATAGTGCAATTCGCTGAATATCATGTGATCCGATTTGGGCCAATCAGATCACAGAACATTCTTGGGAGTTGTATCATACGCACTATGACATTTTTTGTTGCACAAATCAACAACTGACTTGAACAAACTGTATTAACTCTTCGATAGCTGGCATATAGCAAAGAAATGGATGAAGAGAACAATGGTAGGCGTAGCTTAAATCAAGGTTCCCCAGAGCTATCTACCCTTTGGAAAAATTGGTGATGCCGAAAAAATGTCTCTGCCGGGAATCGAACCCGGGCCCCCAGCTTTGAACGCCGGTGCCTTAACCACTAGACCACAGAGACGGGTTAATGGTTAGGGCGAGCCAGATCCGATTGACCGTCAGATAGACAGATTTTCGACACTATACCAATTATATTTTCCTTTGTCGGGTGAAGGTGAGTTTTGAACAATGACAAGCCGCCATGCCTCAGTTGGATCGAAGCTATTGCTTTGATACAGTACACGTATGGGAGAAGAAATACAAATGTGTAAAGCTTTACATGTACAACAGCTTTTGGCAACTTTTGTCATTGTTCAAAACTCACCTTCACCCGACAAAGGAAAATTTAATTGGTATAGTGTCGAAAATCTGTCTATCTGACGGTCAATCGGATCTGGCTCGCCCTAACCATTAACCCGTCTCTGTGGTCTAGTGGTTAAGGCACCGGCGTTCAAAGCTGGGGGCCCGGGTTCGATTCCCGGCAGAGACATTTTTTCGGCATCACCAATTTTTCCAAAGGGTAGATAGCTCTGGGGAACCTTGATTTAAGCTACGCCTACCATTGTTCTCTTCATCCATTTCTTTACAATATTTAAATAAAAAAGAGTTGCCAAAAGCTGTTGTACATGTAAAGCTTTACACACACACATATATTATATATTATAAAGAAATGGATGAAGAGAACAATGGTAGACGTAGCTTAAATCAAGGTTCCCCAGAGCTACGTCTACCAATGTTCTCTTCATCCAGATCTTTACAATATTTAAATAAAAAGAGTTGCCAAAGCTGTTGTACATGTATAGCTTCACATATTATTTATATATTATATATATATTATATATATATATATATATATATATATATATATATATATATATATATATATACAACTTAAATCTGTGTCTTTAGCAATTCACAATTAATACACTACTTTGCGAAATTGACCTGAATTTATGATGACGTTGGTTTGGGGCTATATTGAATCTGCTTATGCTTTTGGAAGATGATATTAAAGACATACATTGCTGCATGTTGAGTTGATTAGTACTGAAAACCGACAATTTCACGGTTTCAACCAGACTGGTTTGGATTATCATAATTGTTATCATTTCTATTCCCATATATACTTTGCCGTAATTGGAACTACTAATATAAATGGTATCATCACTATTTTCAATGTAATTATCGTTGTTGCCATTATCATTAATGCTTGGCAAATATCCGTTCATCCTTCAGTCAATATGGAATTAAGGGATACTTCTTGCATCAAGTATTGTCTCGACCAGCCCCTTCCCCATATCTTTCAGATGTATACATATATAAAAAAAATAGTCAAATCCCTTTCTACGGTTATCATTGATATACTTGTATTATCTCCATACCTCTTTTTTTTTAATTTGACATAGTTTCAATTTTAAAACAGACATGCATGCCTTTTTTTGACATGCTTTCCAATAAAATGTAACCTTCTTTCCCTGAATTTCGATCATTTCTTTACTGCCTCATGATCACCATGATAGTTGCCGACGCAGTGTATGTTCATTTCATTGATGCTATTATTATCATTATTGTTCTTATTATTATTAATGAAATTCAAGAATGATTTTAGTACGTATAAGATTTGCTTACCAATAACTGATACAGTGAACATGCAAGTCGCTTTATTTCCTGCTTTATCTTCAGCTGTGTATGAAAGAGATGTGATCCCTTCGGGGAAGTTGTCAGGATTTGTCCAGGCGTCGGCTTCATTGAATGTCAGTGTCACGTTATCAGAATTGTCCGTTACATTTGGTGCAGTCCAGGATACCGTAGCGTAATTCTGACCCGTTTCCATCGGAACAATCTGGGAGGATGGGCAGTTTGGGATAACTGGCTCCTCAGTATCTGCCAAAAAAAAAAGAATCATGCTTCAAATACAATGTATTTTGAATATAGTTACGTAGATAAATACCAAATGGAAATCTGGGCCCCGTCTTACAAAGAGGTGCGATTGATTCGATCAAACTTAACTATATGGAATTCCATCATTTTCATGAGTTTCCTACCAAAATTTTGCACAAAGTAATGATAATAATATAATAGGCCCTAATATATTAATAGTAATAATAGTAATAATAGCAGCGCGTTAAAAGGCGCTTTATAAATCCAGCTATAATTATAATACATTCATATCTAGAAAACATTTGGAAACAAACATAATTGTAGATGTTGACGTAGCTGGCTTGCCATAGTTGTGGTTGATCGGATCAATCGCAACTCTTTTTAAGATGGGCCCAATCATTATTTATCCGGCGTATAAAGAAGGGAGAACTCATAGGCCCGAATTGAAAACCCACGGTTGAGTCCATGGTTTATGTAGATTTTCTGTATAAATTACGCTTAATTTAGCGCGTATCGGGCGCGTGTATAAAGCATGTCCAATGCTGATGCGCGCTTTTGTCACAGTGCGCCAAAGTGACGCCTGTTACCATGGTTATATACGCTATTTTATTCATGAGTCCACTGTTTGAAGAGTAGACTCATGAATAAAAACAGTGGACTCATGAATAAAATAGCGTATCTATGGTAACAGGCGTCAATTTGGCGCACTGTGACAAAAGCGCGCATCAGCATTGGACATGTTTTATACACGCACCCGATACGCGCTAAATTAAGCGTAATTTATACACGAAATCTGCATAAACCATGGACTCAACCGTAGGTTTTCAAAACCACCTTTGTGAATTCGGGCCTTAAAGTTCTCGGAATAAATGACCTGCCACCCCCAAACCGGCAATAGGTCCCACAAAAATGAGTTATAAACTTGAAAAGGGCACATTTTACGCTTAAAAATGATATAGGGCCTAACTCTGATTGACAGTAACCCACACAAGTACCTGATTGAATGTAGAGCATATAGAGTTTAAAAATATAAAGATAACAAGGTGTAAGGTGCTTCGTTCACTCAAGCATTGAAATGTGCCCACTGTTCTAATTTTGGTGACAATTCCAAACACCACATTACTAATTTATTTTGGCTATTCACAGAGAACGTTACTGGCGACTTTGAGGGTGGTAGGTCGATTCAGGGGGCGGGTAAAATAATTTCATTCGGCTCTAAACGTTTTTTTTTAACTGGGAAAAAAAACTAAAAGGTCTGAATTCTGTCATGCATTATCTTATAAAAAAAAAATCCATTATGTAGATTCAATCAATTTGTTGACGTAATATGTCCTTTTCGTTCCAGTACAGTAGTTTTGTCTTATTTTTAATTTTTTAAAGAAATACCGATTGTTTAGAATGTCTGTTTCTGAATTTACTCAAGCAGGGAGTTACCTACATGTACTTACTTTATCTGCAAACAATTATATTGTGGCTATATGTAATATTTTTTTTCGTTCTTTTCGAATTTCACCATATAACGATGATATCATTACTTTCACATGCCATTTTGTCAAGATTATTGATATTGTATAGTCAGCCTTTGACTGTGATTAAATTTTCCTACTAAACCATTTAATTTTCAATATTTTATTCATTATAATTATCAATATTATATTTCAATTTACATCCAGTTTGTATTATATTCACATATTCGCATACCAATGACTAATATGGTGAACATGCAAGTCGCTTTGTTGCTTGAGAAATCTTCAGCCATGTAGGACAGAGGGGTGATTCCTACAGAGAAGTTGTCGGGATTATTCCAGGCGCCTGCTCCATTGAATGTTAGTATCACATTATTAGAATTGTCCATTGCAGTCGGTTCCTTCCAAGACACCGTAGCGTAATTCTGACCTGTTTCCAGGGGTACAGACATCGAAGGTGGGCAGTTACGTATAACTGGCTCCTCTTTATCTGTAGAACAAATACAAACAACAAACAAGTCTACGCTCAATCCCAAAATCAATAGTCAACCCATTTATTTAAAAAAATAAAACATACTGAAAGGAAGTCTTATTCTACATCTAAGATAAATAAATATCTCATTAGTGCACATATTATGAAGAGAGAGGGGAGAGATGATTGATATGGTGAACATGCAAGTCGCTTTGTTACTTGAGAAATCTTCAGCCATGTAGCTAGGACAGAGGGGTGATTGACAGAGAAGTGGAAGGGTGGAGAAAAAAGCTTTTCCTGTTCTCAGTAGTTATTTGCATTTTTATATCCTTTTTGATAAGTTATCTTAGTCTTCGCTGACGATACGACGACCCTGCGCTGATCGTAAGATGCCACCTGCGATGTATTTAAGGCAACGATCATATTAGGATCTTTAAATACTTTGTCACACCGAGCTTAAAGGGGAATCCAGCCTTGGCCATAGAATGTTGTGTTGGGAAGGAGAAAAATGAATTAAACAGAATGGTGAAAGTTTGAAAGAAATCGGACTAGCAATAAGAAAGTTATAGCTGCTTTAAAATTGAGATCACTAATACCATGTAGATATCAAATTGGCAACTGGGTAAGTAAATTATGACAAGGGGCAAGGACAACTTTCCCATAGGCCATGTACTTTATTATCAGGGATTTGTGGTTTTCTCTTAATTACCCATTCCCCTGGGGCAGTAATCTAAATATAACCCAGGTAGTATATTGTTTAATGTCCTCATGAAAGAAAAATACAATTTGAAATAAAACTTTTGGGGAAAATGACATTTTAGCCATAATATGTATTGAAGTACATGGAAGAGTAGTCCTTGCCTTACATCACTATGACATCACATAAGCGGCCAATTTGAAGTCTCCATAGGTATAGTGATTACCAATATTTACAAATTTTAAAAATTCATAACTTTCTTGTTATTTGTCCAATATTGTTCAAACTTTCACCTATCAACTTGTCTGATTTTTCTCTTTCTTATAAAAACAAGTTTTTATTTGGGTTGGAATCCCCTTTAACTATGTTAACAAAATCATAGTCCCCATGATAATCATGAATTCGTATAAATATCGTAGGGTCTTTGTACTCCATCTAAATGAGATCAATACAACAAAATACGATTACTCTTCGAGCATCCTCCTACGATCACGTAGACTAAATGCAAACGTACCAGAAATTAATCCCACAATGTAGACGAAGATAAGGGGACCAAGTGCATTTTACTTTCTATTTGCAGTCTAATTAAAAAAGAAGACCGGGGAAGGAACATTCACAAAAGTGCACATTGAATTCATTCTAGAGTCACAATAGAATCACTTTCACAGAAACAATCGCTAAAGGATAGAACGAATGACTTTGGGTAAGACGTGTATAGGACATACATTTAAAGAACGAAGTGGTGTATAATCGTGTTTTAATCATGATAAAACCAGTATTCAAATAATGTACCTATAACGGCTATGGTGAACATGCAGGTAGCTCTATTTCCTGCCGCATCTTCAGCTGTATAGGAAAGATGAGTTCTCCCCTCGGAAAAGTTACCGGGATTGCTCCAGCGGTCTACCTCATTGAATGTCAGTGTAACATTGTTTGAATTATCCTTTTCTTTTGGTGAAGTCCATGACACCGTAGAGTAATTCTGTCCGTTGTTTGTTGGAACAGTCACAGAGGATGGGCAGTCGTCTATAACTGGTTCCTCATTATCTAAAAAGATGATAAAATCATGATGATCATTAACCGAGTGAATCATCCTAACTGATTAAGAGTCGACAAGGCATTTTCTCCTGCGACGATTGCTCCGGTCTCAATTTCGTCTAAGATGCAGGTTAAGGTTATGGTTGCCATATGGTTCTATGTTAGGTTTAAGGTAGGGTGTAGTGTTAACCCAGAGTTGAAGTTGACCATTCGATAAGTGTGTGAAATTTAGGGCTGAGCAATTGTCGCCAGAGCAAAGGTCATGGAACCGATTACGATACTAATCGGTAGCACAGGACCCCATCAACATATAATCAGATAACATGAATGAAACAACACGATATATTTCAAGGACGAGTTAAATTGAAATGTCTGTCTTGAATCGTTAGGAAGTTTTGAAAACACCACAGAGACAATATCTGGAACGTAAAGAATCTATTATCAAAAGCCCTGCATGACAAAGCAGCCCTTATCGAAAATCGGTTAATCGAAACAGCAATGTACGTTGTCCGTGACTTTGGATAAGATACATATTTGCCATTTTATGTCAGCTCAGAAGGTTACGACGATCAGCTGTCTCGGTTCACCAGTTTTCGACAAAGACCTTCCAGCTGTTCATTGTAATGTGACGGATAATTAATAGATTTACTATGTTGTAGAATTTGTAGCATTTGCGAAAACTCCCTATTACTGACAAGTTCTAAGCTAGAGTCATTTGGTACATAATCCCTATTTTCCCCTTGTACATAGAAACACGGGGATAGTAATTTCATTGGATTCTATTCGAATTAATTTTGGGATCGGTGCCACGTCCTTCATTTACTGTACAGATTATAGTTTTATTGAAAAAATAAGTTTGCAGCTTGATAGCTGGATTTGACACTTTTTCACAAAACAGAATAAAACTACTCAAAATAATAAAAACAATATCAAAATTAAAAATAAAAAAACCAAATCGATAATTATAATCACTATTAAATACATGCAATACATTTCAAATGGTATAATGATCAGGAAATACTGGTTCAGGAAATCTCCTTTGGAAGGTGTGTATTTGATATAAATCAATCACTATCAATTTGCTGGAGACTGGGAAAATCGAACAGTGTTTCAATATGAAATTGCAATGAAATTACATGTACATTGAAAACGATTAAAATAAAAGTTGTCGTACGCGTTTCTAGATAAAAAACAAAGTTTTTAGTAATATCAAGTTTATTTGAAGCCTTCAGTTCATTCGAGTCCCATTTACGGATCAATACAAAGTGTTACGCTTCATTATTTTTGAAGAGTGATAGTGGAAGCTTCATTGATATCATTTTCAATTGATCATTCCATGCATAGACGAGCTTTCTTATAAAACAAGTGGAATGCCTCTGGCCGTCTCACCTGCATCACGCGGTTCAATATAGCAGCAGTGCTGACTTTGAATACTACTCTAACTCGCACAAGATGTTCAGTGATACATGGTTACTCTTATGTCCACTTTTAATGAACTAGACCAATAAACTTACAGAGATGTGATGGTTATTCAACAAAAACCCCCAACATGGCCAAAGTTCATTGACCTTACATGACCTTTGACCTTGATCATGTGACCTGAAACTCGAATAGGATGTTCAGTGATACTTGATTACTCTTATGTACAGGTTTCATGAATCACATCCATAAACTTTCAAAGTTATGATGGTAATTCAACAGATACACCCAATTCGGCCAAAGTTCATTGACCTTTGACCTTGGTCATGTGACCTGAAACGCGCACAGGATGTTCAGTGATACTTGATTACTCTAATGTCCAAGTTTAATGAACTAGACCAATAACCTTTCAAAGTTATGATAGTAATTCAACAGATACCCCCGATTCGGCCAAAGTTCATTGACCCTAAATGACCTTTGATCTTAATCATGAGACCTGAAACTCGCACAGAATTTTCAGTGATGCTTGATTACTATTATGTCCAAGTTTCATGAATCAGATCCATAAACTTTCAAAGTTATGATGGGAATTTAACAGATATCCCCAATTCGGCCAAAGTTCATTGACCCTAAATGACCTTTGACCTTGGTCATGTGACGTGAAACTCATGCAGGATGTTCAGTGATACTTGATTAACCTTATGTCCAAGTTTCATGAACTAGGTCCATATATTTTCTAAGTTATGATGACATTTCAAAAACTTAACCTCAGGTTAAGATTTCGATGTTGATTCCTCCAACATGGTCTAAGTTCATTGACCCTAAATGACCTTTGACCTTGGTCATGTGACATGAAACTCTAATAGGATGTTCAGTAATACTTGATTAATCTTATGGCCAAGTTTTATTAACTAGGTCCATATACTTTCTAAGTTATGACGTCATTTCAAAAACTTAACCTCAGGTTAAGATTTGATGTTGACGCCGCCGTCGCCGTCGGAAAAGCGGCGCCTATAGTCTCACTTTGCTTCGCAGGTGAGACAAAAACAAACAAAAATAGAATCATCTTCACGAACTTTTCCGAGAATTTGTAAACATAAAAAAAAAACGAACAACGTACCACTGACAACAATTGAAAACATGCATGTTGCTACGTTTCCATTGGCATCAATCGATCTATAAGAAAGGGAAGTTATTCCCAGTGGAAAGTTGCCGCCATTTGTCCCATTCCCATTGAATGTGAGGTTAATGTTTTGATCCAAGTTATCCATCACGGTAGGTTCGTCCCATGAAACCGTAGCGAAATCCTTGCCCGGATCCGTGCTAACAGACTGTGTAAGTGGGCAATCGTTTATTACAGGCTCTTCGTTATCTGGTCCGAAAATGAAAGAATTTAATTACATATGACACAGTGTCTTCTGTCATTAAAATATATTGGCCCTAATTGAACCATGGTCTAAAGTTGTGGTCTAACTATGGAAAGCCAACTGTGATATAAATCCCTAATATTAGAGGTTCCATGCATCAGCTCATATCACTCTCAAATCATCTGCCAGGAAGAATGAATAAGACAGTTGTCTTCAAAATGAAAGAATCAGGATTTTTTTTCAATCATCATCTTTATTTTATCATCATTAATATTATTTATATAATTATTATTATTTATATCACCATCGCTATTATCATTATTGTTACTATTACTACTACTACTACTACTACTACTATGGAATAATAAGCACCGACCATTTAAAATTTTAAAATGACTATAGTACGTATCAGATTCGCCTACCAATCACCGATATGGTGAACATGCAAGTTGCTTTATTTCCAGCTATATCTTCAGCTGTATATGAAAGAGAGGTAATTCCTTCAGGAAATTTGTCAGGATTTTTCCAGTCGCCTTCCTCATTGAATGTCAGTGTCACGTTATCAGAATTGTCCGTTACATTTGGTGCAGTCCAGGATACCCTAGCGAAATTCTGACCAGTTCCCATGGGAACGCTCTGGGAGGATGGGCAATTTTGTATAACCGGCTCTTCAGTATCTGCCAAAAAAAATATATATGTATTTTGAATATACGTAGAGAATATATCAAATGAAATTCTGGGCCCTGCCTTACGAAGAGTTGAGATTGATTCGATCAATCTCAACCATATGGAATTCCATTATTGTCATAATTTTCGTACTAAAAGTTTGCACAAACTTCTTTTATAAACAAAAATAAGCAAATCAAAGTGTCAAGACAATAGTGTATTAGCATACACGATATCAAGAAAACATTTTGAAACAAACATGTATTCTAGATGTTGGCGTGGCTGGCTTTCCATAGTTGTAATTGATTGGATCAATCTCAACTCTTTATTAGACAGGGCCCAGGTCTCCACAATAATCTATTATTGGACTCGTCTTTTTGTTGTGCGTATATGGGAGGAAACACTCTTCGAGTTTTTTTTTAAATTGCTTTTGACCTGCCTTCCCCCAAACCAGTAAGGGGTCCGCAAAAATGAGTTATGAGTTCGAGAAAGTACATGCGAAGTTTTACCGGTAAAGTGGTTAATAAAGTACAATTACTTGTCATAATTGTTTCTCGCAAGTACTTAATTGAATGAAGAGAAAATTGAGAGAAAAATTCAAAGATTTAGAAGAGAACGAGTTTTAAGTAGGCCTACGGGATTAACTCAAGCAATAATTTGGGCACAATGTTTAATCTCAGTGACAATCTGTCCAGAAAGAAGGTGTCAGATGACTTTTGCATCTTGTCTTTTATTAAATCTTGAATTTTGAATTTCAGATACATCAACTTCCTACTTTTTGCTTTTTGACCACCAAAATACCATCTTGGCTATTCACAGAGAACCTTTCCTGGCGACTAATATCAATGGAGCGTCTTCGCAAAGACGACGCGGTTGCTTTCTACAACGCACCAATTTCTTTGAAAATGCAAGTCAAATTACAGTAAAAAGCTGAGAGGTTTTTGTCGAAAGTTGGTGGACAGGGACAGCAGATCAACCGAAGATTTGGACAGGACGATTGCAAATATGTTGTTGTCCAGAGTCATGAGACAAAAGTCTCTTAGCTCGCCATTGTGATTTTACTTCCATGTTCAAGTGCGTTTAGAGAGTGGCCGCGTAGTGATTTCGTAAAGTCTCTATTCTTGGTTTGGGGATGACACCGGAAGTGGTCACACGGTAATTTCGCTCAACTTTTCAGGTTTGAGTCGAGAACACAAAAATGGCTGAATTCATCTCTCATTATTATTTATTATGTGGACAAGTTTTCCTACCAATAACTAATATGGTGAACATGCAGATCGCTTGGTTGTTAGAGAAATCTTCAAACGTGTAGGAAAGAGAGGTGAATCCTACAGAAAAGTTGCCAGGATTATTCAAGGGGCCATTGAATAATAGGATCAGATTATTAGAATTGTCCGTTGCATTTGGTTCGTTCCACGACACCGTAGCGTAATTCTGACCTGTTTCCATGGGTACAGAAATCGAAGGTGGGCAGTTACGTATAACTGGCTCCTCTTTATCTGTCGAAAAAAAGACAAAAAAGTTGAGAAACATATTTCTAAAGTAAAAATTGAACATAAGTTTCATTCTAGAGTCAACAATGGAGTCACTTTCATACAAACAATCCCCAAAGGGTAATATGCATGAGTTTGTGTAACACAGTAATGTGCAAACATAGACAAACAGGAAGATCAGAAAGCAATAGAACTAGACATTAAGATGACAGGAAAAGAGAGAGAAAAAAGAAATGTGAGAGGAGAGGGGGAACAGAAGGAAGAAAAAAGGAGTGAAGAAGAAAAAAAAGAGGTGGTAGCTGCTTACACAGAAACGTTGAGTTCTGGGGTTTGTACCCAAGGATAAGAATTTTCTTTAACCCTCTACTGAAGCTTGAATGTGTTGGTTTGTTACATAATGATTTAATAAGGGAGTTACAAAGTGTGATACCTGTAAAAATAAATGTTTTATTCAAGAGAATGGTTCTAGCTCTTGGTGGATGAAATAGCCCAGCGGACCTAGTAGGATAATGATGAATATCGACATTTTTAGTAAACAAATAATAATGAAAACTATTTGGAGTTCATTTTCATCTAAACTATACATGAGTTTTCCGAGATTGTATCAAAGTCACCAATCTTCAAAATATTATATTTATAGAAAAGTTCGTCAGTATGTGAACGAAAATCTGCATGATAAATAATACGTATAGCCTTTTTCTGCAAATTTAAACGAGATTCTGTTCAGGAGGCAGTCAGCACAATTCCCCCATGCTGTTAAACCATAGTTTAAATGAGGCAGGATCAAAGTTGAATACAAATTGAATAGTATATGAGTGGGGAAGAAAATTTTTACTTTGTTTATGATACTAATATTTCGCGAAATGATTTTAAAAATATGATCTACGTGTTCTTTTCAAGAAAGATCATTATCAATAGTTACCCCAGGAAATTTACTACTGCCAACTCTTTGTAAATTAGTATTTTCGAAAATGATATTACCTGGAAGTTCATCTATGATATTACAAAGGAGCATAACATTTGTTGGGTTTATTAGCTTTGATCCATTCAGAAACCTGTACCAGTTCGTGATTAATGGTGGCAAGCAAATGGCGTGGTTTTTTATGGGAGAAAAAAAATATTAGAATCGTCAGCAAACAGGATAAAGGATAAAGTATTGGAGGACTTGCAAAAATCATTTATGTATATAAGAAAAAGTAGGGGGCCCAAAATAGAGTCTTGCGGAACCCCACAAGTAACAAGTTTTGTGTCTGAGATAAAATTTTTGACGGAGACAAATTCTATTGTCTAGGTAGTTCCTGAACCACTACAAGGCCATTCACTGACTCCATAATAATAAAGTTTGTGTAATAAAATTTCATGATTAATGATATCAAAAGCCTTGGAGAAGTCCAGAAACACCCTACCAGTATGTTGAAACTTGTCGATTCCGCTGGCAATCTTAACAACTATTGTTAATAATGCATGTGTAGTATTATGATTTTCACGAAAACCAAATTTCAAGGGATAAAATAAATCATGCAAATTAAAAAAAAATCGTCGTTCGAACAAATATCAATTTTCAAGTACTTTTGACAAACGAGTCAGCAGTGATATGGGTCGAAAATTGCCTAACGCAGTACTGTCCCCTTTTATAAAAACAGGTATAACTCGAGCTAGTTTCAACGACGGGGGAACAATCCCAGTACTAGTAGACATACATAAACTATAGATATATGCCAAAGGTTTAACAATGGTATTATAATTCTTTTTTAACAAAATATTATTGATGCCATCATGCCCCGAGCTTTGCTTATTTTTAAGCCATGAATCATATCCGAAATCTCTGTCTCATCTGTAGGAGAAAAATAGATTTAATTTGGGTTGGGGTAATGAAGAAAATCTGTAAAGTGTTTTGTAGAGTCTGGAATGAATGAGTCCGGCAAGATTTGGGCCTATACTGGAAAAATAATCATTGAAAGTGTTGGTCAAAGTAAGTGAATTTTCTATAATTTCGCCAACATTTATTTTAGAAACAATATATTTTTTGAATTACCATGCAAAACCTTCTTAATTATTTTCCAGGTTTTTTGTATATAAAATCGTGTTAATCATGATAATAAAAGTATTCAAATAATCTACCTATAACGGCTATGGTGAACATGCAGGTAGCTTTATTTCCTGCCGCATCTTCAGCTGTATAGGAAAGATGAGTTCTCCCCTCGGTAAAGTTACCGGGATTGCTCCAGAGGTATTTCTCATTGAATGTCAGTGTAACATTGTTTGCATTATCAACTGCTTTTGGTGAAGTCCACGACACCGTAGAGTAACTCTGTCCGTTGTTTGTTGGAACAGTCACGGAGGATGGGCAGTCGTTTATGACTGGTTCCTCATTATCTAAAAAGATGATAGAATCATGATGATTATAAACCGAGTGAATCATCCTAATTATGAGACAAGACATTTTTTCCTGCGACGATTGCTCCGGGTTTAATTTCGTCTAAGATATAGGTTAGGGTTTCGGTTGCAATAAGGTTTTATGTTAGGTTAAAGGTCATGAAGGTAGGGTATAGTGTAAAACCCAGAGTTGAAGTGTATCATGAGTGTGTGGAATTTAGAGCGGAGCAATTGTCGCCAGAGCAAAGGTCATGGAACCGATTACGATACTAGTCGGTAACACAGGACCCCATCAGCATATAACTAGAAAACATGAATGAAACAACACGATATATTTCAAGGACGGGTTGAGATATCCGCCTTGAATCATAAAGGAGTTTTTGCAAAATCTACCCAGACGCTTTCCAGAACATAGATAATCTATTGCCTTTAAAGGTAAATGCTAGATTTGGTAACGATATCAAAATGAGTTCGTAAAGAATCCAATGAAATGACCACCAAAGTGTCTGTATAAATAAAACGCATGTGCCAAAGGATTCTGGAAGACATTGTGTAATTGCTGAGAAATCAGCAAATAAGCACAGGATTCGGGTAGAGCGTCGGGCCCGACGCTCTAAGCAATAATTATACATTGTCCCACGTGCGCTTATCTGTGTTGGGGATCTTCGGTGTGAACATTTTTCCGCGTAGATTTCAAGATTTCACAAAGTTCAGTTAATGTAACTTTACCAGATCTAGATCCTCGATGATATACTGACAATTAAGCCTTGTTTTACAGACTTCCTCATGAAATCAGTGTTTACTGCAACTCACCCTGGAATTTCTCTTTAATGACAAAGCAGTCTTTGTCGAAAATCGGTTGATTAAAATTGTGGAGTCCGTGTTTTTGGACAAAAGATATATTTGCAATTTTTCGTCGCGTTAAAATTTTACGCCGATAAACTGTCCCCGCTTACCAATTTTCGACAAAACCTCTAAGCTGTTAATGACCGGCAACTTCAATAGATTACTATGTTGTAGAATCCTATCCCGTTGCAAAAAAGGATGCGAAAACTCCCCACTATGAATATGTAACCCCCATTTCTGAGTATACCTCATAGCTAAAATGAAGAAACAAAATACGTATTCACACCACCCGCGTATGTAGAATCTTTGTCAAGGGGTTGCTCACTAACGAAAAAAGGCTCATTCGTCTCCTGACAATACATTGACAAGCATGAAAAAAAAAAAAATAAAGCATAAAATCAGCAAACTGATTCTAACTGTTAAAGTGCTCAAATTTAACATTGAAGTTTATTTTATATCGCATTCCACACTGTAGGGCACTTTATTCAGTATAGTTGTAACGTAAAGAAAAGCCCACAGTTAGAAATTTCGCTTTAAATCTATTTATAGATTAACTGCTGTTAGTATTGGCTGTTGACAACAAATCTAGGAACGACAAAACAAGCAAACCACTAGACCCCCCAAAAAATAAAAATTAATGTTGAAAGCAACCCCCATAATCCCTAATCCAAGAATGAGATTAATTTTATCACCCCAGCTTATAAACTAGGCGGAGGCAGCGTAACTTTTGTCTTTGCTTAAACGAGGTAAAATCTGTTTCGCGAAACATCAGCAATACGTCTGATGCAAAAGACTGCAAAGGAGTGATTTTCGCATCCATGGTTCGTAGTCTTCAACATCAAAAGACACAAGTTGCAATATCTTAGTAGATTATTAACTACTAACGCATTTTAGCATCCACTTCGCAGATACTTTTAGAACGTTGAGAATCTATTGAAATTGCTCATCGAATCACAATGAACGGTCAGAGGTCATTGTCGAAAATAGTGAACCGGGACAGCACATCGTCCTACAATTCTGGGCTGACGAAAAAAGGCAAAATAATTGTCCAGAGTCACGAACGGGACTGCTGTTTTTGACTCGCTGATTATCGACAATGCCTGCTTTTCATAAAGGGCTTTTCACAATAGCTTTACTACATATACGTTCCGCAAAGCACCTGCGTAGTGATTGCGGAAACTCCCTAATGTGACCCCAGATGGGGAATATTCTGGAAAGTGGAATTTTATGGCTGAAGGACGTGGATCTATGTAGAGATGGGCCCGTCTTACAAAGTGTTACCACTGATTCGATGAACCTAAACTATACGGGAATCCAACAATGTCATATCTTTTCCAGGAAATTTGCACAATGTCCTTTGTAAAAAAAAAGAGAGAAGCACACTGAATTTTCAAGAAAATTATGAATGTATGAATATACATCATGTCTAGAAAATATTTTGAATAAACACGTGTTTTGAATGTTGACGTTGCTGGATTTCTATAATTGTGGTTGATTGGACCAATCGTAACTCTTTGTAAGACGGGGCCCTAGTCAACCTACCAATAACTGATATGGCGAACATACAAGTAGCTTTATTTCCGGCGGAATCTTCTGCTGTGTAGGAAAGAGAGGTGACACCTTCAGTAAAGTTGCCAGGGTTGGTCCAGACACCCCGTTCATTGAATTCAGGTGAGATTAATTTCTCTGCATTATCACTTGCAGTTGGTGCAGTCCAAGACACTGTCGCGTAACTCTCCCCTTTGATCATGGGAACAGACATGGATTGTGGACAGTTTTGTATAATCGGCTCCTCATTATCTGGGGGAAAATCAATATGATCCATATAAAACATCAACTGAACTTAAGAAATTAAACTTCATTAATTAAACCTATGGAAATCTAAATTTTCATTATCGTCATTGTTCAAGTGATGAGGATTTAGACGGATCATAAGCCGCTCGTTTCATGTTTTACCAAACCTCGACAGTGACTGCCCACTACAGATCACGAGACTTCTGATGATCAGGTTACAAAGATATGACCTGAACGAATAATTCACGCCTGGCAAGTTCATAATTCAGACGCATTCTTCAGGACAGTTGATTAAAGCTCATGTTAATGTTATAACTGAAACTTAAATACCAGGAACCAGAAACAAATGACACTGTACATCATAATGAAGCAGAGAAGGAACTGAGTCAAGCCATCAGAACAGGATGCTCAGCTGCAAAACACCAATGTCTATTGTCTGGAAATGTTGGAAAGCAAGAGGTGAGTATCCCGAAGCCAATCTTGAAAGATAAAAAAGAAATACTATTACCAAGTTCACGAGAAAAGAAACGATCAAGTAAACGCACGCAGGGCACATAGAAAAGTACTTGAAATATGCCTCACATTTAAATTATCACAGACATGAATCACAACTGTACAATACAGCTTGTACGGTATAGAAAAGAACAAGATTGTCTGAAACAACATTACATTCACAAGGAACCTTTTGGAAAGTGGGTACAGATGTTTACACGATAACGGTAAAAATCTATGATATCATTATATCATAAGACTGTTAGTGGCAGCACCGTAGACTGGGATCTTTGAACATATAGCTAGAAGCAAAGTGATAACACACATACACACACTCTTACATGAATAATGTATTACTCAAACTCGAAAACCGACTCCGCAAAAGGGCAGGGGTGGATTCAAAGCATGGTCCAAACTGCTTGGTATTGGAATTAGCCTTAACCCGCTGGAGGAGATGCTGTCGGACAGGTGCAATAGGGCTGGACAGATAGCAACCAGATGTTCCTCATCCTCGCAGGCTGACATGCACAGGCGACAGCAGTCATCAGTTGCCATGGTTGCTCTGCCAATATTGGCGAACCTGGCTTGAGTCAGATAGAATTGGCAAGAAATCTGAGCACGGATGGTGATGGCTGACCTCAGACTTGGATTAGCAATGTGCCCAGGGTACAGGTCCTTTGCCTTTGGTTTAGGGGTTCTAGTCCATAAGGACAAGTTTGTCGGTAAGGGCGTTATGCTGTCTTGCCTTGGACACCTGAATCACTGCCGACTGATCCATTCACTTCCACAGATAGGGGGCTTCCTTACAAGCTCATCAAGTGAGGGAAGGCCGAGTTGTTGAAGATCAGCACGCCATTCTTGTATGGATTTGGTGTTGGCACAGATACCATTAAGAAGCATTCTTCGTTCTATCCTGTCCAAGTCAGTGCTAAAGAAATGTCCCAGGAGTAGGAGCTTTTCCTCGGTGACCAACAGGCTAATTGGGATTATGTCAGTAAGAAGATATATTGCTTCGTCGGCTGATGTTGGTAGACCCATAGTCCGCTTGAATAGGTGAATCTGTACTTTATCAAGACGATTCAACATTGCTCTTAAAAAGGAAATGCTAGAGCAGCCGAAGATCATCCTGGAAACACACACACAAAAAAAAAATAAACAGTTTTGCAGCGACATGGGGACTTACCCTTGCTCCTAGTGGTGAGGTTCCAACAAGGGCATAAAATGATCTGTATCCCTTTGTGATAGCATCAGCAGCATAGTCATACTGAAGATTGTCAGACCTGACGATGCCAAGGTGCTTGTGGCAGTAGACCTGTGCAATCGGTTTACCATTGATGTGCCAAGAATTATCACTGCTCTAAAGATGTTGATTAAGCACAGTAATGGCACTCTTCGAAGGGTTGATCTTGTACTTCCACTCCTGGGTATACTGAAATGTGATGTTCAACATCTGTTGTAGTACCATGGCTCATTGTTAAGGAGTGCAATGTCATCAGGAAAGTCTATAACCAACATAAAGGTTGCCGACAGAGCAACCAGGATGACACTCCCCCAGACGCTTGATAAGGTCATTGATGTAGAGAATGTACAGCATGGGGGAGGGTCCAACTTTATGCTTCCAGGGGCCCGTTGCAGAAAGAGTTGCAATCAATCGCAACTCTAAAAATCTTGCGCAACTTGATTTTCAACCAATCAACAGCGCGCATTTGGGACTTGCGATTGATTTTTTGACTTGCGTTTAAACGCAACTCTTTCTGCAACGGACCCCAGAACACCTTGCTTGAGCAGCTTTAGTACTGGATATGGATGCGTCGCTTCTATTTTCGAAAGTACACCATCTTGCCAGACCCTGTCCAATGCTTTCTGGGCGTCCAGCATAGCTATGCACAGAGTTTGGTTGAGGGACTTGTAGGATTCGATGACAAGTTCGAGTGCCTTACCTGTAAGAGTTCAGGACCTCTCTTGTTGAAAACCAAATTGTAACGGGTCTGGAATTTGGTGTTCTTGTAAGTGTTGAGCAAGTTTGGGCTTTACCAACAACTCCAACAACTTTCCTAAGATCGGAGTCAGAGTGATGCCCCTATAATTTTCTGGGTCTGTTGAGTTCTTGTTCCCGCCTTTGAAGAGAGGGATGACAAGACCATCTTTAAGGCTGAGAGAATGTGCTTCAGATTATCCAGTTCATCACGATGAGGATAAGGATCCTAGTAGTGCTATCAGTGTACATTATTTCCTCAGGAGAGATGTTGTCCGGTCCACTAGCTTTGCCAGTCCTTTAAGGGAAGAGATGGTCAAGCCCATGTGGATGATGCATCACAAGGGAGTCCATATTCTCAGGCTAAGTTTGATTCAGAGGCTGTGTAGAACTGAAGTCAGATGGGGTGGCAAGATCCTGGAAATGCCGAGTCCATTTCTGGATGAGATCGGGCCCAGAGTAGGCGAGACCTCCAAGGTTGAGTTGGTGCACATAGGAGCTAGGGCCTCGTTCTTTCACTAGTGTCTATAACAGCCTGTCATTGTGTTCGTCGTCTTCCTCAGTTCTTGACAGAAGACCATTCCTGCAAGTAACTCTTGCCGGTTTAAGCTTAGCACGGAAGGCTTTTTTTCAAATTGGCAGATAACACACCAACTAGGCTGTTTTGTCCTCTTCGGATAATTTTCCGGAATTCAAGGCACGCTTAAGCTGACGTTATCAAACCACAGGGCACTGGGAACGATTTTTTGGCTGGGTTGCTGAAGTAAATTTGAAAAAAAAGGGGAAGAATCTTGCAGATATTATTAATACAGCGTGTGTGAGTAGCGGGTTTCATGTGCTGTGTGCATTATGTACAAGGTCCAAGTATTATTGAGGGTTTAGCTTTTGCCTTCAGTCAAACTTTGATGGTGGGCTGTTGGATTACAGGCATTGATGGGGTTGGATGGAAAAGTATTTTATGTTCTGACAGTTCTTGGGAGAAAATGACTCTTCGTAGTGTTCTGTCCTCCAGTGGGGAATCGGAGCTAACGAAAAATGGCAAATTATGGTGTTTGCCCGGATTCAAGGACTAAACTGCTGTTTTGATTCACTAATTTTCGAAAAAAAAGACTTTTTGATTGTTCTTTGTCATGAAGGGCATTTTACAAAACATTTTCTCCATTCTTGACTTCTCCGTATGTTGCTGTGTGAAAAAGGAACATTAAATAATACTTCTGTGATTAACATTTTCCTAAAAATGATATAAAGGAAAGACGTGATAAATAAGAAGTGATAGACATTGATATAGATCTACCTATAAATGATATGGTAAACACGCAATTAAGATGGTGATCATGATCCGAGTAAATGATCTAATAATAATTGGAATATCATTCCTTTACACATAACCCTCATAGGTATGGTACCAAAAAAAGGTCGAAGCCGAAAATGAAATGTTGAAAGTATTCCATCCCACAATTATTTAAGAATACGATTTACACTCACTAACTCCACAGATTCGCCTTTAGGACGTCAATGAAAATATGTATTTAATCGACAAATAAGATTTAGAAATTTGAGATATTTACTTTAATTATTATCCTTGATCCACAAGCTTTGATCTAATTTAATGGTTTCATTCAAGTAAATTGTTAAGATAAAAAAAACTATCGACCATTGGTCCCGTCGTTCAAACACGATTAAACAGGATTACGGGCGTAAATACACGACGTCACACTATTCGTGTGGGGGATGCTGAAAACAATAGTTCATCCCTGAGAAATAGGTTTACTGTTCGAAGTATATCCGCGATCAACCTCAACAGTATGGATATCGATAAATGTGAATATTTCATCAGAGAATTGCGATGGCGGCCTCCTGCGTTCATTAAGTATTACTATTCTTATCATTATTATCAGCACTGAAAAGTGAAGTTTATGCTCACATCGTCATTTTGTATTCATTATGATTACGATTGCATAGTTTATATGACATGGATTATTTTGTATATTGCATATAATTGTGGCATATTTGATATTGCATTATATATTTGGAAAACAAACAGTGTCCTTTGTTTGAACACACTCAACAACCAACCGCACTGAATTTTCAAGGAAACGATGAGTGTATGAGTGTATATCATATCTACAAGAAATTATTGAACACACATGCAATTTGGATGGTGGCGTAGTCTCTTGTCAAGGCCCTGTCGGCTGCTTTCCGAGCGGACATGGCGAAAAGGGAGAGAGCGAAGCAGAGCGCCGCGATACAGGGCTTCTTGACATCTGAACCGTACTTCACCAACTTTCTTTTGTTTTTCATTGCTTTTACCAATATACCGACCAAACGCTGGTCGGTGAAAATCATCCAATGAGAGTGCGGGCTGCTATGACGTCATATTGAATATTCATGAGCTAATCTTGAATGGCGACCCGTGGATTCTTGGCGAAGAGTGACGACGAAATATTAAAAAGCATTGAATATGCCTCTAAAATCATGAAAATTGATTGATTTAAGGATTTGCATGTCGATTAAATTAAATCTGCACTGATCGAAAAGACGAGATGTTTTTGTAAATCTACCCACAGGATATGGAAAAAAATTAATGTTTCATGCGATTTCACCGGGATTCCACCTCACCCCACTATGCGTCGATTATCGATCTCCGCTGTGCAGTGAGGGAAGAGTGTGTGAGAGTTGCTTCCCCGTGACTCGAGTCTCGGTCCAGCGGCTGACAGGGTGGTGATGGGTCTGTTACGGCCAGTACTAGTAGTAGTAGCAGTTGTACGACTACTTGTAGCATTTTGCTGGTTATATCCCCTTTAGTGTCCTGCAATCAAATGAATCCCCTGCAGAATAGTGGACTACTATAGTATTCCGAACCCCAGACGAAACAGCTTTGACATTTCATTGGTTTACTAGGTGTGATATCATGACTCATGTATATTCATTAGGAAGACGTTCCTCATGAATAAATATAATTCAGCTCAGATGTCAAGAGGCCCTGGCTCGCGCCAGGCATAATTCGCTTCGTGGATTAGGAAATCCCTACCTTCGCTTGCGAAGCAGCCGCCAGGGCCTCGACAAGAGGCTAATGGTGGTGTTGCTGACTGTCCATTGTTGCATAGTTGGCCAGATAAATCGCAACTCATTGTAAGATATGGGGGTTTGATAACATATTCATGCAATGTACCTACCTATGACAGATATGGTGAACGTGCAAGTGGCGCTATTCCCTGAGGCGTCTTCGGCTGTGTAAGAAAGAGGGGTTAATCCGATGGGAAACGAGTCAGGATTCGTCCAGGTGTGTTCCTCGTTGAAAGTCAATGTAACATTATTTGAATTATCAGTTGCATTTGGTGTATCCCAAAACACTTTAGCACGAATCTTTCGGTTATCCGTGGGTACAGTCATGGATGGCGGGCAACCAGTTATAACCGGTTCCTCAGTGTCTAGAGGAAAATGATAATGTGCTGATTATTATCCAAACATTGACTATCACATGCATAATGGTCCTAATGATTATTTCCCAAGACAAGGTGAAGATGATTATAATGATAATAATTACAGCAGCAACACAGTCCAACCAGCATAATAACAATAACAACTAGAAATATCATACCTTATTCAATTATGTAAACAAAATAATTCGATTTACATACATATTCTTTGGCGCACATTACACGACCCGAAACGGCTTACTGACGGTTGGTGTATTATCACTTGGTCTGCTCTTCAGATGGGCTACCAACATTTTCGCTAAACCCACTTAGTCCAATTCTCAAAAATAGAGAAAAGTAAATAAAAATGGAAAATGGTGAAAAGAAACAGGCGACATCGAAAAAACTTATTTTTCTACTTTATACAAAACTGCAATTTCTTTCAAATATTTTGTTAGGTATTACATTCATAATCTTACATGTATGTATCGTGCGCCGAATCCATTTTAAGGAGGAGGAGGCGAAGAAGTAGAAAAAAAGAGACTGAGCGGATAAGATAAATGACTAATAACAAATATTCAAAACAAAATTTCATGTTCTAATGGCTTTGTAACTGATCGATTCCCCAAACTGCCTAAACATTTAATTCCGTCAAGTTCAATTATCTCCCGTAATGGTGCATAACAATGATTATAAAAGGGGCATAAACATTTTTACAAGATCCGCATCCATCCAATCAATTATATTATATTTTCGTTCTTTTCTTCATATTATTCTGACAAAGCATCCGCCATTCTGAGCTGTAGTCCCCAACTAATTGTTCACCTAACACTGCCCAATATTTAGAATCTGTAAATGTGCATGCGGTGATGTAATGAATATGAATACGATATATTTATCAGCATCATAGATCGATATATGCAATTACATTTAATTAGAATAATTCATTCGATGAGCGACTGTCTCGTCATGGGTATCACGGAGAGGTTTTGTGCCCGCCATCAGCCCTACCCCGGCTTTACCCCTCCGGATCCTTGCAACAAGCATTAACTGATGCATGGTGTATTCACTTATCCATAACCATATTTGTTCATTTAAGATCAAATGAATCATAATGAATGATTTTATATTAGACGAAATGGACATTTGACCAAATGTAAATTATATGACAATTAGACGAAATTGAAATAAGACCAATTGACGAGTAGCCCAACTGGTCGATAGACGATTTGGATATTAGACCAAAAAGTGGAAATTTGAACAACCGGTCATTAGACCATACAAAAATTAGACAAAATGAAATTAGACCGAGTGGAAATTGGCCGAAGTGAAAAAAATAGACCAACTGGAATTAGTCTAAATGGTTTTAGCCCAACTGTTCATCAGACGCATTGGATATTAGAACAAGTGGAAATAAGACGAATTGGATATTAGACGAAATGGTTGTAGACGAAATGGGGTTAGACTATGTGAAGTTGGACGAAGTGATATGTAGACCGAATGGTATCAGACCATTCGATGATTCATGACCCCCGATACTACCCGATTCATTTTAATAACATATGATTTGAAGTAAAATTATTTCATTTGAATGTTGGCATAAGTAGC
The DNA here is from genome assembly GCF_018143015.1 of Lytechinus variegatus. NCBI lineage: Eukaryota > Metazoa > Echinodermata > Echinoidea > Temnopleuroida > Toxopneustidae > Lytechinus > Lytechinus variegatus. Next base: position 22,926,990 of record NC_054755.1, on the reverse strand, counting down.
GAGGGAAATCATTTATATAATAGTCTTAAAAGTGTTAGAGGATCACATTCTTCAATTATTTTGTTTCTTCCAACCATGCATTTTTCAAACAATGGTATACAAATCAAATGATATAGTACCTATGACATGTATTTCAAAAAAGCATGGGACGGCTTCCTGGCCTGCAGCATCTGTTGCGTTGTACTGTACGGTATATATCCCTATATTGAATTCCATGTTGTTTCCGGTATCGGACATCGATCCGTTAGGGTACAAACTGAATTCGCTATCATTTCGGTTTATGATGGGTACAACAGAAATCGGTTCAGGTGAGTTGTCCGATACCAGAGGTTCGTGCCAAGTGACGCGTGCAGTAGCTTTGCCTGGAGCAGTAATGACGGTTAAACTCAATGGACAGTAATCAAACACTGGAGGCTCGTCATCTACATGAATTGAAAAGGAGATATATTGAAAAAAGGTGAACAATCCGTTAATAATTTTCTTTTGATTTCATATCCATAGGCGGATCCAGGGGGCTGAGGGGCACGTCCCGCCTATCGGTGGAGCAAAAAAAGAAGAAAAAATGGGGGGGGGGGGGGGGGTGGGAGAGCTCCGGCCATTTACTGAATTACACACAATTTTCAACTACGAATTATGGCATCCTAAGGCCATTACCGGCCTACAAACTGCCAGTGACCGTGGCTGACAAAGTGCGCTCTAGGTGTCCAACCTCTTCGGATCCCTCTTATTCGGATTTTACAGCGTGGTATTGCCAACTTTTCCGACAAAATCTTGTCTACACTGGACAACATCAATACCGAACTTCAATCCTTTAATCGCCGCTTTACAGATGTGGGAAGTACAATTGAGGTTAATTCTTACTATCAAAATATCTGAGGTTGACCAGCTCGCATTGCCCCACTACAACACGAAATATCAAATTTAAAAGAGAAACTTCTCTTGCTGGAGATCAACAACCGAAAACCCAATTTGTTATTTACGGAATTGATGGTGAGCCTAATGAAGACATATTTTAACACACTGCTTAAAGTTGTCATCTTCCTTCGTCTTCACTCGGTAATAGCAAAAAGGGATCCAACGCATCAACGCACATCAATTACCCAGTGCCAGACGCAACCCACCCAGGACCCCAGACCCCGCGGCGCCACAGCCCGTTCCCGCGACCCGCTCCGATAATCGCTTAATTAATCAGGATGCCAGACAGAGACCTCATATTCTAACATCTTTCGAGAACCTCAGTAAGACGCCCAAAGGAAACGTCGCAACAGTTATCATGGTTACGAAAGCTACAGAAAAAAACACACAGCTGTTTACTATTTTTTATTGATTTTTTTACATCCTCGATTGTTTGCACCCCTTAAATGCTGAATTATTATAACTACTTTTGTCGAAAGCATCCTCCATTCCTGCACATTTTCTCTTTAAAAAGATACACTGTCTGATATCCCTAATTGTTCCGTTGCTTTTACATATCTAATGAATTCAAATTTGCTGCATTTTCTGTTTAAAGAATCATTGAAATTGAAAACGCAGGATTTCAAATTTTTATCATAGGTACAAAAATATTAATAGAGCGCCAGGTTCTAATTTTGATTTATTCTAAGAAAAAACAGAGCAATATCTCCATACAATATGTAGTGAAAAAAAATACTTTTATCATTGGTGAATCCCACCCTCAGTTGAAAATGACTCAAACGATTTCATGAAACTAATGTACTCAGTGGGCTTCCACTCTTTCATCAATAAATCCCCTAGAATTAACCAAAATTAATCAACTCAAATTGACAACAATTTTCTCCAACGTACATAATATAAACAACAGAATGACAGGAGGAATTCTATGCACAGAAGTTTCAGACCAAACACAGTCAAACACATCTACACGCATCCTCACGCACCCTCGCACACACACACACACACCCATACACACATGCACACACATATATATATAGCCAACTGTTTTACTAAACACATTTCACTTCATTTCATTTATTTTCATATTTCTCATTATCATCTGAATCACATAAAACATATTAACAATAGTGCAAAACTATTACATTATAAACAACTGAGAAGTATACAATATCATATTATAAGCTTTACTTTATTTTATAAGTCAAAGAAATAAGTAAATTACAAAATCATCTTTTGGAAGGAAAAATTTGGAAAATTATTTTAGGCATAGAATAGGGAAAATATATGTCTCCAAAGAAGTAAATATTTTTGCCTAGTTCTTTTTTCAGTTAGGCTAATGTCAATATGAAACAGTAACTTACCAAAGACAGTAACGAAGAAGTTACATTGTGCTGCCCTGCCGCCTTCATCGACAACCTCGTACGTGAGCGCAGTCATTCCGAGTTCAAAATCAGTATTGTTATCCTTCGGTCCATAGAACGTGAGGAAGGACACAGTCTCCGCGTCTGCATAGGAAGGCTCGGCCCACGAGACGCGGGCCGTCGCGAGACCGCTCTCCGTGGGGACATCCATATTGCTCGGGCAGGTGATCGAAGGAGCATGCGCATTAGCTGGCACCAAAAATAAAGCAAGAAAGAGAACAATATATGAGAAAGGTAAGTAATATCAATAAATTTAAAAATGAAAAAAATATTCGAAGTTTGTTATGATATAAACAGGAACGGTGCTATTTTTTTTTCAAGTAGAGAAAAAATGGAAGAAAGTAAAAAAAAGGAGAGGCAACGGAAGAAAAATACAAATGAGTATCACAAAAGAAGTTTGATATGTCTAAGTCTATACTTAGCCTGCTTTTTAATTCGGAACAAATGACGTCCCCTCGAAGTCTTCATCGCCCCCCCTCGCCCCAAGCCCCCGAAATAGTCTGGCGCCCCCCAAGTGAAACCGACATTTCTGTATACATATATTTTGTACTGAGAAGGAAGCAAGATGTGACGGAAGCACGACGTATCAAAGCGATGGTCCAGATTGAGAAATGTATAACTCAATAAATAGAGTAAAACTCACAAAGCAAAATGCTGAAAATTCGATCAAAATCGGATAACAAATAACGAAGTTATTGAATTTTAAAGATTTGCATTAGTCCTGTGAAACAGTTTTAGGCATGTCCTAATGAATATTCATTAGGTGGGCTGATGATGTCATATCCAACTTGTTCTTTTGTATTTCATTTTATGAAATTAGGTTTATTAAAACATTTCCTACCAATAACTAAAGCAATGGGATTGACAACCAAGTGCATAATTGGTTATTGATTGCCGCAACTTATTTCATCATAATGGAGACGCATCATAGAAGAAACATTCATGATTTCATGTAATAACAGATAATTATGAAAAGGGAAAATGGGGATGTGAGATCATCAGCCCACCTCATGAATATTCATGACGATGTGCATATAATTGTTTTAACTATTGCTTAATTTTAAAATCCAATAACTTCGCTATTTGTTATCTGATTCTGATGAAATTTTCTGCATTTTGCTCCGTAAATTTTACCCTATTTAGTTAGACATATTTTCAGCCGGGACCATCCCTTTAAACAAAATATTAGATGTAAAGCCAACTGCCCTTCACAACAAGGAAAAAAAGTCTTTGTTGAGAACTGCTGAATGAAAAAAAGGTTGTTTTATGGACAAACGACATATTGCAATGCTTCGTCGGCTTCATCGTTACGGCGAAAATGCTGATCTGGATCAGACCCCACCCTCGCAGGTGACCTTTGTCGTTTATCAGATATATTCAATACAATAGCTGTGTTCTTGATTCCGTCGTGCATCCCGGTGCAAAACCTCTCGAATATTTGAGGACGATAATTAATACGTATTCTTAATAAGGACATATACTCAGCGGACTTTACTTTTTCTCACATACCACGTGCTAGTGATATTGGATATTCTCCTCTGTTAGAATATCATATTTCGTGTAAATCAGTAAAAAATGTCCTAAACCTACTTAAAATGCAATATCAGTCGTCCAAAATCTAGTGCCTCATTTAAACGAATATTACAAAGAGGTATAGCGATTCTGGCAGTCTCGTCTGCATTGCGCGATTCAATGTAGCAGCAGTGCTGACTTTGAAAACGACTATAGAACAATCATTCTCCAAAAAAAAAAACATTCATACGAAGATAAAGTACTATGTTCACTGACACTAAATTACATTCAACATTGATCGTGTTACTAAAGTCTGTTCAAGACGATCAGTGATGTTTGATTTCCCTCATTATATATTAAAAATAATAACAGCAGTTCTTGTATAGCGCATATCACATGATGTCATAACATCCCTATGCGCTTCTAAAGGACTTGGATATCATTACCCTGGATTTAGCCCCGCAGCCTTTTACAGCGCGGTGGCATTTGAAGGAATAAATTCCTGCCAGGTACCATTCACCTCACCCGGGTTGAGTGCAGCACAATGTGGATGAATTTCTTGCAGAAGGAAATTACGATATGGCTGGGATTCGAACCCACGAACCTCTGTTTCAAAGTCAGAAGACTAGTTCACTGGGCCACAACGCTCCACACATGCATTCAATACATGTATTGCAGGAAACCGGCCGCCTTCGTAAAATCAAGTGTTTACACTACAGAGCGTACCTAATTTCCATGTTTAGTTTACATTTACAACGGCAATATCTTTCTCGTGTGTCACGCCACACCATTACAATAGAAATTTGGTGACGTAGATGATGTTATTAATGCATTAATTTCTGAGAAGGTTCGTGGCACGTGAGCGTAAGAATCAAAGCGAGGGAGACTTACATTGAAGCCGGACCCGAAACCGATCCGTGTGCCAAAACTCATGTTCGCCATCGGATGTTGCGAAGCCTGTCCTCTGCTCAATCAGGGATTTATCAGGGATGCTGATGATGGAGAGAGCGTAGTCTTTGAACTCTGTGTTGAATAGATCTTCGTGGACGAATACCAGATCCCCATACTTGGCAATGTTGAAGAGCAAAGGGTTTGAGCCGGGGGCGACGTACAAGATGGTTTTCCCCTTACCGTCGGGGCGGATGTGTCCTAGTTCCCCGAAGCCAGATGCGTAGAAAAGACGAACACCTGTAACAAAGTATACCTAAACCCTAGTCGCAGGGGCCATGGAAACAAGGGGGTTTCGCAATGGGTTGTCTTAAGCCACCCACTTATTTTTCCATTCCATACAAAACGTACAAATTATCGTCTGATTGTGATTTTTTTTTGCATGGTCAGCCCCTATCCAACTTTTGGTGCAGCCCCCACTTTCAAAACAGTTCCGCGGCCCCTGCATGCAGGCGCGGATCCATGGGGGGGGCCGAGGGGGCCTTGGCCCCCCCCCTTCGGCGAAAAAAAAAGAGAGAGGGAAAGAAAGAGAAAAAGAGGGGAAGAGGGGAAAAAAGAAGAAAAAGAAGAAAGGAAGAAAAAAAAAGAGAGGAAAAGGGGGAAAGAAAAAAGAAAAAGAGAGAGAGGAGAGGGGGAAAAGAAGAGGGGGGAGAGAGAGGAAGAGGGGGAAGGAAGAAGAGGGGGAAAAGAGAGAGGAAAGGGGGAAAGAAAGAGAAGGAAAAAGAGAGGGAAAGGAAAAGGAGAAAAAAAAAGAGAGGGGAAGAGGGGAAAGGAAGAGAAGAAAAGGAGAGAGAGGAAAAAGAGGAAAGAAAAGGAGGAAGAGAAGAAAAGAAAGGGGGAGGGAGAGGGAGGAAAGAAGAGAAGAAAAAAAAGAGGGGAAAGAAAAGAAGAAGGGAAAGAAAAAAAGAGAAAAAGAGGGGAAAGAAAGAGGAAGAGGGGGAAGGAAGAGAAGAAAAAGGGAGGGGGAGGGAAAAGAAAAAAAAGAGGAAGAGGGGGAAGAGAGAGGAAAAAGAAAAAAAGGAAAGAGAGGAAGAGGGAAGAAAGAAGAGGAAAAAAGAGAGAGAAGGGGGAAGAAAAGGGGAAAGGAAGAGAAGAAAAGGGAGGGGGAGAGAGGGGAAAAAGAGGAAGAGGGGAAAGAAAAGGAGAGAGGGGAAGAGGGAGGAAAGAAAAAAAAAAGAGAGGGGAAAGAAAAGAAGAAAAAGAAGAGGGGAAAGAAAAGAAGAAAAAAGGAGAAAAGAAGAGGGGAAAGAAAGAGAAAAAAGAGGAAGAGGGGAAAGGAAGAGAAGAAAAGGGAGGGGAGGGGGAGAAAAAAAAGAGGAAGAGGGTGAAAAGAGAGAGGAAAAGGGGAAAAAGAGGAAGAGGGAAGAAAGGAGAGAAGAAAAAAGAAAGAGAGAAAGGGGGAAAGAAGAGAAGAAAAGGGGAGACGAAGAGGGAAATGACGAGAAGAAAAAAAAGAGGAAGAGGAGGAAAGAAAATGATGTTCGAACCAAAAGGGCGCTGAAATGATGTTCGAACTGGGGGCAGAATTGATGTTTGAACGGGGGGGGGGGGCGAATTAATGTTCGACGTAGGGGCGCCAAATTGATGTTGGAACTGGGGGGGTCAAAGTGATACTCGAGCTAGGGGGGGGGGGCGAAATGGTATTCGAACTAGGGGCGCCAAATTGATGTTGGACCTACATGTAGGGGCGCCGAATCGATATTCGAACTAGGAGGGCGCCGAAATGATGTTCGAAAGGATGCCAAAATCATGTTCGAACTGGGGGCCGAATTGATGTTCGAACGGGGGGGGGGCCGAATTGATGATCGACCTACATGTAGGGGCGCCAAATTAATATTCAACTAGGGGCGCCAAATTGATGTTGGACCTACATGTAGGGGCGCCGAATTGATATTCGAACTAGGAGGGCGCCGAAATGATGTTCGAAGTGGGGGCGCCAAATTGATACTCGAACTAGGGAGGGGGGCCGAATCGATGTTCGAAGTAGGGGGCGCCAAATTGATACTCAAACTAGGGGGGCGAAATGATATTCGAACTAGGGAAGGCAAATTGAGTTCGAAGGAATGCCAAAATGATGTTCGAACTGGGGGCCGAATTGATGTTCGGAGGGCGGGGGGGGGGGGGGCAAATTGATGATCGACCTACATGTAGGGGCGCCGAACTGATATTCGAACTAGGAGGGCGCCGAAATGATGTTCGAAGTGGGGGCGCCAAATTGATACTTGAACTAGGGAGGGGGCCGAATCGATGTTCGAGGTAGGGGGCGCCAAATTGATACTCAAACTAGGGGGCGCCGAATTGATGTTCTAACTAGGGGGGCGCAAAATTAATACTCGAGCTAGGGGGGCGAAATGATATTCGAAGGGGGGGGGGCCAAATTAATGATCGACCTACATGTAGGGGCGCCGAACTGATATTCGAACTAGGAGGGCGCCAAAATGATGTTCGAAGTGGGGGCGCCAAATTGATACTCGATCTGGGGAGGGGGGCCGAATCGATGTTCGAGCTAGGGGGGCGCCTATGATACTCAAACTAGGGGGGCGCCGAATTAATGTTCAAACTAGGGGGGCGCAAAATTGATACTCGAGCTAGGGGGATGATATTCGAACTAGGGAAGGCAAATTGAATTCGAAGGGATGCCAAAATGATGTTCGAACTAGGGGCCGAAGTTATGTTCGAACGGGGGGGCGAATTGATGACCGACCTACATGTAGGGGCGCCAAATTGATGTTGGACCTAGATGTAGGGGCCCCGACTTGATATTCGAACTAGGAGGGCGCCGAAATGATGTTCGAACTGGGGGCCGAATTGATGTTCGAACGGCGGGGGGGGGGCCGAATCGATGTTCGAGGTAGGGGGCGCCAAATTGATACTCAAACTAGGGGGGCGAAATGATATTCGAACTAGGGAAGGCAAATTGAGTTCGAAGGAATGCCAAAATGAACGGGGGGGGGGGGCAAATTGATGATCGACCTACATGTAGGGGCGCCGAACTGATATTCGAACTAGGAGGGCGCCGAAATGATGTTCGAAGTGGGGGCGCCAAATTGATACTTGAACTAGGGAGGGGGCCGAATCGATGTTCGAGGTAGGGGGCGCCAAATTGATACTCAAACTAGGGGGGGGGGGGGCGCCGAATTGATGTTCTAACTAGGGGGGCGCAAAATTAATACTCGAGCTAGGGGGGCGAAATGATATTCGAAGGGGGGGGGGGGCCAAATTAATGATCGAACTAGGGGGGCGCAAAATTGATACTCGAGCTAGGGGGGATGATATTCGAACTAGGGAAGGCAAATTGAGTTCGAAGGGATGCCAAAATGATGTTCGAAGGGGGGGGGGCAAATTGATGATCGACCTACATTTGTACATGTAGGGGCGCCGAACTGATATTCGAACTGGTGCCTTGTTGTTGGCTCATTGTTCCATATATTGAAAGTTTGAAATGCCTTGGCCCTGAGGTTTTTAGGCATGGTCTTGGGGATTGATGCCTTGGTCTTGGGTATTAAAGCCTTGGCCTTGGAGGTTTGAGCCTTGACTACAACACTGATGGACATATTGATAGATATTATTTACAGAAATTTTGAAGTTTACTTGCAAGCACTAAGAAATAAATGTTCAGAATTGAACCCCGAAGGGTTGATGCAAAATCAGCACCCTATGGGTTAAAAAATTGAACCCCTGATTTGGGGTTCAAAAATTGAACCCTGCGGTTGGGGTTCATTTTTGCACCCTGCGGGTTCAAAATTGCACCCCTAGGGGTTCAATTTGAAATTTAGGGGTGCAGTTTTGAACCCGCAGGGTGCAAAAATGAACCCCAACCGCAGGGTTCAAATTTTAATCCCCAAATCAGGGGTTCAATTTTTGAACCCATTGGGTGCTGATTTTGCAAGAACCTTTCGGAGTTCAATTTTGAACCTTTATTTTTTAGTGTGCAATATGTAAAAGAATAAATGATACTTTCATTGTAATGGTGAAAGTTTCGGATGCGTTTTTTATTTTTTGACGAATCGTCAAATACTCAAATAACTGAAATAACTCTATGGTTTATATCGTTCCTATATTTTTTGTTTCATGTAGTAATGCGTATATACAGTTGATGATACGACACCTTTTCTTTTCTAACCTACAGTGGGAAATCACGTTTTATTTTTTTAAACGAATTCCACTGAAAATATTACGTGGATTTACTCAGGCCTAAACTGCATTGCTATCATTTACATTTATTGTTACATCTTGAAATAGTTGATGTATACAAGATACATGGGACCTTGGAATTCATGTTTCACTAGTATTGTATGAAAGAGAGAGATAAGAACTTATCGTCCAAAATGATGCGAACTTAAGAGCATTGTTTTCATATTTATAAAGACACTGACAATAAAGTATATTTTTACAGTAATTCATCTTTAGTATCTTATATTCTTTTTATATACACCGTTTACACGCATTTTGTTTCTTTTGAAAATCTATTTGGAGTATATAAAATTTGAGCAAGATTATAAGATGCATAACCTTTTGATACTTTATATGATTGTTGCAAGAGCGGAAGAGCCAATGTTTGCTGATTAGGATTGACAAGACAACTCACTGTTTTGAATGGAATTCAAGCAAATAACAAAAGATTATATAATATATCCAAACACTTACAGATCAAAGTAGGCAGTGCACTCCCAATTAGTAAATGCTGAGTGCTGACTACTGAATCTACCTCACCTTTATAATAAAAGACATGTAAATTTATATCTTTTTCAAGAATATCTTACCCAAAATAAAATATTAATTTTCTTTCATGCAGAATATACAATTTAGTTATTGCACAACCAGTTTTCATACGCGGCGATACAGGGGCGTCATCCCCGTAAGATTTTTCAACCCCTGAAGCAAAAAGCAGAAAAGAAAAAAATAATGGGAGTACCCACAAGAACGAAGAATGCCTACAATGCAAGAGAGGTTTCTGTGAGAAGTAACTGAACTAGACATTACCTATTCGGTAATGGGAGTCAATATTTCGGAACGATTATTACTTGACTTGAAATTAGGGCCCCCTAAGAAATCCTGGATCCGCGCCTGGATCCCGCTTACATAATTCTAGCAGGGCCTACTCTGATGAGAAGTTAAACGAATTGAAAGCATCAAATGGTTAAAATAGAAATCGCTCGAGTTTCCCGCTCGCATCGATTATTTGTTAAAGTGATATTACATTTATTCATGAACACATCATTATAAAACCATTATTCAATTGCATCTTCTTCATGCATAGGCGGATCCAGGTGGGGACCCGAGGGGCCCGGACCCCCTATTGGTAGAGCAAAAAAAGGGGGGGAGAAAGAAAAAAGAAAAGGAGGAAGACGAATGAATAAAATAAGATGAGAGGAAGACTTGGAAAAAATATTTTATGTCACTATATAAAATTTTCGCTCGCGCTTCGCGCTCGCATTGCCTGTTAAGTGATCAAAATATCTTGTTCAACACGGAGCTTGAATATCAAGTTTGGAAGTCAGTATACAAAACATATTTCTCCTTGGAAATCGAACTTTCATTAATTTTTGTGATTTACATATTGATTTTTAAAACGTGCTCTGTAAAAATGTTAGTTTTATGGTCTGAATATTAACATTTTCCAATTGCGCTGCGCGTTCGCGAATTTGATTTATCAGGTACCTATTATTTTCATTATATTATATCCCTTTTCAGGTCTGATTGTCAAAACGCATCAGCTAGCGCTGCTATGCTTGCATTTTTGATTGGCAGGTTATGTATGTCTCAATATTGATTGTATAACAAACTACTTAAAATCCCCTTTTCATGACAGTTTATCAAAAATTTCTGCTTGCGCTTTGCGCTCGCATTATTAATGTAGGAAGATCCCCTCTTACTCATCTTTTTCATGATTTAGGAAACATGAATAGAGTGTCCCGTTCTAGGTCTAAATCTAGAATTTTTCCTCTCGCACTTCGCGCTCGCATCAATTGATTTGATTTGATTTATTGTTTTCTTCTGCATCCATAACATTCGTATAATACATTTTTCACAACATAAAAAACATAATATGTTAGCACTTTTGGCATGAATCATAAATAATGAGTACTAAAAAAATAATTCCAGGCAAAAATGATTAACTATATGATATTCACAATTTGCAGGAGGATTGTCATCATAAGCAGATTGCTTGAAAAAATGACAATCCCAAACTTATACTAATTGAATTAATACATTTATAAAGCAGAATTGGCATATATTTTCAAATACGAAACATGAATTCATGCAATGTTAAAGTATGAAGATGAATATGATAAAGCTAAGGGTGACGGTGATATGATGATGATGTTGATGATGATTATGATGATGATGATGATGGCCATGGAGATGATGGTGGTCATGATGAAGATATTGGTAATGACTAAATCGAAGGAGGAATAAATTCACGATAAAAAGGATATGACACAAAAATTTTACTTCAAATATTCTGATAATAACATAGATTTAACGTTTGCCTTAAATGAGTGAAGAGACGAAGATTGTTTTACAGACTCTGCTGGTAGAGAGTTACACAAATCTGGACCTTGGTGTCTTATGGATTTCTGCGCAATAAGCAGTTTGGGGTTGATTAAATGGAAATTTGAAGTTTCGGGTAGGGTATGAATGAATAGATGTATTCAGAAAATAAAAATTGTGGAATGAAGGTAGGTGGGAGCATGTTATTTACGTACTTAAACATAAGTAGTAAACTTTGAAGTGTATTTATGTCAAATACTGCATTAGAGTCTTTAGTTTATGGAATAATGGATTTGTGTGTGATAAATATTGGGAATCAGTACAGATTCGAATTGCTTTTTCTGTAATTAAGTAAATTGTATTAAAGTTTTCCATTCTTTATGTAAAAATGTCAAAAAATTTCAGCTCGCGCTTCGCGCTCGCATTGTTTAATTGATGAAATACGTAATGTCTTCATGTCTAAATGCAAGCAGTCCTTAAAAGGCACTTTTCGATCAGTTCAAAACGTATACAAACATTTTCTGCTCGCGCTTTGCACTCGCATTACTCATCTTTTTCATGATTTAGGAAACATGAATAGAGTGTCCCGTTCTAGGTCTAAAACTAGAAATTTTCCGCTCGCACTTCGCGCTCGCATCAATTGTTTAGTTATACTGTATAGCTATCCTGTTCATTATTACAAAAACTGATTATTAATTTTTCCATTCTTTATGTAGAAATGTCAAAAATTTTCAGCTCGCGCTTCGCACTCGCATTATTTGATTAATGAAATATGTAATGTCTTCATGTCTAAATGCAAGCAGTCCTTAAAAGGCACTTTTCGATCAGTTCAAAACGTATACAAACATTTTCTGCTCGCGCTTTGCACTCGCATTACTCATCTTTTTCATGATTTAGGAAACATGAATAGAGTGTCCCGTTCTAGGTCTAAAACTACAATTTTTCCGCTCGCACTTCGCGCTCGCATCAATTGTTTAGTTATACTGTATAGCTATCCTGTTCATGATTACAAAAACTGATTAAAGTTTTCCATTCTTTATGTAGAAATGTCAAAAATTTTCAGCTCGCGCTTCGCGCTCGCATTATTTGATTAATGAAATATGTAATGTCTTCATGTCTAAATGCAAGCAGTCCTTAAAAGGCACTTTTCGATCAGTTCAAAACGTATACAAACATTTTCTGCTCGCGCTTTGCACTCGCATTACTCATCTTTTTCATGATTTAGGAAACATGAATAGAGTGTCCCATTCTAGGTCTAAAACTACAATTTTTCCGCTCGCACTTCGCGCTCGCATCAATTGTTTAGTTATACTGTATAGCTATCCTGTTCATGATTACAAAAACTGATTATTAATTTTTCCATTCTTTATGTAGAAATGTCAAAAATTTTCAGCTCGCGCTTCGCGCTCGCATTATTTGATTAATGAAATATGTAATGTCTTCATGTCTAAATGCAAGCAGCCCTTAAAAGGCACTTTTCGATCAGTTCAAAACGTAAACAAACATTTTCTGCTCGCGCTTTGCGCTCGCATTACTCATCTTTTTCATGATTTAGGAAACATGAATAGAGTGTCCCGTTCTAGGTCTAAATCTAGAATTTTTCCGCTCGCACTTCGCGCTCGCATCAATTGTTTAGTTATACTGTATAGCTATCCTGTTCATGATTACAAAAACTGATTAAAGTTTTCCATTCTTTATGTAGAAATGTCAAAAATTTTCAGCTCGCGCTTCGCACTCGCATTATTTGATTAATGAAATATGTAATGTCTTCATGTCTAAATGCAAGCAGTCCTTAAAAGGCACTTTTCGATCAGTTCAAAACGTATACAAACATTTTCTGCTCGCGCTTTGCACTCGCATTACTCATCTTTTTCATGATTTAGGAAACATGAATAGAGTGTCCCGTTCTAGGTCTAAAACTACAATTTTTCCGCTCGCACTTCGCGCTCGCATCAATTGTTTAGTTATACTGTATAGCTATCCTGTTCATGATTACAAAAACTGATTAAAGTTTTCCATTCTTTATGTAGAAATGTCAAAAATTTTCAGCTCGCGCTTCGCGCTCGCATTATTTGATTAATGAAATATGTAATGTATTCATGTCTAAATGCAAGCAATCCTTAAAAGGCACTTTTCGATCAGTTCAAAACGTATACAAACATTTTCTGTTCGCGCTTTGCGCTCGCATTACTCATCTTATTCATGATTTAGGAAACATGAATAGAGTGTCCCGTTCTAGGTCTAAATCTAGAATTTTTCCGCTCGCATCAATTGTTTAGTTATACTGTATAGCTATCCTGTTCATGATTACAAAAACTGATTAAAGTTTTCCATTCTTTATGTAGAAATGTCAAAAATTTTCAGCTCGCGCTTCGCGCTCGCATTATTTGATTGTTGAAATCTTTAACGTCTTCATGGCTAACTGTATGCAGTCTTTAACAGGACTGGTAGGCCTACCTTTCCAATCAGTTCAAAACGTTTATCAAAAAATTATACTCGCGCTTTGCGTTCGCAGTATTGCAGGCACATCTTTTTTCAGAATGTTCAAATTTTAGGAAAAAATACATACAATTTAATAAAAAAAATTGCTCGCGCTTCGCGCGGTCATTATAAAATAAGGATTATGATATTATACATTTATGTTGATTTAGAGAATAAAGCTAAGAGGTGACTTATAGGACTACCCCCTTCAAAGAAACAAACGAAAAAAAAAACATCTTCGAGCGGCCGATTGGGGAAAATGTGGCCCCTTTATTGGCGAAGGCTGAATCCGCCCCCGATTCATGTGCTTATGAAAAAAGATAATTCAACATGCATTTAAGGCACTTATGATTGCCTGGGGGGAGGGAGGGGCCGCCATTGGCGGCGGAAGCTAAAAAATGTAGGGGGTGTGCACTTGAATTTTTGGGATGGACACAGGTACAAAATTGGACAAGCGCCCCCAAAAAGGTTATCAACCTAAATTTTAGGAGTTGCTAAACCAAAAATTTTTGACAAGCAAAAAAAAAAAAAAAAAGAAAAGGCCATCAACCTAGGGGGGGGGGGGGCAACACATGTTTCAGGGGGAGTCCACGTGAATTTAGGGGGGAACCAGGAAAACAAATTGCCCAGCCAAAAAAAAAAAAAAAGTTTATCATAAACAAATTTAGGGGGGACCGTCCCCCGTCTAAAATTTAGGAGGGGACACGTCCCCCCCCCGCTTCCGCCGCCTATGGGGGCCGCCATTTTTCCGAAAAGTACACAGGGGCGCCAAAATCAGGTCGAATTTGGGCCCCCCTCCCTTCGAAATCCTGGATCCGCGCCTGGCTGCATGCACTACTCGGAGTGAGAAGATGGAGGAGTCTAGACTGCTGTGCAAACCCTTCAGTTGAGTAAAAGGGTCTGTACGTGTTCTATAGTCTTCATGGTCTTTGCGTGGAGACCCACTTGATCAAAGATTCAATCAGCATGATCAGGGTCTATGAAAGACTTGAATCAGTCCATTTGGGGGAGGACTTGCATCTCTTCAGGAGTGGATTTTGACTAAAAGTGTCTAAAAAAGATGCGCAGTTCTTTTTTTTTAGAACTAGAACGAGCTACAATGCACTCTATAAGGATGCATGCACAGTTCACTATAAATGGATTACCAGTATCACTCCGAGGAATGTGTAATTATGGACTAGATTAGAGGGTATTGCATTTAGAGAGTATAATTTTGGCAATGATCTTGATAAAACTACTCAATATGTTAGAAATTCCTGGAACCCCAAGAGGTAGTACGTGACTTCTTTGTTATTTGTTTATTGTTTTGATGTCAAATTGGTCACATACATGTACTAAATGCCATGTAGTTTAGGGCACGCACACGTTCATGGAAGTGGCTAAAATGTCCTGGGAGGGAATGGGGGTGGGGTTCAAAAGTTTTCCCCCAAATGACACTTTGTTTTATGGTCATACCAGTACGCTAGGTCTAATACATTTTGATTACCATCTTGAGGGTTCTTACAAAAAAATCTTTCTTCAAACTTTAAATTTATGTTAAAACTTTAATGAAGCACTACACAAAGGGAAATAGAACAGACGTATGCGAATATGCCGTGTTTGACCTAGGTCATGCGGGTTCGACACAGCTTTCTGTTTACTCACGAAAAAATATGCGAGGGTGACTCGGCTTGCAGGTTGAAACCCTGGGGGGGCACTCGACCAAAAAAGTGGTGGGGGTGAGCCGCGGCGAGAGAAAAAACGGGGGCCTTGGAGCGGGCTAATTGTAAAAAGGAGGGTCCTCGGAACGGGCTTCGGAACTACAAATGTTTGTAAAAACGGGGGTCCTTGGAACGAGTCGCCTGCATGTGAGTGTATATGCATCCCTATGGAACGGACATACGTGCATGCAGATAGCCGGGTGCACTAGCACACAGGCAATGGTCGGACATCGCTAAAATAAGCGGTCGCTTTTCACCAAAATTACGGCTCATTGTAGCAAATCAATGCGACCGTAACGGCGTAACGGATTTCTCTCTTCCCTTCTCACGATAAGAAGAAAATGCTATGCCTTGGAGCGGCTTTCTTTGTTCTTTTTCGCAATAAGACAAAAATGCTATGCCTTGGAACGGAAATTTTGGTGTAAATATGGGGGTCCCCTCCGCGGCACATACCCACTATGCATTATACACTGAGTGCCCCCCCCCGGGTTGAAACCTACGATTTTGGCTATAAAAGCGCCATGTTCGACACGGTTCGCGGATCCCACTGATAGCGATTAAACGGCATAAAATTGCCGTGTTGGGCACGGCTCGCGTGTCGAACCCCCGAGACAATAAACACGCGTTGTGTATCCTGTGGCCCCAAAACAGCGCGTTGTTGCTATATTATAGCGATGGTTAAAAAACACGTAAGAATATAGGCCATTGTCAAAAGTGTCAGATATGCTCACCATCAAAGTGTAAATCTCTAATAGGCATCCAATCTAACTCTGACAGTGTGATATTATCGCCCCCTATAAGATTGGTACGAATAACGTGAAATATGTCTGTCCTTGTCGATATGAAAAGGTAGCTGATGCCAGAGAAAAAGAGGGAGAAAATGTGATAATAATATCAAATAAATAATGATAATGGCAACAACAACAACAACACCAACAACAATAATGATGATGATTATTATAACAATACGCCTAATAATAATGATAATTATAACAATAATAGCAATAAAAATGATAATAACAATAATATGATTGATAATGATAATAATGTCATTTTCATCCGTCTATGGGAACCCCGATAATCCAAAACTGTTCACCCAGCGAGCCCTGCTTAACATGATAATATCATTTTTACCCTGGCTTAGCATGGCTTGATCCGGTGCTCAAGACAAAGCATTCGAGGAATTTCGTCCTAGGTGGTTATAATTTTGGCTGCGAGTCTTAAACAAGTGTTGGTCAATTAGGCAAACACATGGGGGGGGGGGTTGTTTCATCATCATTCCTATCCGACAAATCAGATCTGACAACTTTCGTTGGTTTTGATTGGCTGAGGAGTTCGTTACTATGACAACTGTCGGATAAAACAGGACTACCCAGGACCAAAATCCAGTTAAAACCAATTAGAGCAAAACCAATTGAAACCAGTTGGCCAACTGGTTTCAATAGGGAAATTGGAACAACTGGTTCCAATTGAAAACCGGTTGCCAATTGGTTCCAGTTAAAACCAATTGGGCAACTGGAACCAGTTGGCAATTTGTTTTCAATTGGTTCCAGTTGTTCCAATTTGAAAAAAATTGAAAACCAATTGGAGGTAACTGGTTTCAATTGGTTCCAGTTGAAACCAATTGGAGGCAACATGGTTTCAACTGGAACCAGTTGAAACCAGTTTCCAAATGGATCCAATTGGAAGTTCCAGTTGGAATGAACTTAATTAGTCACAAATTAATTAGCATTTTCACTAACTATTGCTCATGCCGACAGTGTATTTGTCTATTAATACCAATGTAAAGTGCATTGATAACATACAGACTTTCATATGTATATATTTATATGGGAGATCTTCAAATATATGTATTTTTATTTGATGTAATTTGGTAACAGTTAATAGTGTACTAATTACCTTTGAATCTGTTTTAATTATAATCTATAACATTTATGAACATGGCTTTCACTGCTAAGTATTCTAAACACTTATCTGAAAAAAGTGTGGTACTTCAAATTGAAAAAAAATTAAATAGATACATTGTAAATTATGATGAATCTCATAAAACATTAATCTGTGCACACTGGCAGAAAATATGCAAATTAACTGGTTTCAATTGGATCCAGTTGGGTAACTGGAAAATTTCCAATTGGAAACCAATTGGAAATCATTTCCAGTTACCCAACTGGATCCAGTTAGGATTTCCAGTTACCCAACTGGTTCCAGTTAGAAATAATTTCCAGTTGGAAGTCATTTCCAGTTGCCCAACTGGTTCCAGTTAGGATTTCCATTTACCCAACTGGATCCAGTTAGAAATCATTTCCAGTTGGAAGTCATTTCCAGTTACCCAACTGGTTCCAGTTAGGATTTCCAGTTGCCCAACTGGTTCCAGTTAGGATTTCCAGTTACCCAACTGGATCCAGTTAAAAATCATTTCCAGTTGGAAGTCATATCCAGTTACCCAACTGGTTCCAGTTAGGATTTCCAGTTGCCCAACTGGTTTTAATTGGTTTCAACTGGAAATTGTTTAGTTCCAGTTAAAACCAATTGAAACCAGTCGGAAAACCAACTGGTTTCAATTGGATTTTGGTCCTGGGTAGTCGGATAAAACATCCGTCCAGTCCTTTTATGAAACGTTCTCCAGGTTTGACAGGCTTTTTAAGGGTGTAAATTAAAATTAAATGGTTGTTCGTAGCTCAACAGTCAAATAGAGCCCTACGCCGGCCCTACGTTTCTTCATACATGTAGTCATCAGGATAACCTATTACGCACTCATCAGTTTATCAGGAGGCGAAATCATGTGTGACATAATATTGGTGGATCGAGGAAGGAGAGCATGGAGAGGGTGTTTAGGGGGCTTGCTAAACAAATTGATCGGGGATCATACTCCAACACCCCTACCCTGCTGGTAACGAGGGTCGCGCATATATATAAAGGTGAGTTTCACAATCCGTATGCCCATGAACAGACGTGTTTATCACGACTGTTTCAGAAACGGATATTGAATTCTCTTTTTTTGGTCACATCATGGGCACTGACGAAGAGTGAATGAAGAGTGTGACTTTACCTCTCATTTTTGAGAGCAATGCTCCTTTTAAAATCTACGATTTTATTTATGATTATATATATGAATATATATATATAAACAAAGGAAGAGGGCCCTTTATATATATATATATATATATATATATATATATATATATATATATATATATATATATATATATATATATATATATATATATATTTATTTATATATATATAAACGTGTGAAGTTATACATGTACAACAGCTTTGGCAACTCTTTTATTTGAATATTGTAAAGAAACGTATGAAGAGAACAATGGTAGGCGTAGCTTAAATCAAGGTTCCCCAGAGCTATCTTCCCTTTGGAAATATTGGTGATGCCGAAAAAAGGTCTCTGCTGGGAATCGAACCCGGGCCCCCAGCTTTGAACGCCGGTGCCTTAACCCCTAGACCAAAGAGACGGGTTAGTGGCTAAGGCGACCCCGATCCGATTGACCGTCAGATAGACAGATTTTCGAAACTATATAATTTCCTTTGTCGGGTGAAGGTGGGTTTTGAACAATGACAAGCCGCCATGCCTCAGCTGGATCAAAGGTATTGCTTTGATACAGTAAACGTATGGGAGAAAGTATACAAATGTGTGAAGTTATACATGTACAACAGCTTTGGCAACTCTTTTGTTTATGTTTATATATATATATATATATATATATATATATATATATATAATTGTATATATATATAGAGAGAAGGGTGCAAAATCAACTGGTTATTATAGCCTTCATCGTGAAAAAATCTTTAATCTATTCGTAATATTCATGAGGAAATTTTAGGACGAAGACGCAGAACGTATTCAAGTAAACAGTTCATGAATTGAAAATATCCTCAAATGTCTAAAAAAAAAAAAAAAACTGGGAGGGCTTTGTCAAAAATTGTTGAACCGAAATAGCATGCATTTTCGTTCTTAGTTTCGGAGCTGACGAAAAAATGGCTAATAGGTCGTTTGCCCATCAGAGTCCAGGACGAAACTGCTCTTTTGATTCGCCAATTTTCGACAAAGGCTTCTTTGTTGCCCTTTGTCATGACGGACATTTGACAATATATTTGCTATGTTATTGAAAGCGTTCTGCATTGCGATGCGAAAGCTCCGATAAATTTAAAAGTTATTGAAATTACATACTCTTTATTCTCGTCTACTTCAAGCGCAAGATACCGGGGACCTTTGGATTTGCATCCACACGTGGAGTTCCCGTCCGGCTCGTCACCCAGGCTGAACTCAATATGATTATTTCCGTCCTTATCGACGGCGTGTATAGTTCCTCTGTGTTCTACCCAGAAAACTCGTCCTTTCTTTGAGTGTAACCTCATTCCAGCCACTTGTTCTATGAAAAATAAACAACAAAGCAACACAAAACACTATTTAAGATTCATTTATTTCTAAAGCATTACCACGTTATGATGTCCAGGGACAAATCCAGCTTTCGCCAATGGGGGGGGGGGGGGGGAGAATTTTGTTTCACCTATATTTTCTCGATCAGCTGCTAAAAATTGATTTTGTTTGTTTCTTTGAATGGGTAGTCCTGACAGTCAAAAAGTTTTATTGTTTTAAACCAACATAAATATTATTTTTAAAAGCCCTATGTAAATAGTGCGAGCGCGAAGCGCGACCTATTTTTTTATTTCATGTATTATTTTCCTAAAAATTGAACATTCTGGGCAATGTTTGTGATCCTTAACAAGATGCGAGCGCAAAGCGCGAGCAGAAAGTCTTAATAAACATTCAAACCTGATCGAAAAGGGACCAATTAAGAATCGTGTTTAGTTAGCCATGAAAACAATACATATTTCAACAATAAATTAATGCAATTCTGTTTTGACATTCTGAACTAAAGAATATAATTCTAAGCACTTATTGTAATCATGAAGAGGACAGGTATATAATTAACTATTGATTCTAGCGCGAAGCGCGAGCGGAATAATGTATATGTAGACCAAAAAGGGAACACACTATTCATGCTCTGCAAATTATGAGAACTAGGCAATTGGGTATATTTTTAGATACATAATGCGACCGCAAAGCGCGAGCAGATTTTGTTTGATATTCTGATCTGAAACTGGATATTTTAAGCACGTTTTAAATAAAGAACAAGCTGCGTATCTCAATAAACATGCGTGATCGCGTTCTAGATTAAAACCTGGAATCTGGGAATTCTCCATACATTTTTATTAGGAAAATCAATAATGCGAGCGCTAAGCGCAAGCTGAAAATATTTGATATTTTGATCTGCAAAAAGGTCAATCTTAGCACTATTTCAAGCACTGTGTGGGGAAATTAGATTGAACTTGATAAATTACGCGAGCGCGATAATTTCTAAATTATTTTATTTACCTACGACCGGGACAGTCTTAAAACTTTCGTCATCGTATCAAAATAATTTTTATAATTCTATTTCATCTTTCTAAGCACGAGATAAACCTTGCCGATATTCCATTCTGAAAATGGGACACTTTATGCGCTATATAAATCATGCGAGTGCAAATCACGAGCCGAAATTTTCCATTGATAGATTGTCATGAAAAGGAGATTTTTAGTATTTTGTTAAGTAATTAATATAAAGATATACATTTGATATACCAATCAAAATCTGAGCGCGTAGCGCTGACTGATATGTTTTGACAATCATACCTGAAAAGGGGTATGTTTAGAACTTTATAGAATACACGAAAAAGACAGGTAATTGACAAATGAAATAATGCGAGCGCGAGCTGAAAATGTTGACATTCACTCTCTTTTAACTTCTATTCCTCCCTTTTTCTTACCCCCTTTACAGCATAGTGGATGCGACAACTCTGAGAGCACAACGTGTAGCGAGTACATAGATACAATAAAGAGAAACAACACAAAATTCTAAAATGATGTCTGACCATGCCATTCCATTCAGGATTAATTGGGAAATTCAAAAGGGAAGTTCGACCTGACGAAAAGTTTGTTTTCAAATACCAAAAAAAAAACAATGTTCGTGACGGTTTGAGGAAATAAATCAATCAATGATTAAGAATGTTACTTCAATACAAAATTTTTATTTGCGACGTCACAGCCGAGCATCTGCACGATGTGTTATGTAATATCAAATGCACGATGAGTGAGAGGGAGTCACAGTGGAGCCCATGCTGGTTTGCCTTGTGCTCTTGGATAGAGGTAACATCTGAGGTGTCGAGAAGGTGCTGGATAAAACGGGTGCTACTAATAAAAAGACCCCTAATTCTTCCCCACCTCTTATTCCCCCGTTAGACCATAACTTATTTTCACTTGTCTTTATCACTTAGTTATTCTCTCTTTTGGTCACAACTAGTCGTGTTCCTATTTATGTTTGTTTCTCAATTTTGTCGTTCCGTACATGCTTTTTTTTATATTGCAATACGTTTTGTTTAATTCTAGTTTCATTTTGTTTTTGTTTTGTATGTTCGTTTATTGTTATCTGTTACCAGTGAGTCTCCGTAGGCAAAGAGCAACTATCGCCTCTCTGTCTCTGTTCTCGCTCTCTGTTTTTTTTTTCTTTCAGGGAGGTTCACATTACAGAGCGTATAAAAAAAGGGACAGATTTGAAAAGTCTATTCTAATTTTGTTTCAAATTATGATGTCTATATTTTGATGCCAATAGATGAAAAATAGGAGAAAGCAAGTTTGGTTCATAATGTTGTTTTTTTATTTGAGTCACCCTACCGCTGCCCCTGCCTCGTCAATTATTTCAAGTAATTTTGGTTTACTGAAAGAATTTAAACATATCATTCAAGCTAAGCACAAAAATTTCAGTCATTCAGTGGAAGCCAATTGTCTGTCGATTTGTTGGAATAATAATAATGATAAAAATAATCCGCTTTTATAATACATCGAAGCGACGTCTCTTGGCGCTTTACAGAAATATCATTACCCGGTCATCGGATCCTGGCATGCCTGCATACAATGTATGTACCTTCTCCACTCCCTGGGAAGAATTCTAACAAGAGTTCCAAGACTCAATTGCTAGGCATACTACATAGCCTTTCGCATCCTTCTGGATACCCATTTAAAGAGGAAGTTCACCCTGAAGAAAACTTTGTTTTAAAAATAAAAGAAAAAATATTAAAATATATTGGTGAAGGTTTGAGGAAAATCCGTTAAAGAGTAAGAAAGTTATTAGTTATGAGTTCAAAATTTTGGATTTGTGACGTCATAAACGAGCAGCTGTCCCATGTGTTATGTAATATGAATTTCAAATTTTGTATGGTTCCTGATGACTTAATTTTGTTTTCTTTTCATAATCGAGTGTGAAATGATTTGTTTATTGATATACAAAAGTTCCAGTGAAAACCATTTTCAATTTTATGAGAAAATGACATTTCATTGATTTTTTAACCATTCGCTATGTAGGAATGCTGCTCGCATATGACGTCACAAATCAATGAATTGAAATTCTAATAACCTTTTTAATTATTTGATGAATTTTTATCAAACCTTCGGCAATATTTTTTTTTTCTGCTATTTGTACAATAAACTTTTGTCAGGGTGAACTTCCCCTTTAACACCTAGGTTGAGAGTGGCAAAGTATGGATTAACGCCTTACCAAAGGACGCTTGGCCATGGTGTGATTCGAATACACGACCCTCGGATGACAAAGCGAGGGTCAGAACCTCTATACCACGACGCTTCCACATTCTGCTGCCTCGTCAATCATTTCAAGCAATTTTGTACAAGTTTTACAGAAAGAATAAACAAATCTAGAGGGCTGGTGTTGGAATTATACAATGCGTCCTAGAAAAAAAAAGAGATTCAGTGTCATATTTGCTATCGTGTTAAAAAATTAAATGACGAAAAATTCGTATAACTTTTTTTTTATTCTGGGTTGGATTTTCCTCAAATCTTCGCCAATTTATTTTATTTTCTGCTAGTTTTACAACAAACTTTTGTCAGTTTGGAAGTTCCCCTTAATAATCTTGAAACATCTTCATTAAAGAATATTAGTCTTATCGTTGTTACAATAACTAATGCCCTACATTGGAGTATACATCTTTCAAAAGAATCTTAAATATAGGTCCAAATATGTTGATATCTTGTCTTAATTGATATTTATATTCCCTAGAAGCAGACCAGCAACATTAACATGTGGAGCGTTGTGGCCTAGTGGTATAGTCTTCGGACTTTGAAACAGAGGGTCGTGGGTTCGAATACCAGCCATGGCGTAATTTCCTTCAGCAAGAAACTGATCCACAATGTGCTGCACTCAACCCAGGTGAGGTAAATGGGTACCGGTAGGAAGTAATTCCTTAAAAAGCTGTGTGCGCTATGAACGCCTAGCTTACCCGGGTAATATAGGAGCGCCTTGAGCACCTAACAAGGTGGATATGTGCCCAATATAAATAACCTATATTATTATTATTTATTAAAGCCCAACTTAAAAGAGGTTGATGATTTTTTGGTTCACACGTATGCGACTCAAGAAAAGACTTTCTATTTAGGAAAGTT
Organism: Lytechinus variegatus; assembly: GCF_018143015.1. NCBI lineage: Eukaryota > Metazoa > Echinodermata > Echinoidea > Temnopleuroida > Toxopneustidae > Lytechinus > Lytechinus variegatus. The sequence goes on along the minus strand of NC_054755.1, from coordinate 22,903,006 downwards.
CTTGTATGGAATGCATGTATAATAAGCTGCATTTGATTTGGGAATCAGAATTTACCTGCCGAAAAAACTCTCCGGTCCGTACTCTGATAGCAGGTTTAATTTAACCCTAGTCTAAAGTTAACCTGGTTTAACAAATCCTCCTCTAAACCTCACCTCTGGTCTAAGTGTAGTTTAATTATTTTGGTATTCTGATAGCAAGGTTTAAATAAACCTGGGTTAAACCCGGGCTTAAAATAAGAGGTCGACATCTTTATTCTAACTTTAAGGGAAACTTTGTGTAACTTTTAAGAGTAGTCTTGGGTCTAACATTAGATCTAGCCTATGCCTAGGCCCAATTGTTTGGAGGAGAATTGAACATTGTTTTGACTTTTTTACTTTCCTGAAGCAAAACGTAGATAGTCTGGTGCCTTATGTAAGTTAGTGGAGAAACTGGGACTGAAGCTATATATTAGTCTAGCCAGCCTATAACAACATTCAGGACTTAGGCTAGGCTGGCTTAGCCTTGGGACAGGGATAGATATAGATTATTCTTATTATTCTAACCTTAGATCCGGTGGTATAGTGGATTGTCTTAGACAAAAGCTTGAGAAAGCTTTAGCATGTGTCTTGACTATTGGTTGTTCCGCTGAATTACGACAGTCTACGTTGACATCTCTCAGGCTCATAAAGGCAATGTGATATGACACTAAAATGTCAGGATTTTTAAAATAAATCCCCAGAAACAACGGCTATTCCTGTATGCAGTGTAAAATCTGAGCTGACTATCGCTGCATTGCTTGCCAAGTATAGGCCTGGCAAGATTTAGAATTAGTTCTAGACATCTCTCTACTCCTGTTTTAGGTCCATATCTGTTTCTTTGAAGAGCTTTTTTATCTAAACATTTTTGGGGACTCGTTTAGGTTTCTAGGTCCAGGACTAGAAAACAGACCTTACCCTTAGACCAACAGCTCAGTCTTGACTAGACAAGGCTTGGCGTAGATTTATGTAAAAATTTAGATCTAGGCCTAACATTAGTTTAGTCTGTGCTATCTATTCATTCTAGATTCTATTTCTAGCCTAGCCGGTAGCCATAACGTTAGGACTGGCTGATTTAGTCTACTGTATGATCTAGCTAACACTGGCCTAGATCTAGACTACAAAATAACTTAGACGAAAAGTTAGACCCTATCTAGACATTAAAACTATAATCTATATCAATCTAGGTCTAAATGTAATAGGTCTAGATCTAGAGACTTGTAGACTGTCAACATGCTCAATGTAGATTCTAAATAAAATTATAGTAAATGTAGGCTAGTCTACAGTAGATCGATCTACTCATAGGCCTTTAAAGGAAGTAGGCTAGAGATCTAACGTTGGATTATTTCTATTACTATAGATCTAAATGATCTAGATCTAGGCCTAGATCTAAAGCTAGGGACTGTAGTTCGAGATCTAGAGGTCTAGCACCCCCTTAAAACTAGAACTAAGCCTACAGCTACATGAAGTTCTCTGTGTAGCCAACAACAGTTAGCATTGATTGACCATTGTCTTAATCTTATTTTGGTGTGTGTAGTTACCATACAAACACATATTTTGATGAATGAGAAAATGTGTCTTGCAGATTATTTTACCTCAAGTCAAAATTGTTCTAAATTTTACGAGCATAGGCCTATGTTATAAAATGAAGAATTAGTTCAATCCATTAGATGTGTTTACACATTTATTAATTTAATATGCTGTCACCATGGCAACACATTTTCAACTCAAGACTAATGTGTGTGCCAAATTTTATGAGCATTGGTTGAAAAAAAGATGAAGGAGTTCGAACCACAAAATTTTCACCTTATTTTCATTATTTAATATGTTGTTACCATGGCAACACAATTTCTGATACAGGCAAAAATATGTCTTAGACATCTTCACCTCAACATTAATGTATGCGCCAAATTTTTAAGAGAATTGACCAGGAAAATGATAAAGTAGTTCAAATCACTAGATTTTCATCTTACTTTGATATTTGATTTGTTACCATGGCAACATGATTTTTTTAATTAAGTCATAAAATATATTTTGCACATCTTCACATCAAGACTAATGTTTGTGCCACATTGCATGAAAATTGGTTAAAACTGAGGAAGTAGTTGAAATTTCAAATTTTTGCCATAATATACCGTTACCATGGCAACACAATTTCCGACACATGCAAAAATGTGTCTTCCAAATCTTCACCTCAAGACTTATGTATGTGCCAAATATCATGAGAAATGGTTTAAAAATTATAAAGTAATTGAAACCACAAGTTTTTCACCTAATTTTCGATATTTAATATGTTGTTACCATGGCAACGCAATTATATACTTCAGGCATAGAATATGTTTTGCACATCTTCACAATAAGACTAATGTATGTGCCAAATTTCATGAGAATTGGTTAAAAACTGAGGAAGTATTTGGAACAGCAAGATTTATACATAGTTTTTGCCATAATATACCGTTACCATGGCAACACAATTTCCGACACATGAAAAAATGTGTCTTGCACATCTTTACCTCAAAACCAATGTGTGAGCCAACTTTCTTGAGAATTGGTCCAAAACTGATGAAAGTATTTTAAACGGCAAAATTTTGGCCATAATATACTGTTACCATGGCAACACAATTTGCGAAAAACCAAAAAAAAAATTCTTACACCTTACCTCAAGACCAATGTGTGTTCCAAATTTCAAGAGAATCGGTCAAAAACTGAGGAAGTAGCTCAAAATAAAATTTAGTCTTACATTCTAAATGTTTGTTGGCCATGATTTATTGGATAAAACCAGGCTTAAACTACCCCCTGCGCGAGTTAACTTTTGGACGATTTATTACCACACTTAGACCAGGGTTGAATTAAACCTTGCTATCGGAATACGAAACTTAAACCTAGGTTTAAATATGGCAGTTTATTACCACACTTAGACCAGGGTTAAGTTAAACCACGCTATCAGAATACGGGCCTCCCTGTTTATGGCAAATGTGTAGAAAGTATCCTTTGTATGGTTCACAAAGTGACAATCAAGAAGTCCTTAAAGTACACAACCGAAGAATCAAAAGTATTTTATAATGACTTTTTGTGGTCATCATTGTAAAGGGGAAGTATTACTAATCAGATATATAACTTCACTTTTTAAAATAGTGATTAGAGTTTGCAGAAATCAGCTCTCAAAAATGACTTATTTTCATGGCATATTTCTGCCTTCGTCCGTCCTCTGACTATAAAGACTACAATTAAAACATAAATCATCCCTTTTTTTAATTGAAAAAAAATCTGACACAAGTCCTTCCCAATTGTGCTCGGTTTTTAACCTCATATATTATTTGTGTTTATCCTCTCATCTTTTTTCTCTTTCCTGTCCGCTTATCCGCCTTCCTACCGCTTATTTATTTACGGCATCAATCACATTTTTCGCGCATTTTATTCTTTCCAGGTCATTTTATATATTTTTTTCTCCTTTTATACACATTGAATCCAGTTTGCTTGAGTCCACGATGGCATGTGTTCTACCTACGTTTAGCAGCACCCATCCATCTTCTCAGGGCATTCTCCCCTTTCTCTTTTCTTTTTTTTTTTGGGGGGGGGGTGGTAAGGGTGGATATATTTTTGGATATATTTTAGGACGGTTTGTTTTGTCCTATACAAACTATATTTTTTGATATCTTCGTATTTTATATTTTGTGAGTATTATTTCTCTCTCATTTATTTTTTTTCTCATTTGATTACATATGTCTGTATTTGTACTCTGTTAATGGTTTTGTTATCTATTTTTGAGGGGCCCACATTGTACAAGCATTGCTTTTTAGTGGGTCCCTCCATTTCCATCTTAATTTAATTTCTATTGAAAAATAGTATACTTATTTAAAACCTCCAATGTGTTGCCCAAATCGTGTAAGTTTTTTTTTTTTCACAACATATGTATTATTATTTTTGTTTCTTTGCAATGGATACAAATACTTATTTTTTATATATATGGTATACAATTTGTTTTTGTTTGATGGAAGTGAAATAAATAAAATTGAATTGAATTGAAAAGTATTTTATAATGACTTTTTGTGGTCATCATTGTAAAGGGGAAGTATTACTAATCAGATATATAACTTCACTTTTTAAAATAGTGATTAGAGTTTGCAGAAATCAGCTCTCAAAAATGACTTATTTTCATGGCATATTTCTGCCTTCGTCCGTCCTCTGGCGAGCTCCAGCTGAGTGACGTCACACCAAGAGCAGTGAGCAGCTGCTGAGCTGACAGCAGCCCATTGAAGACGATCTTTCCAATCAGCCTTTTTTGCTCTTAGAATTGTTTATTCCTCTCAAGATTGGTCTTATTACATAGATAAAAGTTTGAATTTTCTGAACAGTAAAATGAAATGCACATTTAACATATTTTGGTAACCGATATTTAGCTTAGAAAAAATTATTTGTTTTCAAGAAATATACGTGAATAAACATGATAAACACAGCATATTTTTCACTTAGAAATCATGCTTGCACCACATTGATATTATTATCAATATAAAGCATAGACATTCGTCTTCACGACTGAATAAAAATTATGAAATTTAATTACGTAGCAAGTTCAGGAACCACAAAAAAACACGGCAATATCCATCGCGAAATGATTGGAATTGCAGTTGGATTGCCGAAGCATTGCGAGGCAACAGCAGCGAACGCACTTTGTTTATATATCATTATGAACCCGGCAGAGATAGAGACACGGTCTATGGACAAATCTGTACGCACGTATGTTTTTTTTATGAGTGCGGGGATCCTGGTTCGAAACTTTTTGATTTTTTTTTAATTATATTCCTTCCCAGTTCCTACCAGCCCTTTTTTCTCTTTTTATTTTCATGTGAGATTCTATTCAGTCCTGTATTTATTAAATCTTACTTCTTAATTGCTGCTTTTGATTTTCAAGTTCTTGATTAGATTCTCTACTTATATTATTTGGGCAGCGACTCACTCACTCACTGACTGGAGTGGAGCAACACAATGACGAGTGGAGCAACACAATGACGACTGCAGTCTGATTCACGTTTGGTCTAAAGTAGAATTTACGCCATACATGTAATAAATAACCCTTCGCGCACATGACTTGAGCTTCATTAACCTGACTATAACCCCGAAGCGTGTTCTTACGGATCGTAAGCATTTCAAGAAAATAATCCTATAAACAGAATGCACAACGTTAATGTTGATAAAGATCAATCTAAATATCCTTCTGCAATCACGCAGGGTTATCGCGTCTGGTCCTGCAATCGCGTAACCCGACATTGACGAAAAGAGCATCCAAAAAATTCCCGAAGGTCTAATCCAGTTTACCCGATGCTTTGTTATAAATATATCATTCGGAATATTATGTGAATGTTGGGTCAAATGAACCCGATGTTTTGTGAAAACTACCATGACTATCAGGCAAATGTACAAAAGGTAGGATAAACTGGACTCAACCTTTTCGGAAATTCATGGGGCTCTTTTCTCAAAAGGTAGTGTTACGTGATTGGCCGACCAGAAGCTATAACATGATGTGATATGGCACAAGCCGACATACCTTGGTCGTGGGCGAAGAAAACTGCAGATCCACCCATGAAATCTACGCTAACTCCAGCGCCAAACCGTTCCATGAAGTAGAATCGGTTATTAAGAGGATCGTAGTCCACGTAGTTAGGTAGTAACTCCTCGGTATCGACAAAATCACTCAAATTGAAGCCGGAATATTCAAGGTCCATGACGTTTGAAAATGTTGTGGGGAGATCGGCAGAGTAGATAATACCGTCGGTCACGTTACAGTTCACATCCCGGCAGACTAAATATTAAGGACAGATTGATACGGAGAAGAAGGATGACGATGATGATGATTAAGAACAATAATATTTGTTTTTAATATTTTACGCAGGGTAGCCACTTTTCTTCCGAAAATTATTTTCCCAGCGATGAATAATGTTATCATTACCCTCAACTTTAATAATCATAATCTTGATGATACTAATGATGATGATGATAAAATAATGATAATAATGATAATAATAACAATAATAATAATATTCTAGAACGAAAATAATAATCTTGATGTTAGCTATATTCATATCGCGCGCTTTCCAAATGATACAAATCAGCAACTTTTTATTTTTTGACCCCGGTGTAACTCGAAGTACTATTTTATCAACAACGCTAAGCGCATTTTTAGGAATTAATCCTACGGATCCTACGGGGCGTTTCATCAACATTTCTGTCTGACAAGCCAGGTCTGAAATATTTCCATGATTCTGATTGACTGAGAAGCACTTTTATTACGGTAACTGTCGGATAGAACAGGACTTGTCGGATAAAAAGTCTGACAAGTCATTTCATGAAACACTCCACTCTTACCAATTTACCTCACCTGGGTTGAGTGCAGCACAGTGGATCAATCTCTTGCAGCAGCAATTTACACCATGACAGGCATTTACACCGCTGACCTCCTGTTTCTACACTGTTAGAAAATTTATCCTTAAAATAAAAGAAGTTCCTGCAGCAGAGTCTCGAGAACACCTGTAATCTTACCAGATTGCGTAATCTTACAGGAAATTGGTATTTGGTGTATGGCATCTTACAAATTTCCTTGAATAAAACAGTCTTTTCACCTTTTTAAACAGACCTGTTCTGTTAAATTGCAGAAAAAAATCATGTTTTATGAATTTACAGAATGATTCTGTAATTGCTTTCTGCAAAATCTTCTTTTATTTCTCTGTAAAATCACGTTTTTTTTTTAACAGTGTAAGGTCTCGATAATAATCCACTGGGCCTCAACGTTCCATATAATCTCAAAGGTAGTCGTATGTTAGACTTTATGAAAAAAATATGAACAATGCTACCGCAAATATGAAAAATTAATCAAGCGAATATTGACTCTCGGTGAAGGCTTCTGACAAAAGTCTGGGTTTGCAGAGCGGGAGTGGACGTGGTTGGAGTAGGGGAGGCTCGTCTCTTTCGAGACAACCAGCGAGGCATTCCTCTGAAAGGTGGATTGAGGGAGGAGACTATTGGTATAATTGCAACAAGTTTGTATGTTTCTTTTAAACTTTTCGGCGCTCTGCTCCATCTTAACATCTCAATGTGTGGTCCTTTATGGACTCAAACTGGTGTTAGTTTCAACACCCCCCATTTTCAAAATCAAGTTGGGGGATCATAGATACCAAGAATATGAGTACCTTCAATAAATTTCTTTGAGGGCATCAGATAACACTATCTCTTCGCAAAAAAGTGAACGGCGCCTAAAACAAACACATTGAATGGGGACATTGTCAGATTCATTTTAGAGGCGAGATTCGTTAATTTTCGTTAGCAAAGGGCAATCAAAATAAGGTATCATTATGGAGTCAAATATGTCGCAGAATTGCTTAGCACCAATCATAATCATAACTAGGCCTACTTACCGTCGACGCCGATGACAACTTTTCCTAAATATGTAACTGAATAGAGGGGGGGGGGGGGGAAATGAAAGAAAATGACGATTATAAAAATTAATGTTTTTTCAATAGAAAGTACTCGTGTTTGATCAATATTTCGAATAACAACAAAAAATGTAGAATTTATCATGCTTATTCAACGTACTTTTTAATTGGTCTGCTGTTCACAAATTTTCGATGACATCCACATCGTCTTTGTCACACACACACACTCACCCACCCATATATACACACTTACATATATACTCTATATATGTATGTGCGTGTGCGTGTTAGGGTGGGTGTGTATGTATTTGTGTGGGTGTTGTTGCGTATTTACATGCAACATTTAAGTACTTTTATGTTCATGACTACTTTTCTCTCTGTTCAGCTGTTAAATCATTGTTCGTAATTCCACTAATGTATCTTCTTTTCCAACTATATTATGTTAACAAAACAAAATTAAAAGAAACAGATCAATACATCCACTTCGATGCAGTAGGATTACCGACATTTCTTGATACATTGGTGAAAAAGAATTCATAAATAGCACCAGATGCGGACCAGTTGAGTATTCCGATCATTTAAACATTAATGGAAATAATAGTTTTACGCAAAGTTTTATCATCATCGTGTGGTAACGAGGGTTGGGAACAGTTTGCCCCGGGTGGGGGGGGGGCACTCGACCAAAAAAGTGGTAGTGGTGTGCCGTGGGTGAGACAAAAACGGGGGCTTTGGAACGGAGTTATTGTAAAAAGGAGGGTCCTCGGAACGGGCTTCGGAACTACAAACGTTTGTGAAAACGGGGGTCCTTGGAACGGATCGCCAGTGTGAGTATGCATCCCTATGGAACGGGCATGTGTTCATGATGATGCAGCTAGCGCGACCTCCACCGGGTGCGGTCGCGCAGAAGCGATGGTCGGATAGCGCTCTGCGGCCGCTTTTCACCGAAATTGCAGCTCATTGTAGCTGATCAATGCGATCGGAACGGCGTAACGAAAAATATGCGAAGCTTTGGAGCGGATTTCTTTCTTCTTTTTTCTTGATAAGAAGAACATGCCATGCTTTGGAGCGGCTTTCTTTGTTCTTGTTCTCAATAAAAAAAATACTCTGCCTTGAAACGGAAATTTTAGTGTAAAAATGGGGTCCCCTCCGCGGCACATACCCACTATACATTAAATAATGAGTGCCCCCCCCGGGAGTTTGCCCATAATTGGGTTGATATCATTGGGCATCTGATAGTAGGATAATTTTGCCAAGATCATTATTACTGTTTCTTTTGTCATACTGCAGACTATGAGAGGGTCATTTAGGCAATTTTGCTTCTGCACATTCATTATACATGTATACACACACACACACACACACATATATATATATATATATATATATATATATATATATATATATATATATATATATATATATATATATATATATATATATATATAAACATATATATCATTATAATTTTGGTGTCATAAGAGCGGGCCCTTGGTAAACATTTATAAAATCTCAATGAAATATTGCTCTTTTTCAAGAAAAGTAAAACTGTAATAAAATAATGGTCAGAAACATTTATCCACAATTATGATAACTTTCTGGGACAGATTGAACGATTATAACAAGTTAAGAAATATGCGTTCAAATGTACAAACCAGTACCACATGCAACTTATTCTCACGTTGGTCTACAAGACTGAAACACATTTATGTAGTTTGTGCCCAGGGTGTGGCCATAATATTGTAATTTTTATAATCATGTGTAGTTGTATACTCGGGTGACTAATACAAGTTTCAGTTTCACCTGGGAGATATTCAAATAAAGTTGAAACTACCAACTATTACGCAGTAATTGGAAGTTCGAACTAAACCTACTTCATGAACAATGGCAAGAAATTTCAACTTAATCTATAATTACCCAACAGTTGGATGTTTTAACTAAATCTACTACTGCCAAATTGTACGGTTTTGGAGGTGGGGGCAAAAACCTTATGTGGAAATTCAATCAGTTTTTAGGCAATTTTAGGGATGGGTAAATGCTGATTGATTACCAACGAATTGGCTGTTAGGTTTACCCCCCCCCACAAAAAAAAGTCAAACCGATTTACCCAAAATCAGTTCGACAAAGTTTAGCCGAAGAGTTATATGGCCAGTTTATTAAGCAGTGTTGGTTAAAGTTGGTTATTTATTTTCCAACTGTTTTAAGAATTTTAGGATTATATATTTGTTTGGAGAATACATCTTATTATGGGTCAATTAGTTAAGAGGGATTAATGGTAAACGGAATCGGTTGCCTACTTACCCGAACTGCTCGCTGGAATTATAAAAGAGGAGATAAAAAAGAAAAAGAAAACAAAATCAGGCTGAATCACTGCGATGATATTTAATGAAAGTGATCATTGATAAGAACAAAAAATCAATGACCTCAAATGGAGTCTTTGTCGAGGGCCGGTGAACCAAATAGCAGTTTCGTCGAACGTCGTTTGTCCAAAGCCAAGGACAAAACTGTTGTTTCGATTCATCGGCCCTCGATAATGACTTCATTGGGATTTGAGTTCCATTTTTCAAACTTACATGACTAAGGTGCGTTGCAGGATTCGTCGCTTTGCGACGCTTTGTGAAAAGTCCCTACTATCACCTGCCTCCATTAGAAGGCTGCCAATATCGCCAAAGAAAAAAAAAATATTCAATATTCATCACTTTCAAATTGTTTTACCGTGTCTGTGCGTTTTCATTTACCTACTTCTCAGTAGTTGTAAAAAAAAAACTATTTTCGGTTGTAGCAAATCGTTTCGGTTGGATTCACATTTTAACCTTTAATCACTGTATACTCTCAAAACAAATCAGTCAAAATGACTTGTTAACCAGAAAATACGTCAAAATGTGACTAGACATATCAGTTGCACCCAGCTTACTACTGATCTAGTCAATTTTTCCTGATTTGGGATGTATACATCACATACTACTCTCTCGTTAGCCTATAATCTAGGCGGAGGCTGCAGTTATTTACTTTGCTGTTATTGTAAGAAGGGGCCGATTGCACGAAAGGGTTTTTCCAAGGACCGTCTTTCGTGTCGCCCATCTTTTATGATACGCTATGGGCGGGGTGTTTCTGAAATTTATGATAAAGAATAAGATTCGTCAGTTTGCTTTTAAATCAAATTTTACACAATTTCATGATATATCACATCATTTTATAAACAAATATTTTGTTTAATTTAACGGACGAATGGAATATGTTTGCAGATGATTTATTTAAAATGCGTTTCACATGGCGCATCATAAAAGATGGGCGACACGAAAGACGGTCCTTGCAAAGACCCTTTCGTGCAATCGGCCCCTGAAGCGATACGTCTGATCTTGCAGACTACTCCACAAATGCGTAGTCTTCGCAAAATCAGCCGTATCCCCTGCGTTCAGCATAACAGCAAAGACAATAACTGCAGCCTCCGCCGAGATTATAGGCCACTCTCTCGTTTGTTGAAAAAATTACTTCGAACGTACAGCAGGTGTTTTTCTTGATCTCTCTAAGGCCTTAGATACGGAAGCTTAAGAGAGTCTCCCAGATGTTCATATGATTTTTTTTGAAACCCTGCATGGGCATTTATTATAATAATATTTCAACATTCAAAATGACATTACATGTTCAAATATTTTTTTTTCTGTAATAATAATAATAATAATAATAAGCATTATAAGGAAAACTAGTGCGCATCTGCTAGTCAGGCTTTGCACCGCTCCCTACAACACGTGAATTTTGCCTCAAAATCTAGTAGTGATCGTTATAATTCTGAAAAATCTCAAGAATGCCGTATGGTTTTACATCTGATCGGTTGAAATTTTATTCCTGGATAATTTTTCACGAAAATGAGGTCACTTTTGTTACAATTATTTGTTATAAAAGTACCGCATTTTAACATTTAAATTTGACTCAAATTTTGAAAAGGTCACTTTCTCTATGGCAGATGAAAGGATAATATATGCACTTTTTCGTTCAATCACAGGAGGGTTTTCATTTCAGAGCTCACTACTCGTATGCTTGCGAGTGGTCAATTGTGTACAAACGTCCATAGACAGATTTCGCACGCTATTCGGACGCCCTGTACTTCGGTGAACTATCGGTGCAATCTCTGGCTGCATATGGACGTTAAAGTCTATTTTTCATCCGATTGCGTGTTTTTTAAAGAATATAATGTTGCAAGTACCCATCATTAATCATTTACAGTTTATGATGACTAATAGTATTTAAAAAAAACACATTTAAAAAATGGCATTTTATTTATCTTTTTAACCTAACGATATGAGAAGGAGCCGCTCTTCCCAAATAAATTATAAAATCATATTGTAATAATCTTTAAAATCTTTGAAGAAATTTGCTCAAACCTTCACCAATATTTTGAATTAATCGCATACATTCGTAATTCCGAAACTTCGTATTTCCGAAGGTTCGTAAATCCGAAAACGAAATAAGGTTCGTAATTCCGATGGTTCGTTAATCCGAAAACGAAATGAGGTTCGTAATTCCGAAGGTTCGTTGATCCAAAAAGGAAATGAGGTTCGTAATGCCGAAGGTTCGTCAGTCCGAAAACGAAATGAGGCTCGTAATTCCGAAGGTTCGTTGATCCCAAAACAAAATGAGGTTTGTAATTCCGAAGGTTCGTCAGTACGAAAACGAAATGAGGTTCGTAATACCGAAGGTTCGTTGATCCGAAAACGAAATGAGGTTCGTAATTCCGAAGGTTCGTTAGTCCGAAAACGAAATAAGGTTCGTTAATCCGAAAATTAAATAAGGTTCGTATTTCCGAAAATGAAATTAATTCATTTTGGTAACAAAAACAGTGTTATCATAACAAGATTACACGATATTATGCAATAATAGTAAAAAACGATTGATGATACATGTGTGTGTTGTGACCAAAGCATGTACTGCATTAAGAATCGGCTTAATTTTGATTTTATCTGCGCAAATGGTTTAAGGATGCAGGGAATAAGTTTGTTGGTCGCGTAACCTCCAGATAATATGATTTGTATAGGAGGGGATGTCATTTTTAATAACAGCTTCTGCTGGTAATGAAATAATACTAATGATGATCATAATAATCCAAACGATGATCATAATACAAATGGTAATAAAGAATATAAATGTTAATAATATTTTATTGATCGTTACGCCTAGTGTTGACAATGTTAATGACGATAAAAATGATAACAGCTTAACATTGAGTGTTTTTTTAATCATTATTTATGTGAAATTTAAAAATGGAATGCATTTAAATTCGTATCCATCAAACAGTAGGCCTATGTGTGTGTATGTTGCGTGAGGGATGCTCATAAGGATATGAGTGTTGTGTGTTCGTGCATATCAGGGACGAAGCCATGATTTTCCATGAGGGGGTTCCGAATAAAAAAAAAAAGAGTGAACCCTTTGTAGTTCACGATCAGTTCCGTTACCTCACGAGGCTGATCCAGCTTTCCCCAATGCGGGCGGTGGGGGATTTTCCTTACATTTTCCCCGATAAAAAAAAACGAGTCGTGTATCTCAAGAAACAAATCAATGCAAGTGTGAAGATCGAATTGATCATTAAGGACTGTTTAACGTTAAGAAGAGGGCAATTTCTTGTTGCTAAAAATGGAGGCCGGTCGGCGGAGAGTATTTTCGTTTAGGGGGGGGGAGTAAAAAAAGGGCACTTATAATGTCAAAACCTAAGATTATCATCTGCGTGAAGTAGTTGTGTGTTTTGTATTAAAGTTGAGCAAAGCCATTTTTAGGTGATTTCTGATTGATAACATATATATTTACGAAAAAAAAAATCAAATCTGAGGTTGTGGCGCTAATTTCTTTAAAAAGGACATCCTTGTGAGATGTTGAAAGCGCGAATCGCGAGCTCAAACTATTAGACATTTCATGTGACAAGACGTGAACTTGAACATTCAACTTCCGGGGTAATAATAATAGATGGGAGAACATATTATTAACTGAAGTGGCTTTCGTTGGTAAATAATATTAATATCATTTTAATAATAATTATTTTGGGCCTACATGAAATTTCCAAAGGTTTGAGCACGAGATTCGCTCGCAGCATCTATAACACGGATGCCATGTTTAACAGTAATTGACCAAAAACTTCACATTTAATTTTTCTCCAAACCGCTTGCTCACTATACGCTCGCAAAAATAAAACCTAAATATATATCTTATCAATCAGAGATCACTTAAAAAAAACTTTGCTCAACTTAATTACCACAAAATACACAACCTCTTTACACAGATGATAATCTCATGTTGAAAATATCTGTTTGCACCAAAATGCCCCTTTTGACATATAAGTGCCCTTTTCCGCCGCCCCTGGTTGAAACATGCATCGTCTTCATGGCTAACTGCAAAAAGTCCTTAACATGTCCCTTTTAGATCAGGTCAGAGCTTATCTTTAAAATTTCTGTTCGCGCTTCTTGCTCGCAGTTATTATCTAGTTACATAGGCATCTCGTTTTGAAGATCACAAACATATTGCCCATCAAAAAAAACAAAAAACTCGCGCTTCGCGCTCGAATTATTTAAAAAAGGACTTATGATGTTGATACATATTTACTTTATTTCATAAGAATAAAGCAAATTATTGACTGCTAGGACTACCCTTTCAAAGAAACATGCAAAAATCAACTTTGAGCTGCCGATCGGGGATAATATGGGTGAAAAGTTTTTTGCCCCCCCCCCCTTTTGGCGAAAGTTGGATCCGCCGGGGAGGGGGGGGGGGCAGGGGGTACTTGTACCCCCAAAGAGAAAAAAACAAGGAAATGCTATTTTTTCCAAAATGGGAAATTCCCTTTTTAAAAAAAAATGTGCCGTGTTTCGAAATAAAATACTCTTTTTAAAGTATACATTTTTTATTAGTTTTCAGGATGGAATATTCCAAATTATTAGCTCGCACTTCGCACTCTCAATTATTCGATTGGTGAAATATGTATCCTAAAGAGGTCACTAAATGCTTTCTTTAACAAGTTCCTTTTCTGGTCAGTATTTAAGCTTGCGTTTTGCGCTTGTGTTAATTCTTCAGTTTGATGCACATCTTTTTAATGACAGCAGAAACCTGCTCGGTTTTTTTTTTCATTTCTTATTGAAATGCCCTAAAGTTTTAGCTTGTGATTCACGATCGCAATACCTCACAATATTGCCATTTTAAGAATAATTGACCCCGAAAAACAAGTTTTACAACTTGTTTCCAAGCCGCTCGATCATTTCACCATCTCGCGAAAAATAAAGCCTAAATATACACCTTTCCATAATCAGAACTCACTTCCAAAAAGCTTTTCTTTACTTAATTACCATATTAAACACACAATGACTTCACGCAGAATGATAATCTCAAGGTGAATATATCACCAAAGTGTAAATTTTGACGTATAAGTTTCATTTTTGGCCTTGACCCCCAAGCGAAAATTGATTCGGCCGCCCTTGCCTTCCCATCCTCATAACAATTGAACAGAAACGGTGTCCCCCCCTCCCCCCACTTGCCTCTGCCTCTGCTTTCCCGGTTTTCATTTTCGGATTAACGAACCTTATTTTGTTTTCGGATTAACGAAACTTTGGAACAACGAACCTTATTTCGTTTTCGGATTAACGAACCTTCGGAACATCGAACCTTATTTCGTTTTCGGAATAACGAACCTTCGGAACATCGAACCTTATTTCGTTTTCGGATTAACGAACCTTATTTCGTTTTCGGATTAACGAACCTTCGGAACAACGAACCTTATTTCGTTTTCGGAATATCGAACCTTCGGAACAACGAACCTTATTTCGTTTTCGGATTATCGAACCTTCGGAATAACGAACCGTCGGAATAACGCCACAAATTTTCGGATTAACGAACCCTTTTTCGTTTTCGGATTAACGAACATCGATGTATAGGCAATTTACGTGTTTCGGAATTACGAACCTTCGGAATAAAGAACCTTCGAAATTACGAACCTTCGTAATTACGAAGTGTAACCGAATTAATTACCGTTTTTACACGCAGCATGCGTGTAAACGTGATTGACTTGCATCGGCTCTCTGCAGACACGGTAATTTTGCACCGCCAAAATACGAGTAGTAGGATCATTAAACCGCCAGCCGGTGCAGACACGTCAATATTTCTACATGTAAATACGAAGCTGAGTCTGTACTGGCTTCATCATTTTTTGCTTACCTGTTCATTTACTATGACGTCAATGCGTACGGCGTAAAATATGCGCATATAGAATCCACTGATCTGTGTTTTTGTCCTGCGAGCCATTTCTGCTCCGCGAGCCGATGCAGCGTGTAAACACGGTAAAAATTTTGCTATCTTTACAATGAACTTTTCATCAGAGTGACTTTCCACTTCAGCTGATCTGTTCTGAGGATTAATCAAGCATTCCGTAGTGCTTTATTGTCACAGAATATGGCCTTGGTTTTTTGAACTTATTCAGGACCAAAAAGAAAACACCTATTGTGATGCACAATGCTGAAAAGAAGATAGAGCCATGGTTGAGTTCAGAGGTGATATTTGTCAATGAAGACCCTATTTCAGGTTTATAAAAAATGATGATTCAGTTGACATAATCGAGGCTACGGGAAGCCACACGCCTTTTAAAAAAAAAATTTATATAAACGAATTTGTAACTACAGTTGATAAAAGATATTGAAATCATTAGATCTGACTGGTTCATAGTAATTTCTTTAGTTATAATAAAGGACTTGTATAGCGCACGTATCCACCTTGCTAGGTGCTCAAGGCGCTCCTAGTAGAATTTGTGTATTAATGTGTTACTATAACTAGTTTTTATGAAAAAAGGCCCAGATTAACGACTTATGGGAAATGAAAACAATTGAAGCAATTAATAACAATCTACACCTTTCATGGCTTCTCGATTAATTAATTAATGCTTCTTAATTTTTTGGAAAAATTGAATAAATGAACGAATGAATGAATGAATGAATGAAAGAACAAAAAAGTAGGCCTAAACAAACTAAACTAGAAGATTATGTGGGGGAAGTCGATGAATAAAACTAACATTTCTTAATTTTCAATCATATTTTCATCCCAATGACTATCATGAAAATTTTGCCGTCGATTCCAGGTTTAGTGACTGAAAACCTGCATGGACTGCTTTAGGGATTAAAAAAAGTCAATGAAATATCATAACAGTTGATGAATTACAAAACAATTAGCCTCTTCCTCCCCACTTATCGGCTGCTCAAAGAGGTAAGAGTACTTAAAAAAAAGAAGCACCCGGGACCCGTAACACAAAGCTTAGCAAAGATTGTTCTACGATTGATTCCATTGACTACGATGTATAATCAATCGTGAAAATCAGGTAACCTTTGTGTTACGGGACCCAGGAATCCCATCAGCGTCAGACCTAAAGGCCTGGGTCGGACAAGTTGTCAGATCTGACATCTTTCTCTGATGTTGATTGGCTGATAGGCATTGTTCCTATGGTAACTGTCGGATAAAATGGGACTTGTTGGATAAAACGTCTGACAAGTCCTTTCATGAAACGCTCCCCTGGTCACACCGCCCGAGCGTTGTTGGAGCGGTCGTGGAGCGGAGAGAAAAAATCACCACCGCTCGCTACCGTTCACCATTTTCGATTTAGATTGTTTTTTTTGTCGATTTTGTGAGCGAAATCGAAAATGGTGAACGGGAGCGAGCGGTGATGATTTTTTTTCCTCTCCGCTCCACGACCGCTCCAACAACGCTCGGGCGGTGTGACCATGCCTTAAATAAATAATGCGAACGCAAAGCGGGAGCTGCTTTCCTTCATTACCTGACGCGAAATCGGAACTTTCTAGCATTATTTTCGACACAACGACTTCAAAGCGTTGCTGTTTTATGAACAGGGTCCGTTTTCCACTAAATAACTAATGCGAGCGCGAAGCGCGATATTAATTTGCTTTCAGACCTGAATTCTAAGCAATTTGTATTGTATAGACAATAATGCGAGAACGACGCGCGAGCTGATGTTGATTTTATGTTACATTAGACCTAAAAGGGACATCTTAAAATATTGAAATATTTTGTATGAAAACATCTCAACGGGTAATGCAAGCGCGGAGATCGAGCAAATTTTGAAATATTGACCACATTGCTTTCCTTACATTTCTTTCTCCATTTTCTCATTCCCCTCTTCTCTTTCTCTTCTTCTTCTACTTCTGCTACTACTCCTCTCCTAAGTCCTCTCCTTTTCATCCTCTTCCTCCTCCCATTTTTCTTCTCTTCCTCCTCTTCTTCCTCCTTCTCTTCGTCTTCTTCTTTCAAGAATGTAGACAATGTACTGTCAAAAGCCGTTCATGACAATAAAACATCATTAGGTCTTTATCGAGAATTGGTGAATCAAAATCGAAGTTTGGTCTCGGAATCTGTACAAACGAAATATTCGCAATTTCTGGTCAGCTCCGAAACTTATTCCGAAACAGCTGATCCGGTTTACCAGTTTTCGACAAAGACTGTCCACATGTTCATTGTAACTTGACACGCAATTTCGATTTATTTACTGTGTTGTTGAATTCGCTGTCACTCTAAAAAAGAGAAATATTAACTCAAAATTTGAAAGGTTGGAGGAGTGACAACATTTTCTAAATGTTGCATTTACCACCTTAAATGGTTTTACCCAACACTTAAAATGTTGGATTCAGCTTTATACAAGGTTGGATCTAAGATTTGGAAAACGTTGTCACTCCTCCAACCTTTCAAATGTTGATTTAACATTCGAATTTTTGGAGTGCTGTCTTTTGGGGCGAAAACACGCTATTGCATCAGTATTGGAGCACAATCTCTCAGTTTTGTTAATCACGACGATGTAATAGCGTCGTTGTGAACTGCACGTCAAAAGCTCAAGCCACAGAGGCGGCATAATTCATTTTCATTTATATTAATTTTGCACAAATGAAAACAGGGTGAAGTAACGCCTTTTCACTTTTTATTTTCTATTTGTTTTGTGGCAGCTGCACACTGCACATTCAATTCTAAAGGGTATGAATTAATGTGATTTAAACAAACAGGCCCGTATTCTAAAGTCGGGTTTAACTTAAACTCAGGTTAATAAAGTTGTGGTTTAAGTATGGCGAGCCAATTGTTACATAAATCACCAACAGTTGAGGTATCATACTTCAGCTCATTTGGCTCTCAAATCATTCACAATTGTCTAGGAAGTATAAAAGATTATTGGCTTCACCATCGATGAATCAGGAAAGAGACAAGTAAACATAAGAAACATACAACTTAATAACAAATCTGATACTTTCGGCTTCCCATACTTAATAAACCACAACTTTAAACCTGAGTTTAACTTAAACCCGACTTCAGAATACGGGCCACAGTGTATAAATCAGACAAACAAAAGAAATAAAAAAAATCATAAAAATCGGCCATGGAATATCAATGTTTTGTTATTTCTGTTAAAGATTTACGTTGTTTATGGAAAACAGTTCGATGGATGTCTTCATGAATGTTCAATGAACAAACAGATGACTTGCTATCTCCATTTATTCGTTTTACATGTCTTATATGAGTTTAGATTTGTCCGTCAAAAATGAAAATATTGGCTTGACAACTGATTCAATTCTTATAAGATTAATTACTGTAACTTATTTTGTTACAAGAAAATATCATACACACATGTAGCAAAATATTTTGGTCCCATGTAATAAAGGAATATACATGATGAGGTGTATATACTTGTTTTCACAAAATATACCTAAACTTTAAAATTCAATTACGTTGTTATTTGTTATCATATTTTGATAAGATTTCATCGTTTGCTCAGTGAATTTCAAATTTAATTTCTTTAGAGACGAGTACCCCTATAAAGGACAAGTCCATCTCAGCAAAATGTTGATTTGAACAGTTTAATAAAAAGAGCAAAAACAAAAGAACAGTGAGGTGGGGGCCATAATCTACTGTCTCATTTGCATGTCACTGAGTTGTGCATATTACTGTTTTGTGAAAACTAAGCGAAACTTCAAAATGTCATACCGTTTACATCCGATTTTTATGAAATTTGCAGTGTTATGCTTGTTTGATTTTCTCTATTCATTCTAATCAACATTTTTCTGGGGTGGACTTGACCTTCAATAATGTATACGTTTATCGTTTATACACACACGCGTGGACACCCATACTGACACCACAACGCACTCTCACTCACTCAAATGCCACTCACCTTTATGTGCGTTTAGCATCGTGATGATTGCGAGTATCAAAACTTTTGCAATCGAATACATCCTTGAACTGTAGCTGGGTCTACCGAACATGCCGAATATCCAGGACAATCTGGACCTGAATAATATTTTAAAAATGTCCTTTGATGAACTCAGAAGTTGTATTTTTTTCCAAATCAATTCCCAAAGCCAAATAAAGACATGCGAATTTGACGATTTAAGTAACAATCTATTGTTTATTCAAGAAGAAGCAATTAAAGGCAATGAAATTTCCAACTGGCGGTTTCCTTCAATTTAAACAAAGATATACTACGATCAACTCGTGTATCAAACCATCAGATAAGTGTCCCATGTGTGAGATCGTATGAAGAATGCACAACACAACCTGATTCAGAACTGTTGCTAATAGTCCAAGTGGTGATCTTGGATAATACACCGAACGGTCGGTGCTTACAAAGCCGAATGAAAATGAATATCGGATGCATATTTTATCGTCATTATACCAAGGTCAGTCTTTGAATCGTAATAATCAGAAAAAAAGTGTCCATAGCTGCTTGTTATTTGTTTACTGAAAGGATCAAGATGAAAACACACACCGGTACCACCCATTTGACATTGCCAATATTCACCCTCTTCAGTTTACGGGGGTTAGCTCTGCGGCTACAGTTATAAAAAAAATAATTCGACAGGATCTTGTGATGTATTTGAAATCTCCTGAAGATTTTCCCTTTTTTCTAACTTTTTAATGGTACAGGTACATGTATCTCTAAGGAAATGGCGGTATCATTGTCGACAAATCTTTCGCTGAGTATGCCAGTATAGGTCATTCTAAAAGGGTGGAGAACTTGAAGTTGTGAATTCTCCCTTTTTTCAGCTTATTTTACTCATCCATCATTCACATTTCTTTCAAGTTGGTGCATTGGGTCCCCTTATCAATCATTAATCATATCTTATATTGTATGCTTCTTGTCCTTCTGAACATGCTCAAGTTTATGTTCTGATGAGCCTGGATATGATTCGGGAAATGTCCCTGCTCAGATCCTGGATGTAAACATGGGGGTTAACATGACTGTCATAGACAATGAAGAAATGCATCAATGCTGCAAAATTGGAATGGGCTAAAATGTACCATTATTACGTAACAGAGTGAGTATTCAATCGTGAAATAAGCTTTCTACTCATAAACATTTACTTGAGAATCCTACCACATTTTAGAATTAATTCAATTGTCAGAGGGACATTTTTTTTGGGGGGGACGCGCTGTATAACTTGTTATGAATATATATCCTTTTGAAAGCAAGCAAACACTGCGTCAATCAGTTTTGACGAAACAATACTTCGAATCCATGCACCCACACTGTATTTTACTTTAGAATGACCTATACTGGCATGCATGGTTGGCGGTTTGTCACAGTAAAATTGCTGCAGTATTTTGTGTTAATATTTATAGTTGAAATACACACACAAAGCTAATAGAGAAAAACAGATAAGTATAATCACTACGATGTGTTAGGTTGTGTTGGGCAAACTGTATTTTTTTTTCATTATTTCAATTCAATTCAGTTTATTACATTCATCATTTCCATTGAAAGAAATATAAAAGAGCATTGTAGATTAAATGCCTTGCTCACGGGCAGTGGCGTACCGTGGGTCGCGGCATAGGAGGTGGGGGGGCACCAGGAAAAAAAATTGAGTCACTTAGTGAGCGCGTGAAGCTCACTCAGTTGCCAGGTATACTGACCTAATATAGACATTTTAAGGAAAGTTCCATTAAACGGAAATGTATCTCACTGATCAAATAATGCGAGCGCGAAGCGCGGGCTGAAAATTTTTGATATTCAGACCTAAAGAGGACATTATGAACAAATTTTTGTATTCGTGATACGTACCTGTCTCGCTAAACAAACAATAGGAAGCGCGAGTTGAATTTTTGTAAAGACCCCAAACAGGGACATTTTAAGAACTATATTTTAGGAATCCATTGAGCGTATACATCCCTCACCATAGTCATCTAATGCGAGTGCCAAGCGCTTGCTGATTTTTCAAGAGTAAACACATGAAGCAATTGTGGTCATTGTAATCATGATTAGCATACGCATCTCACTAATCAAATTTAAGAACATTAAGACCTGAAGAGCATTCTAAGGCTTGTTCGTAGGAATTCACTGTAAGACCACACGTATTTCACTAACCAAAGGATGCGAGTGCGAAGCGCGAGCTGAAAATTTTTGATATTCAGATCAGAAAAGGGGACACTTTTAAGGACTGATTTTAGGAATTCCTGAAGAGCAGACATATCTCACCAACTCACTAATTTTAATAAGCATCTACAGGAAATGTTTTATATCAAGACCTTAAAATGGGGCAATCACTTTAAGTAGTCATGAAAGAGAAGCAAATGACACTACATAAAACAATAATAACTCGAAGTGCGAGGAAATATATTTGGTATATATTGACTTGAAAAAGGAAGGTTTTTGTACAGGATTATATGTCTCGTTAAACAGACACTGTGAGCACCAGGAACAATGGAGATAGGCCCTGAGCAAACTATGTTTTATAAAGTTATGAAAAAAAATTCTTATGTAATATAATTATAATACTATATATTTTAACATTATAATGAACAATAAATTCTTCTTTCCCACTACGTTTCTCTCCCTTTCTCCTTTTACCGTTTTTTTTTTTTGCCAGCCCATTCCCCCCGTAGTTACGCCACTGCCTACGATTACAGGTGCAGCGGCCGGCGATCAAACCTCGGACTTGGTATTACCAGGCGTGACCATTCGGCCACAGTACCTCCACTGTTGCAATTTTACAATCGATAGATCAGTATCAGAGTACACTCCTTGCTTTAACAGACATACTAGTTAGCGATCAATCACAAAGTTACAATTAATCACAAGACGTATGATTGATTTAGGGACCGGAAATACACTTACAATTAATCGTAAGTTTCTTGCAATACCCCATTTGTGCCATTGCATAGAAGTATTCATCATGGCAATATGATGTTAAATTTATCAAGAATCTGAAAAAGGTGTAAAATGGCAGTGGTAAAAATGGCAGAGGTAAATATTGCAAAGGTAAAAATGGCAGAGGTAAAAATTGCAAAGGTAAAAATAGCAGAGGTAAGAATGGCAGGGGTAGAAATGGCCAATACAAAGATTCTACAATATGTTGCCCTCGTCTAAAGAATCGGGCCAATATTAACCAATTTCATCTCTTTCATCACATCTAGCTTAGGTCATTTGCCCTGCATGTTGTGTGGAGTAGTATTGTCCGGAGCCCCTTGAGTTAACACGACTTTTGTATTCCCTTGACTTATCAATACGTTCACACGGCCTAATATTAAGACGAAGGAACAATTTAGTTGAATGGGTCGCGGGAACCATTTGTAAGTAGATGAAAAGGCATGGTTAGGCTGAGGAAACGACATGGTAAATCAATTGAACGATGTAATAAGGAGGGGGAGAAGTCGTAAGTTGAGGGAACGACATATTTAACATGTTTATCGAAGGCAGAGGAATCGCGCAACTTATTAGGTAAGATCCCACAGTAATAATATAATAATACTAGCAAATTTTTATAAAGCGCTATTCCCAGAAGGGCCCAAAGCGCGCTACAGCATGTTATTACCCCGGTCATTGGATTCATTTCATTCAAGCACGAAAATTACACAATTTCCACTCGCTGGGGAGCATTCCTTGCATTCATCGCAGCCACATTATGGCGCCGGCAAAATCAAACATACAATATCTTTCGCATCCTACCGGGTACCAATTTAGCACCTGGGTCGAGGGTGGCACAGTGTGGAATAACGCCTTGCAAAAGGAAGCTAGACCGCAGTGGGAGTCGAACACACGACCTTCTGCTTACAAGGCGAGAGTCAGGATCACTACACCACGGCTCTCGTCTAATCATGTTGCCCTCGTCTAAAGAATTGGGCCAATATGATTATTTTGCAGGCGACATATTTTGATGCCCCCCCCAAGGCCAGTCAATATATACACAACAAAAAAGTTAGTCCCCCTTAAACAAACATCAATAATTTTCGAACCAATGCGAGTTTTAAATACATTTTTAAATGAGCGTGTAGGTAATTTCATAAGCTACTCTCTCAGTAAATATTATGGACGCATTTTACGTCATGCTTCAGTGAGCACCGTCAGAAGGCAAAAATGTCACTTTCCAAAAGTCACAAGCCAAATATCATGACTTTGATTCCATAAAATATTGGAACTAATTCCACATTCTCATCATAAAAATTATTCAGAAGGCTTGTAAAAGGTACTTTTTAAAAGACGATGCAACTTTTTGGGCTAAATTTCACGGTTGAATAAACACAAGTCCACATTTTCTATAATTGGATTTTTTTTACACATTTCTATCAATAAAAATGATAAAATATGATGACAGTTATTATTGGGAAGAGTTTCTTCAACATTATTCATCGTTTCTTTCACGGTTCAATGAACATTTATTGAAAACCAAAATACGATTTTCTAATATCATAGGCAAGTATTGTTTCATTTTGGGAACTGAAAATGATCTTTTCTCAAATTTTTCGTTATGTTCATGACCAATTAACATGTTTAAATGATTCAAAGGAATTTATTTAAATATCCACGCTTGAATGAACATGTGGAATGTGATTAGCTCTTTTTTACGTTATTGGAAAAAATTGTAACCATGGATATCTGTCACAAACCTCCTTGCATAGTTCATTTGATTTGATTTTTATGAAAATCCCGATGTTTAATGCATCAGTGAGCACACAATATTAGAAAATTATGCAAATGAGAAGAATGTTCAAGGCCTTGGCCCCACTCTGTGTCGTATCGAATGGTTATTTTGGTGTACGCGCCTTTTGGATAGTGTTACTCTGAAGCCATGTGCGAAGTTTAATGAAATAACTGTTGGCATGCAGAAGTAAGAAAAACCGTCCATGAACAAACCCTCATTCATATTTGTTAAAATTTTGACTTTGTCTCTCATAGACTTGTGTACATTATACATGTTATAGGTGCATATGTTTAAGAATAAGTAACCCCTTATTCAATATGGTGGAACTTTTTTTCCAAGGCTGCCTTTAGCAATGTCTTTTGGCAGTAATGTTTATCAACCTATGGGCAGAATTCTGTGCAAAAATGAAATCAATTTGTTTATTCATGGGTGAGTGAGCACGCATCAAAGTGGGAAAATTTGTATTCTTAATGTCACAGACTTATTTTAAAGGGTAATAAAGTGAATATTAGGGGCAAATTCTGTTTCAAATGTGACTTTAATTGCTGTTGTTTTTATCATCCATCATTTCTATCACCACACACTTTCCGAACTTTTAACATTTTCATGGTTGAGCGAGCACATTTGAAAACTTAGGAATGAATAATCTTTATACAGCATAAATGTATTCTTTTCCTAAAGCCCCCCCCCCCCGCTTCCGCGGCCCCTGCAATACACTGTGCTCACTCAACCATGAACATACGATATCAAAATGGAGTGACTAAATGATGGATAGTAAAACAGCATACCACCATAAAATTCACCTAAAGACAACTTTTGCCCAACTTTGTACTTGCACAATCTGAAAAACGACTAGTGACTTTCAAAAATTTTCATTTTTAATCAAAAATTAAATCAAAATATTTCCGTTCAAATGTTACAGCAATTTGATTTAGGGGGGACTTACTTTTTTGTTCTTATATATAAATATTTTATCTCCGCCGAAATCAGTGAGATAAAATACCATTAGAATCTCTCCAAAATGGTATTCTTAGAACAATTTTAGCTTCAGTCTGTAAGACACACCAACAAACGTAATGCTCAGCAACACTTTGCAGTATTGCTTTTAGGAAGGTACAGTCGAATAAAAGTACGGTAGGCATCAACGAACGTAGAGGGCAGCAACACACAAACATGTTTCTATTAGTATTAGGAAAGTCCGCTCAGATTTTGTGACCACTCTAAGCTCCGCCTCTTATTCGGAGAACATTGGGGTAGATTGTAGAGTTGATCTTTTTTCAATTTGTTCAATTTTATTATTTTTCGTGGACAATGAGAATCCCAATAGAGAATGTTAAGTATTATTTGTAGGATGGTAATGTATTTTGCTAAAAAAGTAAGACAAAAAGTAATCATGATTTTTGTAGTTTACACATCAATAAAAATACATGGTCTGGTGACATTGTATTTACCATTCTGCTTATAATTTCGCTGCCCCTACCAAACTGCACCAGCCAAGACTTTGATCTTCTGTCCTAACAGCGCGACGCCGAAACTCCCCGTCACATATATAGGTAAGTGCGCGTACTCGAACAAAAGTGCTGGCCGCATACTCCACGCGAATCGACCAAGCAAGATATGGACTTGGTCTGTCAATGTTGTGGCACTAAGGCAGTTGAGCAACGGTAACTGGTCAAAGTTAGAATCTTAAATTTAACTCCCAGTGTAGACTGGAGTCTAAAAATATGAATACAGTATATCCACAAATCCGACGGAGCTTTTTTCAATCCATCAAGCGGAGAACGAATACGGCAAGTACACGAGCTATAGCAAAGCCAAGCCCTAGACCTAGATCTAGTCCATTGCTAGACCTATACAATATTAGACCGAATTTATCCGGTATCGAGTATCCGGTAAAGTATCGAGCTTCAGTAGTAATTGACAGGATGTGGTATGAAATGGTTTCCTAACTACAATTTTGCTATGTTCTCTACTTATTCTACTCACCAACTGTCTGACTTGTAATAAAAAAGGCACACTTGACTTGATTTTCATAGTCCATGGATTAAGCTCCGAAGGTAATAATGGCAGTAATAAAATAGGTGTATTATTTCAAGCATCGCGAATGGCTAATACGCGTCACATGACATCCAACTTTTCTGATGCACTGCACGGCCGGCAGTGCAAAAGGTGAGCAACGAAAATTGACATTGCACGCTCAAGGAAACCAGTGCGGTAGAAGTCCCTGGAGAAGTACAACAAAAGTGTACTGTACATTTTCAAAAATTTGTTTCTGAGTTGCTATTTTATATAACAAATAATGCACTTGCTCTGTCGTGTGTAAAAGTAAATGCAGAGAAGTCTCGGTTTCTTCAGATGAAGCCCGGAGATAAGCCACGCCTTGAATTGAAATCATCGGTTGAATAAAATTTTGATGACCATGAACAAAAGCTGTCATTCGTTGATGGATTGTAAACAAAACTCGATTGGCTGTTCAGAAGTCTATAAGGCATGGACCTTTGAAATCCGCGTACATGTCAAAAGAATTATAAGCCAGGAAACATTCGTACGCTTAAAAATGTGTGAAAACATGTGATTTACAAAGGTGAATGGACTTTATAGAAAATAAAGTTCTGTATAATTGGAAGAAAATGTGAAGTTGCTACAGAGCCATGCTCTGACGGGTATCGATTATTAACTATCAAGCGACGAAGGTCTATGTCACAGGTATTATTTTCATTTTATAATTTTACACCAATTTATCATGCATACAGAATTTCAGATACCACCAACCGGTAAAACGAGCCAAACCTACCGGGACGCCGCTGGGCATGCATGCTCATATGCACGGTCAAACCACCACGGCGCTGGATTGTGTAGCTTGACGTATTGTGGTGCAGCGAAATTTAGATGAAGAATTTATCAACCTCAAATATTTTTTTGTTATCATACTTGATATGAAAAGTCAGAAAATCGTAATCATCACCACGTAACATTAAATGAAAAATACAGATAGTTCATGTTTTTAAGCATGATAGGCCCTATTTGATGCAAAAACCTTTCTAACAAAAGTGTTTAAAATGAGGAAATGAAAAGAAAACTCTACAATTCACTATAACGGTTCTCTGAGTGAGGGGTGGAGCTTAAATGTGGTCCCAAAATGAGCTTGGCGAAATCAGGGTGAAATTAGCAGATTGTTTAATGATAAAATTCATCCTGACGATTAATTAAAAGATAATGACAATGATTTAGTGATAATTTTATTTCTAAAATAAGATACATTATAATTCCATTGTTGGCATATTTTGATTTTTTCTATTATTTGAATATAGTGTTGTCATAATCTTTTCGTTTATCTCCTTTTTTTGCTATATAGTAATACCTGAGTGTGTTGTGTCGGTACGTGGTTTCGTTGGCATGCCTACTAAATTGTGCGCGCACTTCAATTGTATGCGCGTATCGAGTGGACCTTTCGAAGAGCAATACTGGAAAGTTTTGCTGCCCTCTACGTTCGTTGGTAGGCATGCTAACGAAACCACGAACCGACAAAATACGCTCAGTAATTATTACAAAAAGTTTATACGCATCGGCGGACTAAACATTTAATTAGGTAATGATGTCATATTTTCATTAACATAGAAACAATGAAAACCCGTTACTGACCGTAAATGATAAACATTCATTGACCTATTACGCGTTGACCTCATTTGCTAACAAGTATTAGCCTTGTTACACCACGCCTGCGCGGCCCGACCGTATAGCCTAGCAATACATATAGGCCGTGGGCCGAACGATCAAAAGTGCTTTAGTTTTAACTTTTGCTTCAGTTGAACCTGAGGTATTTTCGATATATTGAAAAAACGAAGAAAAATACATTGATTAGGAAATGGCTTGTTCCCGCAGTAAACCCCCTGCAGTTAGCAAAATATGTAATTTAGAACTCCGGTTTCATCATGCTACCCAGTTATTGTACGAGCCTCACATTTAGGCATGCGCACTGCAATTGCACAGCGAGGAAATGTGAGCGCTACAGTCGAATTTCGAGTCGATTTGGTCAGAAATAAACGGTATTATTATTTCTACTCTCATTACATCGTATCCCTGAAAATCTCTATGGACGTCAATCACCTACCTTTAGTTGTAAATCATCGCAATATATGAATAATCTATTGTAACATCCTCAAATTTACCAAAACAGTCGAGAAAATTGTTGCTTCGCGTGTCGAACTGAAACTGAATATACAAGCAGAAAAAAATTGCGTTGCCAATTTAGCTGTATACACACATCGCTAGTAGTGCGCTGTGCTGCGGGTCTGTATGTATTATGATGAAAATGTGTATTTATAAAGTGTTTTAATCACAACACATACTTGAAAACGGACATATAAACTAGTCTTTATAGAATTCTGGTATAGCATAACATTTCGCCGTGGACTTAAGAAATGATAGCAATTCCTTTTCAAGTGACAAGATATATTTCATTAAAGAAAAAGGCATATTGTCCTTTTTATATAAATACATTTGTTTAGTCCTGCCTCTTTGTGTTTCTGTGTATGTGTAGTTGAAGAGAGAGTGAGAAAGGAGATATTATACAGTGCGTATCAAAAAAAAGTTTACACTTTAAAAAAAGCCCTGGGAATTAAAAAATATACAACATGTGGGTAATTTTTTCACATATAATCTTGGGTTTGGGTCTCATCTATCCAATGAAAGTAAAAGTTTTGTCAGAATGTTACACTTGAGAGAGCACTGTCCATTTTTATAAAGCTCGCAGAAATCTGTTTGCGCAGAAATTCTCGTTTTCATGCTGTGTCAATGGGAAAGGGCGAAATCAAACTTACCCTGCGAAACATTTCTCATACATATCCCTTGCACTTTTAGTCAATTGAAATCAAACGGATACATTCAGGCATTTTGTAACAATTTTGCCACCCAAATTGAAATTTCAACACTTAGTAAGCACAACCTTTACCCTATTTGTGTCAGCTGGATCTGAGGACATAACTGAATCTGAAGAAAAAAGTTTATATCGGACATCACCAGCATTTTAAGTGGGTTGACATTTCATTTTTCATCAAATACTTGTTTCTACATACTTTTCCCAAGCTTAGCAATGATTAACAAAATGAAAATCAAGCTTAATTTGTGTCAGCTGGATCTGAGGACATAACTGAATCTGAACAAAAGTTTAGCTCATCGTAAAGCAAGTATCGTCGCGATGGCCTCGGTGTGTGGGGGAGTTGGGTGGGGCGAAATGCACTCTTCGAAGTGTTTTGGACAAAGAAACAAGTCAAACAAGGTAGAAGATATCTTCAAATCAGTTTTACTAGTTAATTCTGTGTGTTCTTCATGATTAAAGCTTGTGTATAGTTTTGGTAAATCCACCAAAATGCACCTATCACTATTCCAATTCATTGCTAGCTAATATGAATGGATATGCCCTACAACAGTTATGATGTGGAGGATATGAAATGAAAATGTGTTTTGCAGGATAAATTTTGCGATTTTACATGGAAATTTAACTTGATCGGGTCACCCGATCAAATTAAAATATATGTGTGTTTTTGTCTTTCAATTAAATCCTATTCCAAATCATGGAATGGGCTGAAACTTTCAAGATATGTTCTTTGTCTGTAACTTTTGGATATCTTATCACTAAATTTATAAGTGCTTGAATGCCCATTTTTTAATTTAAAACAAGCATCGCCGAGAGAGGGCGCTATATATCCAAGATTTGAATATTTAAAATTTTCTCAGAGAAGTGCAGTTGGAAAAATATCTAACGGTCTCTACGCTTCAGTAAGACTGTCATATTAGATGATATTCGATTATCAATCACATTATTGACCCTTTACCAAAGCTATACACAGGCTTTAAGGTCTACTTTTATTCGCATAACTATTTCAAAGTTCTGCGCAAATCATTTTTCACTAACTTTTCTAAAGTAAGTGGTGCTCACTCAAGCGGAAATGTTTTTCGACAGTTATACCGTCATTTGCTTTAATGGATCTGTAACAATGTTAAAATAATAATAATAATGGTATTTATTTCGAGCAAACAGATACAAAATGATTTACAAAGTACTGGATAAAATGATTAAAATACAAAACATTATTACAATAGCAGAAATTCTGAATTGAAGTAACAATGTTTACACAATAGGTGGCCTGTAACAAATTTCAAATATGTATTACAATTATTAACTATTAAGAAGTATAGGTAGAATAAGCACTTACAAAAGAGAAATAAATTGAGAGGGGAAACAAACGAATGATCGTGAAAGAGAGTCGGGAGAAAAATAATAGGAGAGGGGGGGGGGGGGGGGGGAGATGAAACAAGATGGAGTGTATGAGAAAGTGTGAGAGAGCGGGTGAATCAAATAAATAAGAAAAAAGGGTAGTCAGAGCTATACAAGGTATAAGAAGATAAAGCGAGGGAGGCAGTCAATTGCGAATAGAAAACATAATTCTCACAACTGGTAATACAATATACATGTCCATTTGATGGGTTAGCTCGTACTTAAATGGATTATTTTTTTAAAATGAAGGTCCAATTTATGGGTGAGTTAGTGAGTACATTAAAAGGATCGAGAATTGTTGGATGTATGTATATATTATTAACTGTCCAGGGGGTCTAAAGTAAGTAAAATAGTTGTAAACATTGACTTTTATATTTAACATGTTCAATTAATAAAATGCAAACAAATGACATAAATATAAATACAATTTTGCAGAATCTTAGGATTCAAAAGGAGGAGGTGGCTCAATCGAGGACAATACAGACATTGTGTTTTATAGTCAACGGACCCCTCTGTATTACTATTCAGTTCATTTTATTTTCATTCAGAATTGACACAAGGAAAGGAATTGGACTTGATCTATATCGTTCAGTGCGACATTTGAATTGTGTCAACATATTACTACTGTTATTCCGCAAATGTGGAAAAATCTTCAGGATATTACAAGTGTATAATTTTACAGGATTTTTTCAAAGTGTAAACTTTTTTTTGGATACGCACTGTATAGTGGAAAGCGAAATAGAGACAAGGAGAAAATGGAAAGATAAATGTCCCTAAAATTATTCCAGGATGAAAGGGCTGGGTCATATCTTTCAGTTTACTAAAGGATAATGAAACAATTTTGAATAATCATGATTATCGTGATGATCATAATACAATTTTGCAGAATCTTAGGATTCAAAAGGAGGAGGTGGCTCAATCGAGGACAATACAGACATTGTGTTTTATAGTCAACGGACCCCTCTGTATTACTATTCAGTTCATTTTATTTTCATTCAGAATTGACACAAGGAAAGGAATTGGACTTGATCTATATCGTTCAGTGCGACATTTGAATTGTGTCAACATATTACTACTGTTATTCCGCAAATGTGGAAAAATCTTCAGGATATTACAAGTGTATAATTTTACAGGATTTTTTCAAAGTGTAAACTTTTTTTTGGATACGCACTGTATAGTGGAAAGCGAAATAGAGACAAGGAGAAAATGGAAAGATAAATGTCCCTAAAATTATTCCAGGATGAAAGGGCTGGGTCATATCTTTCAGTTTACTAAAGGATGATGAAACAATTTTGAATAATCATGATTATCGTGATGATCATAATGATAATAGTGATGATATTTATTACAAGTTATATCATTGTGATGAATACTAAAATCCTCCAAATTTTAATCAATACATATTTATCACTATCTTTAGCAAGATTGGTTCGATCTATATATCTCTCTCACCGGCATAGGCCTGTCCAACTAATTACCAGTACAACTCTACTGCATGTCTTCCCTCCGATTAGCGTACCTACGGGGGGTACCATGCTAGGGATGTATCCCTGCTCCCCCCTGACGAGTCACAATTGATCCATGACGAGCCACAAGTGGCACGCTCCTTTATTTGAACTTGAAGAACTTTTATTTAATATTTTAATTTAAACTGCGCGGTCGGTTGGCCGCAACGCTCCTACCCTGGATCGACTGTGCGGAGCTGAGCCCTCAAGTTTTCAACTCAGACTTTGCTACGGAGCCACTTCGCGCACCCCAGTCCCGTCGGCGTGCCTCCCATCACATGGATCCCATCCATTCCCCGCATAAGCCTAGAGCAAGTCGGGACTCAACAACTCTGTCAGCCAGTGGACTTGTTTGAAGCCTTTCTCCCCAATATCCAGGTAAGACTCAGTTATCTGGGAACTTACTGCTTTATATGCACTCTGCTCACACATAAATTCTTACTCTTAGTTAAGCCAGGAGACTCAGGCTAATATTGTATGATGGTTGCCGACTATTCAGTCATGTCAGTGCAACGTATGATTATGATACCTTTTCTGTTCTTGTTGTAAAATATAATCACTTATCGTAGACTTAGCCCAAACTGCGGTCTACGTATACAACAATATGAAAGAACTCCGGCGACCAAGCCCGCGACCAAGCAGACGATGTGTGTAAGTAATCTCATCTGCATGGACAGAGTAAGTAATATTAGGTAGCATAATTGGCGTTATATTGCCAATCTCTAATTATCACGTGTATTTCTTTTCTTAAAAAAAGATAAATACATTAATATCGAGCATCGCTACTTTCTTTTGCATAAATTGGCCTATGTATAATTCATAGTTCCTAATCCGACTCCTAAATGCATAGAGTCATCGCAACCTTATTGTGATATAAATAAAACTCACCCTAGTCATGCTAGTCAAGGGGCGGTTATACGTGTAACAGAGAGGTGCATAATATACCATGGAGCTATTGAATATACTAAGTTTGTTATGTGGTTACTTGTGCAGAGGTTTGTATGATCCCATGTTAATGTTGATGTTAAGGTGCATGAAAATAAAAGAAACGGCTGAGAAGCTCACTAATCACCATGGCATGGAAAAAAATAAGACTTTCAATATTTTTTCGTTTTTCCATTATTGAATTTCGACATTGTCCCACATTTCAAGGCAGTGCACCTCGAAATGAACCATTATCGTATTATCTAGGGTATACTTTTAAAGATAATTAAATTATCTATTAATTGGTATCAATCACAGTTAATATTATCAATAGGAGGGAATATTGATCAAAGGCAGATTTCCAAACTTTTTTGAGGAGTTTATATATGTAAACGTTGTAGCCGAACCGAATTTCTTTCCTGACGAACTGGTTCGTTTCTGCTGCTTTTGACTCTTTGCTCATTATCAATAACTTAGATGATATCTTATGGATTTCTACATCTTCATCATTCCTTATCTCTATTATATCACTAATTCCAGTATTTAGTATCCCAGTAATTTCAGTACTCTCAGTATCGTTACTCATATCAGCGTTCTCAGTATTTTCAGTATCTTGGTAAAGTCAGTATTCACATGCACTCCTAATTCTAGTCAGTACCGTCCGGACACTTTCGTACTTGTGCTTTTCCGACAATACATTGCTGTAGCTCCGTACAACGAATAACGATAAGCAGGAGAGCAAAATATTAACTTCGTTTAACTTTAATAAGGAAATCATAATCATCCTGTTGCAGCACATTTCAATCTGTCAAGCCCCCCCCCAAAAAAATGAATAAACAAAAATATGCTGACGGCTTCTATTCTTTAGGTTTTATTAATGGTTTATTTTTGTGTATTTGGAAAATCTCTTTTTATGTTTATATTTGACACTGGAAAGAAAATATCAATGTGTTGAATTCATTGTTTTAAATCTATGAGGTGTCAAGGTATTTGTCAATTTGTAAAAAAATCAACCATCTATTTGTTATATGTTACGATACTGCAACAAATAACAAAGAAGATTGAATTTTTAAATTTGATTTTTCCCTTTTGTTATTACAGGAAATAAATCATGTACTTTAACAAAATTAAAACAAATTATCTTACATCAATCTCTTGAAGTGTCCGATGTAAAATCCAGGGGTGGTATTCTGGAACTCTGTCATAACTTTTGTCATAAATTTTGTCATTTCTCTCCGAGATGTGACACCGCTATGATTGTCACAAATCGGTATTCTGAACATTGTCTTTTCCCTGTCATATCTCTCAAAGTTCCCACCCAACTTTTCGGAAGCAAACCAATCAAAATCATCGTTAGTTCCCAGTGGGAGCCCTTCTAGCCAATAGGAAGGCCCCGTGGCAGGTAGGGCGTATCCCCAAAACAGTTGCTGGCATCGCGCAACTACGCGTATATTGATGCGCTTAATTACAAAGAGAGACAGGGAGCTGTGAAGGATTTTAGAGAAGTAAAAAAGTAAGGAAAACAGAGAAAAAAAGGGGGAATAAATATGTAGGGCCTAACTTATTGTAGCATGAAAAAATAATTTTGAAAATTGTCATGGATGATGAGTGAAACTAATACCACAATCTAATCTAAATAATATAATTATTTGCTTCACATTCAGTCGCCAGGGTATCGGGATATTTGGTACTAAAAGATATGACAAAATTTATGACTGCTACCCCCCTGTCATAACTTTTGTCATATCTTTTGCTTGTATAAAAGGATTACGCGCATTTAAAGCCGCGTATTTTTGCTGCGCGCTAAAGAGAAGAGACAAAATTTATGACAATTTTTGTGACAAAAGTTATGACATCCACCAGAATACCGATTTTGTCATATCTCTGAGATAAGATAAAATATGGAGAAAAGACAATGTTCAGAATACCGCCCCAAGGTTATATAGTTAATCCAAATAAACTCCCAGTTGGTTGGCGAAAATGAGTTCACAATGATGGCAATGATGAAACTGATGTTGAAGCACGATGAATAACAAGAGTCACTGTAACGAGTTGAAATGTCTATGAAGACGATGTTGATGATGATTAACAGTTAACAGTCAATTTCAGCAATCCATGGGTTGACGAGTGTTCAATAAAACAGGTTGATGATCTCGATGAGAACTGAGAATTCCTCTCTCAATATAACTGCAAACAGTTCATTGATGGCGGGCAAATAATTCCACAGAAGATAAATATTCCAGGTAGAAATAAAGTCTGGAGTGAAACTCTTAGCTCTGATCTGATCTGGTGAAGTGATCTCATATGATGTGATGTGATGATGTCCTTGTAGAAACTGCAGCTTATATATGCACAATTACAACTATTCTAGATCATTCTAAAATTCACCACTCCAGAGGCTTCTATATAGTATTCACCATTATGGAAGGTTCTAGCATTGTCTTCCAAAAGAACATTCTTCCTCTTTCAGGAGCAGTCAAATTCCAGAAGACTCTTGAATGACCTCAGTGAAATCAACACATGTCAACAAAATAGCTAAGGCTATTGTTTGGCAGTCTCTATTCATAAATAACAATAAAACTCCTTGGCCTTTAAATAGGCAAGGCCTGCATAACAAAAAGCTTTTACAAACTTGTTGTGGAATGTTCTTGATCATTCCCAAATATTCTTAAAAGGGGAAATTACTAAATAAATGAATGTAATTGCTTTTACAATTCTTCTTATATGTAACACCTCCCCCACCTGGGAAAAGAGAGCTTTACCGTAGTAAAGGTTTCTTTAAGATTAATTTTATTTTCTTTTAACTTTTCTAAGTCATCTTGATAAATTGTTTACAGTACCGTGTACAAAGATATAGTACTTAACGAACATGTTTAAATAAATGAACATCAAACACATTTTCTTCAAATGACACACTTGGTCAAAATCATGAATAATTTCACTTTCATACTCTTGAAAGGGCACTAGCAATTACATTATTCTTTCCCTTTATGTGTACAATTTTCAAAGGGAATGGTTGGAGCATTAGGCTCCATCTGTACAGTCTTTGATTCTTTGTTTTGAATTTCTCCAAAAACACAAGAGGATTGTGGTCTGTATAGACTGTAATCTCTCCATTGGTTAGATAAACATCAAACTGCTGACGGGCTAGTACGAGACTCAGTGCCTCTTTTTCAATAGTTGAATACTTCTTTTGAAACCGATTGAGTTTCTGAGAGAAGTAGCACACTGGTTTTTCAATGCCTTCTTCATCTTCTTGGAGCAATACTGCTCCTACTCCAACATCACATCCATCAATAGCTACTTTGAATGGCTTTGTGAAGTTTGGAGCTGCCAAAACAGGCTCATTCACCAAAATGGCCTTTAATTTCTCAAAAGATCTTTGACATTCGTCAGACCAAACATACTTCACTTTTGCCATCAGCAGGTTAGTCAGAGGACTAACCACTGTATTGTAATTTGGAACAAATTTCCTGTAGAAGCCACTCATACCTAATAATCTGAGCAATTCTTTCTTAGTTGTGGGAATTGGGAAGTCTAATACCCCTTTCATAGTGAGAGCCGAAGTGGAGTTAGTCCGGAGTCCAGGAGGAGTTACTCCACTTTGGAGGGCAATATGAAAATTCTGAGATTAGTTCGATCCGGATTCAAAGCGGAGTACTCAACCCACTTCGAGAAGAGGGTTACAAACAGAGTTACTCCGCACCGGAAATGCGGTATGCGCTTATCGCTGTGATCTCGCCACACGTATGGCGCGAACTCGCTTGGAAACCATGGCAACGACTGCGGATACACCGCTGCGGTGCTTGCCAATATGAAAGGGGGTTTAAAGTCGGTCCGCAGTACAAGCGTATAAACTCAATCCGGAGTTATTCCGGAGTAACTCCACTTCGCCTTCAGTATGAAAACGGTATAAGATCGCTTGTATCTTGGCTTCTCTTGGTAGCACTTGCCCTTGACCAACCACATGACCGAGATATGTGACCTTTGCCTTGGCAAATTCACTCTTCATCAGATTCACTACTAGATTGGCTTTGTCCAGCCTGTCAAACAGTGCTCTTAAATGATTCAGATGATCATTCCAAGTATCACTGTACACTAGGATGTCGTCTATGTATACGACACAATTGTCAAGTCCGGCAATCACTTGATTTGTCAACCTTTGGAAGGTTGCTGGTGCATTTTTCATTCCAAAAGGCATGACTTTGCATTGAAACAAGCCTTCAGGTGTGACAAAGGCTGGTATCTCCCTGGCTCGGTCAGTCAGTGGCACTTGCCAATATCCTTTAAGCAAGTCTATCTTTGTGATATAGGCAGAATTTCTAACTCTATCAATACAATCTTCTAACCTAGGAATTGGATACGAGTCAGTCTTAGTTACTGCATTTACCTTTCGGTAATCAATGCAAAATCTCTGAGAGCCGTCTGGCTTTGGAACCATTACAATAGGAGAACTCCAACTACTCTGACTCGGTTCGATTATGTCATTATCTAACATAAACTGTATTTCCTTATTTACCATTTCCAACTTGCTTGGATTGAGCCTATAAGGATTCTGTTTGATAGGTCTTACATCACCTACGTCTACATCATGTACAGTTAAAGGTGTACGACCTGGTTTGTCTTTACATACATTCTCATATTCTCTTAACAGGCCAGATATATCATTTCTCTGATCTTCAGGCAGGTGTTTTAATGCCTCATCCATATTTCCTAACATCTCTGAGTTAGACAACTTTACACCACATGGTTCGTTCTTAGATACATCTGTATAAGACAATTCATTATCTGTCTTTCCATAGCATTCATCTTCATGTACATCTACATGCTTTTCTTCTTTGACCTGCGTTGTACCTATTGGCTGACTAGCCTCTCGCTCAAAGTATTCTTTCAACATGTTTACATGACAAACTCTTTGAGACTTTCTTCGATCAGGGGTACTGATCACATAGTCGACATCATTCAGTTTCTTTTGACTATGTAGGGACCACTAAACCTAGCTTTCAGGGGCTCACCTTGCAAAGGCAACAACACTAACACTTTGTCTCCATGCTTGAAACTTCGCTCTTTTGCATTTTTGTCAGCTTGAGCTTTCATTTTTCCCTTTTGACTATGTAGGGACCACTAAACCTAGCTTTCAAGGGCTCACCTTGCAAAGGCAACAACACTAACACTTTGTCTCCAGGCTTGAAACTTCGCTCTTTTGCATTTTTGTCAGCTTGAGCTTTCATTTTTCCCTGCGACACTTTCAAGTGTTCCTTAGCCACATCACAAGCTTTTGAGAGCCTTTCTCTAAACTTTGACACATAGTCTAGAAGGTTTACATCATCATCCTGAACCATAAACCTCTCTTTGATCAGCTTTAGGGGACCCCTAACCTCATGACCATAGACCAATTCAAATGGACTGAAACCCGTGGACTCATTAGGGGAATCCCTAGTTGCAAACAGTAGGAATGAGATCCCTTTATCCCAGTCATCGGGATAGTCTTCACAATAAGCCCTAATCATGGTCTTCAAAGTCTGATGATAGCGTTCTAACGCTCTTTGGGACTGTGGGTGATAAGCAGAGGACTTGATCTGCTTTATTCCCAACTCTTTCATAACTTGCTGAAATATTCCTGACATGAAATTTGACCCTTGGTCAGACTGAATTTCCTTGGGCAGACCATACCGAGTGAAAAACTGCACTAACGCCTGTACCACTGTCTTTGCAGTGATACTCCTCAAGGGTATCGCCTCTGGAAAACGTGTAGACAAGTCCATAATCGTCAGGAGAAATCTGTGACCCGACCTCGTTCTGGGTAAGGGTCCAACACAATCAACAAGAACCCTAGTAAAAGGTTCATCAAATGCAGGAATGGGTATCAATGGAGCAGGCTTGATAGAAGGCTGTGCCTTGCCAATAATCTGACATGTATGACATGTCTTTAATAAACCCGACTTCAGGATACGGGCCTATGTGTCCTTCTCTGCGATTGAAGTCTACCAATTTGTCATTAAGTTATTCTTATTCATATGTAACACAGTGAAAGAGAAATAAAGGAAGAAAAAATGAGTGAAAGTTGAGTTATAATGTCTTCCTTTTCTCTTACTTTTTCTTTCTATTTTCTTGGTTTCTGTCTCTTCCCTTCTTTGTTTGAAGTTTACGGTTACTAAACAAAAGAGAACCTTGATAGCCTGCAAATCAATTGGGGGCTAAAATCACAAAACCCCGATATTTTTTTCAGATCAGTTTTTCACCATTTTTCCTTTTAAAGCGTAAATCTTTTTCAGAACAGAAAGCAGCAAAAATCGAGATATAACAATAAAAGCAGGTGCCATATTTTCTTCCATTTTTTCACTCTCTCTTTCAATTTCCAGACTCCTTGCGGAGAGCGTTTCCAAACCCTTGGTTCAAGATTTATTTGTATTGTTAAACGACCATGCAGTCTGTTTCCTAGTTCATACATGGGCTCGCTGGCATAAAAATAATATTGACTGTTTCTCGGCTAGAATAACAAAGACAATTTTTCTTTCCATCCAAAATATTTAGACACCCAAAGGGCTTTGGTTAGAGACTGAACAACCTTGAATTTAATGCAAATTCTCTTTTACGATTCAGGGTTTAATCATATATATACTTCATATTCTTAATTTATTTAAAAGTGCCATGAACAATATCCCCATTTCTACATTATATATGGGGGGAAACAAGCTTCTCAGATAGAGCGTTGACCCTCCCCTATGTAAGAGGAGTCATATGGGTGCTATATATCTTTTGTCAGGGACCTGGTAAAATTAGGCCACAGGATTCACAGGAGCAATTTGCATCATATAAAAAATTTTGAAATGAAGTATGATTGTCAGAAGCTCATTTAAACTCCCCTTTATTAGCCAGTGGAAGAGCCTATTTGGTTGAGTAACTCCTTAATTTGTTTATCAATAGACCAAACCTAACTGCTAGAGTAGGCAACCCCTCACTGTGTTTGATAGTTATTGTGTGTGTGCACTGCATAGGGCTATGCAAGCAAATGTTCAGCAGACTGCAGATAGGCAAGTATAGAAGTTTAATGACCTGCTTGACTGTACTCAGCATTTACTTTATTTTAAACTATTTGAACAACAGAAATGATATGAACTGTAGGCTTTTAATCCTCGCATGTTCTCTTCCAGACGGCCGTTTTTCTCGATGGTTTATCCACGTCTCTTGACATTACGTCTCCATGTTTCCATGTATTGCCATGGTTCTCCTCATTTAGCTACGTCCTACGTCTTGTGACGTTCACGGCCTCTTCGTCGTCTTACGACGTTCTACGATTGCTACGTTATTCACGGGAAAGTCCCGAGATCTAGGTTATCCGGTTTCTTCTAGTTTGGCAAGTTCATCACATTCGCAAGTTCATCCCATATCGTCTTCCGTTCGCACAGCTCATCCATTTCTTCAGCATCGTATGATCAACTTGGACATTGAAGCATTCGACGTCTGACGTGATGAGTGAAGACTTGAGAAACTGAACTTTCTTCATATTATTATGAAGTCGGTATACTAGATAATTGTTTTCATAAACAGAGTTTATGCTCTTTGAATAGGAATAGCAGGTCACAATACTTTATTTAGATTATACTTATTTAAGACAGGTTGTTCCAAAACTTGTTGATACTGGTTTATTGATCTTTATGTTTTGTCAGCATGTGAGCCTCGATAATGGCAGTATGGATATACATATAATAAATTCATTTTGATTGAAATGTACAATCCTATCTTATAGTTTAATTCTTGGGTGGTCAAAGAGCCTGAGTAGACTAATAAGTCAAGTTTACATCAAACACATTGTGACAATGATAGTAATTTAAGTATAATTACCACTTATATAAATTTATTGCAATTGAATATGATAAGTACTATTCATATAAAAATTATTGAGATTAAGAATGACTGTAAGTTAAGGATAAGTAGCACTTACCTTCCTCGCACATTGCCCCCTCCCATCCAAGGGTACAGGTACACATGGGGGTATCACCTACGATGTAACATGTACCCCCGTTCTCACACGGCCAATCATCACACGTCAGATCAGCCGTCTGATCTGGAGGACCCTCGCCGCCGTCCATTCCATCACCGGAACCGCTCCCTTCCACCATGTCCTCATCGTCGATGAGGATGTCGTCCGTCGTGGGCACCTCGCTGTCGATGTCGATGATTTCACCTGGATAAGGGAGAGCATATAAAGGGATTTGAGTTATCTTTGGGAATCTCATTCTTATCATGAGTTCATAAAGACTGCCATTCAGAAAGATCGTTGTCCATAATCAAATGTGAGAATATTGATACTTTATAGCCTTTGTGAATAGGAAGCAAAATACAGACAAACTTATTTGCTAATTATAAGGAAAGCATTCCTAAGGACCATGATGCATGAATTAATACAGTGGTCTTTTATGAAATATTGAGCATACCCTCTTATTGTCATAGTTTGCAAATTTTAAAACGCAAGTTGACATTACAAAATCATCAGCAAAACACTGTACAAGCGTGATCAAGGCACTACATGAATTAGTTAATATAAGACATGCATGTAATAATTCATTCAGAAACAAGCACTTATCGGAAGCATGGGATTACCAATAAATGTTACATAATATAATAATTATAATAAGCATTAATTTATATAGCGCAGCTTTTATATGGATATATTCAGCTGCGCTTGTTCAGAGCTCTTTTTACTTATTTTGGTCTACATAGCATATTTTCTTAACTAAAGAGATATGTTTTTAATTTTGATTTGAAGAGAGCCAAGGATGGAGAGTTTCTTATATCAATTGGCAGGCTATTCCACAGTTTGGGGGCAGCAAGTGCAAATGCACGATCACCGAGTGTGACTTTTGTTTTGTGAAATGGTATCTGAAACAATAATTTATCTGTGGTACTTCGCAGGCTTCGACTGTGTGATTGAGTTTTAAGTTTTAGTAATTCTGTAATGTAATGTGGGGCTTGACCGATTAATGATTTATATACAATTAACAGAATTTTGAATGAAATTCTTTGACGTACAGGCAACCAGTGGAGTTCTCTCAGAAGAGGTGTAATGGAACTGAACTTTGGGACACGGTATATAAGTCTTGCACATGAATTTTGGACTCTTTGTAACTTAGAAATAAGACTATCAGGCATTCCAAACAACAAGCTATTACAGTAATCAAGCTTACTTGTAATCAGAGCATGTGCCACAAGTTTGATACTTTCTTGATCAAAATATTTGCGAATGCGCCGAAGGTTATAGAGGAGATATGTTGATTTGCATACATTCGTGACCTGGGTTTCCATATTGAGGTTTGTATCAAAATAAACTCCTAAATTCCTTGCAGTATCAGATGGTGTGACATTGGATACTCCAATTTTTAAACAGTTGATGTTAATTTTAGAGATCTGCTGTGAGGTGCCAATCAGCAGAAATTCGCTTTTGCTATCATTTAATTTCAGATTATTATTTAGCATCCACCTACGAATGAAAAATATACATTGTTCTAGCCTTGAGACACTTGTGTCTGCAGAGGTAGAGGATGGCCTAAAAGATATATACAATTGTGTGTCGTCGGCATAACAATGACAAGAAACTTCAGGAAAATTATTCTGAGTGCTATTAATAAGGCTACTTGTGTATAAAGCAAAAAGCAAAGGACCGAGTCGTGAGCCCTGGGGCACGCCAAAAGGTACTGGGAAAGAATCTGAGACAGTACCATCAATAACAACTTTTTGATGCCGATCAGACAAGTATGACTTGATCCAGTTGAGAGCAACACCATTGATACCGAAACAATTATGCAAAATTTCCAAAAGTCTGGTGTGGTCTATAGTATCAAATGCGCTACTTAAGTCTAGTAATACTAGAAGAGTGACTTTCTGATTGTCCATTGCCATCAGAATATCACTCTTAATCCTAAGTAGCGCAGTTTCTGTACTATGATATTGTCTATATGCGGATTGGTTGGATGGAAGAAGTGAATTGCTATTGAGAAACTGTAAGATTTGTTGAGTGGCTGCACCTTCTACCAATTTTGAAATGTATTGTAAGTTGCTTACAGGTCTTAGATTACAGAATTCAGGATCCAGACCTGGCTTTTTCAACAGAGGTGAAACCAGGGCTACTTTCCATTCATTAGGAAAATGACCTGTAGACAGGGAAACATTGATCATAGACGTAAAAACAGGAAATATAACATCGATATGTTGCATAATAATATTTGTTGGAAGTGGATCAGCAGAGCAAGACTTCTTAGTGAGCTTCATCACGAGTTGCCTTACTTCTCGTTCTGATAAAAGTTTAAATTTATCAAACCTAATATTTTTGGGTGCTGGAGATAAGCCAGGTGAATCAGTATCAATACCATCATTAATCAAATTTATATTGGATTGAATATCACTGTGAATACTAAGAACTTTATCATGAAAGAATTTTCCTATATCATTCACAAATGTCATCCTATCAGTGTTACATGGCACCACTGGATGTTTGTTTGCGACATTCAGCAGAGATTTAACAACGGTGAACAAGCCTTTCACGTCATCCTTGTTGCGTGCTATCAAGTCCTTGTGATAGGTTTTGTGAGCAGCATTTAAAACATGTAATGCTGTGTTACGAGCTTTCTTATACTCGTTCAGACATTGATCGGTTCTTGTTCAATGCCATTTCTTCTCTGCTTTACGTCTCTGCCTTTTTGCTTCTCGGACCTTGTCTGTATACCATGGTACATGAGGGCGAGCAACTACCCGCTTCAAAACCAAGGGAGCATGCTTATCTAATACCGCCTAAGAGTAATGCGGATAATTCAATAAAAATTGCGTTCATAAACTCCGAAAATAAGCCGCATTATTTTTACGAGCGCCCGTTCTGAAAAAGGCGGATAATCGCCATGACAACTGGACACGCCCCCTCCGATGCGGTTGTGTTGGAAAAGGGTGACCTTGTGACCGCACCATGGCAATTATCCGCATTATTTGGAAATGCGTTCATAAACTCAAAATCTTGTCCCGATGCTGCTATTATGCGGATAATAGCAGCATCAGAGTAATGCGGATAACTCTTGTCCTCCTCCAATTTTACGACCAAATTATGCTGCTATTAGCCGCCTAATTCATTTTAATGGGGTTTATGAAAGGGGTATAAGAGATTCCTGAGTGTAATATCATACAAGTTTGCCAATTCAGAAATATCTTGTGATACATGTAAATTTCTACATAGCGTACTATCTGCAAGCTCTTTATTAAGTACTGCAGTGTTAATACGGGAGTATTTACGATACGACACATCTTGTCAGTCAAAAATGGTTTACATGTGTTGAGATGGCACATTACTGGAAAGTGATCTGAAATAAGATATTTACATGGCCATGGCTGACCAACAATTACATCGTCAGATTGGCGACAAATAAAGAGGTCAAGCGTGTGACCTTGAGAATGAGTACTAAAATTTACAAACTGAGTACAACAGTGTGATTCAAGAAGATTTTTAAATGACTTTGATTCTGTTGAGCTTACATCAACTTGGATGTTAAAATCACCAGTTATTAAGAGTGGAACATTGGACAATAGGTGATCTTGGATGTATTCGTTAAATTGAGAAAGAAACAATGCAACAGACACAGGATGAGACTCTGAATATGGGGGTCTGTACACATTAATCAATTTAAGATGAAATAATTTGCATACAATATCATACTCGGCAAACTCAAATGATTCCTTCTGACCAGCGGCAACCTGACGAGCATCGATAGGATTTTTGAAGAGAAGACCTGTACCCCCGCCACGG
Organism: Lytechinus variegatus; assembly: GCF_018143015.1. Lineage (NCBI taxonomy): Eukaryota > Metazoa > Echinodermata > Echinoidea > Temnopleuroida > Toxopneustidae > Lytechinus > Lytechinus variegatus. Next base: position 22,858,145 of record NC_054755.1, on the reverse strand, counting down.
CGACCAGTCCTTGGTTGGTGGAGAAACCGATATCCAGCGGGAACAAACTCTTGCAATACTGCAGAGTCGTTCTCAGTCAACCAAGTCTCTGTGAGCGTAACTAAATCAGCTTTACTTTCGTTGACAAAGTCATTGATCGCAATTGTTTTGTTACGAACAGAGCGTACATTGATGGAGCAAAGTTGAAGACAGTCTAATTGTGATGAAGGTCTGCTTAATGTTTGCTTTGCATGTTGAAGACTATTCCTTTTCCTTCCTCGAGTTCCCCGCCTGATTTTCCTGTGCAACGTCTTCTGAATTCCATATGATGTGATTGCTTGGCATACATGATGGGGAAGAGGTGCGACAAAGTCTCTCCATAAACGGAGTTCAGTTGGAGTGTACTTAAAGACAGCATCGGGATGATCATGAAGACGTCTTGTAACATAGTGTCATCGCGTAGCTTGTCTGGGCCTGGGTTAGGCTGGACATCGCCAGCATGAAGCAGTTCCAACTGAAAGGAGGCATTGCCGTTACACTATATGGGATCCTCCTTTTAAGAAAATGTTTTCTAGTGAAAAGTTTACAACCAAAAGGATGTACAATGGTATGTCCACTGCAGTACACAAAGTCAATAGCATTAGCAGAGTAGCACAGAAGGATGAATAGTCCCAGATGAGCAGCCTGCATTGTGGTTGATCTCAGTCAAAGCATTCAAGTTCATTGAAGTAAACTATACACAATAGCTACACAGTAAGGTATAGTGATGCATAGAGGTGCATACAACATGGATGTTTACATATATGTAAGCATAGACAACCACCAAAAGAGTAACTTTGAAAATACACATGAAATCATCAAATAATAAACTTACAAATTAACCAGCAGATGCCATGCAACTTTCATATTCACTTAGTAACAATATAAAAGAACATATGCAAAAGAATCAAGTAATTAAGAGCTCCTAACTGGAGAGCCGCAAAAGCATGTGCACATGCTCATGCGCTCATACATTCTCATATGTAACCAGTTCAATCGAGTACCAAAGTGATGAGGTCACAAAAAAATTATTTGGCATTTCAGCATTTTTATACCATATTTTGGTGACGCATGATGAAAAAAAAACCCATTACCACATTTGGTTAGAATCAGTCCACGGAGTCCCGAGATATGACCTCATGAATACATAATTAGCCCCATTGAGGGTTCCTAACTTTTTATAACCAGGCAAATGATACATTGACTTTAATGGGACTATTTACATATTCATGAGGTCATATCTTGGGGCCCCATGGACTGATTCTCACCAAATTTGAGTTGTGGGGCTTTTTTATCATGCTCTACCAAAATATGCTATAATAAACACTGAAATGAATGAAGTGAAAATTGATGACGTCACACTTCGGTACCCTATTTTCATTGTATTGTCGAATTCTTAAAAATGCATGATACTACATTTATATAGACAAAAATCTACAGAATTTATAAGTATAGCTCAAAGTGTCCACAGAAACTTCAAAATATCTAAGAAAAAATTATGAAAAGTAAAAAAAAAATACAGACCACAACGAACGATAAAGGTACATGATAATCAAAGTTAGGAAAATTCTTTCAAAACAAAAACTTGTTTGAGAATTGAAGAAGGCCTGTTTTAAGTAGATCACTGGAAGGTTTTTTAGTTCATTGCCAGTGGCAGAGGATCTACAAGCTTGGGCTTCCATTGTCAGATATCTTGATATAAAGAACTTGCAGTTCAAGAAACCACGATGCGATGACAAACTTTCTTGCTTACACTGTTTCCATTGATCCACACCAAGACCTAGGGGTTACAATAATTTTCACTTTTTCAGAACAAAACTATCAAGTTGTTCTACAAATAACTCAGAATGGAATTTCTTTTCTTCAATTCCATATTTCATTGGAATTCACCTCTCTCGCTCTCCGGCTTGGGGTAATTATTCATTTTCACACACTGGGTTCCTGGGTTGCATGTTTCACGGCTATTCTGTGCAGATTAGGGCTCGACATGTCAAACATGTCGCATCGGTCAAAAACCACATCACGCCTAACGATTGTTTCCCTAGGATTCTGATATTGAAATTGACATCTGAAATGCGGCTCGTGTAATAGGATCGAGAGTCGGATGCATCGGGCGTGGAGACATTGGCCCGAATTCACAAAGGTGGATTCTGCAAAATCCACGGATTAATCCACGGATTTTGTTGAGTCCACAGTCCACGGATTCAAAAATCCGCGGATTTTGCAGAGTCCACCTTTGTGAATTCGGGCCATTAAGACCAGAGGGGTGGAAGGAATGCACTAACAGAAAGTAGATCATATTTTTTTAAACAAAAAGATCGTTTGGGGAATATTAAAGGGAATACGTCATCAGTGGGCTGATAAAACCTTTTATGTCAAAATAAAAAAATATAGAGGGCAGCTCAGGAAAAAGTTGTAATTTAAAAATATGCCAATGGTGAAAACCTCACATTGTCTGAACACAGTGTCCTTATTTCTTCAGAAAGATCTTTCTTGGCAAAATAGAGTTGGTACTTACATCATAAGTTTAAAATCTAGCTTCTCCTGAAATTTTAAACCTTTTCTGACCTTTTTTAAAGAATTTCTTTTGAAGAAACAAGGTTTTAAAAGCCAAGCAATATATACTTACATACTTTTATTTCAATTATAATGGACTTTTATAAGCTTCCTACATTCACATTTAGCTTTAAATCCAAATGTAAAAAGAGGGCAAGATGAGGGGAGGGGTCCAATTAGTTGTAGACAAACAGAAAGCTAGAACTTGTTCGTATTGATTTTAAACACTATTCAAACAAAACAATAAAGAAAACGTGGGGGTAGGGAAAATTTAAAAAAGTAAAAACAGATGTAGTTGTGCATTATAACACAACACACCTGAATAGTATATGAATTAAAAAACAAAGAAAATTATTTGGCTTAAACTGCTGACATAAAAATTATTACATGAATCAAGAGCATTTCTTTGTCAAACTATTCAAAATATGAGTTCAGGACTCAAACAATGACATATTTATTTATTTATTTATTTCGTTTTAATTATACAGGGTAGCCCCATCAGTAGTCATGTACTGTTTTCCAGGGGGCCCTGTAAACAAATGTTTACAATATTACAAACAAGCAAATTACATAAGGAAAAACAAACAGAACATGCAAAATAATCAGAAGTGAATACATGGAAAAAAAGATGATGGTACATAGGTACCATGTAGGGAAGTAACATTAATTCATCTAGATTTCAATCAGCATTACAATACAGGAAAAACACCCCCCCCCCTACATTTCAATTATCTAAATTAAGGTTAATCAGTGTGATCGCTACTCAATGTGAATAGTACATACGCAAATTTACTAGTGGAAACGAAAGTATGCAAATCATCAACTATTTTCCATGAAATTAACAGAGAAACTCATAATTATTTCATATGTGACAATCTTTAACATGTGTTGCATGGAGTTAAGATACATGTAATTCATACAATATTAAAAAGCCTATATATCTGTGCCCCCCGGGGGGGGGGGGCACTTCCATTCACGAGTGGATACCATGCGCGACCATGGGGTCTCGAAAAGCACCCTAAACACGTAATTCCATATTCTGAAAATGCACCCCTTAACAAGTTTTGGCGTGTGAAACCCTACCCTTAACAAGTATTGGAAACAAAAGATACTCTTGGCAAATATTCCCTGAAATGAACCCGTACTATTTTTTTTCCTTTTCACACATGCCAAATTGATATTGCTAACCCCGGATAAGGAATGCTTGCTTTTTACACACGAAACTCGATAACCCCGGACTAGTGGTTTTTGTCGATCATTTGTAGTACAAGTACTTCACTCGTACACTTTTTACACACGCTACTATTTCCTTAACCCCGTACTACAGGTGGGGCCAAATAGTACGGGGTTAAGCTTAGCCCACTTTCGTTTTAGACTAGCGATCTTAACCCCGTACTATCGCTCTTAGCACCGCAATTGGTGGGATAACCCTGCTTTTTTGCAGGGCCAAATAATCCCGTACTATAGGTGGGGTTAGCCTACTTTGCAAAAATGCTGTGTAAAAAGAAAGTGGGCTAAGCTTAACCCCGTACTATAGGTGTGGCTAAATTGCCATTTAGCCACACCTATAGTACGGGGTTATAGTCCAGGATAGGCCCTATAGAAACATGACCAAACCTTGTTTCTTTATATATACAATTTTTTTTAATGGTTTCTTGTCAATTCGAGGGTGCTGATTACGAATCTGGATGATATCACTCGTGTAACCTTGAGCATTTACCGCAAATTAGCAAAATCCAATATGGCCGCCAAAATATGCAAATTACCCATGAAAATCCTAAAATTGTCCGCACATTGGCTATGGAATGCATGAAAGCGTGTGGCAGGAGTAAAATACACTTTAAAAAAAAATCTTTGACAAAATATTTATTTTCCTCATATTCAAAATGGCCGCCATAGTCCATTGTATACTCTATTATGTACAATATGAATAGGGAAAACTAATTTTCACACAAATTAGCACTAAACCGCAAAAAAATCGCGATGTATGAACGAAGTAATATATGCAATCATCATTACTAACGAGATATATCATTTGTTATGTCATAAATGGGAACATTTCTGTATTTTGATATCTAAAATGGCCGCCACTGGCCCAAACAGTATTGCGTGCAATAGCAATGGGGGCCCAAAAAAATCACAAGAGTGATCACTGAAATGCATATTATTAAGATTAAACGAGTGGAACACTGACTAAAAACATAATTGTTAACGAAATATATTATCAATATGCCATGTATGTGATGAATGTTGTATTTTGATATTCAAAATGGCTGCCAAAGGCCCTAAAAATATCATCCACAATAAGAAAGTGGGGCAAAGAAATCACAAGAGTGATCAATAAAATGCATATATATGTGATAAATTAATGGGATACTGTTTAAAAACATATTTTCTAGCGAAATATATCATTCAGGTTTAAAGTGTGTGTTAAATACTGTATTTTACTTTCAAAATGTCCGCCAGAGACATCAACAATATTATGCTCAATGGAAAGTGGGAAACCAATATTCACAGGAGTGAGCACACTAAATGCAGGTATTCGTGATCTATGAGTAAAATATTGTCTGAAAGCATAATTTCTATTAAGAGAAATCATTTAATCTGCCAGTTAGGTGATAAATACTGTTACTGGAAAGTCAAAATGGCCGCTACAGGCCCTTATGATATTATGGACAATGTGAATGGGAACAAATTATTTTAGCAGAATTTGGCTTTGCTTAGCCAAATGGTGATGTATGAGTGTAATATCGTCTGAAAACATGATTTATAACAAAATATATCATATCATATGCAATTTAGGTGATAAGTACTGTATTTCAACATTCAAAAAGGCCACCAGTGGCATAAAGAGTATTAATATGTACAATGGCAATGGCCGGGGCAAAAAAAGTGACCAGAGTGAGCACTAAAAATGCATATTATTAAGATAAACGAGTGGAATACTGATTAAAGAAATCATTGTTAATATGCCATTTATGTGATAAATGCTGTATTTTGACATTCAAAATGGCCGCCATAATCCCTGTATTTATCATGTACAATGAGCAATGGAGAAACTAATTTTCACAAGAGTGAGAATCATTAAATGCATATGACTGTGATATACGAGTAAGAATATTGCCTTAAACATGATTTCTAGCTAAATACATCACATATTGGTTTTGGAGGTAATAAATGCTGTACTTTGAAATCCAAAATGGCTGCCATAGGTCCTAAAAGTATTATGTACATTGCAACATTGGACATATAATTTTGACATAATTTAGCTTTGTTTGACTCTAAATATTGCCTATAATTGTGAATTCTGATGCAAGGGTGAAATATTGTCTAAAACCATGGTTTCTAACGTATTTAAGGTGATAAACGCTGCATTTTTTAATTGAAAATAGCCACCATAAGCTCTTATCGTATAATATACAATTTGAGCGTAGACAAATAATGTTCACAAAAAGGGCACATGGCAGCCATTTTGAATGTTGAAATACAGTATTTATCACCTAAATTACATAAGAGATGATATATTTTGGTATAAATCATGTTTTCAGACGATATTACACTCATACATCACCATTTGGCCAAGTAAAGCCAAATTCTGTTGAAATAATTTGTTCCCATTCACATTGTGCATAATATCGAAAGGGCATGTAGCGGCCATTTTGACTTTCCAATAACAGTATTTATCACCTAACTGGCAGATTAAATGATTTCTCTTAATAGAAATTATGCTTTCAGACAACATTTTTTCTCATAGATCACTAATACTTGCATTTATGGTAATCATATTGGTTTCCCACTTTGCATTGTGCATAATACTGTTAATTCTCTGACGGCCATTTTGAAAGTAAAAATACAGTATTTAACACAAACTTTAAACCTGGATGATATATTTCGTTAGAAAATATGTTTTAAAACAGTATCCCATTAATTTATCACATATATATGCATTTTAGTGATCACTCTTGTGATTTCTTTGCCCCTCTTTCCCATTGTGCATAATACTTTAAGGGCCTTTGGCAGCCATTTTTAAAATAAAAATACAACAATCATTACATACATGGCATATTGATAATATATTTCGTTAACAATTATGTTTTTAGTCAGTATTCCACTCGTTTAATCTTAATAATATGCATTTAAGTGATCACTCTTGTGAATTTTTTGGGCCCCCATTGCCATTGTACGCAATACTGTTTGGGCCAGTCGCGGCCATTTTAGATATCAAAATACAGTAATCTTCCCATTTATGATATATCTCGTTAGTAATAATGATTTCCATATATCACTTCATTCATACATCGCGATTTTTTTTTGCATTTTAGTGCTCACTTTTGTAAAAGCTAGTTTTCCCTATGGCGGCCATTTTTAATATGAAGAAAATAAATATTTTGTCAAAACTATTTTTTCAGAGAGTATCTCACTCCTGCCACACAATTCATGCATTTCGTAGCTAATGTGCGGACAATTTTAGGATTTTCATGGGTAATTTGCATATTTTGGCGGCCATATTGGATTTTGCCAATTTGCGGAAAATGCTCAAGGTTACACGAGTGGCATCATTCAGATTCGTAATCAGCACCCTCGAATTCAATTCAATTCAATTCAATTTTATTTATTTCACTTCCATCAAACAAAAACAAATTGTATACCATATAAGTATTTGTATCTATTGCAAAGAAACAAAAATAATAATACATATGTTGTGAAAAAAAAAAATTACACGATTTGGGCAACACATTGGAGGTTTTAAATAAGTATACTAATTCTCAATAGAAATTAAATTAGGATGGAAATGGAGGGACCCACTAAAAAGCAATGCTTGTACAATGTGGGCCCCTCAAAAATAGATAACAAAACCATTAACAGAGTACAAATACAGACATATGTAATCAAATGAGAAAAAAAAATGAGAGAGAAATACTCACAAAATATAAAATACGAAGATATCAAAAAATATAGTTTGTATAGGACAAAACAAACCGTCCTAAAATATATCCAAAAATATATTCACCCTTCCCACCCCCCCAAAAAAAGAAAAAAAAAAGAGAAAGGGGAGAATGCCCTGAGAAGATGGATGGGTGCTGCTAAACGTAGGTAGAACACATGCCATCGTGGACTCAAGCAGACTGGATTCAATGTGTATAAAAGGAGAAAAAAATATATAAAATGACCTGGAAAGAATAAAATGCGCGAAAAATGTGATTGATGCCGTAAATAAATAAGCGGTAGGAAGGCGGATAAGCGGACAGAAAGAGAAAAAGATGAGAGGATAGATACAAGTAATATATGAGGTTAAAAACCGAGCACAATTGGGAAGGACTTGTGTCAGATTTTTTTTTTCAATTAAAAAAAGGGATGAATTATGTTTTATAGTCTTTATAGTAAAAATGATGACTAACCTCTTGACAGAGATGATGAATAAGATTTAATTTGAGGATACATTATAAGATTTTAATAGAGATAATTTGAATTTAGTCTTAAAAGAGTTCAACGATTTTGCAGTTCTTATATCATTATGAAGTGAGTTCCATAACTTCGGTCCCTCATATATAAATGTGTTCTGAGCCAGCAAAGTTCTTAGAAGTGGTAAATGGAATTCACCCAATCGCCTTGTTGGATAGTTATGAATGGATTGATTTTTTGGAAACATTGAATGAAATACATTTGGGAGGTTGTTATTGTTATAATTGTACATAAACTGACCGAGATTGAACAAATACAAGTCTTTAATTTTCAATATTTTATGTTCCAAAAATAATGGGTCAGTATGAGACAAATATGCTTTGTGACATATGACACGAAGAGACTTCTTTTGTAATAGGAGTAATTTGTCTAAGAGTGTTTGATGTGTGTTGCCCCACGCTAAAATTCCATAATTTGAATACGGTAATATAAGGGATGAATATAATGTAAGCAGGGACGATAATGGTAAACAAAATTTAAGCTTGTTAATTATACCAATGTTGCGTGAAATAGTTTTACATATGTTACCTACAGTGCCGGCCGCGGGAAACGTCACGCCCGAGCACGCAAACAGCCTAGGGGGCTTTCGCGTCTAACCGAGGGTATTTAAGATGTTATTTGTTTTCTTTTCTTTTATTTTTTAATTTCTGTTTCCCTTTTAATTCTTTTCCCTTATTATTTCTTTCCCTTCTTTCCTTCCCTGTTTCCTTTCCGTTTTTCTTCTGTCTTTGTTTCTTTCAAATAATGAAGGAATTATTTTTCTTTCTTTTCACCTCGGCTGGAACGTCGAAGCGATTATCGCAATGAATCTAAACTTTTCGACAAATAGATACATGCATATACTCTCGGACGAAGGCCTTCTCCGAGTCTTGACATTTTTTCAGTGCTCATTTATCATTTCTTTTCGTTGGAATAGTCACAATGATCGTTGATTACGATACAACGTTACGACGTGTTTATGACATCGGTAATGCACGAGGTCGACACATGATATTTCACCGCCTCCTTTTTGTGCCACGATCTTTCTTTGATTTCTTTAAAGGGGGTTATCGATTACGATCCGACGTTGGTGTGTTCTTTCGACATCACATCATGCACGGAAGGCAAGAGCCCCACTTATTGTCATTTTATCTCATTTCGGTATTGATATTTTATAAACCTTTATCATAATAAGCGGGGTATATAGGGGGCCGGGGGGGGAGCAAAAAAAACCCTCTCATATCGGGGAAAATTGTTCTTTCTCACATCATAAAAAGTAGACGCGCAAAAAGCGAACCCCAGCAAAACTGGTTGTGCTCATCGATTTTTTTTATTTGGTTCTTTTGTTATTGTGCAGTCTGGGAGAGTCTTGCTCCCCGTCCACGCCGACCCCTCTCCTTTGATCACATCCGCTTCCCAATTTATGACAGGATGTTCTTAGAAATGGGGGGGGGTATTAATTATCTGATGCGTCAACAACAATGAATAAGGATATTCTTTTCAATTCGGTTCAAATCGGGTCTTTAAAACCCCCACCCTGTAAAAAGTATAAATTTACCCCAATGTTGCAGATTTAACAAGTTTGTCTTTTTGCTAAAACATCTGATTACATTATCTGCTCTCGATCGCGGTGTTACATCGGTAGATATTCGGATTGGGAAGATAATAATAATTAACATAATCAAAGTAAAGATTACTTGTCCAACTTGTCCAATTTATTACGCGCAATTTTATAAAAAGTTATAGATGGGTTTAAAACGAATATTAATATCCTTGATACACTTATATGATGATCGTCGAAGTAAAGATTAACCTATCATTTTTACGAACTGCAGTTTTATATTGATAGATTAGTTGGATATCATTTATGGTCTAGACATTGTTTCAATTATTTCATTTCAGTAAAACAATATTTTCCTTCGAATATATTTTGTTATATGAATTGGAAATGATAAAACGAAATCACAAAACCAAACCACAGCTTGGTACAATACATAATTCAGTGTTATATGGAAGATAAAAATAATAATACATGAGATTTGTAAATCGCACTTTCCATCTTGATTAGATGCTCAATGTGCTCCAGAGCAGAACAACAAAACTATTTGCATATATGTAACTATGAAAAACTTTCCTAACGCATTTAGCTTAAATGCTTAAACCCAAGCAAAAGTATGTTTTTGAAAGCTACTATGACGTGTTGTATGGGATGGGTACTTAGCGAGTTAATTATCACTTGCCGACAAAGCAAGAATGGAGCTATACAAACCCTTCTTTTCTTTTATTAAGAATTTTAGCGGGTGCTCACGCAAACGCTAACTATCAAACCTAACTTCTTTTCGGGGAACAAAGGAGTTAGTCGAGCCAAGTTGAAGAATAAAAGCCCGTCCGGGTTCACCTCTATACAATATAGTCGAAAATCCCTTTAATCATCACGCTCGATATCCCCCGCTATATTTTCTCTTTCTCTCCCTTTCCCCTCCTTCCCCCCCCCCATTTATTCACTCTTTTACTTCTTGCTCCCCTTCATATTTTTCTCTTTTTCCCTCCTTCTGCTGTCCCTGTATATATTTTTTCCCTTTCCTTCTTTTTTCCCTTTCCTTTATCCCTTCTGTTCCCTCCCCCCTTCCTTTTCTGTGCCCCCTTTCACTCCTTGATTTGTTTCTCCCCTTTATTTTCTACTGCTTTCCCTTCCCCTTCTTTTGTAATACCCCCTCCGTTATATTGCGAAACAACAGTTTCTTGTATTCTATAGAAATGTATAAGTAGCTTAATTTAACATAGCATTATATGTTGGGAAGAGAGAATGAGTAGTTTTATAACTAAACGGTAAATGAAAATAAATTTGATGAAAGGTGCATATGAAAATGATGTCCACAGATAAACATCTGGAAAAGATGAGAGCTAGTGGTTGACATAGATAAAGGTAAATCAGGAAGGGGATAGAAAATTATGAAAATTAGAGAGGGGTTCCAGTATTTTGATAAGAATAGTCGTATCCTTTTCTTTCCCTTTCCTTGTTTCTTTTCTTAGTTCCTTCCCTCTCTCTTTCTCGCCTTCAGTAACTTTTATCCCCGCTATTTCATCTTTCTCAATTTTCGCTTCCTTTTTAATTTCTCACCCCTTATTCCTTCTCTTTATCCTTCTTTCTTTTATTTGCCTTCCAACTTCCCTCTTTTCTTTCTATCTCACCTTCGCTTTTTTTCATCACCTCTGTTTTCTTTCTCTCTAGGTTCTTCTTCTTGTTTTAATTTCCCCCTTTCTTATCCCTTCTCCATTTTACCTTTTCCCTCTTTCTCTTCTTCACCCCCCCCCTCCTCTATTCTCTTTCTCCCCTTTCCCCTTCTCTCAGTCCGGGCTCCCAGTTTTCTATTTCTTTTATCAGCCTCTTATTACCTTTTGCTTCCGATTTGAAAGATAGTTTTCGAAAAGTTTTAGTGTTACAGTGTTGTATTAGCAAGGTGAAGAGGATTTTTATGTGAAAAAAATAAGTTAGAGTCGTCCGCAAAGAGAATGAAAGAAAGAACATCTGATGATCTACAAAAATCATTAATATAAACTATAAACAAAATCGGGCCTAAAAGACTACCCTGTGGAACTCCACAATTATTTTTTTCCATTTGAGAATTGCATCCGTTTAAAAAGACATATTGCTTCTTATTCAAGAGGTAGCTCCTGAACCACTCCAAGGCCTTCCCACGCACTCCATAATGATGTAATTTGTTTAGTAAAATATCATGATTAATGGTGTCGAAGGCCTTGGAGAAGTCCAGGAACAAACCAATTAAATGAGAAGATTTATCGATTGAATGTGCCGCTTTTTCAATGAAACTCAATAATGCATGTGTAGTGCTATGCTTTTCCCTAAATCCAAATTGGGAATTTGAAAGTATATTATTTGATTTGAGAAAATTAATAGTTCTTTTATAAATAATCTTTTCTAGTATTTTCGACAATGTAGATAACAAAGAAATTGGGCGGTAATTATTAACATCTAATTTGTCACCCTTTTTAAACAAAGGAATGACTTTTGCTATTTTCATGCTCTCGGGAACAATGCCGTTAAGAAGTGACAGATTGAATATATGAGTTAGGGGATCCGCAATTGACGATATTACCCCCTTAAGAAGAAAATTATTGATGTCATCATGTCCTGTACTTTTTTAGAACTGAAATCAGAAACAATATTAATTATCTCCTGATTATAAGTTGGAGCGAGAAACATTGAACTAGAATTTGGAGGGCCTAAAAAATCAGAAAAGTGTTTTGCTGCGGGAGGAATATTACTTGCAAGATTTTCCCCAATTGAAGAAAAGTGATTATTCAGGATGTTACAAATTTGGCGAGAATCTTCTATCCTGGACTATTAAGGATATTCTAGCCTGTGTAAAAAGGGTATAACAGTCTCGAATATCACCTTCCGATTTCGTAATCAGGTCGCTGCTAGAACATGCAAGACAACAGCTCTCCCTGCTCGAAACTTTTATTTTTCTTTGCGATTATCGTCCTTATCTCCTCATCTGATATTAATTTAGGACCAGCTAAAGGGTTCGAGGCATTAATGTTTCGCCCCCGGGTACCCAGTATAAGATAATCCTAAATATCATGTTGTTCAACAATGCATGTTTGTACTTACGAGAGAAATGCATTTCCTTCTCCCTATTAAATTATTGTTTATATTATCATCAATGCACAAATGATGAATGACGGATGTAATAATACAATCTATTCAATACATTACCTCCTTGTGTAGTTTATCAAAGATTGCTTCTCATTTTGCTATGCTACTTATAAAATCTCTTTAACAATCTTCTTTAGCTTCTTCTGATCTCACTCAAGGCCCAGTCCCACTGCACTTACGGATGCAGAGAGGATGTATAACAGAAAAGAATCTTGTCATCCATTGGAAAACGTTATGCATTCGTTTTGTACTCTTTGCAGACATGTTTCATACGGTCTATTATCCATCGAGCATCCATCCACTGTGATTTCATTGTTTGCCCATCTTGTCCATTGTCTGGAACGGATGAAAATGGATGGAGCCACCCAAAAAATTTGCCTGTCCGCTGTATCCATTATGAATACGTTTTGTGTCTGTCGGCCAGTAGGACCAGGCCTTAAACTACTAAATAGTCTAGACAAGTCTTCAATCATTTGGAAAGCTTTATTAACAAGCTCCATTGAGGACTTGATATCAAGGTACTTTTGATTTATTGAAAATCTTGGATCTTGATATAATAGTTAAACCTTATCATTGACCATCCACTTTTGTTTTTAATAGTGTATTACTGTGGGTCAAATATGAGCTGGTATGGAGTTACTCACAATTATAACATATGATAATAATGGACAATAAAGCACCCGTACACATATTAATACCATTTGGATTTTGATGGTGCTTTAGGCGTGCATGATGATTATGCTTCCACTTTTCATGCCAGAATCAGCATTTTCATACGTGATTAGTCCACAACACGGATGCGTCCATGCATGCTATCATTTAAACGACATTTCAGGACGCCGATCGTAAACTTACAAAAAGGTGCATTCTAAACGTCGTTTGACCAGAATCAGGGTTTGTGGGTAAGGATAAGCAGGACCACGATCGTAAACGTGTTTAAATGATGTAATTTGGTACATGTTTCCGGTGAGATGAAAATCCGCAGGCAAATACATTGGTTGCATGGCCGGGGTTCTAGGACAATTACCCCCCAGACAATTACCCCCCCCCCCCGACAACTACCCCGGACAATTACCCCCCGAGGACAATTACCCCCGGACAACTACCCCGAGGACAATTACCCCCCGAGGACAATTACCCCCCGGACAATTACCCCCCGGACAACTACCCCCCGAACAACTACCCCGGACAACTACCCCCGGACAATTACCCCCCGGACAACTACCCCCCGGAAAATTACCCCCGGACAATTACCCCCCGGACAATGACCCCCAGGACAATAATCCCTCTAGACAAAGGGAGTGCACAGAGTCATAGATCCAGGGGGGCCAAGGGGCTCGCCCCCTATAAAAAAAGGGGGAGAAAGAAAAAAAGAAGGGGAAAGACAGAAGAAAAAGAAGAGGAAAATGAAAGGAAGAACAGGATTGAATATTATAAGGTGAAGGGAAGACTTTCTTTTTATGTCACTTTATAAAATTTCGATGAGATTTTAGTACTTTATTTCCTTCTTTAATGTTTAATTGCTTTCACCCAAGAATAATACACACAAAACACCTTGTAATTTTGCCATTTAGGGCCTAAATGGTAAAATTACAAGGTGTTCTTGTGTGTGTTATTATCTTTGCATAATTCTTTTAAAGCTTACTGTATTAAGTAATAAAGCCACATGTGCTGCACTCAACCCAGGCGAGGTAAATGGGTACCTGGCAGGAATTTATTCCTTCAAACGCAGCGCGCGTAACAGCTGCACTGCTAAAGCCAGGGTAATTATGCTGCATATACTGTAGAGCGCTTAGAGACTTCTGACAAAGTAACTGTTAAGTGCTATATAAGCAAGTATAATTATTATTAATCTGGACTGTGCACCCATTGTTTCATAATTCTTAGCTGCTTGTTAGTTGAATTGTTTTAAAATAACAGGTTTATAGGTCCTACTTGACAGTGTTAGTGTTGAAAGTTGCGTTATCGATATTTTTCTACCTATGAAGGTGTCTTTCCGTTTTATCTGTTTGCCTGATTTCTTTTCCTGAAATTAAACCCAAAATAAATATTTTTAAAAATCAGATCAGTTGGAATCAGGGATGACGTCATTTTTTGGCGTTCCATATGGCTCAGGTCCTCACACACGTCCACTATCAGAATCGAGAACCTCGCCACATCCATTTTGCAGTTCTCCTAAATCACAGTCGACGTGCACGTGAGTGACGTCATTTAACCGCTCAAGCTCAGCATGAAGGTCAAGGGTCATTCTCAGAAAAATGCACCAATTGATAGGGGAAAAAATCGTAAAACTGAAGTCTACAGAATGGGTTGAAAGATGCATATTGTGAAAGTACCATGTATGAGAAAGTGGAAACAGAAAAGGGGCAAGTCGCTGTTGCGTCAATTTGAAGTACTGACCGGATTAACTCGAGCACTGTATATCAACGTTACGGAGGTTAATCGTTAGCATTGCCCACTTATGTTACTCGATTAAATCACTTTTGAAATGATTGGAATTGAAATGCACACAATTTAGTTTCAGTGTGGTATCAACAATTTTATCTCTGAAGCCAAAATGTTTGAAAGATGGAAAAATATTCAATATTGTTTTTCAGAACTAGGATTTTACCAAATAACATATAACAAAAAGTACCATAAAAATCATTGCACATCTTTCGTTCAGTATAATGTTCATAATTTGAATGAGTTAACCTTAAAATAAGTTTCATCCATAACCTGAGATCCTAAGCAATGCATGACCAATGCTGGGAATCCAAAGATAGTCTACCATTAAATTCTCTCGATGGCATTTAACTCTGTCAATCTTCGTTACGGAAGTTAAAATTAAGTTACAAGTTGCAATACTTATTTTGTTAGCTTAGGAACATCCATATTAAGGTATTCGTATATCATTTTTTTAAAGATTAATGTGGAACGCATTTCTTAATTCCCCCAAAAAAATAAAAAATGTTAAAAATAGAACAGGAAACAGAAAACTGTCATTTTTGTTGTCGTTCTTGGTCACAGTTAAAATTAGAAAACAGAATAACCGGGCCACAGAATTGTAGTTCGTCTTAGAAGTTTCTGGCCTCAAGTAATCCTAAGCAAGATCCTAAGAAATGCATGACCAATTCTGGGAATCCCAAGATACTTTACCATCAAATCATCGAGTGGCCTTTACCCTTGTCAATCTTCGTTACGGAAGTTAAATCAAGTTACAAATTGCAATATTTATTGTTAGCTTAGGAAAATCCATATTTAGGTATTCGTGTTACCTTTTTTTAATAAATAAAGATAAATGTGGCGCGCATAGCTTACTTTTGCCACCCCCAAAAATTGTGAAAACATAACATGAAACGGAAACTGTAATTTTATTGTCGTTCTTGTTCAAAGTTGGAATGAGAAAACCGAATATCAGGGCCACAGAATTGCAGTTCCTCTTAAAAGTTTCTGGCAATAAACAAAATATAACAATCGTAGTCCCGTAACCAGGATGAGTTACGAGGAATCCCGCCGCTTGCCAATAGCCAAAAAAGATAGAGAGAGAGAAAAAAAAACGTTTAAAAGGACATGGGGAAACGAATAATAATAAAGTGACGTGAATGAAACAAGAGGATATCAGAAATACATAAATTATTAATGGAATCTTTATGATCTAATCGCGATTTTCGTTTCATTATTTTGTTTCATCGAGATACCCAATTACGCATCCTGTTACAAAAATGATTTACAAAAATGATGAATAGCCAAAATGTTTGATTATCGAAATACGTATTTTCATTAATAAATTCCAACAAACCTTGAGTGTTTGAATACCCCTTTCCACGTTTTCACGTAGGTAGACCTATATCAAATATTTCAGCTCTTTTCATGCGCATTAAAGGGGTCATCCAGGCTCAAAAAATATGTTCTGAACAGATAATAATCTGAACAAATAAAATACTGCAAATATGATCAAAATCGAGCAAGGAATAACGAAGTTATGCCATTTTAAAGATTTGCATTATTTTAGGGGAACAGTTTGGTCTATGCATATCTTCATGAATATCTAAAGAGTTGATTGATGGTGTACATACATGTAACCCCACTTGTTCTTTTGTATTCTATTGCATGAAATTATTTTTTTATTCAATTTATATCCTCTTTATTTGAAAGTGTGCTTAAAATGAATGCTGGGAATGACACATTTTCAGCTAGCGCTTTGCACTCGCTGCGCATCAGTTCCTTAGCAAGACACCCATCCTTTTTATGATTACAAAAAGTTAATAGAATGTCCCGTTTTGGGTTCTAAACTTCAAAAAGCGCGCGTTTTACCTTTTCAATAATTGTTTATTGGATATATATCTTGTTCTCAAATTAAAACGTCCAAAAATGATTGTTTTCACATCAAAACTTAACAAATTTACAGTCACATCAATTAAGATACCCATCCTTGTAAATGGTACAAACACTGTTTAGAATGTCAAGGTTTCAGTCGGAATACTAAAAAAATCAGCTAGCACTTTGTACTCACATTAATAGTTTATTCAGATATCCTCCTGATCATTTTTACAAAAAATGCTTAGAATCTCAAGTTTTCAGGTAAGACTATACACAAGATTTAGCTCGCGCTTTGCGCTCACATTTTTGATCGGTGAAATAACCCTCCTCATCATTGCTCATGAGTCATTGCAAATAGTTTTCCGTTCTGTTTCCTTGTCTATGAAAGTTTTATTGTTTCTCCATATTCCCTTTCTTTCCACCGTTTCTGCCGACTTCAGCATTAGACAAAGCCATGTCACATGTTCTGGAACTAGAATCGTACTATCAATCTCAGCAAAGTACATCAAAGAAGTGTATTAACTTCCGTAACAATAATTGTTACGGAAGTTAATGCACTTTATATAGCAAAGGAAGTTAAAATTGTTAAGTTCTAAAGAAGTTGCCAATATTCCAAATTTGTAGTATGAATTATTTAAAATTCCAAAAGCATTAAATATCGTATATAATTCGAGGGAAATTGTTTTCGCTGGCAATTTTCCCTCTTTACAAAGTGATGTCGAAAATAAGGTGTGTAACAATAATTTTACAAGGATGAATAGCTATCATTTTTATGGGTGAGTAGGTGGAGGGTACCTTATATGATTTATATCTGTATGATCCGGAGTGATTCATTATAGCATAAATTTGTAGCATATTCAAGAAAAAATGTTACGGAAGTTAATGCGTTACGGAAGTTAATGTCTTTATGCTTTAAGGTCCAACGTGGTCCTTATGTAGCAGCCCTAACTTTGCAAACTGTATTTATTATGAAAGGTGTCTCTTATTCTATATAATGCTGAATTCTCAACAGAACTGCTAAAGTGCATATCTTCTTAAGGTGCGTTACGGATGTTAAATCTGTTTAGTCATACATTTCATTTTGTAAGAACAGTCCTTTATTTTCGTGTAAAACAGGAAACACATATGATAATTCCCTATCAATTATTTATTATTGATTATCACTCTACTTGCAGACACATTATCATGTAATATAATTCAGTTTGAAAGGGAGAAAAAACTTGTGGCAGTATTCGTTACGGAGGTTAAAATAAATTTGGGACAAAGTTAAAAGTGAAATTAATCACAAAGTGATCATCAAATACTAGGATAAGCGCAGTATGTCAGACGTTTACACCATGCTGCCCTCACCAGACATCAATGTAGGTAAGAAATACAGAGTACTTATAAAAGAGAATGATAGTAAAATCTAAAACTGACCCGAGACAGTGTCTATTCTAACAAAAAGCAAAAATAAAAGGCTTTGGTAATAAAATTAGAGCTTTACAAATCACTGGTCGCATATGCTTTTTAAAGCTAGTCTATTATTGTCATTTTCTTGATAAAAATTTTGTAGAAAATGTTCAGGGTTGTGAAGCTAGCGGCCATAAGATAGTCGAGACACGTTTTTTGTGAATTGTATCATTTTTTTGAGATTGACCCTCAACCTTTCCCTTCTAAAACACAGTTTTTAGTGACTTTTTCACAAAATTAATGTAAGTTGTACGATGCATTATGTTTATCATATTTGAAATTGCTTTCTGATCTCAAAAATTTATATCGATATATATCCTAACTCGCGTAAAAAGGAATCAAAGCAAGTGAAAGGGCAAGTGTGCACAAGTTGCACCTTCGCATCACCCGACCGGGTCGCCAGGCGATGGTACGCCAGATCTTCCGGGTCGGGCAGCGTGTCATGACCCGCTGGTTTTCGCGCTGTTTCAAGTGGACGTACGTACACGTACAAGTCGAGTGAATTCTAAAGTCATCTGATCTGTAGTGAACGAGGGCAGACGACGACGTTGACTCGAGCGATCAGAGGACTGCTACGACGTTCTCGTTTACAACTCCTAAAAGTCTCTATTATTGGCTAAAGTTCTAGAGATTTAGGACATGGTTATAACCTAAAGAAATCCCAGCTGAAAATTACATCTTCCAATTTAATATCACTGTTTATTCGCGAAGTAGCACAAAATGACTTTTCAAGAAAACCATGATTAAGGCTTTCATCTGTATTGAAATTGCTCATCATAAAGCATTTGGGCTATTCCACGGTTTTGCAATATGCAACCGATTCCATTCGATTTCACAACAATCGGCGATCACCTGCCGATCTTCGATCATGCCCCTTGAAGGAAAAAATCGGATTTAAAAAATCGGCATAGATCTAGTTACAGTGCAGTCAAAACATATTTCAAGATTGTTCTATTTAGAGCTTTTTAATCGAATAGTTCGAACAATCACATTCCTGGAATGTCAGAAAAGACTCGCAAGAAGTTGACCTACTTATGACCTACCGGTAGCTGCGCTGACTGGTATGGTGGGAGGGGAACTTTAGATAAATGTATTGTATAATACAAACAAGGAACATGTACTTGTACTGGGATTGTCATTTATCCCGCCCATGAGTGCACACAAAGGCCAATAGCAATGGAGTTTGAGAGCTGTGTGTGACTGCATGTGTGCATGAATATTACATGCATTATGTATGCTAGTGCTTATGCTGATAAATCCCGCCCATGAGTGCACACAATGGCCAATAAAAATGGACTTTGAGAGCTGTGTGTGACTGCATGGGTGTATGACTGCATGAATGTGTTGTATGCATTATGTATGCTAGTGCTTACGCTGATAAATCCCGCCCATGAGTGTATACAATGGACGAATAGCAAGGGAGTTTGAGAGCTGTGTGTGACGGCATGGGTGCACGAATATTACATGCATTATGTATGCTAGTGCTTATGCTGATAAATCCCGCCAATGAGTGCACACAATGGCCAATAGCAATGGAGTTTGAGAGCTGTGTGTGACCGCATGGGTGCATGAATATTACATGCATTATGTATGCTAGTGCTTATGCTGATAAATCCCGCCCATGAGTGCACACAATGGCTAATAGCAATGGAGTTTGAGAGCTGTGTGTGACTGCATGGGTGTATGACTGCATGAATGTGTTTTATGCATTATGTATGCTAGTGCTTACGCTGATAAATCCCGCCAATGAGTGTATACAATGGACAAATAGCAAGGGAGTTTGACAGCTGTGTGTGACCACGTGGGTGCATGAATGTGTTTTACGTATTATGTATGATAGTGCTTTCGCTGATAAATCCCACTCATGAGTGTATACAATGGACTAATAGCAAGGGAGTTTGAGAAAAGTGTATGATTGGATGCTGTGTTGTATATATGCTAATAGGTCCATGATGCTAGTGATGCCCTGCCTAAATCCCGCCCATAAGTGCACACTGACCAAGGGACGAATAATTGCAAGGGAATTTGAGAGCTGTGTGTGTGCATGGATGAGTTGCGTGTTGTATGTATTGTATGTAAGCCATACTTGCCCTGATATTATCATTAATCCAGCCAGTGAGCTAATTCAAAGAATAGCACTGTCAATCAAACCCACCACGTGCACATGCCAAAAAGTAAAGTAAAGAATTTTTCGCTAGCCCGTTCATGTCTGGGCGGTACCAGTTTTCGGCTCTGCCCCAAAACTTTCTTGTATTGTGTGCTTGCGCGCATTTGGTAATTCACTGATATTGTTGAGAGGGTGGGTATACAGAAAGATCGATACTGAGGCGTGACTTAACTTTTTCGAGGACTGATTCGGAGAAATGATATACAAGTAAGCTATTTTCACAAAATGGGTGTACTTTGGAATGGTTTTTGGGCGTGGCTGTAATCACATATTATAATGGCGAACTGAGCTCAGCTTAAAAATACTTTAAAAAGATGTCCCGCCGATCGTTCATTGACCTGTGATCTATGAGAATTATACCCCTTTCAGTAACTCATGATTTTTTGGTCCGCACCAAGCGATAAAAATTGCTTTCAGTAACTATAGCAGAGCCGCGCCACTTTTACGATCACCCATTCAAAAACTCGGGCACGTAAGGGCAAACCGTCATGATAACTGAACACGCCATATACAGAGCGGAAGTGCTCCGTATTCGCTGAATATTCGCGCGGTAAATTTGATGTGCCGAGTTAGCGATCGATAGCGCGCACTAATGCATATTATATCGGCAGCACAGTTCACTTTTAAAATAGAAAAAATGATGCAACATTAAAGTTATGGCTAACTTTTTATGAAATTGTACTAACTAGTCGGCTAATAAAAACAACGCAGCGCACGTATTTCCGCCCAGTGGTATCGATCGCTATCGGTACAAGTACACGCGATCCGCCGATGCGGAGGCATGGCCAGAATTGTGTGACCTTTGACCGTGCGAGGAATTTTGGCCGGGGCCTGGTGCTGCTATCGTTCATAAACTCTTTGGTCGGCGCCTGGTGCGGGCCTGGCGCTGGCCTGGTGCTGATAAAAGCAGCACCAAAATAGCCCGGCGCGGGCTATTTTGGCCCGCGCCATTCATAAACTCAAAGTTTTACGACTTAGCCCGGGCCTGGCCCGGGCCAGCGAGTTACTGAAAGGGGTATTGTTTTCCATTGCAACTTTGCTCGGAAGATGCGTCATTCGGTTATCTTTCTAATAATAATCACTCATTTTGTTGTAAAGCAGTAACACCTCAAAACCCTTTTAAAACATGTTCCAAACGATCGCGCATGTCGGCGACTTCCATTCCTAAACATTCGTCTTTGTGACTTTGTCAAGAAGATGCGCGCGACCGAGAAAAAGTTTTATGTATTCCTTTATTTATAAACATCGCCGATTCGATTTTTGATTCGATTTCGATTTTAGAAGCTTGACTGCCGATCCGATTTTCGATGTGATTTTTGTTCCGATTTACAACATTAAATTTTGGAGACACCTTGACTCATACTTGGAGCTGTAACTACATTATTATTAATAGGAACTATACATCTCCTTATCACAACAAAGTACACAGTCTGACTATCCTTTGTATAAAAACAAAACTTGGGAAATTCTATTATGCTCCTGGCAAATCTTTGGAATGTGCCGGTTACTCACGTTACATGATTTGGACCAACCTGTGGAATTGCCCATTTACAACTATGGATCTATACTCTCACCCCTGTGTAAAAACACCACAGCATTGCTTAAAGCAGATGTCTTTTTGTGGAATGGTGTTAATGGGTATTATGAATCCTGAACGTATCACTTGCCAAGAAGTCTCACAAAATGACACAAGGAAACATGTCAAGGAGCGTTTTATCAAGGACTATTTTTGTATTTTTAATTTTAATTCCAATACCTTGCTAACTAGATTATGCTAGATGTACTGGATTTCTGAAACGAAAGACTGGGTTGAAGAATTATAAAACTGAAGACCCCCCCCCCTTCCTCATAGAATTTTTCTTTGGATGCAAATTTAGGGATTTGTGCAACTTTTACAAGACATAGATGACATGCCTCAAGAAGACATGCATGTTCATCTTATAAAGATATTAACAGGGTCAATCTCAAAAAAATGATACAATTCACAAAAAACGTGTCTCGACTATCTTATGGCCGCTAGCTTCACAACCCTGAACATTTTCTACAAAATTTTTATCAAGAAAATGACAATAATAGACTAGTTTCACAAAGCATATGCGACCAGTGACTTGTAAAGCTCTAATTTTATTACAAAAGCCTTTTATTTTTGCTTTTTGTTAGAATAGACACTGTCTCGGGTCAGTTTTAGATTTTACTATCATTCTCTTTTATAAGTACTCTGTATTTCTTACCTACATTGATGTCTGGTGAGGGCAGCATGGTGTAAACGTCTGACATACTGCGCTTATCCTAGTATTTGATGATCACTTTGTGATTAATTTCACTTTTAACTTTGTCCCAAATTTATTTTAACCTCCGTAACGAATACTGCCACAAGTTTTTTCTCCTTTCAAACTGAATTATATTACATGATAATGTGTCTGCAAGTAGAGTGATAATCAATAATAAATAATTGATAGGGAATTATCATATGTGTTTCCTGTTTTACACGAAAATAAAGGACTGTTCTTACAAAATGAAATGTATGACTAAACAGATTTAACATCCGTAACGCACCTTAAGAAGATATGCACTTTAGCAGTTCTGTTGAGAATTCAGCATTATATAGAATAAGAGACACCTTTCATAATAAATACAGTTTGCAAAGTTAGGGCTGCTACATAAGGACCACGTTGGACCTTAAAGCATAAAGACATTAACTTCCGTAACGCATTAACTTCCGTAACATTTTTTCTTGAATATGCTACAAATTTATGCTATAATGAATCACTCCGGATCATACAGATATAAATCATATAAGGTACCCTCCACCTACTCACCCATAAAAATGATAGCTATTCATCCTTGTAAAATTATTGTTACACACCTTATTTTCGACATCACTTTGTAAAGAGGGAAAATTGCCAGCGAAAACAATTTCCCTCGAATTATATACGATATTTAATGCTTTTGGAATTTTAAATAATTCATACTACAAATTTGGAATATTGGCAACTTCTTTAGAACTTAACAATTTTAACTTCCTTTGCTATATAAAGTGCATTAACTTCCGTAACAATTATTGTTACGGAAGTTAATACACTTCTTTGATGTACTTTGCTGAGATTGATAGTACGATTCTAGTTCCAGAACATGTGACATGGCTTTGTCTAATGCTGAAGTCGGCAGAAACGGTGGAAAGAAAGGGAATATGGAGAAACAATAAAACTTTCATAGACAAGGAAACAGAACGGAAAACTATTTGCAATGACTCATGAGCAATGATGAGGAGGGTTATTTCACCGATCAAAAATGTGAGCGCAAAGCGCGAGCTAAATCTTGTGTATAGTCTTACCTGAAAACTTGAGATTCTAAGCATTTTTTGTAAAAATGATCAGGAGGATATCTGAATAAACTATTAATGTGAGTACAAAGTGCTAGCTGATTTTTTTAGTATTCCGACTGAAACCTTGACATTCTAAACAGTGTTTGTACCATTTACAAGGATGGGTATCTTAATTGATGCGACTGTAAATTTGTTAAGTTTTGATGTGAAAACAATCATTTTTGGACGTTTTAATTTGAGAACAAGATATATATCCAATAAACAATTATTGAAAAGGTAAAACGCGCGCTTTTTGAAGTTTAGAACCCAAAACGGGACATTCTATTAACTTTTTGTAATCATAAAAAGGATGGGTGTCTTGCTAAGGAACTGATGCGCAGCGAGTGCAAAGCGCTAGCTGAAAATGTGTCATTCCCAGCATTCATTTTAAGCACACTTTCAAATAAAGAGGATATAAATTGAATAAAAAAATAATTTCATGCAATAGAATACAAAAGAACAAGTGGGGTTACATGTATGTACACCATCAATCAACTCTTTAGATATTCATGAAGATATGCATAGACCAAACTGTTCCCCTAAAATAATGCAAATCTTTAAAATGGCATAACTTCGTTATTCCTTGCTCGATTTTGATCATATTTGCAGTATTTTATTTGTTCAGATTATTATCTGTTCAGAACATATTTTTTGAGCCTGGATGACCCCTTTAATGCGCATGAAAAGAGCTGAAATATTTGATATAGGTCTACCTACGTGAAAACGTGGAAAGGGGTATTCAAACACTCAAGGTTTGTTGGAATTTATTAATGAAAATACGTATTTCGATAATCAAACATTTTGGCTATTCATCATTTTTGTAAATCATTTTTGTAACAGGATGCGTAATTGGGTATCTCGATGAAACAAAATAATGAAACGAAAATCGCGATTAGATCATAAAGATTCCATTAATAATTTATGTATTTCTGATATCCTCTTGTTTCATTCACGTCACTTTATTATTATTCGTTTCCCCATGTCCTTTTAAACGTTTTTTTTTCTCTCTCTCTATCTTTTTTGGCTATTGGCAAGCGGCGGGATTCCTCGTAACCCAGAGAGCTCATCCTGGTTACGGGACTACGATTGTTATATTTTGTTTATTGCCAGAAACTTTTAAGAGGAACTGCAATTCTGTGGCCCTGATATTCGGTTTTCTCATTCCAACTTTGAACAAGAACGACAATAAAATTACAGTTTCCGTTTCATGTTATGTTTTCACAATTTTTGGGGGTGGCAAAAGTAAGCTATGCGCGCCACATTTATCTTTATTTATTAAAAAAAGGTAACACGAATACCTAAATATGGATTTTCCTAAGCTAACAATAAATATTGCAATTTGTAACTTGATTTAACTTCCGTAACGAAGATTGACAAGGGTAAAGGCCACTCGATGATTTGATGGTAAAGTATCTTGGGATTCCCAGAATTGGTCATGCATTTCTTAGGATCTTGCTTAGGATTACTTGAGGCCAGAAACTTCTAAGACGAACTACAATTCTGTGGCCCGGTTATTCTGTTTTCTAATTTTAACTGTGACCAAGAACGACAACAAAAATGACAGTTTTCTGTTTCCTGTTCTATTTTTAACATTTTTTATTTTTTTGGGGGGAATTAAGAAATGCGTTCCACATTAATCTTTAAAAAAATGATATACGAATACCTTAATATGGATGTTCCTAAGCTAACAAAATAAGTATTGCAACTTGTAACTTAATTTTAACTTCCGTAACGAAGATTGACAGAGTTAAATGCCATCGAGAGAATTTAATGGTAGACTATCTTTGGATTCCCAGCATTGGTCATGCATTGCTTAGGATCTCAGGTTATGGATGAAACTTATTTTAAGGTTAACTCATTCAAATTATGAACATTATACTGAACGAAAGATGTGCAATGATTTTTATGGTACTTTTTGTTATATGTTATTTGGTAAAATCCTAGTTCTGAAAAACAATATTGAATATTTTTCCATCTTTCAAACATTTTGGCTTCAGAGATAAAATTGTTGATACCACACTGAAACTAAATTGTGTGCATTTCAATTCCAATCATTTCAAAAGTGATTTAATCGAGTAACATAAGTGGGCAATGCTAACGATTAACCTCCGTAACGTTGATATACAGTGCTCGAGTTAATCCGGTCAGTACTTCAAATTGACGCAACAGCGACTTGCCCCTTTTCTGTTTCCACTTTCTCATACATGGTACTTTCACAATATGCATCTTTCAACCCATTCTGTAGACTTCAGTTTTACGATTTTTTCCCCTATCAATTGGTGCATTTTTCTGAGAATGACCCAACATATAAACTAGTTTCAAAAGTTATCTATGAAAATCTCTTAACAATTATCAACTCCACTTTTAATACCTATTGAATACCATCATTCGTAAGTCGACCCATACGGTTTTCAAGGGGACGGCTAGTTCGAAAAGGCAATGAATTATTAGCAGTTAGGGTTGATATGATGTTTTTAATATTGAAAGGTATGATAAATTTTGCATTGCTTGGTCCAGGGTTAAATACAAGTGGAATGCCTCTGGCCGTCTAATCTGCATCACGCAGTTCAATATAGCAGCAGTGCTGACTTTGAAAACTACTCTAACTCGCACAAGATGTTCGGTGATACATGGTTACTCTTACGTCCACTTTTTATGAACTAGACCAATAAACTTACAGAGATATGATGGTTATTTAACAAAAAAACCAACATGGCCACAGTTCATTGGCCTTACATGACCTTTGACCTTGATCATGTGACTTGAAACTAGCATAGGATGTTCAATGATACTTGATTACTCTTATGTACAAGATTCATGAATCAGGTCCATAAACTTTCAAAGTTATGATGGTAATTCAACAGTTACACCCAATTAGGCCAAAGTTCATTGACCTTTGACCTAGGTCATGTGACCTGAAATGCGCACAGGATGTTCAGTGATACTTGATTACTCTAATGTCCAAGTTTAACGAACTAGACCAATAAATTTTCAAAGTTATGATGGTAATTCAACAGATACCCCCAAATCGGCCAAAGTTCATTGACCCCCAATGACCTTTGACCTTAATCATGAGACCTGAAACTTGCACAAAATGTTCAGTGATGCTTGATTACTATTATGTCCATGTTTCATGAATCAGATCCATAAACTTTCAAAGTTTTGATGGGAATTCAACAGATACCGCCAATTCGGCCAAAGTTCATTGACCCTAAATGACCTTTGACCTTGGCCATGTGACATAAAACTCACGTAGGATGTTCAGTGATAATTGATAAACCTTATGTCCAAGTTTCATGAACTAGGTCCATATATTTTCTAAGTTATGATGACATTTCAAAAACTTTACCTCAGGTTTTCGATGTTGACTCCTCCAACATGGTCTAAGTTCATTGACCCTAAATGACCTTTGACCTTGGTCATGTGACATGGAACTCTAATAGGATGTTCAGTAATACTTGATTAACCTTATGGCCAAGTTTCATGAACTAGGTCCATATACTTTCTAAGTTATGATGTCATTTCACAAACTTAACCTCAGGTTGAGATTTGATGTTGGCGCCGCCGCCGTCGGAAAAGTGGCGCCTATAGTCTCACTCTGCTTCGCAGGTGAGACAAAAATGCTATGCCTTGGAACGGAAATTTGAGTGTAAAAATGGGGGTTCCCTCCGCGGCACATACCCACTATACGTTAAATAATGAGTGCGCCCCGGGAGTTTGCCCATAATTGGGTTGATA
The DNA here is from genome assembly GCF_018143015.1 of Lytechinus variegatus. Taxonomy (NCBI): domain Eukaryota; kingdom Metazoa; phylum Echinodermata; class Echinoidea; order Temnopleuroida; family Toxopneustidae; genus Lytechinus; species Lytechinus variegatus. The sequence continues at coordinate 22,830,425 of NC_054755.1, read as the reverse complement.
TCATTGGGCATCTGATAGTAGGATAATTTTGCCAAGATCATTATTACTGTTTCTTTTGTCATACTGCAGACTATGAGAAGGTCAGTTAGGCAATTTTGCTTCTGCACATTCATTATATATATATATATATATATATATATATATATATATATATATATATATATATATATATATATATATATATATATATATATATATATAAAACATATATATCATTATATATCATTAATTTGGTGTAATAAGATCGGGTCCTTGGTAAACGTTTATAAAATCTCAATGAAATATTGCTCTTTTTCAAGAAAAGTAAAACTGTAATAAACTAATGGTCAGAAACATTTATCCACAATTATGATAACTTTCTGGGACAGATTTAACGATTATAACAACTTAAGAAATATGCGTTCAAATGTACAAACCAGCACCACGTGCAGCTTATTCTCACGTTGGTCTACAAGACTGAAACACATGTATGTAGTTTGTGCCCAGGGTGTGGCCATAATATTGTAATTTTTACAATCATGTGTAGTTGGATACTCGGGTGACTAATACAAGTTTCAGTTTCACCTGGGAGATATTCAAATTAAGTTGAAACTACCAACTATTACACAGTAATTGGAAGTTCGAACTAAACCTACTTAAAGAACAATGGCAAGAAATTTCAACTAAATCTATAATTACCCAACAGTTGGATGTTTTAACTAAATCTACTATTGCCAAATTGTACGGTTTTGGAGGTGGGGGCAAAAACCTTATGTGGAAATTCATTCAGTTTTTAGGCAATTTTAGGGATGGGTAAATGCTGATTGAATACCAACGAATGGGCTGTTAGGTTTACCTCCCCCCCCCTCGAAAAAAAAGTCAAACCGATTTACCCAAAATCAGTTCGACAAAGTTTAGCCGAAGAGTTATATGGCCAGTTTATTAAGCAGTGTTGGTTAAAGTTTGATATGATATTTCCACATATGAAACAAGATGACTTCACTATTATAGATAATAAATAAATATTCAAAAAAGTGCAGTCAATCTATAAATGTATTGTGTTTACAAGAACTTAATAATTTGATACAACATTTCATGCAATGATGCATGTCTTTCGTCAACATGGCCGTGCATACGACTATTGGTCCCTCGTCCTCGTTTTCTCTCTTCGCTTGAATTGACCGTATATCTCTTTTATTGTAACGTGACTCCATTCATGCGCAGTGTCTTTTCTGTACATTTTTAATTTGTTTCCAATCGATTATCTTCGGTATTTATTTTTTTATATATAAATTTACAGTATAGAGACCACGATATCTGTAGTCTCGGTCCGCTTGATGGTTGATAGATCTATTTTGCTTTCTTCCGATCATTTAGGCTTAAATCTTGTATTTGGTTACTAGTATACGGTTTTCTTATTTGTACTTATGTATCCTCACTTGATTTAATTATGTCATAATTTTACAGGAGAGACGGATACAGGATGAAGATTTGTTGTCTATATTATTTTTTTATTTTGTTCATTTACGTTTTGCTTCCTTTCTTTCTTGCTTTTTTCACAATATTTTTGTTTGTTTGTTTTTTTCTTGGTTCTTTTGTAAATTATTTAAAGGTAGTTAAGTATATGGCATAATGTATTCGATTTGTTAGGTACTATTGTTTAATTCCTCCCATTTTAATGACCGACTTGACTAAGTTTCCATTTAGTTTCTTGAACAATGATGACTTGTTGTCTCTCTCGGCGCAACGTGGCACTTCTCAAACATTAGATAATCATGAAAATTCCAAATACGATACATACATACAAAATTTTATGAATGACAATATCGCTAATCTTAATCACAATTTCGATTCCAATGATCAATGCGGGCAGCTCGTTACATCACAATATTTCACAGAACATTTCAAATCATTCGTTACGTCAGATAAAGCGGAGGACAACCCCTTTCTTCTCCATATAAACATTCGCAGTGCAGGCAAAAATTTTGATAAACTTAAGTTATTTCTAGATAACAACCAGTTTCCGCAATCGTCATCCATTGGTTTAACTGAAACGTGGTTCTCGGACAATCCATGTTCCCTCTTTTCACTCCCCAATTCTAATTTGATTGTTAAAGATCCAGACCGGACCAAAAAATGAAACTGACAAATTATATACCAATCGAAAGTTTATAAGCTACTAAATACAGCAAGGTATGCTGTATGCATTTTCACCGCTTCCCAGCTGAGTATTTTGCTTAAGAATATTCCAATTATCGGGCTTCGAACCCCGTTTAGAAAATAGGCTTTATTGTGCTTTTCACCTGCCTCGAGACCGTGACGTCACGTTGTGTAAGAAGCGTCGTGATTCCATAGGTTTGTACACAGAAAAACTTGGTGATTTTTTTGTTTTCCAGATAACGCATTTCATTCTCTTCACTTCTATCACAGAGGGATATCACATATATTTTTTCCTACAAGCTTGAATTTATGAAATCTACAGTTTTGAACTAGTTTTTGTCATATTTTATTTCCTGCTTATTTGGCGCAGATTTCAATTCTATCTGCATTTAGATTATGAATAACAACTTTTCCTGACATAGCAATTTAGGCCCAATAAGAGCCAAACAAAGAAATCACAAAAAAGGTAGTGAATAGTTGTAGGTTTACAACAATTTGAACAGTGAATAATTTTGAGTGCCATTTTCATCTGAAAACGAAAAAGAAAATGGATTCATAACATGGAAATGGAAGAAAATACCCAATGCTTTTGTACACAAACCTATGGAATCACAACCCTCCAGACACAACGTGACGTCATCATTTCCAGGCGACGTGGGGGTGCTCAATCAAAGCGTAATTTGGAGGAGCAGTTTCTTTGATTTTTATTTAATATTTTTAACTATTGGAAGGAGATATATGTAATATTTTTGGTATATTTGTATTGTATGAATCAATACCTTTATTTTGATATATGATTGTTTTTACACCGGTCAGGGTCTTTAATAATAGAACAAGAAGACCAGGGGGTGGTGTCGCACTTTACATACCGCAACAGTACGATTATACTCCTATAGATAACATGACAATATCTAACGATGTTTTAGAAACAATTTTTGTTGAAATCATAAATCCGATGGGTAAAAACTTTATGCTAGGTGTATTTTATAGACCTCCACATTCAAATGCAAATGCTTTTTTTAGAAAAACTGAATGAAATTCTACTAAATTCTCTTTTGAAAAATAAAGATTGTTTTTTATGGGTGACTTCAATATCAACTTAGTAAATTGCAACTCTAATAGCACCTCGAAAGAGTTTCTTGAAATGTTTCTATCACATTCTTTTTTGCCCCTTATAACTAAGCCGACAAGAGTGGCGAATAAGTCGGCCACTATAATTGACAACATTTTCAGTAATACAATTCGACAAAATCATAAAGCTGGTATCATTCTTAGTGATATCTCCGATCACTTTCCAATTTTTACCAAATTATCTACTAATAAAAGTCTCCATAAAGAAACATTTAATCCTTAATTCCGAAAGATAACTGACGACAACATAACCAATTTGATTAATGATTTAAACATAACAGACTGGTCTACTGTATATGACTCCTCGGACGCTGATATTGCATACAACTGTTTTATTACCATACTAACATCTTCTCTAGATACACATGTTCCCTTTACAACTAACAGAAGATCAAATTATAAAAAGATCCCTATCCACCCTTGGACTACTAAATCACTCTTAAGATCCATCAACCGCAAGAACAATTTATATTACAAATACATAACTAAACCAAGTGATACATCTCGCCACAAGTACACTTGTTATATATATATAAGAATAATTGTAAAAGAATTGTAAAAGCAATTACATCCATCTATTAGTTATTTCCTCTTTAAAAATAGCCTAGAATGATCAAGTACATTCCACAGCATGTTTGTAAGAACGTTCTAGATGTCTTTTTATTATGCAGGCCTTGCCTATTTAAAGGCCAAGGAGTTTTATTGTTATTTCTGAATAGATATTAGGAACAATAGGCTTAGCTATGTTATTTACACATGTTGATTTCAATGAGGTCATTCAAGAATGTTTTAGAATTGAGGAAGGCTCCTGAAAGAGGAAGAACATTCTTTTGGAAGGCAATGCTAGAACTTTCCATTATAGTGAATTCTAGAAGAATAGCTGCAAACTATATAAAGCTGGCGGATTCTTCAAGATTATCATCACACCATCACATCATATTAGATCACTTGATCATCACATCATATGAGAGCAGGAGATCACATCACATCGTATGAGATCACTTCACCAGATCAGATCAGAGCAGTTTATGCATCAATGAACTGTTTGCAGTTATTTTGAGAGAGAAATTATCAGTTCTCATCGAGATCATCAACATCATCAACCTGTTCAATGAACACGCTTCAACCCATGGATTGCTGAAATTGACTGTTAATCATCATCAACATCGTCTTCACGGACATTTCAACTCGTTGCAGTGACTCTTATTATTCATCGGACTTCAACATCAGTTTCATCATCGCCATCATTTTGAATTTTCACCAGTCAACTAGGATTTTATCATTTGGATTATTACTTGGATATAGTATCATCACTTCGGGATTTTACATCGGACACTTCAAGAGATTTATGTAAGATCATTATTTGTTTTATTTATGTATAATTATTTCCTGTAATAAAAAAAGGGAAATTTAAATAAAATTCTAATTGTTATTTGTTGCAGTATCGTAACAAATAATTTTGGGGGCTTGTCCGGGAAACGGAAACCAAATTTGTACAAGCCAAGGCAATTTGAAACGAAAACCAAATTTAAAGCCAATTTGAAATTAAAACCAGTTTTTCAGGAAACGAAAGCCAATTTGAGACGAAAGTCAATTTGAAACAAAAGCCAATTTGAATTGGAAACATTTTGGAAAGTTCTAGAATATACTGTACTGTGTTATTACTTGCTTGTATTTGTGTATATTCACTATGGCTACATTTGATGTTGAAGAATTTCTTGCAAAGACAGAATTGTCATATGATCATTTGAAGTCACTGAAGAAAGATGATTTGATAACAGTTTGTGATCATTTGGGTGTATCTCTAGCCCCAGGATTAAAGAAGGCAGAGATAATTGACTTGTTAGCTAGTCACATGAAGCTTACAGAGGAGTCTGAAATTTCTGTTACTGTTTCAGATGATGCTCAGATTCAACTTGCAAAGTTTGAAATGGAAATGAAAATGAAAGAGAATGTCGAGAAAGAGAAAATCAAAGAAAACCTTGAAAAGGAAAGAATCAGAGAAAACATTGAAATGGAGAAAATGAGATTGGAGTACCAGTTAAAGTTGAAAGAAATGGAGTTAGCTCATGCAAATACTAACTTTGTTAAAGATAAATCTCCCCAAGGCTTTGATGTGGCGAAAAATATTCGCCTTGTGCCAAAATTTGATGAAGAGGGAGTTGATACATATTTTGTGTCATTTGAAAAAGTGGCCAAGAGACTGAATTGGCCCGAGGAATACTGGACTCTTCTCCTTCAAAGTGTTTTTGTTGGAAAGGCTGCAAAAGTCTATTCTTCGCTCTCTGAAATGCAATCATGTGACTATGCTACAGTAAAAGAAACAATTCTCAATGCATATGAGTTAGTACCAGAAGCGTACAGACATAAATTTAGGAACATGCAAAGACAATCAGGCCAGACGTATGTTGAATTTGCTAGGGAACAAGAAATGATGTTCGATAAGTGGTACAGATCACTGAAAGTTGACAAAGATTTTGTTCACCTTAGGGAAGTTGTCCTCCTAGAAGAATTCAAAAAGAGTCTTCCTTTTGGCATTAAATATCACTTAGATGACCATAGAGTTACTGAAGTCAGTAAAGCAGCCATAGTAGCTGATGAATTTGAGGTCACACATAAAGGTAGTGGAGATAGGCCTCCTTTCAAGAATTATTGGAAAAAGAAAGGTAAAGGGTCATTTGAATCCCACAATAAACCTAGTGAGGGAAAATATGCAAGCAAGGATAAAGACGCTAACAAGAATCAGGCTAGTGGGGGCACAGAATCAACCAAAAGGTCTGAGAGTCGTAGTTCCAAAATTTGTACTCATTGTCATAAATCGGGACATTTGAAAGAATCATGTTGGAAATTGGTTGGAATGCCAACCAAAACTAAGAAAGACATGGGTTTTGTCAAGCAAACAAGTGTTCCCTCGATGGAGTTTGTTCCATCAGAGCCCAATCGAGATGTTGAGAGTGTTTCTCTAGAATTTGCTGATAAAGTCAAGCAGGTTGATGAAACTTTTAGAAGTTTTTTGCATGATGGTGAAGTATCCCCTTGTTCGACTGGTGCTGCTGGTAGGTCAGTGGTGATCCTTAGGGATACAGGGGCTGCACAGTCCCTGATGGTGCCAGGTGATTCGGCTCTTCCTCCGGAGAGTTCAGAGAATGCCAACGTCTTAGTTCAAGGTATTGGCCCAAATTTCATGTCGGTTCCTTTGCATAAGGTCGACTTAAAGTGTGACCTAGTTAGTGGTCCTGTGACTGTTGGTGTCGTTCCAGAATTACCCATGAAAGGTGTTGATTTCTTGTTAGGTAACGACTTGGCTGGAGATAAAGTTGTTGCATCTCCAGTGGTTTCGGAAAAGCCCGTTGAGGTAGCTGAAACTGAATTGTTGCAGGAAGATTTTCCAGGGATTTTCCCGGATTGTGTTGTTACTAGGTCTCAGACTCGTAGAGCTGAAAAGGATGATGCGGAATCTGCTGATGTAGAGGAGAGTACTGATGTCTGGTTAGCTGAAACCTTTTTCAAGGATTTGAATGGGGATAGTGTTGAAGGCTCTGTTGCTAACAATGATAGTTTGTTTAGTAAATCCTCCCTAGTACAGGCACAACAGGCAGACCCAGAATTAAAAAGCTTGTCACAAAAAGCATGTTCTGAGGCTGAGGCTGATAAGGTTCCTGAGTGCTTTTATGTCAAAGATGACATTTTGATGAGGAAATGGAGACCTCCCCGGAGACCAGCTGATGAAGATTGGTGTATAATTCACCAGGTTGTAGTTCCTCTTTGTTACCGCACAGATATTCTGAAAATGGCTCATGAGTTACCTATGGCAGGTCATGTCGGTATTCGGAAGACAGAAGATAGAACTATGAGGCATTTCTATTGGCCTAAGATGCACAAAGATGTAGTGCATTTCTGTAAGACATGTCATACATGTCAGATTATTGGTAAGGCACAGCCTTCTACCAAGCCTGCTCCATTGATACCCATTCCTGCATTTGATGAACCTTTTACTAGGGTTCTTGTTGATTGTGTCGGACCCTTACCCAGAACGAGGTCGGGTCACAGATTTCTCCTGACGATTATGGACTTGTCTACACGGTTTCCAGAGGCGATACCTTTGAGGAGTATCACTGCAAAGACAGTGGTGCAGGCGTTAGTGCAGTTTTTCACTAGGTACGGTCTGCCGAAGGAAATTCAATCTGATCAAGGGTCAAATTTCATGTCAGGAATATTTCAGCAAGTTATGAAGGAGTTGGGAATAAAGCAGATCAAGTCCTCTGCTTATCACCCACAGTCCCAAGGAGCGTTAGAACGCTATAATCAGACTTTGAAGACCATGATTAGGGCTTATTGTGAAGACTATCCCGATGACTGGGATAAAGGGATCTCATTCCTACTGTTTGCAACTAGGGATTCCCCGAATGAGTCCACAGGTTTCAGTCCATTTGAATTGGTCTATGGTCATGAGGTTAGGGGTCCCCTAAAGCTTATCAAAGAGAGGTTTATGGTTCAGGATGATGATGTAAACCTTCTAGACTATGTGTCAAAGTTTAGAGAAAGGTTCTCAAAAGCTTGTGATGTGGCTAAGGAACACTTGAAAAAGTCGCAGGGAAAAATGAAAGCTCAAGCTGACAAAAATGCAAAAGAGCGAAGTTTCAAGCCTGGAGACAAAGTGTTAGTGTTGTTGCCTTTGCAAGGTGAGCCCTTGAAAGCTAGGTTTAGTGGTCCCTACATAGTCAAAAAGAAATTGAATGATGTCAACTATGTGATCAATACCCCTGATCGAAGAAAGTCTCAAAGAGTTTGTCATGTAAACATGTTAAAAGAATACTTTGAGCGAGAGGCTAGTCAGCCAATAGGTACAACACAGGTTAAAGAAGAAAAACATGTAGATGTACATGAAGAAGAATGTTATGAAAAGACAGATAATGAATTGTCTTATACAGATGTATCTAAGAACGAACCATGTGGTGTAAAGTTATCTAACTCAGAGATGTTAGGAAACATGGATGAGGCATTAAAACACCTGCCTGAAGATCAAAGAAATGATATATCTGGCCTGTTAAGAGAATATGAGAATGTATGTAAAGACAAACCAGGTCGTACACCTTTAACTGTACATGATGTAGACGTAGGTGATGTAAGACCTATCAAACAGAATCCTTATAGGCTCAATCCAAGCAAGGTGGAAATGGTGAATAAGGAAATACAGTTTATGTTAGATAATGACATAATCGAACCGAGTCAGAGTAGTTGGAGTTCCCCAATTGTAATGGTTCCAAAGCCAGACGGCTCTCAGAGATTTTGCATTGATTACCGAAAGGTAAATGCAGTAACTAAGACTGACTCGTATCCAATTCCTAGGTTAGAAGATTGTATTGATAGGGTTGGAAATTCTGCCTATATCACAAAGATAGACTTGCTTAAAGGATATTGGCAAGTGCCACTGACTGACCGAGCCAAAGAGATATCAGCCTTTGTCACACCTGAAGGCGTGTTTCAATGCAAAGTCATGCCTTTTGGAATGAAAATGCACCAGCAACCTTCCAAAGGTTGACAAATCAAGTGATTGCCGGACTTGACAATTGTGTCGTATACATAGACGACATCCTAGTATACAGTGATACTTGGAATGATCATCTGAATCATTTGCGAGCACTGTTTAACAGGCTGGACAAAGCCAATCTAGTAGTGAATCTGATGAAAAGTGAATTTGCCAAGGCAAAGGTCACATATCTTGGTCATGTGGTTGGTCAAGGGCAAGTGCTACCAAGAGAAGCCAAGATACAAGCTATCTTAGACTTCCCAATTCCCACAACTAAGAAAGAATTGCTCAGATTCTTAGGTATGAGTGGCTTCTACAGGAAATTTGTTCCAAATTTCAGTACAGTGGTTAGTCCTCTGACAAACCTGCTGAAGGCAAAAGTGAAGTATGTTTGGTCTGACGAATGTCAAAGATCATTTGAGAAATTAAAGGCCATTTTGGTGAATGAGCCTATTTTGGCAGCTCCAAACTTCACAAAGCCATTCAAAGTAGCTATTGATGTTGGAGTAGGAGCAGTATTGCTCCAAGAAGACGAAGAAGGCATCGAAAAACCAGTGTGCTACTTCTCTAAGAAACTCAATCGATTTCAGAAGAAGTACTCAACTATTGAAAAAGAGGCCCTAAGTCTCGTACTAGCCCTTCAGCAGTTTGAGGTGTATCTAACCAATGGAGAGATTACAGTCTATACAGATCACAATCCTCTTGTGTTTTTGGAGAAATTCAAAACAAAGAATCAAAGACTGTACAGATGGAGCCTAATGCTCCAACCATTCCCTTTGAAAATTGTACACATAAAGGGAAAGAATAATGTAATTGCTGATGCTCTATCAAGAGTATAAAAAGTGAAATTATTCATGATTTTGACCAAGTGTGTCATTTGAAGAAAACATTTTTGATGTTCATTTATTTTAACATGTTCGTTAAGTACTATATCTTTGTACACGATAACTGTAAATGATTTATCAAGATGACTTTGAACAGTTAAAAAAAAAGTAATCTTAAAGAAACCTTTACTACGGTAAAGCTTTCTTTTCCCCGGTGGGGGAGGTGTTATATATATATAAGAATAATTGTAAAAGAATTGTAAAAGCAATTACATCCATCTATTTCCTCTTTAAAAATAGCCTAGAATGATCAAGTACATTCCACAGCATGTTGTAAGAACGTTCCAGATGTCTTTTTATTATGCAGGCCTTGCCTATTTAAAGGCCAAGGAGTTTTATTGTTATTTCTGAATAGAGATTAGGAACAATAGGCTTAGCTATGTTATTTACACATGTTGATTTCAATGAGGTCATTCAAGAATGTTTTAGAATTGAGGAAGGCTCCTGAAAGAGGAAGAACATTCTTTTGGAAGGCAATGCTAGAACTTTCCATTATAGTGAATTCTAGAAGAATAGCTGCAAACTATATAAAGCTGGCGGATTCTTCAAGATTATCATCACACCATCACATCATATTAGATCACTTGATCATCACATCATATGAGAGCAGGAGATCACATCACATCCCAGTCAGCAAAGTATCTGGGCCCATATGGGCCCCATATGGATTTCAAGTGGGCAATATGGGGCCCATATGACCAATATGGGCCCCATATGGGCTGGCCCACTTAGAACCCGCGTGGAAAAAAAAACATATGGGCCCCATATGGGATATATATGGGCAATGTGGCATCGTTAATGGTTCTTTTAACCCACTTACATTCCACATGGGGCCCATATGGGCTGACCCACTTCGAACCCGCATGGCAAAAGCTATATGGGCCCCATATGGGATCCATATGGGCAATGTGGCATCGTTAATGGTTCTTTTAACCCAATACATTCCACATGGGGCCCATATGGGCTGACCCACTTAGAACCCGCGTGGCAAAAGCCATATGGGCCCCATATGGGATCCATATGGGCAATGTGGCATCGTTAATGGTTCTTTTAACCCACTTACATTCCACATGGGGCCCATATGGGCTGACCCACTTAGAACCCGCGTGGCAAAAGCCATATGGGCCCCATATGGGATCCATATGGGCAATGTGGCATCGTTAATGGTTCTTTTAACCCACTTACATTCCACATGGGCCCCATATGGGCTGACCCACTTAGAACCCGCATGGCAAAAGCTATATGGGCCCCATATGGGATCCATATGGGCAATGTGGCATCGTTAATGGTTCTTTTAACCCACTTACATTCCACATGGGGCCCATATGGGCTGACCCACTTCGAACCCGCATGGCAAAAGCTATATGGGCCCCATATGGGATCCATATGGGCAATGTGGCATCGTTAATGGTTCTTTTAACCCACTTACATTCCACATGGGGCCCATATGGGCTGACCCACTTCGAACCCGCATGGCAAAAGCTATATGGGCCCCATATGGGCAATGTGGCATCGTTAATGGTTCTTTTAACCCACTTACATTCCACATGGGGCCCATATGGGCTGACCCACTTAGAACCCGCGTGGCAAAAGCCATATGGGCCCCATATGGGATTTATATGGGCAATGTGGCATCGTTAATGGTTCTTTTAACCCACTTACATTCCACATGGGCCCCATATGGGCTGACCCACTTCGAACCCGCATGGCAAAAGCTATATGGGCCCCATATGGGATCCATATGGGCAATGTGGCATCGTTAATGGTTCTTTTAACCCACTTACATTCCACATGGGGCCCATATGGGCTGACCCACTTCGAACCCGCATGGCAAAAGCTATATGGGCCCCATATGGGATCCATATGGGCAATGTGGCATCGTTAATGGTTCTTTTAACCCACTTACATTCCACATGGGGCCCATATGGGCTGACCCACTTCGAACCCGCATGGCAAAAGCTATATGGGCCCCATATGGGATCCATATGGGCAATGTGGCATCGTTAATGGTTCTTTTAACCCACTTACATTCCACATGGGGCCCATATGGGCTGACCCACTTAGAACCCGCATGGCAATTTAAGCCATATGGGCCCCATATGGGATTTATATGGGCAATATGGCAACTTAAATGGTTCTTTTAACCCACTTACATTCCACATGGGCCCCATATGGGCTGACCCACTTAGAACCCGCAAGGCAAAAAACATATGGGATCCATATGGGATATATATGGGCAATGTGGCATTGCTAATAGTTCTTTTAACCCATTCACATTCCACATGGGCCCCATATGGGTTGACCCATTTAGAACCCGCATGGCAAAAACCATATGGGCCCCATGTGGTCTCTATCTGGGTAAATATCAATTTAGGCCCCATCATATTATTGCCGCACCTCCCCCAGTGTCTGATACATTTTCACCCCCTCCCCCAATTTTCAGACCGATATATGCCCCTGTATAAGTTTGTATGTTTTTTTTTTCTCTCTCTCTCTCTCCTTGCTTTATTCTGTTATTTCCTTTTTTTACTCTCCTTTTCTCTCTCCCTCCCTCCCTACCAAGATTATAGGGGTATATAGGCCTATTACCCCCCTCCTGTTTCAGATTCAGATTCATTTTTTATTTATTTACTTAATTATTATAATTATTTTATTTATTTTTGTTTTTTTGGGTCCTTTCAGGAAAGTCAGATTGTCGGCATGACATAGAATCGACATAATATACAGAAATATACAATTTCCTTTTCCCTCCCTGCATGTCAGGCCCGTTACTATGGGGGGGGGGGGGTTCGGGGGTTCGAGGGACCCCCCCCCCCACCGAGCGAGCAGAGGTCCGACCAAAAAAAAAAAAATAACATTAAAAATGAAAAAAGGTGACCCCACGCCACTTTTTGGCAGAAATGCAAGAACCAAACTTAGATACATACAGTATAGTTTCAGTCCTATACATTAAACTTCTTCAGCTCGCGCTTTGCTAGCAAATTTTATTTTTAAGAAGGTGATGATATAGAAATAGTATACGGCCTTGTTGCAAAACTTTGACACTTAATTTGCCTGCTTTCAGGTCTTTCCGTCTGAGGGGTAAAGAAGGCCATCATCTAAACGTTCACGAGCTAGAGTTTGAAAACAAAAACAAAGTAGGTCTATCAGAGGTCCAGCTTTGCTGCGCATTTTAATTTTTAATTTTTTATTTATTATTATTCTTTTTCGCTACGCGCTCTCATTTTTTTTTAAGGGAGATGATCATCAGCCTGTGAAAATTAAAACAAAGAAATATGGGGCAAAATGTGGGAAAGCCCTGCTTTCATGTCACTATACGAAAACTTTTTTGCTCGCGCTTCGCGCTGATGAGCTAGCTAGCTAGCTGATGCCATATGCCGCACACCCGCGCACGTACGTGCGTATGTATAGGGCACACGAGTGTAATTCATCTGCGCGCAATGCATGCCGGACAGGCGTAAGTAAAGATCACATAACTTTGTTGATTAAAATAATTCATTAAAAATAGATCAAATGTTTGTATATCAAAAGAAAAACGATAGACATAATGCTATGTTCATACTCTTTCATAATCAAGGCGTTTGGGAAGGCTAGACTGCATTTTTGTATTTCATTTTAATCATTATTACCCACAATGCAGTTCTGGTTTTTCTGGCGATGAACTGGCCGAAATTATGGTTAGTCTTATTTCAGGCCATTTAACTTTTGATTGAGCTGGGCAAGTACCTGATTAACATATCAAGTCTTAATGCACTGTTAATTGTGACTAATGTCAGTGAATTAAAGCAAAATCTATCGAGGGATTGATTTTTAATGATTTTTTGATGAGCTATGATATAACACGTGAGTGAATGGGGGTCTGTATTACTCATGTGTGCCCTATACACATTACGCGGCCATTTTACCTTTATACCTGATTCAAACGTTGTCACCTCTCACTCACGAAATTGCCTGTTCCAATTCATCTTTCTGCGCTCGTATTCCTCGATAGCTCTTTGCAGATCAATCAGGTAATTTAAAGCTCTTTGTAGTTTTTGATCAGCCATGAATATTTAAGAAAAATTCTTTGTTGATGCATTATAAGAGGTTGTAGCATTCAATTTTGTTTTATACGGTCGGCAGGCCAAATGACATGGACAGGTCTAGTTAGATGCTATGTATGGGGGTCCGATGACCGTATGGGGGGTCCGATGTCCGTCTTTTAGATTTGCTCAAATTTTGTGCATTAAATAGCTAAAATAATTGTTAATATTTGTGCTTTGTGGCTATAATATATCTCGAATTTTATCTCCTCTCTTGTGTCTGTATGCGAGTCCACGGTTGTAACTAGTTACATACAAACTAAGTTAAGTCAAACAACAATGGCGTGGAACGATGTCTCCGCCACTGACTAAATCAGTAAAATGAACGGGAGTGAATGAACTGGAGACTTATTCCAGGATAATGCCCGCTTTGTTATGTTGTGTATTTTCACTTTCAATCAAAATATTGATCACAAAGTTCCTTAAATTAGGGTAGTACTAGTAGTAGAGGCTACTGGCATGAATGTGACAGGCGCATGCCTTTTGATGTTGACGGTGCATTGTGGGTACTAGCTAAGCTACCTGTGTGTTCGTGATTGTGTTGTCTTGACTCAAGTGACGGTACAAGTGTAGTCACGTCATGGTACTGGTAGTGTTAGTAGGGTGTCTGGAGAAAAAAATTATTTTTCTTATTTCAAAAAAATATCACATTTTTTTGGTGAATTTGGAGAGAAAAAACCTTCAGACTGACAGAAATGTAAGATTTTATGAAAAAATGTGTTTAAATGTTATTCTGAACGTGTATGAATAAAATAAAACTAAAAATTATGAATTTTGAAGAATATTTTTTTCGCCAAAAATTTGATTTTCAGTCTGTTCAAATATTTCATTCCAAAAGGGACTAAATCCAAGAATATTTATAAAATTCTTAAAAATTAATCAAAATTATTCAAATTTTATTTCAAGATCTTAGATCAATATCTACAGCCTGTGTGCAAAAATCAGAATATATATCCGAAGGGAACATTGTTAAAGTTAAAGCCCAAGTATAGTTGTTGTAGAGAAAATTGCATTTTTCAAAAACTTACTCAACTTGTCCTAATATTGTCCCAATAACATATCAATACATGGGCAAGTAATATAACTATGTGCCATGCATGTCTATTCATGATATGTTATAGTTAGCATAAACATGGGGAAATATTCATCAAAATGAGGCCATACTTCCTTCACTCTCACCCCAGAACTCTGGGCATGCCACACCACTGCTGACTGGTATGGCGTGTACAGACTGGATTTAGTCCCTTTTGGAAACAAGCTCTTCATATATTTCATGCAATGACTGCTATTGACTTATTGTTTTGATAATTTTTCCACAAGAGAGCACATGGCCCACCCCAACGACATCTACAAACTGTAGGCCTAACGTGACACATCACCAAAGTTCGAGGCCCATTCAGCGGCAATCTGCAGAGACACCCCAAGAAAGCTCAAGTGCTTCAAGTGAGTTCTGTGTTTCCATGGTTTTATAGATTGTCCACTCTGGACATATTGTGTGAATACAGAGATGCCGCTAAGTATATTTTATGAATGCCTTTGGATTGATTATATGTGTCATATATGAAGAATGTGCTCCAAGGTTGTAAGAACATATTTTATGTCCATACATCATGCAAAATCTCTGTAATAGGAAATATTGAAGCATAATAATAATTACAAAGATAGTTGCTGTTCATTTGAGATAACCTGTTCATAAAAGCTTGAAATATCAAGAAAAGCGGTTCAAGGATCCATTGAACTTCATTCCAATTTGAAAATAACCGTTATTTACCTTCTATGCACTGATTGGCTATTCTTGTGTAATGCATATGTGAGCTTTATATTCATTTCACATATTAGAAAACGTGTACTTACAGTATTGAATGGACTATTATCCATATTTTTTGGAGAAAAAATAAACAAATATGTGAATACATCATAAACGTAAACGGTTGATAATCAATTTAATCCATTTCATGTCTGATATCGTGCTGAAGCAGTCTACAGTTTTAAATCAGTTTATAAAACTGCTAAATATTTTACTTCAAAGATACAATGTTAGCATGAGGTTTGAATGAACCATTTCTGAATTTGAAACAATTTTTTTTTTCATTTTATTTTATGCTTGTCAATCATAATACATTTAGTACATTTTTCTGTCATTGAAATACATTTTTTCTTTTGTATTTCAGATGAGACGATTTTTGGTCTACTGGAAACGGCACTTCAAAAATTAGACCGTCATGAGCAGCTGCTCCTGGAAATTGCAAGGAGGCAGGCGGGGGCAGGGCCAGTACAAGCTGACTCGGAAGAAAATGATGCTGTGGATCTTCCACGCTTGCCATGTGAGTCACGGGAGGATCTCCAGGAGCTTAACACACTCCTGGAGAATTCTGGAGCTGCCCGCAAAAAACTGGTAAGCCAAATATTCTTCATAACATAATTGTGTTTTTTTTTTTTTTTTTTGTCCTTTGTCATCTATAAGAGTATATGGCCATGCCTTTTAAACTTGCCCCATTTGTGTTACGGCACTGCACTAAAATCCAAAATTGATGCACCTATCAGAATGAAGGTGTTATTTTTGGAGAAAAAAAGTCAACATTGTCCCCATAAAAGTATACATTTCGTACAAAGAAATATCCTGAGGATTTCAATACCGGTAGTATTCAAAATAAAGTCAGGTGAAGTGGTAACACCTTCACCCTGTTGCATAAAACTTCTAACCGGAGTTTTTTCCGGTTAAAATCTGAAAACTCCGGTTAAAGTCCAAAAACTCCGGTTACAATATTTTTCTGGATTTTTTACTGTTTTTTCCATTGCATAAAAACATACCAGAGTTTTCAAAAGTATTAATGCAATAAATTTTTAGGGCGTTTTAAAACTCAGGTTGAATAACCTAAGAAATAGGTCTACATAAGCTGAGTTTTTTAACCCGAGAAAACTCGGGTTAGAAAAAAAGTTTTATGCAACACCACCCTTATGTGGGAAAATGTTTGACTTTTGAGGGCCATATTTGTTCACATTAATTTTTTTTGGTAGCCCCTGTATCTTTCCTCAAATCGCTCTGACCTGTAACTTTTCACCATATTTGAACATATGGCTACATATAGGGTGACGCACATAAGTATGCATATCCTTGGCTGGGTTGACATCTATAGATCTATTCGGCTCCGGTATTTCGGCCCGATTTGTAAGGGCACACAAATAGCAAAAATTGAACATGCCGCATTCACTGGCTGAACAATGCCATTTCCAAAAACTGGTTCACATTGGAGGGCACTACTTTAACCCTAATAGGCTTGGGGGGGGGGCCGAAAAGGCCCCCACCCCTCGACATTTTTTGCGATAAATTTTTATTGGAAGAAGCTGTGGCCGCGATTTTTTATGACTATTTTCTTTGAAGTCCATTTTTACCTTCCCAAAGAATTCCAGTTACTTTGTACATAGAACATTTTTTCCGTCCCATCGCGCGACAGGACGGAATTGACGTGCCCTGGAAATCGTCTTTAAATCGTATCTATCGTATTGTTATCTATGGGACACTACAGTAACAAATAGACACCACCTGACATGGTCAGTCTTGCTTATCAACTTTGATAGAATTCTCTTTGAATCTTTTAAAAAACCAGTGATATTTTCATTCCGTCCCGTCATGCGACTACAATTCAATGTTGCCATGAAAACAAAACGCATTTTTTTTTTTTTTTTTTGCAGAATGATACTTTCAAGCGAGAGTCACATATTAGTGAGGGTAAATGGCAGCTAAAATATTTATTTTTGTGAGCATGAAACTCTGTCAAATTCCGTCCTGTCGCAGTCCCTTATTTTTGGCTTTGACCCTCGTGTAAAATACATCGATATATCTTTCAGAAAAATAATCAGCTCAGTCTTTTTTATTATATGGCACACTACCATCGTGCAAATTTTTTGCCATGCCCCCCCCCCCCCAGTCTTATTTCGGGTTAAAGGCATCAAGCATTTTTTTTTTTTTAATACCAAATGCTAATGAATGTGCTAATGAACCATCTGATCGAAAATCAAGAGTACAATTCTATTTTATCTCTTACAGATCAGGATCATCAGCCTTGTAGGAGGTACTGGAGCCATAGTGGTCAATAATACTTTGAAATCCATTGTGGGACACAATGTCAGTAAGACATTTAACATGATCGGGACGAAGGGAAAGGAGTCGTTTGCGGCTCTGCAAAGCATCAACTCCGTTATCAAAAGTAAGTCTGCTTTGCTCTCAACCAAGAGTTTTTTTCATCCTTTTATATTTTCATCATGAAATCATTTTTTTTTTCTTTTTCATATATGACTACTTTTCAGTTCACTTTGCCACATTCTTCATTATTTCTATTATTCCTTGTGAATTTTAACTTCTCAGAGATTTATTTGATACATGGAGAATTACATTCAATGAAATTGTTTATGCTGGAAGATTAGCCTACTCCCGTTATAAGGAGTAAGATACAAGATTTCATAATAAGGCAGTACTTCCAGTCTTAAAGGGGAAGCTCACCTTTGAATTTCACTGGTTTTGATAAATGTAGAAAAAGAAAAGAAAAATATTAGTGAAGGTTTGAAGAAAATCACCCCCAAAATAAGAAAACTATGAATATTTGAATTTTTGGTTCAGTGACGTCACATGCGAGCAGCTCTCCTAATTTATTACTGTATTGTTTTATGAAATAAATATCTTATGTAGTTCCTCTTATTGATGATTTTTATCTTTATTCGTCAATATAGAGGGTGTCCGTGCTAACCGTGGCATGAAAGAGACGACGGACAAGGACATTGCGTCATGGTGTGGACGATGGTTCACGAACGCGAGAGAGCGCAAAGGAGACCGGCTGGCCAGGAGGCTGGCGAAGCCGCAAATTGCAGAAGATGTGCTACCTGTAGAAGATGTGCTACTTGTAGAAGAGGAGATTGTGGGAGCAGATTCCGACTGAACAAAGATTTAGAAATGAAGTTTATAAAGAAAGAGTATAAATTTCTCTACAGATTGGAGCTAAAATGATATAATTGGATAAGAAATTTAAAAAAATTTCAGGCATTTTGAAATTTTACATATTTCCATGTCATAACTAATTATTTTGATCCAGTTTTCATAACTTTTGCTCCAAAATGGTAGACATGTTTTAACTATTACTTTTATGAGTATGTAAAATCTGGACTGGGCATGTTTTTAAGTGCCTTTCCTATTTGAATAAAAAAAAAAACATGAAATGGCAAAACCTTTTTGTTCATGTCCATCTACTTTTAGTGTAATCTTATTTTTAGAAAAAAAAATAACAATTTTCAAACTTGCCTAAAAAAATGTACTTGCCACAAAATAGTGCCTATGACTTTCGGTGCTTCACATTTTACTCGAGAGTAAACTGTTACTTGCCAAGTAACAAAAAAAAGGAAAAGAAAAAAAATGTTCACTTCTTGCCCAAAGAATTAAGTGGGCAATTATTGAGAACTGAGATAAATGATTTTCAACAAATTACAGTACTGCCATTCCATTCTTGCCCTATTTGTTTTGCAATATTTACAGGGTATTTTTATTACCAAAAATTTCATGAAATTAGGCTAAACAACTCATGTTGCCAGAATTCCATCACAGCTCGATCTTATTTTCATTGTAAGACAGATTTTGGAGCTAAATGTATATATATCTTTTTTCGTGTTTTCAGCACACATTGGCTATAAGGTGGTACAGTCTACCCATGTTGTACAAGCATGAATAAATTTCATTATAACAAAGGGATTTTCCAGGATCCAATTCGTGCAAAGGTATATGTATGTGTTCACTGTCCTGTATATTATAGCAAGTCAATTACCTTGTTGAAATGTGGTACTTGGCTTAGTCCCAAGTGCCTCGTCATATAGGGAGTAGACTGTACTTTGTTAATATTCCACCAGCTATAAGTTTTTGTTTTATGACATCAAAAAGTGTTTTATTTTTTTCTGAAGTAGGTTAAAATGGTCGTCAGCAGTTTCATTTGCTGTGAGAAACATTGTGTACGCTGATGTGATACACTTCAATTGTGATACCATATCGCTAAATGTGAACTGCGCATGTTCTTTGGGGATAACTGCAGTGCACTCTTTCAAACATGGCTGCACAAACTTTTCCGACTTGAAATACTTCAGGAAACTAGGCATATGCACTGAAATCTACACTTTGTGCGGATACATGACAACCTTGTGATTTTGTTTTGAAAAATATTTCCTGTGCCATCTTTGGCAGCAGAAATATTATGCACATTGTACCTTAAATACATTTTAGGTACCATCATTTCTCCAAGAAGTTTAGTTACAAAATTTACAGATGAGAATACTTTCTACATCATTTTCTATTTTAGTTCTTGAGTATTACCACATATGTGGTAATTATGAATGCTGGGTTAACTGGTCAGTTACTTACAGTAACAAATT
Organism: Lytechinus variegatus; assembly: GCF_018143015.1. NCBI lineage: Eukaryota > Metazoa > Echinodermata > Echinoidea > Temnopleuroida > Toxopneustidae > Lytechinus > Lytechinus variegatus. Next base: position 22,810,251 of record NC_054755.1, on the reverse strand, counting down.
TTTGGTTTTTTCATTCAAGTTGGTGCTCAGGAATTTGTATGTCGATTTTATTTCTTGATGGCGAATAATACTCGACAACCTTTTTTTTTTAGTAAATTGTTGTGTTGACTTCACTGTTGTCCCACTATTAGTTATCTGTAGCTTTTGCAATGCTAACTTTTCAACTATGCACATAAGTTTTAGTAATTTGTATAACCTGTAGTTAATATCTTTCATGTATTTTTTTTTATCTTAGTTGTAGAATATTTTTAGATAAGTGCCTAATTGCTGTTTGTTTGCCAATTTATGCTGCAGGTATTTACGATACCTTCTGTACTTGTATTCATATGCTGAAAGTTCTTATTATCCAACAGTTGTGTGAGGAAAAGAAGTGTGCTTACATGGTATTTGCAATATTTAAAAACTGTCTTTCTCATGTTGTATTCCATGGGTATCGCTGGCTGTAACGAACCCATCATTTTTCAGGTATTCAGGTATTCCAGATATTAGCTTTGTTATTGTGATAAGCCCAATGACTGCTCGATGACAATGTTTATCATTCTAAGAAAGACGATCTGATTGGATTTTAGAGTGTGTAGGTCTAAGGTTAAGGGTCACAGAGGTTAAGTTGGGAAATTTGCCTTGAGATATGAACTTTAAAAACTTACCGAGAGCACCATAATATATAGCAATACGATCTATTAAATCTTTTCTTTTTTTTTGTAATAAGATGATATGTCAGAGGGGTTGTACTCTGGAATTACCTTTTATAGAAGACGGAGTCATATCTTTGTTGTATGTTCACTGTTAATGTTAGTGTTTTTTAATTCCATAATAAACCTTTAAAAATAATGTAATGTTGAGCTCTCTCTGTAGTTTCATTCTCTAGATAATACTCTGGATTGATGATACATGTAGTCATGATGCATAGAACTCCTGTCCATTTTGAAAGGTTGATTTAATATCTTAAATTTGTTCTGGGTTAATTTAAAAGAAAAAGAGAGAGAAAAAAAAGAATGATTTTGAAAAATGCTAACATGTTGGATATTTTTGTATTTCCATTCCAGATATTCGATTTGCATGCATGGTTGTATAGAATCCATATCTGCAGCCCTTCCAACTCCATGTGCCACAGATATTTTGCTCCATACAGTCCATTTGGGGACTGTATAGGCTATGCGAGTTTCATGTGGGCTTAACATGGACTGCTGATATGGGTCCCATATGGGCCATGTATGTTTTATGTGGGTTTAACATGGACTGCTGATATGGACCCGATATGGGCCATGTATGTTTTATGTGGGTTTTATGTGGGCTTAACATGGACTGCTAATATGGGCCCCATATGGGCCATGTATGTTTTATGTGGGTTTTATGTGGGCTTAACATGGACTGCTAATATGGGTTGCCCATATGGGACCCATACATGCAGCTGATATGGGCCCTATATGTTTTATGTGGGTTTTATGTGGGCTTAACAAGGACTGCAGATATGGGCCCCATATGGGTTGCCCATATGGGGCCTATATCGGCATATCCGGGCCCGTATATCCCATACGGGGCCCATATGTTATGTACGGTGCAGATGTCATATGGGTCCCATATATCCCATATGGGCCCAGATATGCCGATATAGGCCCCATATGGACTGCCCATATGGGCCCCATATATGCAGCTGACATGGGGCCCACATACGGAGCCTATGTGGGGCCCATATGGACAGCCCATGTTAAGCACGCGTAAAACCCACATGGCCCATACGGGGCCCATACGTTATGTACGGTGCAAATGTCATATGGGTCCCATATATCCCATATGGGCCCAGATATGCCGATATAGGCCCCATATGGACTGCCCATATGGGCCCCATATATGCAGCCGATATGGGGCCCACTTACGCAGCCTATGTGGGGCCCATATGGACAGCCCATGTTAAGCCCGCGTAAAACCCGCATGGCCCATACGGGGCCCATACGTTATGTACGGTGCAGATGTCATATGGGTCCCATATATCCCATATGGGGCCCGGATATGCCGATATAGGCCCCATATGGGCAGCCCATATGGGGCCCATATGTGCAGCAACCCGCCTTAAGATCTCAATGGGGCCCACTTACGCAGCCTATGTGGGGCCCATATGGACAGCCCATGTTAAGCCCGCGTAAAACCCGCATGGCCCATACGGGGCCCATACGTTATGTACGGTGCAGATGTCATATGGGTCCCATATATCCCATATGGGGCCCGGATATGCCGATATAGGCCCCATATGGGCAGCCCATATGGGGCCCATATATGCAGCCGATATGGGGCCCACTTACGCAGCCTATGTGGGGCCCATATGGACAGCCCATGTTAAGCCCGCGTAAAACCCGCATGGCCCATACGGGGCCCATACGTTATGTACGGTGCAGATGTCATATGGGTCCCATATATCCCATATGGGGCCCGGATATGCCGATATAGGCCCCATATGGGCAGCCCATATGGGGCCCATATATGCAGCCGATATGGGGCCCACTTACGCAGCCTATGTGGGGCCCATATGGACAGCCCATGTTAAGCCCGCGTAAAACCCGCATGGCCCATACGGGGCCCATACGTTATGTACGGTGCAGATGTCATATGGGTCCCATATATCCCATATGGGGCCCGGATATGCCGATATAGGCCCCATATGGGCAGCCCATATGGGGCCCATATGTATGCCCAGATGAACCCACATGTAGCCCATCTGGGCCCCAGATACTTTGCTGACTGGGATCATATGAGATCACTTCACCAGATCAGATCAGAGCAGTTTATGCATCAATGAACTGTTTGCAGTTATTTTGAGAGAGAAATTATCAGTTCTCATCGAGATCATCAACATCATCAACCTGTTCAATGAACACGCTTCAACCCATGGATTCCTGAAATTGACTGTTAATCATCATCAACATCGTCTTCACGGACATTTCAACTCGTTGCAGTGACTCTTATTATTTATCGGACTTCAACATCAGTTTCATCATCGCCATCATTGTGAATTTTCGCCAGTCAACTAGGATTTTATCATTTGGATTATTACTTGGATATAGTATCATCACTTCGGAATTGTACATCAGACACTTCAAGAGATTTATGTAAGATCATTATTTGTTTTATTTATGTATAATTATTTCCTGTAATAAAAAAAGGGAAATTTAAATAAAATTCTAATTGTTATTTGTTGCAGTATCGTAACACACTTCATATAAAACACTCTTACATCTTTACTTCGTATTGCGAAAAAAGAATATTACACTTCTCAACTCGATCTATACAAAAATGATATGAAGAACACATGGAAAATCATCAATGGGGCATTAAACAATAAAAAGAGGAGTTCTACAATTACAAAAATAAAATCAAACAATACAATCACTAATGACAATAACATAATAGCAAGAGAGTTTAATTCATATTTTTCACAAGTTGGCAACAAATTAGCAAGCAAAATTCCTCAAACTAACAAATCTTATAATAATTTTCTCGACAACCCAAACCCAAACTCCATATTTTTTAATCCCACAAGTTCAAGAGAAATTATGAATATTGTTAACAGTCTGCAATCCAAAAAGTGCCCGGGATTTGACGGTATTTCCAACTTCCTACTTAAGAAAATTATTTTGGCTATCGTCGATCCTTTGGTGCATGTTTTTAATATTTCTTTGAACACAGGAAGGGTACCCAATCTTATGAAAATCGCAAAAGTAGTCCCTCTTTTTAAAAAAGGAGATAATCAGCTCGTCTCCAACTACCGTCCCATATCATTGCTCACCTCGTTATCAAAAATTCTTGAAAAACTTGTCCATACACGAACCAGTACGTTCTTTAAAATAAAAAATATGTTTTCGGACTTTCAGTTTGGGTTTCGCGAAAATCTCAGCACCTCGCATGCAATTTTATCTTTCATTAACAAAATCACTACTTCCACTGATAAAGGTTGTCATACTGTCGGTATTTTCCTGGACTTCTCCAAGGCCTTCGACACCATTAACCACGAAATCCTTTTGCATAAACTATCTCATTACGGTGTTAGGGGGAAGGCCTTGGAGTGGTTCAAGAGCTACCTTACAGATAGGACTCAGTTTGTATCAATAAATAATCACAATTCATCCAACCTTCCAATTATATGCGGGGTACCACAGGGTAGCTTACTAGGCACTCTTCTTTTTATCACATACATCAATGACATCCACAAAACTTCAAATTTACTTTCATTCATACTCTTTGCCGATGATTCCAACATTTTCTTTTCTCATGATAACATAAACCAACTTATTAGGATCATTAACTCTGAACTCATGCATGTGACTGAATGGATCAAGGCAAATAAACTCTCACTTAACTTACAAAAGACCAATTACATGTTATTTAGTAATAGAGTAAATAGTTTGCCTGGCAATCTCATTTTTGAAAACACTGTCCTTGAAAATGTTTCTGAAACAAAATTCTTGGGTGTACTTATTGATAATAAATTGTCATGGAAACCACACATCGATAATACATGCAAAACAATTTCAAGAAATATTGGAATTATCAACAAGCTCAATTTTTTTCTTCTATCTCGTACACTACTTACATTATACCACACCTTAATATTACCATACATTAATTACGGTATTTTGGCATGGGGTTGTGCAATTCAACACAATTACATAGGATACTTTTGTTACAGAAAAAAGCACTTAGGATAATATTTCATACACATTTCAGATGTCACACAGATAAATTATTTTTTGAAAACAAAATCCTTAAAGTTAATGATATATATCTGTTCCAACTCGGCCAATTTATGTACAAACTAAATAAAAATGATCCCCCCGCAGTTTTTTCAATTATGTTCTGCAAAAACTCCTCTGTACACGATTATCCTACAAGACAACGAAACTCTTATCACCTACCTCCAACCCGAACTTTACTTGCAAAAAAATCTTTTGTTTTTTCTGGTCCTGTATATTGGAATTCCTTGCCCAACGCCTTTAAGGAATCCCCAAGCATCACAATTTTTAAACATAACCTTAAAAAGATGCTTATTTGCCAATACTTTACACAAACAAGTTAATCTACCACGTAACCAAAACCATATACAATTTTTTTCCCTCCCATCATACAACTTGCCTGCTACCTGTTTCCGCACCTGCCATGCTCTTCTTTGCACCTCCAATTGTACCTGCACCCCCTCTCTCCCTATATTTGCCTCTGTTCTTCCCTCATAATCACAATTATTGTAACCATGTTGTTATTTTTTATTATTTTTATTGTTATTACTATTATCATTTATTCTAATTTGGTTCACTCTTTCGTTGTTACCTTCGATATTTTGTATAGCCTCCTTTTAAACTGTCTTCCGTCTCTCCTTTATACTATAGTTTTGTAATATACGTATTGAAACTAAGTTACAGGGGCTTGCCTCCCATACAAGCTTCGCTTTTCTTGGCAAGCCCCTCCGTTCTGTCTTATATAGTTATTATAGTCAAAGTTACTTTAGTTTGCATTAATTCTCATTGTTTATACCTTATTTCGATTGATGTTGTACTTTAAATTTGACTATGTATTGTTTGATTTTGTTGTGCTTTGTGAACGGAAAACGAATAAAATCTAAATCTAAAGTTGGTTATTTATTTTCCAACTGTTTTAAGAATTTTAGGATACATGAACCGTTCAAATTTTATATTTGTTTCGAGAAAACATCTTATTGTAGGTCAATTAGTAAAGAGGGATTAATGGTAAACGGAATCGGTTGCCTACTTACCCAAACAGCTCGCTGAAATTATAAAAGAGGAGATACAAAAGAAAAAAAATCAGACTAAATCACTGCGATGACATTTAATGAAAGTGATCATTGATAAGAACAAAAAATCAATAACCTCAAATGGAGCTTTGTCGAGGGCCGGTGAACCAAATAGCAGTTTCGTCGAACGTCCTTTGTCCAAAGCCAAGGACAAAACTGTTGTTCCGATTCATCGGCCCTCGATAATGACTTTATTGGGATTTGAGTTCCATTTTTCAAACTAAGGCGCGTTGCAGGATTCGTCGCTTTGCGACGCTTTGTGAAAAGTCCCCACTATCACCTGCCTCCAATGGAAGGCTGCCAATATCGCCAAAGGAAAAAAAATCAATATCCATCACTTTCGAATTGTTTTACCGTGTCTGTGCGTTTTTATTGACCTACTTCTCAGTATTTGTTTAAAAAAATATATTTTCGGTTGTAGCAAATCGTTTCGGTTGGATTCACATTTTAACCTTTAATCACTGTATACTCTCAAAACAAATCAGTCAAAATGACTTGTTAACCGGGGGCGGTATTCTGAAAGCTCAATTAGCTGTCAATTAGCGCTCAATTAGCATTTTGGTATTCTGAAAAGTCACTTACGTGCCCCTTTCCTTATTTCACAGGGTTGCGTTGCGCGCACTAGCAATAGTACGCGTTATGACCGCGCGAAGACTTGATTGAGTAGTTACGAGACTTTTGGTATTCTGAAAAGTCTCTTAGCGCTCAATTAGCGGACTTTCCAGTGGGGAAGGAACACCGGTACATGTGTTGTGGTGGTTTGTGTACGATAACATATACCAGCTACGCATGATGGGATGATCTTTTACATCAAATTTTAATTAACCTTAATTAACGTTTTCCTTCAAAAAAGGTTTTATCGTAATGTAAACAAATAATTAGAGAGATTACTATATTTTTATATAGATAAATAATTCCCCGAGTTTCGTTATTTTGTCAAATTAATGAGATAAAAATTACATCTTAAAGAACGAGTGACAATCTATCCCAGCCACATGAAGATTATCGTCGGTGCATATCGTCTGCTGCTATTCGTTGAGTTGATTTGCCTTCAGGTTCGGAATATATTGTTTGTAAGTACAGTTATATCATTATTTTTCTTCTTCATAGTAAATTTTGTCTGTCAGGATGTGGTTATTCATTTTCATGAATTCAATTTGGCCAATGCGGTACAGCTAGCACTTGTAGCAGCACTGCATGAGTTGGTAGCGAATGAATGTGATCGTGTTGCAAGTTGAATTGTCCGACTCAACATAATCGGCGTAATTCCCCGAATTTACCTCCAACTACGTCACTTTGTTGTTCACTTTATCATCATTCTCTTCATCTTCAAAATCATCAATTTGAAAATCCAAATCTAGATAAAATTCAGGGTTTTCTTTCATTTCGTGATCGAAGTATTCAGTGACATGCAGTGTGGAGAAAACGTACCCACGAAACAGGTTTTGCATGCAAGTAAGCTTCACGTGGGAGAGCCAATCACGCCTCTCGTACAGACAGTGACGTCATAAAAAATCCGCAATTTCGCGGACATAATTCTGCGTGTTTGAAGCATTCAGAGGGAGAACTTTAAAGTATCAATTAACTGAGTTTCATCGGTCTCCATGATAAATGATGTACACCATCGTGTTCTCCTTATTTTCTCCTTTAATTTGATATATGATTCTCCATTTTTAAGATTTTCAATATATTTCTACGTTAAAGGTATTGTTTAACTTTGTGAGCAGCAGATTTAAAAAAAAAATTCTCAAACCACGATGAATCATGAGTACAAGTGCATGTATTAGAACTACTAAACCCTGAAAATAACCATTATTGAGAATGAAAAGCTAAAACTACAAGGCAAACCCCGATTTTGTAAATAGGCGTCTTATAGACACCTAAATAGTACACATAAGTGTATGGGATGAAATTGAAGTGGTGTTTCCGGTCACTTTATACTTCAATTTTTGAAGCACTAAATAATTATTTTCGAACGCAATTTTTTTCTGAGCTTCATTTTTGTAAAATATCAAAGACACAGGTGACAAGTGTGACCTTCTAGCTCAGATTTTTTAAGTCAAACCATTGTTAACCAATCACTTTAAACTCGACTTCAGAATACGGGCCAGTGTATAAATCAGACAAACAAAAGAAATAAAAAATCATAAAAATCGGCCATGGAATATTAATATTGTTTTGTTATTCCTTTTAAAGCTTTACGTTGTTTATGGAAAACAGTTCGATGGATGTCTTCATGAATGTTCAATGAACAAACAGATGACTTGCTATCTCCATTTATTCGTTTGTATTTTTTTACATATCTTATATGATTTTAGATTTGTCCGCCAAAAATGAAAATATTGGCTTGACAACTGATTTAATTCTTATAAGATTAATTGCTGTAACTTATTTTGTTACAAGAAAATATCATACACTCATGTAGCAAAATATTATGGTCCCATGTAATAAAGGAATATACATGATGAGGTGTATATACTTGTTTTCACAAAATATTGCTAAACTTTAAAATTCAATTACGTTGTTATTTGTTATCATATTTTGATAAGATTTCATCGTTTGCTCAGTGAATTTTAAATTTAATTTCTTTAGAGACGAGTACCCCTATAAAGGACAAGTCCATCTCCACAAAATGTTGATTTGAACAGTTTAATAAAAAGAGCAAAAACAAAAGAACAGTGAGGTGGAGGCCATAATCTACTGTCTCATTTGCATGTCACAGAGTTGTGCATATTACTGTTTTGTGAAAACTAAGCGAAACTTCAAAATGTCATACCGTTTACATCCGATTTTGATGAAATTTGCAGTGTTATGCTTGTTTGATTTTTCTCTATTTATTCTAATCAACATTTTTCTGGGATGGACTTGACCTTTAATAATGTATACGTTTATTGTTTATACACACACGTGGACACACTTACTCACACCACTGACAACGCACTCTCACTCACTCAAATGCTACTCACCTTTATGTGCATTAAGCATCGCGATGATTGCGAGTATCAAAACTTTTGCAATCGAATACATCCTTGAACTGTAGCCGGGTCTACCGAATATCCAGGACGATCTGGACCTGAATTTTTTTTTTAAATGTCCTTTGATGAACTCAAAAGTTTTTTTTCCAAATCAATTCCCAAAGCTAAATAAAGACATGCCAATGTGACGATTTAAGCAGCAATCTATTGTTTATTCAAGAAGAAGCAATTAAAGGCAAATAAATTTCAAACTGGCGGTTTCCTTCAATTTAAACAAAGATCTACCACAATCAACTCGTGTGTCAAATCATCAGATAAGTGTCCCATGTGTGAGATCGTATGAAGAATGCACAATACAACCTGATTCAGAACTGTTGCTAATAATCCAAGTGGTGATCTTGGATAATACACCGAACGGTCGGTGCTTACAAAGCCGAATCAAAATGAATATCGGACGCATATTCTATCGTCATTGTACCAAGGTCAGTCTTTGAATTGTAATTGCTGAGATTTGAAATCAGAGAAAGAAATGTTCATAGCTGCTTGTTATTTGTTTACTGAAGGGATCAAGATGAAAACACACACCGGTAGCACCATTGGCGTCGGAAGCCAAAAAATTTAGGGGGTGTCCACCTGAAATTTTGGGATGGACACAGGTAAAAAAATTGACAAGCGCCCCAAAAAAGGTTATCAACCTAAATTTTAGGAGTTGCTAACCAAATTTTTTTGACAAGCAACAAAAAAAAGGTTATCAACAAAAAATTTAGGGGGGGGGACCATCCCCCCCACCTAAAATTTAGGCCGCCTATGGGTACCACCCATTTGACATTGACCATATTCATCCTCTTCAGTTTACGGGGGTTGTTAGCTTTGCGACTACAGTTATAAAAAAAAAATAATTCGACAGGATCCTGTGATGTATTTGATATCTCATGAAGATTTTTCTTTTTTTCTAACTTTTAATGGTACAGGTATCTCTAAGGAAATAGCGGTATCACTGTCGACAAATCTTTCGCTGAGTATGCCAGTATAGGTCATTATAAAAGGGCGATGAACTTGAAGTTGTGAATTCTCCCTTTTTCAGCTTATTTTACTCATCCATCATTCACATTTCTTTCAAGTTGGTGCATTGGGTCCCCTTATCAATCATTAATCATAACTTATTTTGTATGTTTCTTGTCCTTCTGAACATGCTCAAGTTTATGTTTTGATGAGCCTGGATATGATTCGGGAAATGTGCCTGCTCAGATCATGGATGTAAAATGGGGATTAACATGTCATAGACAATGAAGAAATGCATCAATGCTGCAAACTTGGAATGGGCTAAAATGCACCACCAGGGGCGGATCCAGCCTTCGCCAATAGGGGGGGGGGGGCGGATTTTTTTTCAGCCATATTTTCCCCGATCGGCCGCTCGAAGGTGTTTTTTGGTTTCTTTGAAGGGGTAGTCCTAATAGTCACTTCTTAGCCTTATTCTTATTAATCAACACACATATATATAAAATATCATATATCCTTTTATATAAATATATATATATAATGCGAGTGCGAAGCGCGAGCTAAATTGTTTTGGAAATCTCATGTATTTTTCCTAAAATTTGAACATTCTGGGCAATGTGTGTTATCCTGAAAAAATGTGTATGCAATTAGATAATTACAACGAACGCAATGCGAGAGCAGACATGAACTGATGAAAAAGGTACCTGTTAAAGACTGCATGCAGTTAGCCATGAAGACGTTACATATTTATTTTAAGATATCAAATAATGCGAGCGTGAAGCGCAAGCTTAAATATTTTTACAATTTTTTACCTAAAGAATGGAAATTCTAAACACTTTTCTTAATAACTTAGGCAGAATAGGTATATAACTAGGCATGCGAGCGCTAAGCGCGACCGGAAAATTAGACCTACTGAACGAGACACTCTATTCATGTTATGTAAACCATGAAAAGGGTGAGTAGTTGGTGATCTTCCTTAATGCGAGCGCAAAGCACGAGCATAATTTTTTTTTACATACGTTTTGGACTGATCGAAAAGATATACCTGTTAAGGACTGCTTGCACTTAGCCATGAAGATGTTACATATTTCAAAAATTTTGACATTTCTACAGAAAGAATAGAAAATTTCAATCAATCTGTTGTAATCGTGAACAGAATAGCTATACATCTAAACAATTGATACGAGCGCGAAGCGCGAGCGGAAAAAATATCGAGATTTAAACCTAACAAGTGGAATGCCTCTGGCTGTCTCACCTGCATCACGCGGTTCAATATAGCAGCAGTGCTGACTTTGAATACTACTCTAACTCGCACAAGATGTTCAGTGATACATGGTTACTCTTATGTCCACTTTTTATGAACTAGACCAATAAACTTACAGAGATATGATGGTTATTCAACAAAAAACCCCAACATGGCCAAAGTTCATTGACCTTACATGACCTTTGACCTTGATCATGTGACCTGAAACTCGAACAGGATGTTCAGTGATACTTGATTACTCTAATGTCCAAGTTTAATGAACTAGACCAATAAACTTTCAAAGTTATGATGGTAATTCAACAGATACCCCCGATTCGGCCAAAGTTCATTGACCCTAAATGACCTTTGACCTTAATCATGTGACCTGAAATGCGCACAGGATGTTCAGTGATACTTGATTACTCTAATGTCCAAGTTTAATGAACTAGACCAATAAACTTTCAAAGTTATGATGGTAATTCAACAGATACCCCCGATTCGGCCAAAGTTCATTGACCCTAAATGACCTTTGACCTTAATCATGAGACCTGAAACTTATGCAGGATGTTCAGTGATACTTGATTAACCTTATGTCCAAGTTTCATGAACTAGGTCCATATATTTTCTAAGTTATGATGACATTTCAAAAACTTAACCTCAGGTTAAGATTTCGATGTTGATTCCTCCAACATGGTCTAAGTTCATTGACCCTAAATGACCTTTGACCTTGGTCATGTGACATGAAACTCTAATAGGATGTTCAGTAATACTTGATTAACCTTATGGCCAAGTTTTATTAACTAGGTCCATATACTTTCTAAGTTATGACGTCATTTCAAAAACTTAACCTCAGGTTAAGATTTGATGTTGACGCCGCCGCCGCCGCCACCGTCGCCGTCGCCGTCGCCGTCGGAAAAGCGGCGCCTATAGTCTCACTTTGCTTCGCAGGTGAGACAAAAACGGGACACTATTCATGATTTACAAATCATGAAAAAAATGAGTAATAGGTGATCTTCCTACTTGAATAATGCGAGCAAAAACTGCGAGCAGAATTTGATTTGATTTGATTTGATTTGATTTATTTATTCCGTTTCACAATAGTATAATGAACATAGCAATAATATAATAAACATAACAAAACAAGGTCGAAAATACTACGAAATATAATATGTATACATAAATAATCATAAATTTAAAGAACACAATTGAGTAAATAAATTTATCTGAAATGACATTTGTATTTGAAAGTAAAACGGAGCGACATGCCGAAAAAAGCAAAGCTTGTACAGGCGGCAAGCCCCTAACTTAGTTTCAATATAAAACTACAGCAAATATATATTGGTTCGTAATAATAAATTTGTTTAAAAATAAATACAATTTTTGTGCACTTGAAAAAACGTAACTGATGGGTCATGTAAAGAAATATTTACGTTATACAATATTTTAAGAGAGGGGGAGGTGAGGGGGGGGGGCAGAAGGGACAGAGCAGTACAATACACTAAGTAGAAAAGAAATATGGCAGGCAGCAGGAGCAGGTACTTGGCTAATTGCAGTTTTAAGAAGAAAAAATAATGTAAAACAAATAATATACATGACTATATGTATATAATATAAACTCATATACATAAGAGTATAATTAAATCAGTTATTTTAGTTATTCAGCTTGACCTGTTTGCGACGAATATTTCAGAATTAACATTTTTTTCAGTTTGCGTTTAAAAATATTCACATTAGGGGATTCTTTGAAATCTTTTTATATTTTGTGATCTGAAATTGCAAAATGATTAAAATAGATATTTAGACCTAGAATCCAGCCATTCTAAATAATCTTATTCTAAGTAATCTTTTATCATTAAAATCAAAGTGAGCGCGAAGCGCGAGCTCAAACTATTTGATATTCCGAAACTATTTGATATTCTGAAAAAAGGGTCAATTTCAGCTCTACCTTTCAAGCACTTCCTATTCCTCTCGCTAAGCGCGAGATGAAACAAAAAGGACAATTTAATTATTAAATTAATATCTTATTCATTAATGCCTAATGAGAGCGCAAAATCTGATGATATTATGACCTGAAAACTGGACATTTTTTGTAATTAATAAATAGGATGCATTAGTTAATATACACTCTAAAAAGAAATCAGTTAAAAATGACTGGTTAATAGGGTCAGCTGGGAGCAACTGTTATTCCAGTCATATTTGACTATTTTCTAGTCATATTTTACTAGAACAGAGTTATGTCTGACTAGAATATATGTCAGAAATGTAAATATCAGTGATTGTCATATCAGTTGCTTCCCAATTGACTACTGGTCTAGTCAGTTTGACTGATTTGTTTTAAGAGTGTATTTCTAACCATTAATGTTTTATAAATTAAAATTTATATCTAATTATAAATCTAATTTATATTTTGATCAATAAAGACTGGAAAAAACTATCATGCAAAGGGGACTTTAGAGACATACATAACTCGCCAATCAAACTGCGAGCATGCAGCGCTAGCTGATACGTTTTGACAATCAGACCTGAAAAGAGATATTTTGAAAACTTTATGTATGGAATACACGTAAATGATAGGTACCTGATAAATCAAAATTTGCGAGCGCGCAGCGCGAGCAGAAAATGTTAATATTCAGATCATAAAACTGACATTTTTACAGATCACATAAAATAATGAAAGTTCGGTTTCCGAAGTGAAATGTTTTGTATATTGATCCCATTGAACAAGATATGTAAATCATCTAACTGGCAATGCGAGCGCGAAGCGCGAGCGAAATTTTTTTATTCTTTTCATTATTTTAATTCAATTCAGTTTATTACATTCATCATTTCCATTTTCTTGAAAGAAGGATAAAAGAGCATTGTAGATTAAATGCCTTGCTCACGGGCAGTGACGTACCGTGGGTCGTGGCATGGGGGGGGGCAGCAAAAACATTTGAGTCACTTATACCGTATTTACACTTAATCGGCATTTGCATCGGCTTTTTTACAACGTGTAAACGCGAGTAACTTGCATCGGCTCGCGGTTCAGAAGCGGCAATTTGCACTACCAAAGTAGTAGGTTCAGGGGAGCGTTTCATCAATATTTTCATCCGACAAGTTGTCAGATCTGACATCTTTCCATGATTTTGATTGGTTGAGAGGCACTGTTCCTATGGTAACTGTCGGATAAAATGGGACTTGTCGGATAAAAAGTCCGACAAGTCCTTTCATAAAACGCCTCCCTGAACCGCGAGCTAATGAAGAATCGGCTTTTTTACTACGTGTAAACAGAAAGCGGTTCTGCACCGGCAATTGGTGCGCATTTCATTTACTTTACCATTGTGACGTAATTGTAAGCGCACTGATCCAGTGTTGTCTTTTTTATGACGTATACTGTTGGTGTGTGTATCATTTCAGGTTTTTGCATCGGCTCGCGGTTCTGAACCACGAGCTGTTACAACGTGTAAACGCAAACCAAAAGCCGATTCTGCATTGGCTTTTGGTTCTGAACCAAATGCCGATTAAGTGTAAACTGCTCAGTGTAAAAATGGCAGAGGTAAAAATGGCAGAGGTAAAAATGGCAAAGGTGAAAATCGTAGAGGTAAAAATGGCAGAGGTAAAAATGGCAAAGGTAAGAATAGCAGAGGTATGACAGAGGTATAAATGACGAGTGTTTAATCCCCATGCAAAAAAAATCCAAAAGCCTCTCCATGTACAGCATTTTTAGTAAGAATTGTGTTGAGAAGAAAATTAGAATGATATTGTTGAACTTATTGAAAGTTTAACATTTTAAAATCATACTGTAGATCTTCTGCACCTAATCGAGTTGAGTTGAGTTGGTATTTTTTTCCTCGACTTTCATGCATGGCCTTCATGTCAAATCGCTCCTCTGATATTCAAATTTGAAGCACACTTTGGATCTCAATTGTATTTGTCTTAATTCATTTAAGGGAAAATTCACACTGACATCAACTTAAATTTATTGTAAAAATAGTAGAAAATAATTAAAACAATATTGGTGAGGGTATTAGGGAATGCATCAGAGATTTAAAAAGCTATTAGAATTTTATATTTTAATGGTGGCGTCATTTGCGAGCATCAAAATATCAATAAAATGTCATTAAAAAGATGAAATGGTTTTTATTGTACCTTAAGTAAATCAACATAAAAATGATTTTACATCCGCCCCTGGAAGATTATTTTTAGCAATCAGGACCCACTGATTAAAAAATTGAAAAGTATACATTGTGGTGCATACGGGGCAGCTGCTTGTATATGACGTCACAGATAAAAGAATAATATTTATGATAACTCTTCGATGGGTTTTCCTCAAACGTTCACCAAAATATTTTTCTTCTATTTTTACAGTAAACCATTTGTCAGGGTGAACTTCTCCTTCAAAACAGGTCGATAGAATGATACCTCTGGCGCTGCCATTTTTACCTCTGCCATTTTTACCTCTGCCTTTTTTTACCTCTGCCATTATCACCTCTGCCATTTTTACCTCTGCTATTTTAACCTCTGCCATTATTACCTCTGCCATTTTTACCTCTGCCATTATTACCTCTGCCATTTTTACCTCTGCCATTTTTACCTGGCACCGTGTAAACACGATATTAGTGACCGCGCGAAGCTCACTCAGTAGCCAGGTATACTGACCTAATATAGACATTTTGAAATGTAGGCCTTTTATAATTTGCAAGATAAGAAAATAACCCAAACTAAAACACAAACAGTAATTTTCAAACACTTTCTGCAGAATGCAGCCGGGACTACAATTTCATTTTTTTTTCTGAATGACATCCTAAGAAAAGCTGTCTTATTCACAGAAAATTTGAGTATAAACACATGTGAAAAGTCTTTCCACGTAGTTTCCGTTGTATGTTGGTGCAGTTAAATGCAGAAAATACAGACACATTTCCGTTTCGTTTAGTATTTTATGAAGCAAATGACATGGAAATTGCACTCGCTCTTATTGTAGATGAACGCTAAAGGGACGAGCAAGATGACAGCAGTCACGTGACTATGGACGATCGCGGACGACAATTCTTCGCGCACTTTCAAGCGCTTTCATTCTATTGGCGGAATGCTCGCGAAGCCCCACCTACTGATGGAAATCGCACGGTGTTTCCCGCGAAATGAAATCGCGCGGGGCTGTTCACGCATAGTAATTCAAATCGAGCGGAACAGGTTAAGAACAGTATAATCAAACCTGCCTGGTTTAAAGGAGAGGTACAACCTAAGGAAAACTTTGTTGTAAAATACAAAAATTTGACAAAAATAGCGGTGAAGTTTTGTTGAAATACTAAAAGAGTTATTAGAATTATACGTTTTTCTTATTAGGGACATCGTGAATAAGCAGCTGTCACATACATGTATGTTATGTTATATTTAATGCATGATGAATTTCACTTCTTAAAACATGATGACTAAAAATATATTCCTTACAAGAAATATATCAGAAAATGAAATTTTATTGTTATTTTTACCTCACGATTAAATTTATGTGAGGAAGCTGCTCATCCC
Organism: Lytechinus variegatus; assembly: GCF_018143015.1. Taxonomy (NCBI): domain Eukaryota; kingdom Metazoa; phylum Echinodermata; class Echinoidea; order Temnopleuroida; family Toxopneustidae; genus Lytechinus; species Lytechinus variegatus. The sequence continues at coordinate 22,793,732 of NC_054755.1, read as the reverse complement.
AAATAAAAAGAAATAATTAATTGTAATAATTTTCAAATCTTTCATGAAGTTTGCTTAAACCTTTACCAACTTGGTTGCATTATTTACCGTGTTTACACGCTGCATCGGCTCGTGATACAGAACAGAAAACCGACGCTTTTTTATGCGTATAAACGAGATAAACTTGTATCGGCTCTCGATGCAGACACGGCAATTTTGCACCGCCAAAATAGTAAGTTCAAAACCGCGAGCAGGTGCAGACAAGGGCATTTTTCAACGTGTAACACGAAGCCGAGTCTGCACCGGCAATTAGCTCATTTCTCACGACGTCATTGCGCATGGCGTAACATAGGCCTATGCGCAGATAGAATGCAATGGGCCCCGTCTTCCAAAGATTTGATCCAATCAATCGTAACTATGGAAATCCATCAGTGTCATGATTTTTTTAACAAGAAATTTGTAAATCAAACTTGCATTCAATATGATTACTTTGCTGGCTTTCCATAGTTGCAACTGATCGTATCAATCGTCACTCGTTGTAAGACAGGCCCCTGATCTGTGTCTTTGCCGATTCTACCGAGGTGCGACAGCATGTATTCGCACTACAACCCGAGAGCCGAATCTGCACCGCGAGCCAATTATGCAGCGTGTAAACACGGTAAAGGTTCTGCTTTCATTACTTTTCACCAGGTTTGGTCTAAGGATTATTCAGGCTTTCTTTAGTGCTTTCTTGTCACAGGATATGGCCTTGTTTTTTTTTAAATCTTGTTCAGAACGAAACCGATAACACGTATTGTGATACACAGTGCCGAAAAGAAAATAGAGCCATGGTCGAGTTTAGGGCAACGGTAACTAAATTTATTTCAGTTTGAAAAATAATGAGGATCTAAGTTGACATAATAGAGGTAACGGGAATCTAGGGGCCCGATTAAAAAAAAAAAAGATTTGTTATTTAATTTTAAAGTGACTGAAATCATTAGAACTGTTTTTTTATTAAGTTTGTAAATATAAATCATGTATTTGTTATTATAATTAGTCGCTATGAAACGAGGCCCAGATGGGTAGTCATTGCGTCCAGAATTAACGACGTATGGGAGATGAAAAGAACTGATTCAATAAAAACAATCTACACCATTCATGGCTTCTCAGTGTAGAAGCAAAATCAGTACCGAGAAGCGCAGATTATGTGGGGGATCAATGAATAAAACAAACATTTCTTAAATTTTAATCATATATTCATCCCAATGACCATCATTGAAAATTTTGGAGTCAAATCCAAGCTCAGTGACTAAAAACCTGTATTCAGGGATGAAAGAAAATCAATGAAATACCTTAGCAGGTAATGAATCACAAAACAATCAGCCAGTTCATCTACACTTAGGCCTATTCTTAATCGACTGCTCACAAAGGTAAGTGCGGGGACTAGGCCTAGTTTATATACTTTTCAGTACTAGGACTGAAGTGTAAGTACTATTAGGTATTAAGACTGAAGTTTAGGTACTATTAAGTACTAACCCAGTCAGCAAAGTATCTGGGGCCCATGTGGGTTATATATGGGCTCATGTGGGCTTGGATTATGGGCAGCTCATATGGGGCCCATATGGGCTTTGCATCATCCAAACCATCAGGGGCCCATATGGGCCATGTGGATTTCATATAGGGAAAATCTTGTCAAGCCCACATGAAACCACTGTATACCCCACATGGCTCATCTGGGCCCCATATGAAAACCATACTGTGTTTTATATGGGTCCCATGTAGGTTCACGATGTCTTAATCAATTAGAAATTGAAATATATATTAGTTTGTGTCATTAAGGTGACTTTACAACCCAATATTCTAATTCCTATCATTTTATCATAATAATAATAATAGGCATTTATATAGCGCCATCTATCTAGAAATATTCTATTCCGAGGCGCATTGTTATTATTATTATTACCCCGGCTTTAGCTCGAGCTGCCTCTCAGCGCTCATGCATTCAAGGAATTATTCCTGCCGGGTACCCATTCACCTCACCTGGGTCGAGTGCAGCACAGTGTGGATAAATTTCTTGCTGAAGGAAATTACGCCATGGCTGGGATTCGAACCCACGACCCTCTGTTTCAAAGTCAGAAGACTTTAATCCACTGGGCCACAACGCTCCACATATCCTATAATCCTACATTCTAACCCTAAATCCTAATCCTATTCTACGACTAATCACTGAATCTTGTTATCGACTTCTATAGAGCGAGTTTGCTCTTCTTGACAGGCTATGGTTAATAACAATTTTCAATATTTAACCTTGAAAATTTTCTCCTGAAATTGAATGTTTCGATTTTTAATCTTATAGTAACAAATTACATGTTTTTTTTAAACTTTTCATGGTGGAATCCTTACATATTTAAAACATAAACATTTTAATTGTCGTAGCTGTATTAGCTGAAATTTTGGTCATTTACTGTTGTATTAAATTGAATATTCATGAGTGCAGTCCAGATCGATCGATGCCACATGACCCATATATATCCCATATGGGGCCCAGATGTTTTTAGCCATATTGGTTTCAAGTGGGCCAGCCCATATGGGGATTATATGGGACATATGCAGTGGCGTAGACAGGTCCTTAGACTTGGGGGGATGATCCCTAGCTGGGTCATACTTTATATATATATATATATATATATATATATATAATTAATATATAAATATAAAGAATGAAGGAGATAACGTACTCGATAAAAACAAAATATCATGGGCCAAAGCAGACGAGTTAAAGATAACAAAATAACACGATCTGCCTCATGGATTATCTCGTGTGTCTTTTAATCACTTTGCTTTCAGCAATAAACAGGGCATCCAGTAATAAACAAACTTCCTTGCACATTTTTCATGGCAGTAATCTTTTGTTTGATTAATGACAATGAGTAAAGATGATCATAAGAGAAATGTCATTTGTCGGATGTCTAGTTATCATCTTGGTCATGACAGTCCTGCTAAACATGATCTAGAATAACTAGTATTCCTTATTTTACTAGTATAGTAGTATACTCTTTTAAAAGTAGCGATATTGTTAATGATCAAACGAATGAATCAACAACTAAAGGAATAAACAAATAAACAGCCAAATAACTAAAAAAATATCAATTACAATTATAGTAATAGGGGTAAAATAAAAAAAGCTCAACATTATATTTCTTATCCACGTGCAGATATGCGGACACTAAAATGATAAGCACACTCTGTTTAAAATTACCACGATTACAAAGGCTTGATTGAATTAAGTATGGAAATGAAATAAACCTCACCGGGTTGTCGGAAGTAAACTGTATAGATAGTAACTTGTTATAATTTCGATTCATTTCTTATTATGTACCTTGTTATGATGATTATGATAAAAACATAGGTAAGGAAATGTAACAGTTTATAACCTTCAAACCTAGAAAACTGCGCACGTACAAAAATCACTGGTATAAGTAATTCCAAAATACATTGCGCCTCGACTTACTTCTTCTTGAAACTGGAAGACGTTTATTTTCACCCAATATAGTTATGCAAAACAGTCCTTAACAGTAAAGGATTATAATACCCAACATGAAGGAAAAACAGGCATACTAATGCTTCATATGGCAGTATCAGGTAACACGCTCGAAAGGAACATACTCCTGGGAGTGAATATATGAAAGAGTGAATATTGAGTGAAAAAAACCTCGGATATCACTGAGGCCATCCAAAATTTGCACTTTCATTCCAAAATCATTCATTTACTAATTCGCTCCTTAGAGACTGAAAATTTTCACCTTTCCTTTGCAAAGTAGGGGTTGAGGACATGGCCAGCAGGGAAAAGGGTCAGTGTATGTGTATAGGTAATTTCTTATTAATTCGTTTGAACAGTGTTAATGTGTTATGAAAGCAATTGCTCTGAAAGGGAGTGATTAAGCGACACTTTCTTAAATCTGTAATGAAATATTTTGAACTTATCTCCTTTGCAAATACATAATTATTATAAGGAAATGTACTTGGTGAAACTCTGAATAACGATCCTTAAATGTATATGACGACGCAAGACAGTTGTTATTACTTAAAACTTGCAAGTTGTAAATGCATATAAGATGATTGACTCTGAATAAAAGTCCAATTTTGATCATGTTTGTCATTGCTGTACGTTATGATTATTACTGCTATTATTATTGATTTTAACTAGCATTCATTGCTTTATTACTGTATAGTTTTGCTTCTTCCCCCACAGAAACCTGGGGGGATGATTGTACACACCACCCCCCCCCCACCTAAAATTCTGGGGGGATGCATCCCCCCGCTATCTACGCCCCTGGACATATGGGCCCCATATGGCCCATATGAAACTCATATGAGGCCCAGAATTTTTGCTGACTGGGAAGTTTAAGTACTGTTTAGGACTAAGACTGAAGTTTAAGTACTCTTCAGGGTTAAGAATGAAGTTTAAGTACCTTTTTTGGACTAAGACTGAAGTTTAAGTACTTTTAGTACTAAGACTGAAGCTTAAGTATTTTTTAGTACTGAGACTGAAGTTTCAGTACTTTTTAGTACTAAGACTGAAGTTTAAGTACTTTTAGTACTAAGACTGAAGTTCGCGACCATCATAACTCTTGCAATCGAATCCATCCTTGAACAGACCAGTTCGTAGTTACTTCATGGGCAATTTTGGTCAAATGACCTTTCATTTCTTTCATCATGATAGGCAGATTTCAAAGCAAGATATTACGTAAGCTTGCCTCACATAGCAGAATGAAGAAATTGAATAGACCAGGTGACTAGAATAGCACACCAATGAACACTTAATGAAGGTATTTGTTGCATTCCGATTTTGAATGCATATCTTACATGTTGCACAATGTACTTGACAACTGTAAAATACCAGTCGTTCGTGGAAGCATTGTTTTTTTTTTGTGGATGTAAATGAAAACGACAATTCAAAAGAATATATGAATAATCAAGACATCAAAGTTGGTGCTTATCTCATTAGATTTTAAAGCATCATGTCACCTTAGTACAAATGACCTTCTTCTGGTCATGCGTAGAATCTTTTGATCATGCGCAGAAAGGAACTACGAACTGGCTTAGCCGAGTCTACCGAATATCCAGGACAATCTTGACCTAAAGTATTTCAAAAATGTCCTTCGATGAACTCAGAAGTCTTATTTTTTTCCAAATCGATTCCCAAATCAAAAGAAAGACAAGTCAATTTGATGATTTGAGGAGCAACATATTGTTTATTGGAAACACTTTCACAATTGGTGGTGCGACTGCATATTACCGTTGCGAATCTTAAAGGATTAATAATAATAATAATAATAGGCATTTGTATAGCGCCATCTATCTAGAAATATTCTATTCCGAGGCGCGTTGTTATTATTATTATTACCCCGGCTTTAGCTCGAGCTGCCTTTCAGCGCTCGTGCATTCAAGGAATTAATCCTGCCGGGTACCCATTCACCTCACCTGGGTGGAGTGCAGCACAATGTGGATAAATTTCTTGCTGAAGGAAATTACGCCATGGCTAATTATAAGAACTTTTTTTCAAGCTGATTATTATTCTCCTATTAAATATCGTAATCTGGAAGTGTTTTTTCGAGCTTTTTTTTTTTGCTTTTGTAAGTGATTCTTTTCCGGTTTTTTTTTATTATTCATGAGTGTTATAAACTGAATTGAATAAAAATAATAGAAAAAAGTGGTTTGTCCCACACAAGGTAACACATCGTATAGATTTAAGAGCTACTGTCTGAGAGAATCTGGCAGATTTGAAAAAAAGTCGAAAGATGGGGGTCGGTGGATTTCATTCATAATCTGAGGTTCAAGTACATAGAGGGTATGTACTACTAACATGAGGTTTACATTTTCTGATTATTATTCCATTCATAGTTATCCCACAGGGGCGTCGATCCATTTTTCAGATTGGGGGGGCAAAATCATGAATCAGTTTTCCAAAAGCGCTCGATCACACAAAACAAACTCACCCTCACACACACCCACACATATGCATATATATGTTATGATAAAGAAATTATCTATTATTATTACCACCATTATTATTAACTTAATAATGAGAAAGTTCATCTTGAAGTTTATCATAATGATTTCGTCTTTTATTACTACTTTTGGTTTATTACCATATGCATTTATCTCGTATATGAATATGTATTACTTTTCTGTTGCCACGATACTTTGTTTACACCCTCACCCCCCCCCCCCCTCCCCCCGCACGACTGGAATATTCCTTTTTTATCAAATCAACTGCGCCTGCGCACAACCTGTATGACGTCAGCTCGAATTCCATGAAAAGTCAGTGACAGACGACATTTGTTTCTCCTGCAATTTTGTCGATTTTTGGCGATTGTTCTATTAATTGGTAAGTCGATATATTTGTGAAGATCGAGTATTATTATTGGTGATTACATTGTGTGGTAATTGTTTAATGATTGTAAATTGGAATGACATGTCTGACCAATTTTGTGAATTTCGAGGAGCAAGTTTTAGTGAATATTTTCTCTGTTCTAATACTACGTCACGGTGGTATTCAGTGACGAAATGTCATTCTGAGCACTTTGAAATATTATGAGTATGTTCAATATTTTACTCTTGTATCTATTTCATATTCTTATCTTGTAAATACTCTGTATCGAAATTACTGAATATGTGTCAGTTAATTATCTCTTTTCATTTGATTTATTACCGTTACGGCTGGCTTGTTAACATAAACATTGCAGGTTGATACATTCGCGCAGCCATTGTTTTCTGTTCAAAGCGCACACAAGTTTTGCAGCGCGTATAATATAATTAAGCGTTTTTTATGATTTAATGAAGGAAAACAATGAATGTATTATTACGTCATGACAATTGTTATCCTTATATGGTTACATTATCGTATATCTATTACATGTATGACGTCAGAGTATTATTGTTGCGTAATCATATATCTATTTTGACACTTATTTAAAGAATTACCTTATATGGTTACATTATCGTATGTTTATTATGACGTCAGAGTATTATTGTTGCGTAATCATATATCTATTTTGACACTCATTGAAAGAATTACTTTGATGTCATTTCTCATTTTGTATTCAAGATGTCCACCTTTAATTGATTCTTAATTTGAGTCAGACGAGGAGGAGTTCAGCTTCAACATAACAAGATAGCGTCAGGTAAAATTAGAAAACTATTTTGTTTATGATGCTTATGTAAACACACAATTTTACGAATCATATTCTTGTACAAAATATTTATTATTTCATTTATCTTATATGAAGAAATCTGTTTAAGGATAATGTTACTGTTTCTTCGATTGTAAATGAAGTTACTGTATTCCATGGAGTGATTAATTTATTTCTTTCTTTACATTTATTTACATTCAACAGGTAGATTCTGCGTGGGCAGTGTTGTGTGATTTGTAATTCTAAATTTGTTATTTATTAAATGTTGAATCAAATCTGTAATCAAAAATCAGTTTTCTTCGGTCTTTATCATTTGGTTTTATCTTTCTCCCCCAGCTTTCCTTGATTGTATCCATAACCAGGCTAATTCTTTGAATGCTCTTATGAATCAGTAGTGTACGTAACATATATATGTGTACATATATATGTATACACACACACACATATATACATATCTCATACATCGCGCATTAATTTCGATCTGAAAAAAATTGAGTTCAATGGACGTTTTTTAATAAAGAACAAGATATATATATCCAACAAAAGATTATTGCAAGTCGAAGTGGGAGTTCTTTTGAGGTTTAGAACTGAAAACGGGACCATATTCACCTATTTAATCATGGAGAGTATAGGTTTTTGTTACAGAAATGATGCGAGCGCGAAGCGCGAGCTGAAATTTTTTGATATTCCAATCTGAAAAGTGGACATTTTGAGCACGATTTTAGACGAAGAACGAGTTGTGTATCTCAATCTCGCTTGCTGATTTCCGTGTAACATTACAATCTTATTTTTAGCACATGCGGAATTATAGGGGGGGGGGCAAAACGACATGTTTGCCCCCCAATATTTTCATTGGTGGGGCGATCGCCCCCCCCTGCCCCCCCCCCCCCCAACCATAATCGACGCCTCTGTTATCCCTCCCCCCTAAAATTGGCCCTTTTAGTGGACCAGCTGCAAGACCTTGAAATCGTTCATTTATAGAAATTTTCCTGACTCCCTAAACAATATCTAAAATGGTGCGAGTAAAATGATTTTCTTAGGGTTTAAGGTTTAAAATCTCCCCTTTGCGGTAATGAAAACAAAACGTAAAAAAATGCTGAGAAGCTTCCATTTTTTTAATAGGGTTCATGCCATTTTTCAAAAAGGGGGAAAATGCAAAATTTTGACAATATTCACGGCCGTATGATAAAAATGGCCAAACTTTTTCCAGGCTAATTTTTTCATAAAATGTGTACCAGACCTTTATCAATTCATTATAAATTCGTGAAGTGTTTTTTGCCTTTTTGTCAACAGTTGCTTCAAAACGGTCCTTTTTAAGAAAAAGTTGAAAAAGGGACCCTGTACTTGGTGCCAAATGCGTTAGAATTATTTGCAGTCATCCCACAAAATGAAGTTGAAAATCACTTAAGCCAAGCAACATTGATGTCCCCAAGTAATGCTGGGAAATATGATTTCAGGTATATTATTTTATTGGTAACACCCCTATATCACTAAATGGACAGTCCCAGTTGGATGATACATGCATGTGTGGAGCGTTGTGGCCCAGTGGATTAGTCTCCGGACTTTGAAACAGATGGTCGTGGGTTCAAATCCCAACCATGGCGTAGATTCCTTTAGCAATAACAACGTTGTTCATATTCTCTACAAGAACTGACTATTATTATTATTATTAATATCATTATTATTGTTATTATTATAACATGTCGTAAAGCATCCACATACCATAAATTGTCTTGCCCCTCTCGAAGAGTAATAAATTATGATAAGTATGTTTTATGAAGATTATTCTAGTGGCAATCCATTGGTGCAACGGTGTGTTCCTTGTGGTCCAGGTCGGCCTCGATGACCATAATATGGCATTGGTCATGTCTTTTGCCTCCGAGTCTGATGTCTTGGAGTCCTTGGCCTTGGACTTTGGCCTTTTTCTTGGGATAGGTCCCACAAACGGAGCCAGAAAGAGGCCGGGACAAGGCCGAACAGGACCGGGAAATAGTTTAGAAATAAAAATAAGCAACACTAAGTTAATAATTCTTATAAGATGGGGTGACTTTAATTTACCCATATTTAAAAAGTTATACTGAAGTTGATATTCAATAAAAAGAATAAAATCTCACATTTCACATAAAATTAGATAAAATCATGAATTCTTACCTGGAAGAGAAGATCCTAGATTCAAAATAAATCGAATTTTGAAGTAGGTGAAGGGTTTCGCTTGTATCGCGATCTCAAAATGCTTTGATGATCGACTAGTGTACACTGGGCTAAAAACAAAAAGTCATAGAAAGTGTAACGTTAATTTTGCGCGCAATCGTTTTGCCAAGCTTCAGAAGGGACATAAAACAGACAAAGGTTAGATAATCTTATCAGATGGAGGCTAAAATGTTATATAATTGATTGGTATCATAGTTTACTTGCTTGTTTGATGATCTCTGCTTTTAAAATGGTGATTTCTTGATGCGTGTTGAGAAGTTCGGATTCTGTCTGAACGGACGCAAAAGATAACAAATTTGCCGATCTTGTCGTAGATAAAAAGATACTATTCTGAGTAATTTTAGGTCGCTTTTTATGTTGGTCTTATCAGATTTTTAAGATATTCATTGCTTTTTGAGATAAGGTAACGGGCAAAATATATGGCCAAACCACCAAGCTAGTTCTATGGAAAAAAATGTATTTTTCCTGGGGGGATCGTTGTGTGGCATTGGTCATGTCCTTGGGCTCAGCTTCCCCTGTCTGATCCTGTTCTTAATTTCTCTGTTGCCTTTGCGTTTGTATTTTAAAGGTCAAGTCCACCTAAAAAAAATGTTGATTTGAATCACTAGAGAAAAATTAGACAAGCACAATGCTGAAAATTTCATCAAAATCGGATGTAAAATAAGAAAGTTATGACATTTCAAAGTTTCGCTTATTTTTAACCAAAGAGTTGTATGAACAACCCAGTTACATCCAAATGAGAGAGTTGATGATGTCACTCACTCACAATTTCTTTTGTTTTTTATTGTTTGAATGATACAATATTTCAATTTTTACGAATTTGACTATTAGGGCCTCCTTGCCTGAAGCACGACATGTTAAAATAATGGAATTCCACGTGTTCAGGGAGGAATGAACCTTCATTTCACATGAGAATGACGAGAAAATAAAACTATTTTATATTTCATATAATAAAATACATAAGAAATAGTGAGTGAGTGATGTCATCAGTTCCTCATTTGCATACCGACCGAGATGTGCATATAACACTGTTTTGTGAAATGAAGCGAAACTTTAAGATGCCATAACTTTCTTATTTTACATCCGATTTTGATGAAATTTCCAGTGTTATGCTTGTTGAATTTTTCTCTTTTTATTCAAATCAAGTTTTTGTTGGGGTGGACTTGTCCTTTAACTGGATATGGATTATAAAAAAAACGATGCAGCAATTGTACTGTGACAAGCCGTCAACCATGCATGCCAGTATAGGTCATTCTAAAGTAGAACAAGGTGTGGGTGGATTCGAAGCATTGTTTCGTCAAAACGATATTCATAAGTTATATAAAGGGGTGTTGCAAGAAATATTTTGTGATCAATTACAAATATTATCTTGCAATTTTACAATGGATAGATGAGTATTATCAGAGTACACTCCTTGGTGTAACAGACAAACTAGCAATCAATCACAAATTCTCAATTAGTTACAAGATGTATGATTGATTAAGGGATCGAAAATACCCTTGCAATTAAATGAAGGTTTCTTGAAACGCCTCATCAGACTCGTTGCATACAGTTAAAAACGTGGCAATAACTTATAATGTTGAATGTATCAAGAATCTAAAAGAAGAGGCCTACATTCCAATTAGCTGGGCTTTTGAGATTACAAGCTACTCGTTTATCTTGTGTAATGTATATTATCCCTACTCATCCATTTTCATCACATCTAGGTCATTTGTCCTGCATGCTGGGTGGAGAAGTATTGTCCGGAGCCCCTTGAGTTAACGTGGCTCTTTTTTTAAAGTCATTCCCTTGACTTATCATGCTTATCAACACGTTCACATGGCCTATAACCCAAAGTAAGTAAGTCGAAGGAACACGTTAGGTCAGTAGGTCGCGGGAACCATTTATACGTCGATGGAAAGACGTGATAAGGCTGAGGAAACGACATGGTAAATCGATGGAATAACTTAGTAAGTTGAGGGAACGACTTAGTAAATCGAAGGCAGACAGATCGCGCAACTACGTATAAGTCGACGGGACGACTTAGTAGAGGGAATGCTGTAGTAAGTAGATGGAACGACTAAGTAAGTTTATTGAACGACTTAGTAAGTCCAAGGAAACCGTCTAGGGAACCGCTTGGTAAGTCGTAGGTACGATTTAGTAAGTCGAGCAAACGACTTGTAAGTTTATGAAACGGATTATGGTAAGGACACTTGCAACGCCACTTATGGGCTCTGCAATTTAGGAAGAGTTATTTTCAGTTAAATTATTTCGTAAATAGCACAAAGTCTGTTAAGCTTTTGTTCATCGTTCATCGTCGATTCGATATAAATGACGTTTCAAGCAGATTTATTCGGGTTTTTATTTTGTGGTGACATTTTGAAAGAAGTGTTGTGTTTCCGCACTGGGGTGTAAATTTTGTTTTTCTATTACTCAATTGAAAAATGGTATCAGGCTGACTTCGTATTATATTGGCTTATTCATGGGCGGCACTAGTCCAGATTGGACCTTGTTGCTTGGAAATGCCCTTTCCCAAAAGCTAACATAGAGGGCACATGTCTCCCAATCTCTAATCAGCGACAATCCACTCATCTTCGCTCCCCACCAAAATCTCGTTTTGCCCCCCAAAAATTTTATTTGGGGGGCGGGGGGGGGGGGGCAAGTGCCCCCCCTGCCCCCCCCCCGCTTCCGGCGCCCTTGCTTCCCAGGGCCATGGATCTGAGTAACCTATAAAGTGATAAAGCGAACCCGTCCTACTAGAGCTTTGTGTCAGAATTGACTATTATATCCATGTTAAACTACAACTTCAGAAGAAAAAAAATGAAAACAAAACCCGAGTTCCGAATCTGGTTTACAGTGTGTGTGTGCATTAAGGCCACCGCACACCTTACGACTGTTCGCGATCCGATAATGGAACAAATCGCATTTTGTTCATTTTCTGAAAATGGGAATGGAACATATCATTTTATTTTGGGTTAAAATTAACGAAACCGAGATTTAGCGATCATTTATCATAACTTAATCATAAATATAATAGACAAATGACCTACCAATTTAAAGCTTAGAATCTCTTCTTTCATCTGATATTACTTAGGTTATTTCTTATTCACGCATGAGTGAGCAAAAACAATTTGAAAAAAGGATACCAAAAACTCATTTGGCGGGGGGTATCCGGGTTTCAAAAAGAAAACCACATTTCTGAAAAGTTCAATATCTGCTCTTTAAATTGGTACCAAAATTACAGAAAATGGTCAAGAAATAAAAAAGTTCTGGTCATTTGAAATAAGGCTTGTATTTCCATAATTTCATGAGATAAACGTGTTTTCACCGGTTTCCTACAAAAGCTTTCGCATCGTGAACAAAAGATTTAATGCATGGCTGATCGTCAACAAAACAGAGTGTCGAGAGAGTTTGAAAGCCAGCCTGGAGAACTTCTTCATTTTATGAAATTATTGAAATTCAAGCCTTATTTCAAATGACAAGAACTTTGTTATTTCGTGACCATTTTCTGTAATTTTGGTATCAAATTAAAGAGGAGATATTGAACTTTTCAAAAATGTGGTTTTCTTTTTGAAACCCAGATACCCCCCGCCAAATGAGTTTTTGATATCCTTTCTTCAAATTGCATTTGCTCACTCATGCGTGAATGAAAATTAATCTAAGTAATATCAGATGAAAGAGGAGATTCTAAGCTTTAAATTGGTGGGTCATTTGTCTATTTTATTTATGATTAAGTAATGATAAATGATCGCTAAATCTCGGTTTCGTTTTTTCTGGGACGCACTGTATAACAATTTTGAAAGAATGCAAAGCAAAATTAGTTTCAAATCGTAGCCAATCGTACGACTGCTATGACGTCATTACGACTAGACATCAAATTTGCTTTTATTCTAAAAAGGATGATAGCAAAGTCACAGTTTTGAAAATAGGTATTCGTATGATGATTTCGAACAATGTAAGATATTTCATGTCTCAATATTAGCATCAAATTCTACTAGGTTTTATTATAAGGTGTGCGGTCGCCTTAACACTGATTGAATGAGTACTCCGGCCTCCAATGGATTGACTACTGATTTTACACTTAGGAAAATTATTGTTTCTGCTTAGTTTGTTACAAGTGAGACATATCATCGTACAAACTTGAAAGAAAGTATGAAATATTATTTCATGAAAAACCAAAACAAAAAGGAAAGTGAGGAATTAAAATCATTATCTAATCTAAGGATTATCCATGAGGGCGTGCATTTTACTGTTTTCAAAATATATTGCTTAATTTCAAAATTTAACAAGTTCTTTAGATTTGATCAGATTTTGATGAAATGGGCGTTTATTGAGAATTTGTTCAGATATTATTATGTTCAGTATGAAGTACCCTTTTAATGACCTTGGCAATTCAATGAATCTAACGTGATCCCCACGCAATAGTTTTCCTTTTCATAATGTGAAAGCGGGCGGATAGGTAGTCTTTGCGCCTGATGAAATGTATTGTCAATCTCGATCAACCTTTGAAATATACATGTATAGAAATATTTCAATATCATACACTGCCAGGTTTATCTGGATTCTTACCAATTTAAAGGCGCACTCCGGGCTGACTTTTTTTATCTAAATATCAAATAGAGATAACTTCACAGGGCAAAATGCTGAAATTTTATTAAAATCTGATAAAAAAACGAAGTTATTGAACTTTAAATTTTAGCAATATTTTGTGAGAATAGTTATATGCTCACAATCATATTCATTAGGTGGGCTGAAGATGCCACATCTCCACTTTCATTTTTGTTATGTTATTACATGAAACCATAGCCATTTCATTTATTAATAGTGAATAATGTGTCTCTTTTATAATGAAATATAGTTGCATATCTAATACACTAAATCAGTTGTTAATCCATTTTTGTTGTTCTTGGTAGATGTTTTTAGTAAACCTAATTCCATATAATAAAACACAAAACAACAAGTGGGGAAGTAAAATGAAGTTGCTCATTGAATATTGATGAAGACTGTCTCATCGGAATAATGCAAATTTTTAAACGTCCATAGCTTTGTTATTCGCTTTCCGATTTTGATCACATTTTCAGTGTTTTGTTTGTCTGATTTTTCTTGATCTGTTTGAATCGTATTATTTGCGGCTCGGGGCATACCATAGACGCTTTCACAATCGCTCTTAAGATCGTTTGCGATCATTTGGTCACAATATACGTTGCACAAAATCGCAACGGTTGCAAGCAGTCGCTCCACCAATTGTCAAAAGGGGCTTAAGGAAGGCACGGCGATACGGTACGACGCTGCATGCAGGGAGGGCCTCGGAGGCTGCTATAGGGGTTCCACCGCCCTTTAAATTTTTCAAATAGACGAATGGGGGAAATGATAAAAAACAAAGAAGAAGATGAACCACTTAAACCTATTATACAGATATTGACTAATGGGGTGTGTAATATAAACATTCTTTGGACCGCCGGATTCGTATTTTCCCGAGGGGTTATATTTTCCCGAAGTGCGCAGCGCTGAGGGAAAATATGTTCACGAGGGAAAATATTAATCCTTTAGGTGGTCCAAAGAATTTTTTTTACACATCCCATCAGTCAATATCTGTTATATTAGATAGCCTCTAATGACGAAGATAAAGTTAGGCCTAACGATGCGTGCAGCATGTTTATGATATTCACAGTGATTGATTGAACTGGTATAGATCTAACGTTAGATCTTGATCTATCTAAGTAACGTTAGTCTTGCACAGTGAATGACCCTTTTCTATTCAAATCAACTTTGTTTAGGCCTAGCCCTAGATCTAAATCTAAGTTCGAGCCCAGTCCAGGTCCAGGACCCAAGGCAGGCCGATTATGCATGGTAACATCTTATCCACAAGAGGGCGCCATACACGTAGAAAAATATATTCATGGACCGGTTGGTCAATATATTCATCGAAGGTGGACCGGCTGGGAAAATACATTGATTTCGATCATATCACGTGACGCACTATGGACCAATCGCGCTTGGCTATCTGTCTTGGCTATCTAATATATAGATATATTACATATATATCAATGAATAAATCAATAAGTTTGGTGTATTTTGACACAAAAATGTTTTGTTGCCATTTAATCCCCTTGAAAAGATTATTTATCTCGAAGTAAGCACCATGGGTAAAGAACATAGGACCTAAACAAAATATGTTTCATAAAACTATGAAGTGTTTCTTATGCAACATAATATAATGAATATAGAATAGTAATTCATAATACGACATAATATAACATTTTATAATATACAATAATAATTTCTTCTTTCCTACTATTTTTCTCTTTCTTTCCCCCGTTTTATTTTTCCTTTCCCCGTTTTTATCGGGGGGGGGGAGGGCAGTCAATGGGGTAGGGCACGTGCTCGTGCTCCCGTAATCACACCACTGCTTTTGACCCCATGGCCGAACGGACGGTGACCATCAAACGAGACAAGTCTGAAGATAACGTTATTCAGATGGCAATCACAACCACGGCTTATTTTTGTGCATTAACCAACCGATGAACGTCAGTCTCATTTTAGCCTCGTTCAGACGTGGGTTCTAGTCGCAGTAAAATACTATTATGCATGTAATCAAATTTCAAAGATATTCATCCTACCACCTTCCCTGACGTAAGTCTGTTTTGGTCCGAGGAAATGTTGGAGGAAGTCCAGTTTGAGGAAAGGTCGAAGTCGTTCCCGTCTGGACATAGTTACTCCTACCTACCTCAGACCAAGACAATCCTGGTCAGAGGTAGGAGTGAATTGGTGGGATGAAGGTCGGAGTAACTCTGTCCAGACGGGCAACACTACGACCTTTCCTCAAACTTGACGTCCTCCAACATTTCCTCGGACCAAAACAGACTACGTCTGGGTTGTGGTAGGATAAATATCTTTTGAATTTTAATCCATGCATAATAGAACTTTACCCCGACTAAAACCCACGTTTGAACGGTGCAAATGTCCTGCTCTTCCCAATGCACAATCGATTATGTTACCAAGAGGTTCCCCCAGTTTCGGTCAATGTTGCAGCGATTTCGTTAGAGCGACCGATGTCATTCAAAAAAAATAGATAAATCCATAATTTATTGCTCGAAATAGACATGTAATGAAATACTCCGAAAATTTGCTTTGCCCAATTGATCGTGGGCCCAGCGGCCGCTGTGTAGCGCCAGATCGACGAGGCTCTATCTGATTACAAACATAACGTTTCATATTACTATTGCAACCAAAATATAGAAAAATAAAAAAGAATAAAGAAAAAGTAACGAACATAATAATCAGAATAACATTATTAATATGACTTAAAAAGCAGTATCATGCCCTCAATGAACTCAACATTGTGGCAGTTACAAAAAAAAACATGTAACGGTGTTTCCATGTCATATAAATTTTTCTGACGAGGACAACATACATACATAAATAGTACAATACATGTATACTAATCAAACCAATTGGATCACCGGTGCAGTATGAAGGCCAAGTAGCAGTTTTCAAGGAGGAGGAGCCTTTGAGACTGATGTCATTCCTGATCATAATTTTATTGGCATACTATATTAATTATCATAAACATATATACACATTTCCACGGCAGGTTTCCACGAAAACAATTTTACAAATTACAACTGTCTTCATAAATTAATCTTTATTACGAATTGGGAACGACACTTCATCTGCTCACAGAACAAAGTCATCACTTATGGGTTTCAAATTAAACTATAGGCTGATAGGGGAAGGCAATTACCCATAATGCGACTGAAATGACGCTACAGATCTGTCAACCTAATAGCGTGATTGCCTATAATTGTTGGCATAAATTAACACATATCGCATATTTAGAAAAACACTAGAACTGCATGTCTACAGAACAAAATGATTAATGTCTTGCACTTAAATTCAATTCATTAAAAAAATGGTCATTATTGGTAATCAAGCATGTTAGCAATCATACATGAAAGAACAGCAGGAGCTGAAAAAAACAATCATGTTTACAAGTTGGTGTCGGCACAATTAATTACATAGTAAAACCAAGGTAAAATGCATTAAAAGAGCTATACATCAAATTTAGATAAAGTATAAAAGGCAATGAATGAATGAACGATTGAATGAATGAATGAAATATGAAAGAATGTAACATGACAATGATAGACTTGAAGGAGAGGAGACTGCCACTTATTCAAATGACAAAAATATCCACATATGTTATATGTATGTAAATATTATATTGCAACATCAGCGCGAAATGGTCAATCGATCCACGCATGCGTTTTTCATGACTCATTTATGACCCAACAGAAGGATTAATAGAAAAAGATAATCTAGATGAAACAAATGTGCCATTTCGGGAGCTATAACTTCTTGGTTTATGTGAACCATGTAATGGGGGAAGGGGTGAGTTTCAGATGGAGATGAATCATAATTATCTCCCATTGCTCGTGATGCATCATAATCATGATAATTGTGTTCATCAAGCGCTTTGCGTATTAATGGGATGCTTCATTTGTCTTTCACTCACCTCCTACCTTCAGGCCACCCCCATTCTAAGAATAAAGTTTGCCTGGAATTAAACAGACACACAGACCGGCACGCACACACGCGAAGACTCACCCCGGCATCCACACCCTCCCATGTGCACACACGCACACTCCACTCATACACGCGCACGCACACCATCACACACACACACGCAAACTAACACACACACTTTCTCTCTTTGAAGAACAAAATTATCCATTCCACTGTTCATGATCACAAATTTGTTCATCACACGTAATTCGCATACACATGCAATGCCTAATTTGCATTTGAACCTCCTATTACACGGCCTTAGACCACGCCTATTCTAGGAATTAACTTCGCCTGAAATATTTTTTAATCCCTCTCGCTTCCACTCTTTCCCTTGCTCTCTCTCTTCATAAATTTTGCAACGATGATAATCCACAAATGGAAAGCGGGAAATCAGTCTGTTGAGTTTTCGTTGACGCAAGAACAAAAATTTCGATTGCATATCTTTGCGTTTTCTAATATATATATATATATATATCTATATACTGAAATTCCATCGCGGGATTTCTTTATTAGAATATTTTCAATAGAAAATTGAACTGAAGAGGAAGTTTGTCAGACTTATTTTCAGTTTTCTTGTGATTCAATAAAGGGAAGCTGGTGCGAACAATATCTTACTTTATTCGGCGCCTTATCGAACGATTTCCCGGCACCAAGAATGGGGCGTGTTCTTGGGTCGATTATTTTGGTGAGTAACTTGCTTTTTAATGTATATTGTAGATTAATATGAATAAATAAAGAAGAAGAACAATATGAGAGAGAGAGAGAAATATAGAGAGGGGGTGAGAAAGAGAGGAAAGAGGGAGGAGGAGGAGAAGAAGAAGAAGAAAGAAGAATAAGTCAGACGAACGCGGGGAGAAGTCAGACGAACGCGGCGAGAACTCCAAGATGTGGATGACGATGATAAATGAGAATAACAAGCGAAAGAAGAAAATGAAGAAACGGAAGAAGAAGAAGAAAAGGAGTATGGAGAAGAAATAGGAGGGAAATAATAGACGAGGACAAAGAAGTAGATGAAGGACAACAAATGATGATGATGATGGTGATGATGATGATGATGAAGCAGAAGAAGGGAAAGAAAAAAGGCGAGGACAAAGACGAAAAGGAGAATAAGAATAAAAAAGGAGAAAAAGAAGAAAAGGAAGAAGAAAGGTCATATAAAGGAGACGATTATGAATGAAATCAAAAGTTTGAGAGATCAACATCGGGGATGAGAGAATTGAAAAGAGAGGAAGATGAGGTTGAGATGATTATAATGATAATACTGATAACGATGTTGAAATGAAAAGAAATCTAAGAACACAGAAGAACGAATATGAATCGAAAATATGAATAGAAATGCGTTAGCGATCATGGTAAAGAAGAAGGAGACGAGGAAAAAAAGGCAAGAGAAATTACGAGGTAGAAATAATATAATATATATTAGCCTATAAGTTAACTTAGCAATTTAAATTAATTGTTTGTTTATAATGTTTATGGGATTTTTAAATGAAGATAACTTATCATGCTGAGAGTCATTTATTTTGCTTTTTGTCAACTGCCCCTCTTTTCTTTGATAATTCGACCTTCCCTTAAAAATTGTTATGATTGATTGCATTTATTCTTTTCCATTCCAAATTTAACAAAGTTACAACGTATATCAAAACACAAAAATATATATTATACAGAAATGAAAAAGAGAACACACTGGAAAGCAAAGCTTGTTAGTATGAGTTCCCTGCAATAAATAGTTAATCAAATTATATATTTCGTCAATGATATTCACTTCATAAATTAAAAAAGTTTTTTAAATGAACAAGAATACTAGTGGAGTCAAGCTTTTTATGCCTTCTCACTATGTTACAATTAAAAAAAATACATATATTATATCATACCCCTGCTGTATAAAAAAAAGAGTGTGTGAACAGACAATCACTTGGACAAGACAAGAAAAATACTAAAAACAAAACAAAGACAACAACAAAAAGGCACACACACCCAAACAAAACAAAACAAAACAGAACAGGACAAGTCACCAATCCCTTTTCCATATTTTGCCTAGTACAAAACTGTATTTATGGAAAAATCTATAAATTCGGAACCTTAATTGATGCAAAAATATTTTTATATATATATAGCAAACCCCTTTCATTGTTTCGTAACCACTTGGAGCTACAAATAAAGAAGTGCTGGCTCAGCAAAGCCTATCCCCTCAGAGTTTCCCTAAGTCTCCCCACCCTATTTGCCTATTTTTCCCCTCTTTATTTATAATTTAAGGGGAAAAATTGCCAATTTGGAACCCTATTGAAGAAAAACGTTGTTTCTGCTCTATAGCAAACCTCTTTCATTGTTTCGTTACCACTTGGAGATGAAAAAAAATAGATTTTGCTCTATCAACTACAATAAAGAAGTGGTGGCTCATACCCCCTTAAAGGTTAGCGAAGTCTCTCCACCCTTTTTTTGCTTATTTTTCATCTTTCTTTAAACAAAATGGCAGTTTTTGACCCCCCCCCCCTTTCAGGCAAAAGGCATTTCTGCTACATGGTTAAGTCACTTTTATTATTTGAAACTTAAAGATGAGTAGGCTTAGTTTTTCAGCACATCGACCCTTCCCTCTTCAGGCACTCCAAATTGACAGATTTTCCCATAAATTGGCAAAATACGGCGCATCGACCCATTCCTCTTCAGGGGCGGGCTCCAAACTGACAGATTTTCCCATAAATTGGCAAAATACGGAAAAGGTGTGACTTCGGTTATAGTTTAATAATAGTATAATAGGATGCGGCAGGTATAATAGCTACATCTTATTTTTCTCTTGAACTCTGACATCGAGCAAACAGAAAAATGTCATTATTTTAGTGTACAAAGTCACGTGACTAGCATATGATAGTTTCCGTGCCTAGACCCTTTCATGTTAAACAAATACAGTCCAAACAGAATCGAATTTATGCATTTAATGTTAAATGTAACGATGTTCTTGTAGTATAAATCTCTGCTTACTGATATTTTTGATATAGCGATAGTTTCAGGAAGCCAATGTTTATAGTATATCGAGGCCGGAATTGATAATGACTTGTAATCGGGTCTGAGTACATAGTATACACTAGCGTCGTCTGCTACGTAAACTTAATGAGCGAATATGACTAAAAATTAACCATTATGTTTATGAAAAATAGAACACTTTCCCCTATTCGGATTTTCTGGGACTTTTAGTATGGTCTTCTATGGCCCTAAAAAAAAACAGTTCTACATTGGAATAAATTCTGTTGCAATTTGTTCCCAGTGAAAAGTTGAAATGACTGGACCGTACGTTAGACCCAATTTTCTTTAAATATTGTGAACCGTTATGTAAGGAAAGAAAAGAAGGGTATGCACAAAAGGGGAAAACTCTATAGCAATGAAATGAATTGGGTCCGAAATGCGATAGCTTTAACCATGGAGCTACTAATTTCATCCCGCCATTGAATATGCATAATTGATCTCACCTCCCCTGCGTTTACGAGGCTGCTTATAATGTCATTTCTATTTCATGTCCAATTCAATTTCCTAATTAGTATTTGCTTCTGCATGCAGTAGTAGTAATGAAGGTCCCTTGGTGGCTGTGTGTGATAATGATTCATACATATTTACTTATCCTTTATCACTATTCATGCTAAACAATTGTGAGACCAACAAGATGAATTAAATTCGAATTCGAGGGAGCTATGGGATAAAACGGCGTCTCATGAATAATAATAAAAAAAAATGAAAATTTGTATCGATGGTGATGACGAATATAAGAGCCAATTGTACCGACGATAATCGTTTCGTTTAATTGATTGAGTTTTGTGAATCTTCCGAGTGAAACTGGCCGCATTATTTTTTCATAATCAGTTTACGTTGATGATACTGTTGCCATGGTGATCGTGAGACAAGCAAACTGCTCAGAATTATTCAGCCGATTATATGCATCTGTGTCTCATGAAAAGAAAAAGTGATCCCAAACAATTTCATTTGCCTTGGATTTTTATTCAGCCACAAACTGAAATTTGATCTGCGTATCAGGATAAGCCAGTTCGTAGTTCCTTTCTGCGCATGATCAAAAGATTCTACGCATGATCAGAAGAAGGTCATTTGTACTAAAGTGACTTGGTGCTTTAAAATCTAATGAGATAGGCACCAACTTTGATGTCTTGATTATTCATATATTCTTTTGAATTGTCGTTTTCATTTACATCCACAAAAAACAACAATGCTTCCACGAACGACTGGTATTTCACAGTTTGTCAAGTACATTGTGCAACATGCTAAGATATACATTCAAAATAGGAATGCAACAAATACCTTCATTAAGTGTTCATTGGTGTGCTATTCTAGTCACCTGGTCTATTCAATATCTTCATCCTGCTATGTAAGGCAAGCTTACGTAATATCTTGCCTGAAATCTGCCTATCATGATGAAAGAAATGAAAGGTCATTTGACCAAAAATGCCCATGAAGTAACTACGAACTGGGGGGCGTTTCATGAAAGGACTTGTCGGACGTTTTATCCGACAAGTACCAGTTTATCCAACAGTTACCATAGGAACAGTGCCTCTCAGCCAATCAGAATCAAGGAAAGATGTCAGATCTGACAACTTGTCGGATGAAAATATTGATGAAACGCTCCCCTGGTCTATTGTAGTAAAAGTCCACTGCAAATGACCAATTACACTTGCATTTGTAGTGTATTATAATCGTTACAGAAACGCGGGTATTATATTTGCTTCTTTCATTTTTATCTTTTTCGTTTGTAAACATGCATAAATCATTAAAAAGTAGGACGAAACATCTTATGCGGCATGCCAAACTCCGATGTAACCGGGGTATACCTGTAAATGATTAGAGACATTGTTTCGACGTATTAAGCGCCATATTTAAGCGGATTATTATTATTAGTAGTAGTAGTAATAGTAGTAGTAGTAGTAGTAGTAGTAGTAGAAGTAGAAATAGTAGTAGTAGTAGTAGTAGTAGTAGTAGTAGTAGTAGTAGTAGTAGTAGTAGTAGTAGTAGTAGTAGTAATTGTTATTGTTGTATGACGACGCTTAAATGTACATAAACTTAAATGAGACGGAATTAGATATTAAGAGGTGGTACAATAACTGATCAATATTACAAGCATTAACTTTGAAATTATCGCTTATTAGAAGTTAACTTACACGGGTGCAATGGTTGGAAGATATCAGAAACTAGATTAGAATAATTTCAGGTTACTCGGTCTAGGTCATAGGTTATTTCTGATCAATTAACTTGGATAAGAATTGATATTTTGTTTGTTTTTAAAGGAAAGATATCAAATTAAATGAAACTTATCTGTGTTGGATATTTGTTTGTTGGCCTGTTTGTTTTATTTTCACTATGCATAAAAAATAAATTGACAGAATATAGTGTTACATTGATAATAACACGTACTAGGAATTAGCATAAACGAAATTTGTTTGAAGCACAGAGTCCCTTGAATAACAATAACATCATAGGTTAGTAATTCGTTTGAACTTTAACATGGCTCAAAATAAGAATTTTAAAACAAATAAATTAAAACAAAAACTAAAAATAATGCCCATGTAGCATGTTAAGATATACATCATTTGCAACTTGAAGAAAACAAAAACAAAATAATCATTGACCTAATTTATGAAAAGTATTTGGAAAAAATATTATTTGCAGTAGTCTGAGAGAAATAAATCCTTCATATTCTTCAGGCATTGAGGCTCAGTGATGGAGCGTCCACCTTATGAACGGGAGGTCGTGGCTTCGATCCCCGGCTGAGTCATACCAAAGACGTATAAAAATGGGACCTTCTGCCTTTTTGCTAGGCGCTTATAGTACTTAGATTGGAGAAGGGTAATAGTAACATATTATGTTATGCAGAGCCCGCTGGAAGAGAAGTTTAATGTTATTATTATTATTATTGGTATCTATTATTATTTTGTTATCACAAATGATCTGAATTGAAAAATAAATTCTTAGTCAAGGTCAAAAGATATTTGAAAAGTCTTCATAACTATGGTGTTGACTGGTGTTCATAAAATACCTGTCCACATCAGTCACTTTACTCCGGTGTTACGTGTAGGTATTACAAGTGTTAGTGTAGCACCTGACCATGTTTGCTTGTTACTGTAATATGTTTTCTTTGGTGTTAAGCTCAAACCCTAATGTGTAATTTTAACGTGCGCCAATTGCCGATGCAGAATCGGCTTTGTATTTACACGTTCAAAAAAGGGGTGATTTTGCATCGGCTCGCGCTTCTGATCCTATTATTTTGGTGGTGCAATATTGCCGATTCTGCACCGAGGGCCGATGCAAGTTAATCGCGTTTACACGCAACAAAAAAGCCGATTCTGCATCTGAATCAGCTCTCGGTTCTGCACTGCGAGCCGATGCTGTGTGTAAACACGGTAAAAACAAGCAACAAAATGTTGAAATAAAGAAATAAAACAATAAAAACGATTAGATAAGCAAGAACATAATCAACTTAAAAACAACCACTGAAATACTGAATCTGAAAATTCGCTTGATTTGCATTCCTTCTCCCACGACCTTCTTTTAAATAATAAGGTCATAAAATTAGACGATTAAAAGGATGATTAAATGTACAAGGATGGAAATTTCAATCAAATCAGAAAATAACCCTTGAAATTATGAAAATGAACATTCACTTTATTTTCATTCCATTCTTTAAAGAAACAGTAATAAGATAAAGAAAATTAAAAAAATAAATAGTTTGCATAAATTCAAAATGGCAGCCATATCTGTCGTTGTTTTGACTGATCTAATACTTAAAAAAACACATTTCCAACATACAAACCTAAGTTTTGAAGGTCAAAGAATTCACTCATTGACCAATATAAACAATATAGGAAAAATTGAAGTTGTGGAACAATGTCTAATTTCCATAAATTGCCCGCCGTTTTGCATTTTTTACCGTATTTTTTTTATCTGAGAAGTATATAAACATTTCCAATCTATCTGAGGGTCGAATATTTCACCCATGGACAGTATTTAGGTCACACAATATTGTTTCAAAAGTATGGAAAAACAGACAATCAAAGCTGAGGAACACTGTCTAATTGAAGATGGCCGCCATCTGGAATTTGTTTGACTGTATATACTTTTGATGTAATACTCATAAAAACACATTTCCAACGTACAAACCTATGTTTTGAGGGTAAAGGAATTCAATCATTGATAGTACCTAGATACACAATATAACAAATAGGAAAATCAATGTTTTGCAACAATATCTAAGTTGCATAAATATGAAATTGCCGACATATTGCTGGGTTTTTTTTCTAACTGTATTTTGCAATCTGGGATTAATATAAACTTCATTCAGCATCAGTATTTTGATTTAGCAATTATACTCTAAAAGATTAACGAAACAAAAGCCTTGGGAATTAACGCTTTCTAATTTGCCTACTTTCTTTGCAATTCACGATTGTTTATATCTCCAGATATTTTTGTCTTTAGATAAATTTTCAGTGGCAAGGAATACACTAGTTTGTGCTGTAAATGGCTGCATTCCAACCTTTTAGACAATGATGATTAAAGGATAGGGGAAGGCGGGGTAAGTTGAGCATAGGGGTAAGTTGAGCCACCACCCCAGGCTAATAATGAGTGAGTCAGACATTGTGGTGGTGTCATGTATTGATGGCCCATTGCATAACCCTTAACCCCACCACTTTGTTTTCAACTTTGAAACAAAAAGTACTTTTTTAGAGGGAAAAATACAAATTTCAGCCAAAAAAATTGAAAAAGGGTGTGAAATAGATAAGTGCTTTTTACCCACACACGTCTTTAAATATATCATAGAAATAAGAATAATATTGATAGTCCAGGTATGGATTCTCATTCTTGTCATAATCTTTTACATAATGAATGCATAAGAAATGTGTTCATGTGAAATATAAGTTCGGACTGGGGAAATTTAAGCCAAATCAACATGGGGCAAGTTGAACCATGGTAATTCTTATGGTGATGTATAATAAAAAAAAAAATAAAAACGTAAAAAGCCATTGATATGCAGGCAGAAAGAAGCAAATTCACATGACAGTTCTTTTACTTTTAGAAGATGTTAGTATTTATAGAGAATTAGCAAGTGAAAAGACTTAAAATGAAAAATTGACATCCTGGTTCTTCCCGCATACATTTTGTACATAGTTTTTGTGGCTCAACTTACCCAGACTGTGACACAACTTACCCTACAGAGGGGGCATGTTGAGCCATTTGACATCGTTTTTTTTTTCAAAGGTCACGATGACTTTCAGTGTGGGGGTAGAGAGTTATGTACAGGTGAAAAATATTTCCCCTAAATAAAATTTAAAGGCAAGGTACTAACTTCTACAATATTATTAATCATATCAATTCTAACATGCAAAATGCAAAAAGTGTCACAAGTTACCCCGCCTTCCCCTACTCAATAATAATGTGAATCCATATAAGGTAATATCTTTCGTCCTGAATATGAAATTTCCCTTAATTGTTTCGAAAACACTTGTTCCATAGGATTATGACTAAATGTTTTTCGGAGTAAAATATTAGAAATCATATCGATAAGTCATATCATCTTTTCGAATTATTGTATGCTTTATTTTTTTAAACTAATTTTATCAGTATCTTGTGCGATGTATTGGGTTCTATGCAATTGATGTGTTAATGTTTAATATGCTGTCTCTTTGTTATTTTTTGTCTAACTGTATAGATCATGCGGAGTAATTCATACCCGTTCATCTTTTTTTACTTGCTCGCCTCTCTAGCTCCTTTCTTCTCATCTTTTTTTATGTCATTCCTTTCTTTCAGCCCTTTCTTAGGGTATTTGTTGTTTAGTTGTATACTCATACAGGCGTATCCCGACATAATTACAGACACCTGCTGCTTTCGGGAACTTACACCTCCTTCCATATAAATAAACTACATATTGTATTCACATTCATTGCTATATTACTATATTATTGATTTGTCTAATCTATATGAAATTGGATGTAACCTGTGTAATTTCAATCGGAAGAAAATAATTTTTGCTTGAATTGAATCGAGAATCTTCCATGACAAGTGTACTCTAAAAAAAAAACGAAGAGCTAACTGAGCTCTTAAAGGGCGTGTATAGTGACTGCACTTCGGAGTGCTGATTTTTCTCGTTAAAATTTGAACTAGACAAATCAGCACCCTGAATCGCAGTCACTTGAAGAGCTAAATTAGCTCTTCGTTTTTAGAGTGCGTAAGCTTCTTTAGATGCTTCCATTTACTATCTACTTTTTGTAGTGTCATTTCTGAAAATAAGTCAGTGAAACAGAGTAAAATTATAATTTCTATCAGTGCCCCTCAGCAAATCTTGCTTGAATGTCAACTTTCATTCGCAGTTGCAATCAGGTAGCAGAATATCACCATTGTCATGGTAATTGACATTCCAGCAAGAATTACTGCGACATGAACTTTTTTGTTAAATGAGGCCCTGATTCCCGTCTTGCAAAGAGTTACGAATGATCCGACAAACCACAACTATGGAAAGCCAGCAACATCAACATCTAAAATGCATCTTTGTTCAAAATATTCTACACGATGCATATTCATTCATTCATTTTCTTGACAAATTCGGTATGTTCTCTTTGTTTAGAAATGAAATTGTGCAAAATTCCTGTAGAAAAAATTATGACATTGTTGGATTTCCATATAGTTGAGGTTGATCCGATGAATTGTAGCTCTTTTTAAGACGGAACCCTGTTCTCATCCGTACATCTAATATGCGTTTCGTTGAAATTAATTGACTCGATCATAAATTATTTATGATTGCTGGCTTGTTGATATATATTTGTATTTGCGTCGATTGGTATGCATGTAACAATTTCGATGTAATGTAAGTTACCATTTAATTGCATTAGATGTAACACATAACATAAAAACCTTATCTACTTTCAGGTATTATACGTCGTCATCCTTCGATGTGAAGGTGAGTGTTCACTTTCATGTTTGTATAAATTCATACGCCATGTAATCAAGCAAGATCCTTTTCCAAACAAAATAGAAAAAGGGAAAAAAAGTGCACGGAAGTTGGTGACAGTTGATATTCTCTTCGTCGACTTTTCAGATAGCCTAGGACCAAACAGATTAAACCCATTAGATCTACAAATCGATCTATATTTAGTGCTTTTTGACACACGTGACTATGTATATGTTTACACCCGAGCCACCCCTTGAGTTAAAGAGAGACAGAGAACATATTTCAGCGCCACAAATTTGAATTTCATGTTATAATGAATTTAACATTGCAGGCTCAACTATTGTCATTAAAACTTAAGACAGAAATGTTAGTGAGTTGTGACTGTATTCCCCACTATTTTTTTTTTCGTTAGGTAATTTATCATAAAATATTCATGCATCATATACATGTATAAGAATAACATGTTATGATTGCATTCAAATGTTCTTCCTTGATAGTGAATCTAAACCCCATCTTTATAACATAGCCTAGTCGAATCAAAACATTTCAGTCTTAAGGTATAATAATAATAATAATAATACACGATATACGAATCACCCCTGTTAGTTGATCAAGGCGCTCCTATTATTACCTCGGCTAAACTAGTTTACCGATTCAGGTTCGTACGGCATTGATGAATTACCTCATGCCGGTACCCATTTACCTCACCTGGGTTGAGTAAAGCACAATGTGGGTAAATTTCTTACTAAAGGAAAATACTCCATAGCAAGGAATCGAACCCATGTCCCTCAGATTGAAAGACAAGAGTCTTAACCACTAGCCCACGACGCCCCACACATGTATCAGGAAGCTTTCGCGCCGCGAGACACGACGGATTCCAGCACACAGTAAATGTATTGAACATGCCCGTTACATGACAGTGAACAGCTGGAAGGTCTATGTCGAAAATTGCTGAGATAAAACAGCACTTTCATCCCAAGTTTCGAAGCTGAAGAACATTGCCAATATGTCGTTTGTCCAAAGGTCAGGACGAAACTGCTATTTTGATTAATTTTCGACAAAGACTTTTGAGTTGTTTATTGTCATGAAGGGAATTTGACCATGAATTTCTATGATCTTGAATACGCCGTGCTTCATGTAAGCAAACATTCCAATAATGTTTGTAATTTGAGAAAGAAAAATGCTCGCAAAATAATTTATTTTCTTCAGTTCTCAATCTCAAAGTGGCAATATAATCAGTTTCACTGAGGGAAGGGGTGGCGTTTCAGGATGGCAAGTGAAGCCCTGTGAGTGTTCATGTAGTGGAAAAATTAAGAGAAATGAAGGAAAGGGGAAGCAATAGATTAAGAAAAGAAAGATCAGAATACCCTTATGCCCCACCGCTCACTGGGGAAGTGGAGGTTAAAGAAAAAGTGAAATCTTTGGAACAAGAAAGCTTGTGTGAAAACAGGAAAATTAAAGAAACAGGCTAACGAAAGTTTGATAAAAATTGGACCATTAATGAGAAAGTTATGAGCATTTGAATATTGCGCTTAATAATGCTATGGAGATCCTCATATTGGCAATGCGACAATGATATGTGATGTCAATTGTGAACAAATCTGCCATTACTTAATTATATATTTCACTTAAAGTCTACTGCCACTTTTATCATATCTATCAGTAGATCATATATTCTTTCTATAGGAGGGCATATACTACAGATTTTCAAAGAATATTTTATGGATAAACAGTTTGGATCACCATAAGAAATAGCAAAAAGATACATTTTGGGGGCGTTTTACAGTCCATCAAAGGGAAATTTGTTCACATGTGACATCACATATCTTTGTCGCATTGCCAATGGGAGGATTTCCAAAGCACTAGTCATCGCAATATTCAAATGCTCATAACTTTCTTATTATTTGTCCGGTTTTCTCAAACGTTCTTTGTTCTTCTTCTTTGATTTTTTTTTGTTTCCACACAAGCCCACTTGTTCCAAAGATTCCTTTGAGGGTATTCTAAATGCACTTCCAGTTATTAAGTTTCGTTCACATTTTAGGTGTATCCTCTAAAAACGTAACCCAGTGTGAAGATGGAGAAAAGACCCAAACTCTTTCCTTGACTTGTCCTGCAAACCACAAGATCGCCATAACATACGGCATCTGTGTGCCAATGAAAAACTGTGAATCCTTTGATGAGTCTATGCTAACATCCTGTGGTCCCGAAAGTAATAAGGTGAGTAAGTTCATATCTAGACTAGTAACGATTGCAAATTTTATACTTGCACCCTCTGGAAACCATTTAAAATAAATCTAGTCGAATTCGACAGATATCCTAACAGGCTATTATTGTGATCATGAACAATGATGCATACTTCAACTAGGGTACTCCATGCAGGCTAGAAATTATATGCTTTGAACAGGTAAAGAAAAATCAGACAATCAAAACACTGAAAAGCACACTGATTAAAATTGGACAAGGAATATAATCAAAGTTATGGTATATTAAAGATAGGCATTGACTTCGGTGAAACAGTTAATAATAATAATAATAATAATAATATTGTACTTATATAGCGCATAATATTGGTAATCTCTATGCGCTTAACAAATGAATTATCCATTACATACATGACATACGAGATCAAATTATTAATATGGTTTTCAATGAAAAATAAAATACTATTCTACATTAAACTAAGTATTGTGCTACATTGTGATAAACATTAAATATACATATATCATTACATGGTATTAATTTGGTACTAAACATATTGAATAAAACTATATTAAACTACATGTATATTAAGCTACAACATTGAAAAAAGATAGGTCTTGATTGTTGTCTTGAAATGAGCTATTGAAGTGGCTTCACGCAGTTGAGGTGGTAGAGAGTTCCATAGATGTGATGCAAGGGTGGTAAAGGCACGTTCTCCATAGTACTGGGTGTTGACTCTGGGAGTTTGGAGAAGGTTTAGATTGGCAGAACGGAGCTTTCTATTAGGTACATAGTAATTGATGAGGTGTGAGATGTAGGAAGGAGAGTTACCGTGCAAAGCTTTGTAGACAATTAGAAGGATTTTGTACTGGATACGTAGATGAATAGGAAGCCAATGGAGAGAGAGAAGAAGGGGTGTAATGTGCTCATGTCTGCGGGCCTTTAAGACTATCCTTGCAGCTATATTCTGAACCCGTTGAAGCTTCTTGATCTCTAAGTCAGGTAAATTTCCAAGCAGTGCATTGGATGAGTCCAGCCTCGAAGTCACAAATGCGTGAACAAGCATTTCTGCAGTATGCTGATCAAGATAGTCCCGAATACCTCCTATCTTGCGAAGGGCCGCCATAGCTGAACTGCATATTCTATTTACATGGGCCTTCAAGGTAAAATGCTGATCAATCATGGCTCCGAGGTTTCGGGCAACTTCTCTACTGAGTATTGCTTCACCTCCTACGTGTATGCTGACATCAGGACAACACCTTGAAAGGAACTTTGAGGTGAAATGTACTACCTCCGTCTTGTCATCATTCATAGTCAGTTTGTTCATCGTAGACCACGCTCGGATATCTCGGAGGCAGTTGTTGACTCTAGTAATGACAGAGTCTCTCTCGTCAGGATTGAAAATGCTGTACACTTGGGTATCATCTGCGTAGAACATGGATTCCATGTTATGGGCACGGATGATGTCCTGTATGGGTGCAATATAGAGAGTAAAGAGGAGGGGGCCTATGACCGATCCCTGTGGGACTCCACATGTATCATCTACTTGTTTTGATACAGCATTTCCAATTCTTACTGTGTGACTGCGGCTATTCAAATAAGATTTCAACCAGTCAAGGACACTCCCAGAAAATCCAAAGCGTTGAGATAGTCTATCAATCAAGATGGTATGGTCTATAGTATCAAATGCGGACGAATAGTCCAAAAGGACTAGTATAGCTTCCTTCTTTTGATCAAGTGCAAAGAGGATGTCATTCTGTATGCGGAGGAGGGCTGTTTCAACGCTATGATGTGCTCGATACGCAGATTGTGTCTCTGCGTATAAGTCGTGGACAAGAAGATGATCTTGAATCTGCGTAACGACTGCCCTTTCAGTTACCTTGCATATATAGCTGATGTTTGAAATTGGCCGGTAGCTTGAGAGTTGCTCAGGAGGCAGAGAAGACTTTTTCAGTCGTGGGACCATGATGGACTTCTTCATATCTGATGGTACGATACCCGACTGAAGGCTCAAATTAACAATCTTTGTGACTGGATGAATGAGTTCAGGCAAGCATCTTTTAATGATAGATGTAGGCAGAGCATCAAGGTCGCATGTCGATGACGAAGTAGACTTGATGATGCGCTTGATCTCTTCCTCTTGGACCAAATCAAACTCATCTAATGTTGGACCGATGGGTTCGGAAACATCGACTGACAGTCTTTCATTTCTCTCTAAGTCCAGAAGATTCTTCAGATTTCTTATTTTCTGCAAGAAGAAATCGGCAAATTCGTTTGCAAGCTTGCTAGCACAGTGATGCTCCGGAAGAACAGGTGTTACTTCAGGGGACGTTAGGTGATCAATGACCCGAAACAACTGCCTTTGATCCGAGTCCAATATCTTCTGCCGATAATGCTGGACTCTGGTTTCTTTCAGGAGTTCACTGTAGGCCTTGCACTTTGCAGCATAAATGTCTTTATCAACCTGGAGAGAAGTCTTTATCATCTTCCTTTCTTGGCGTCTGCGCTGTTGCTTGGTTTTTCGAAGAGTATTCGTGTACCAAGGGGCATGGGGTCTAAGAATGACCTGTCTCTCACCTATAGGAGCATGGTCATCAAGTATCTTGCGCAGGTCGTTGTGGTATTGAAAGATAAGAGACTCAAGGTTGTCTGATGGGTTTAAAAGCAATGAGCTTGAAGAAATGTCCTTACGAAAATGTTCAATGTCAATTGTCTTCATGGGCCTAGAAACTACAGCTTTCCTAACTGCCTTCGGTCTGGCCATTTGTATATGACATGTGACTATGTGGTGATCAGATGGTAGTGGACTTGAAGCAGCTACATTTGAGACTAGATTGTCTTCGGACCGTGAGATGATAAGGTCTAAAGTATGCCCACTTTTGTGTGTTGCCGATTGCACATGGTTACTGAGACCTGTGCCAGATAACATTTCAAGAAAAGTGGATGCATTCTGGTTGTCTTTGCTGTCCACATGCAGGTTGAAATCCCCGACGAGGAGAACTTTACCACTTAGTGACTGTATCGTTTCCAGCAGTGACGAGAATTCCCGGAAAAATGTTTTCGGTGTTTGCATATTCTTCTTGCTGCAGGGTGGCCTATAAAGAACAATCAGACGTAGCTGGCATGTCGACGAAGTCGAAAGTGTCAAATCAATGTATTCAAAAGAGGAGAACTTAGCCAAGCCATTCTGATGGACATTAAATCCTTTGTTAAGTAGGACACCGACTCCACCCCCATTCGAACCACGAGGAATGTGATAGATATTAAAATGAGGCAATGTCCTTCGGATAGTGGCTACAGCTTGATCATCTCTCTCTGAGTCAGTGAGCCATGTTTCTGTTACTGCTATGGCATCAATGTGGTTGCTAATAACAAAGTCGCATAAGGCTGATGCCTTTCCACGTGCTTTGAGAGACCTTGCATTCCATAATGCGAAGCGTATAGGCGATACTCGAGGATCTGATGGTATCCTTGTTGGTGTGATAAGATTTCTCCTGTTTATTCCTCGATTAGCTGGGCCTGCATGTCGAAAAGAACGTTCTCTGTGATCACAAGGTAGAGCCCTTAGTGGTTTCGTTTGGGTCGGAGAAAGTTTTCTATTTACCCCACCACGACTTGTTCGCACTCGGGCTATGTTAAGATCATTCAACCTTTTCCAAAGTTGATCATCCAGTCTATTCAGTGGACTATTTCTAATTGTCCGCTTGATATTGAATAGCTCCTTCTTGGTGTAGCGCTGGACCATAGTATAAGACCCATTGTCGGAGCGGTGGGTCATGGTATAGGACCCATTGTCATAGCCTTGGACTGTGTTATAAGACCCATTGTCGTAGAGCTGAGCCATGCTATAAGTCCCATTGTCAATGATGATCATTAAGAATGATCTACATAAAAGAGCAAGGACAATGGAAGCCCAACTTGAGTCACCTTTTACAAGCATGAGTGATTGTTGCTGAAGAAATGGCTCTCTGGTAGGGTACTTTCCAAGGGCAACTCTGGGGAGGCTTATCAGGCAGTCCTGTGTGAACAAAACTTCTGATCAGGCCGTCTAGTACCTCAAATTTCTGCAGACAAAAATCTCCGTTACACAAAATAACGACTGAAAGTTCTTCATTCAAAAGTTCCAGTATACTCAATAAGTAAATATTACATCAAAAATATAAGTTCCTGAGAGTTGGTCAACGAAAAAACAGAATTTTAGGCACACAAATCTTAAGCGGTCATAAAAGACCCTGCTGCCAGAGTGGTGGCGCTACATATGTGTAGTTCTATGTAATGTCTTTAACAATATTCAATGAGCAAACTGATGATGACAAAATATGCACAACTGTTCTTTTGCATTTTATTACATTGAATTGCGTTAATTCATTTTTTTCCTCCAAGAACATAACAAAGATGGACAGAGAACTGATTTAATTGACTACATATTCATTGCTACAACTTATCTTACTATAAATGTATGGGAAGATATGTCCTTTAAAGAATGAATGATAATGATTTCTTGTAATAAAATGATTAAAGAGAAACTGGGGATATGATACATCAGCCCATGTATTTATCTTGACGATGTGCGTATATGCTTAACTGAAAAAGATAGCCGGATAAATTCGTTATGTGTAATCAAAATTTGATAGAATTTCAGCAATTTGCTCGGCAAACTTTACTCTTTTTTATTCAGATATAATTATTTTCAGCCCGGAATACCCATTTTCCAGCTTATGAATACGTGTTACATGTATTTTAAAAAGAACGTTTTTCATATTATGTATGTCAGTGAGTCCAAACTTCGCGCGTGTCTATACTTCGCGGTAAAAAGCTAGCCAATATCCCTTAAATCTGACATCATCAACGTGAAAAGTGACCTAAAATTATCCCTTGGTGTAACTTTCTTTAGGATGAGTTCAGTATTCATGAAAATATTGACAAAAGATCGGTTAATTTGTCATCGTTAGCTCCCGTTTTGAAGAAATCTGATACACTGTTAAAAAACCCGTGATTTTACAGAGAAATAAAAGAAGATTTTGCTGAAAGCAATTACAGAATCATTCTGTAAATTCATAAAACATGATTTTTTTCTGCAATTTAACAGAACAGGTCTGTTCAAAAAGGTGAAAAGACTGTTTTATTCAAGGAAATTTGTAAGATGCCATACACCAAATACCAATTTCCTGTAAGATTACGCAATCTGGTGAGATTACAGGTGTTCTCGAGACTCTGCTGCAGGAACTTCTTTTATTTTAAGGATAAATTTTCTAACAGTATATTCTTAACAAGCATAACGATATCATCATTTTGCAAGCAGAAATAATGAAAAATGTGAGTTAAATGTGGTACTAACCGATTCTGTAGCATTTTGACGTCAATCTGGTATAGATATTTCACCTTTTGAACTTGAGTTTTTGCTTACATCTCCACAAAAACTTTGGTCCGCGAAGTAAGGTCACACTTTTTCAGAACGGTTTTCCAGCACAGCGCGCATTTGCCAAACGGAATAGAATTTTGAGATCGCGATACCGGCGAAACCCCTTGACCTATTTTACATTTTCAACCATGATTTTATATTTTACGATCTTGCCGTCAATGTGGTAACTATTTCTTTAATGGGTTTTGTATAAATTATGGATATTTTGTGAACAAATTTAAACCTGATCAATATTTTTGAAAAGTCCCCGAAGTTTGGACACCCCATCATACGCCCTATCATGTATAAATTCTGTCCACGTCGTAGAAAACTCCACCCCAGGGATAATACGGATAATTTCATTTATGATATTTTCTTTGGATCTATATTTACATATTTCAGCATTGATATACTGATAATGAACGTAAATATATGTTTTCATTTATTAGCTTCTTTAGTATATAGCTAAGGGTGAAAATTGTGTAATTTAACGGTCAAGTTCACTTGAAATTGATTTGATTTAATTGGGAAATTCAGACAAGCATAATGTTGAAAATTTCATCAAAATCGGATGTAAAATAAGAAAGTTATGACATTTCAAAGTTTCGCTTATTTTTCACAAAATACAATATTTCATTTTTACAGCTTTGACAATAAGGACCAACTTGACTGAACAACAAAATGTAAAACAATGTCAATTCCATATGTTCAGGGAGAAATTGTTTGTTTGTTTGTATTTATTTCCATATAAAAAGATAAAATATATACATGATCTATTTAACAGAACATACAGATGGAGGATGGCCCATTTCAGCGGTATCAATAAGATACCACTGTTCTTCCATGGGGTCCTTAAAACTTTGTTTCACAGGACATTGAGAAGATAATTAGAATATTTCATGTACTAAAATTCAAAGAAATAGTAAGTGGATGATGTCATCAGTTCCCTCATTAGTATACCGACCGGGATGTGCATATAAATATTTTGTGAAATCAAGCAAAACTATAAAACTTTCTTACTTTACATCCAAGTTTTATAAGTTTTTCAGTCTTATTTCTTGTTGGATTTTGCTCTTTTTTTTTCAAATCATTTTTTTTTTTGGGGGGGGGGGGTGGAATTTTTCTTTAACATTAGCGTGCCTAGGGCATGGTTAATATTTATCCGTTGAAATGTCTCTTTCTTCTTCATCACGCTTTGCATTTCAGACCTCACTATGGGGCGCTCTTTGTGATTATTTTTATCCTGGGCAATGTACCATTACTTGTACAGGAAGTGACGAACATTGCCCTAGAGATGTTACGTACGCGTCTGTGGAGTATACCTGTGAGTATAAATGCCTTCTGCGAAAGATGCTCCATTTCAATCGAGCCATGCACATTATTATGTCGTATACAGTGACACAGATCCCCCATTCCCTAATTTGTTTTAATGGTTCCATGATAAAAGTTTCCGCTATTAATTCCATACACCAATCAAATGAGTAACTGCAACTCTGGATTTAACTCTTTTGCAACCCTCGATGCCTCGCAGAAAACAGCCAGTAGAGGGCATGAGTCAATCGGTGACAACTGTTTTAGCCTCATGTGAATCATTTTCTGCTAAACTGTAGATGAAAAATAATATTTACCTTTGGATCTTAATTGATGATGTTTTCGCTTCTACCTGTATAATCAAATAATTTGATAATATAGGGGGAGAAGGTGATAAGATATTTGTTTTAGCTGAAGTGTCATTTTACTCAAAATATTAAAGGGCGATTACTCAAAATGACAAACATATAATCATATTGTTTTAATTGACTTAGCATATAATAACGCACACTGCACACTCAATAATCACATTGGTTGGGTTCGAAATGTGCCAATGGAACCTTGTTTAGATATTTTCAAACTATTTCCCGGGTGTATGTGTGTGATTCGTATATAGGCTTTTTTTCAATATGTTCGTTAAAAACTATTCCAATTATGTGGATAGTTACAGACTAATGCCCTCATCGATGTCTATTGTTTATTACATTCGGATTGTTTGTATATCACCAAGGAGATATCACTCCTTGATATCACCCATCAAATAACACAAACTCATATCGTAATCTTCCCTCGTAGGTGAATGGATGGGGACAGTTGACCCTCCAACCCCAGGAACTTCTCCAGCACTGGTAATTAACGTTTCGTTCTTATTTTTTTCGTCCGTCCCTTTCTTCGTGCTCTTGTCTTTCTATTTCGGCATCACCATCACCACCACCACCGACCATCGTCAGTATCCCCATCATAAACAGTATATTAGCGGATCCTGTATTATTTTCATCCGCATTTTTCACGATTGGCAGGACAA
Organism: Lytechinus variegatus; assembly: GCF_018143015.1. NCBI lineage: Eukaryota > Metazoa > Echinodermata > Echinoidea > Temnopleuroida > Toxopneustidae > Lytechinus > Lytechinus variegatus. The sequence goes on along the minus strand of NC_054755.1, from coordinate 22,755,954 downwards.
GCTGATTATTGTTGTTTTGAGGAGGCAGACCACACTAAAGTTAGAATAGGCCAACATTTAGCATTATTCTTTCAGAAATAATAACGCATCTAGTGAAGCCTTAATAAATAATGCGGGCGCGAAGTACAAATTCAAATGTTGATAATTTCATTTATTGGAGACCCTGAAATTGAACATTCTGAAAAGTATTTCTTATCATGAAAAAGAGTCGTATCCAATCAAACAAGTTATGCGAGCGCGAAGTATAAGATGACAATTGCTGATATTGCAACCTGAACATTTGACTTTTTATTCATTTTTTTAACAGGCCGTGCAATGGCGTACCGTCGGTCACGGCATGGGGGGGCACCGGCAAAAATTTTGAGTCACCAAGTGAGCGCGCGAAGCGCGCTCAGTTGCTAATTATGCTGACCTAATAGAGATATTTTAAGGACAGTGTCATTAAACGGATATGTATGTCACTGATCACTTAATGCGAGCGCGAAGCGCGAGCTGAAATTTTTTTATATTCAGACCTAAAAGGGGAAATTATAAGCAAATTTTTGTAATCATGATATGTACCTGTTTCGTTTAACAAACAATGCGAGCGCGAAGCGCGAGCTGAAATTTTTTGTTTAAATTGATCCCAATCAGACATTTTAAGGACTATATTTTAGGAGTACACATATCTCACCATAATTTGTTAGAATTATATGCATCCAAACACATAAAGCAATTGTCATTGTAATCATGATTAAAATGCGCATCTCACTAATCAAATATTGCGAGCGCGAAGCGCGAGCTAAAAATTTAGGAAATTCAGACCTGAAGAGGGACATTTTAAGGCTTTTTTGTAGGAATTCACGACGACCCTACGTATTTCATTAACCAAATGAAGCGAGCGCGAAGCGCGAGCTGAAATTTTTGTATATATTGACCCCAATTATTATATTATATTTTAAGGACTATTTTTAAAAGAATCCATTAAACAGTACACATATCTCACCATAGTTATCTAATGCGAGTGCCAAGCGCATGCTGATTTTGTTAGAATTACACCTAAAGACATACTTTTTGTAGTCATTGTAGTCATGATTATCATACGCATCTCACTAGTCAAATATTGCGAGCGCGAGCTGAAAAATTTGGAAATTCACACCTGAAGAGGGGCATTCTAAGGCTTGTTTGTAGGAATTCACGTAGACCACTAACCAAATGATGCAAGCGCAAGCTGAAATCTTTGATATTTAGATTTAAAAAATTGACATTTTAAGGACTGATTTTAGGAAATCATGAAGAGCAGACATATTATCTCACTAATCCACTAATGCGAACGTAAGCACGGACGGGAAATGTTTTATATTAAGACCTTAAAATGATATGTCACTACATAAAACAATAATAATTCGAAGTGCGAGGAGATATATTTGGTGTATATTGACTGAATTACGGGAGGCTTTAGTACAACAGGATTATATATCTCGTTAAACAGACAATGCGAGTATCAGGAACAATGAAGACATAGGCCCTGAGCAAATTATGTTTCATAAAGTTATATATATTTTTTTATTTTTATGTAATATAACATAACATAATTATAATATAATATACCATAATTAACAATAATTTCTTCCTTCCCACTATGTTTCTTTCACTTTCTCCCTCTTTTTCTCTTTTTCCCCGTTTTTTTTTGGCCAGCCGATTGGGGGGGGGGGGGCACGTGCCCCCCCCCGCAAAACACCACCTGATTTTTGTTTTAAGAATTATATTTTAAAATTGGGGCATTATAAGCGCGTTGTGTGAACATTAACATGACTCTGGTATGTAAATAGACAACTGTTGCTAGCGCGAAGCGCGAGCTGAAAACTTGAATATTCTGACCTGAAAAAACTGGACAATTTACGATAAATGTATCTTAGCGAACGATGAAATTTATCAGATTTAAATGAAGAATTGGTATCTTCCTGAATAAATGCTTCAAGTGCTAAGCACGAGCAGAAATTCTTTTATACACACACAAAAACGTTAGTCCCCCCTTAACAAACAATAATAATTTCCGAATCACTGGGATTTTTTAAATATATTTTTACTGGTTTCAGTTAGCACGGCCAGAAGGCAAAATTGTCACCTTTTTAAAAGGAACAAGCTAAATACCATGACTTTGATTCCATTTTATTGGAACTAACTCCACATTCTCATCATGAAAAATTGCCAGAAGTCTTGTACAAGGTACTATTTAAAAGACGATACAACGTTTTTTTTTTTATTTCACGGTTGAATAAACGCAAGTCAAAATTTGCTATAAATGGATTTTTTTTATACATTTCATTCGATAAAAGTGATTAAATATGATGACATTTTTGGAAGTTAAGTTATCCTTTAAACTTTTTTTGTTTTGTTCTTGACCAATTAACATGCTTCAATAATCCAAATGCGTTTAATTAAACATTCACGCTTAAATGAACAAGTGGAATGTGAAAAGCTCTTTTTTACGTTATTGGAAAAAATGCAATTGCTAAGTATGGATATATGTCACAAACCTTGTTGCATAGTTCGTTTTATTATATTTTTTTTAAATGAAAATCCCGATGTCTAATGCTTCAGTGAGCACACAATATTAGAAAATTATGCAATTGAGAAGAAAGTACAAGGCCTTGGCCCAACTCTGTGCCATATCGAATGATTGTTTTATTGTGCGCGCTTTTTGGATAGTGTCAATGTGCTAAGTTGGCAGAAGTAACAATAACCGTCCATAAAACAAACCATCATTTCACTTTTGTTAAAATTGTATTTCCTCTCTCAAGATTCAAGAAGTTTATTTTCATTTCTATGACAATTATAAATCAAATAAAGATACAAATCAAAGTATGAGTACCAGATAAATTTTAGCTCAGTATAATTATACGATAAAAGCTTGTATAAAATAATGTTAAGCGTGTATGGAAATGAAGGGATCTACTTAAAAGCGTTGTTTTTTGAGCGTGGATCCCCTAAAGCGAGTTAAAGAAATAATTTCTAGTAAGGAATTGAGAAAAGGCTAAGTAATGAAATGTGGAAAATCATTCGATTGTACAAATTATTGTACAAATATACACACTAGCGTACCTAACGGGGCGGGGGGGGGGTAGGAGGGCAGACTGCCCCCCTGACGAGTCACAACTCATGCAGAGGACGTATCCCTGCCCCCCTAACGAGTCACAACTGATCTAGGGGACGTGCCCCCCTTTCAGAAGCCAAATTATTAATATGTAATGAAAAATGCTTGCCAATTTAGTCTGGTAATAAATCCTTTTTGGGGGGCTGGAAAAACTTTTTTTTATTTTTATTTGTTTGCTTGTCAATTTTTTTCTAGTAAGAAATCCTTTAGGGGGTTGAAGACCTTTTTTTTGCTTGTCGATTTGTCTTCTGGTAAGAAATCCTATTATACAATATTATTGTTTGTAGTTTTTAGTATATATATATTGAAATCTCCCATGATAAAACAGTCTTTATTGGTAAAAATAGAGCATCGCAATAAGACTGACATATGTGAAATAAATTCATTTGCATTAGAATTTGGAGGTCGATAAAACGGTTCTTGCAATTACATTCCTTGCGCCGGTGATTTTAATTTCTATGAAAAGAGATTCAGTAAAGTCATTGATAATTGAAATATTTTCATGGACAAAGTAGCGAAAACTATAATGCATGTAAAGAGCAACGCCTCCACCTGCCCTGCCCTGTCTGTTTTTGTTAATGAAGTTATAGTTATTTAAAGAAAAAGGCAGGTTGATGTTCGGGGATAGCCACGTCTCTGTAAGACCTATAATAGACAAAGGTTTTGGTGATGGGTTATTCAATATCAATTGTAAGTCATCTAAGTGCTGCTCAAGCTTCTTATATTCAAATGAAGTAGGGAGAATGTATTGGAATCAAAATTCTTAACGATATCATTAAATTGGGAAATAGTTACTTATTTACAAAGGGAAGTATATGCCGGGTCGTTGTGATAGAAGTCAAATTGCAGCTCTTCAGCCGATGAACTAATGGCATCAGCAATGAAATTATCATATGTACCTGAACTTGTGAGGGTTACATTAGTGGGAGGAGATTTAAACAATTCAAATAGTTCGTCATCTGTTAGAGTGTTAAAAGCGAAATTGTTATATACACTGGCCATTGAGAGCTAGGAATTGAAGCCTGTAGAAAAGAAAAGTTGCCAGTACTGAAATCAAATGACGTTGTGTACACTATGGGTACATATGTTTAAGAATAAGTAACCATTTATTTAATGTGGTGGAATTTTTTTCACAACTGTCTTTAGCAGCAATATCATTTTGGAACCTATGGGCAGAATTCTGTGCAAAAATGACATCAATTTGTTTATTTATGGATGAGTAAGTACGCATCAAAGCTTATAGGTTATAGGCTCAAAGGTTATAAAGTGAATAATGGGGGCAAATTCAGTTTCAAATGTGACTTAATTGCTATTGTTTTTATCACCACATACTTTCCGAACTTTTTAAACTTTCATGCCTGAGCGAGCATACTTGTAAACTTAGGAATGAATACTCTTGATATTGCATTAAGGCATTCTTTTCCTAACAAATTCTCAGGATCAGCTAAATTTATAGACAAATCAGTGGTGGATCCAAAATTTGAAAGTAGGGACAAGATATTGGAGGAAAGGAGCCGCTAACATTTTTCGATTTTAACATTTTTTAAAGCTATAGGGGATACTACCATGAACCCCTTCAATGATACGTCACAAAAATTGTGCTCACTCAACCATGAACCTACTTTATCAAAATTTTGTGTGAAGTGGCTAAATGATGGATACTAAAACAGCATTAGCGCCATAAAATTCACCAAAAACAACTTTCGTCCAACTTTGTCATATTTGTATTTACACAATCTCAAAAACGACTCTTATGACTTTAAAAAATTGTCATATTAATTCAATTTTTGATTACATGCATGACTTAACCGATCAATCTAATTTTCTCAGGAGTTGCTTAATGAGTGCTTATATGAGTGAGGACAACCACATACAAAATATTATATCTCAAAATTATTTCGTTCAAAAGTTATAGCATTTTTATTTAGGGGACTTACTTGTTTTGTGTGTGTATATATTCCAATCAAAAAAGTGGAATAACTTCAAATGTGTTTTTGGAATAAAGGACAAGTTGTTTATAGCAGAAGGACAATGCGAGCGCGTAGCGCGAAGTGATTTTTTGACGTAACCTAAATGGACATTTTAAGCACAAAAACATGACAAAAATTGTGAAGAGGATGAGCATCCTACAACAATAATGCGAATGCAATGTGCAAATTGAAATTATTGATGCACTCACCTGAAAACTGGACATTTCGAGGATCTTCTTCTTCCTTTCTTTAACTTATTCACTTTAATTATTCTACTTTTTCGTTTCCTCTTGTCTTCTTCTTCAGGTTTCTTCCTTTTCATCCTATTTTTTTCTTCTTCCAATCGTTATGCATGTGCAAGTAGCAAGAATAATTTTCGATTCAATAAAACTAAAAAGTATACTAATTTATAGAAACTTACGAATGTACTGCCTGATTCAAATATATATCAAAACAAATAATAAATTTATTTATTTCTTTGACTTTGCAGGCACCTGTCACTACACAACCAGGTAATTGCATTTTTTGCGTTTCTAATCTTCGAAAACAGTACCAATTGGCCTATTTATCACTTTTCAACATTCTCCAATTGACTGAAATTTTACACGTATACCCCGCAATTTATTATACCTCAGATGTGACTTTGCTCATGTCTGGTATAAATGATCAGTTCATCGGTTTTGACCGGCTTTTCATATAAAGATAAAATTTATCAAATTCTAAAGATCCAAATCACTTCCTTTTGAAATATATGTCACATTATTGTAATTGAGCATTCGAAAAATTACACACTTGTTACGTTTCGTTTAAACAATCCAATTTCATAGGCTATACATCAGGCGTTTAAGAACTGTTTAACACCGTGCGTGTAATTTGATTGTCCGCTTCAGAATAATACCGTTGAATAATGATAGGTTTGGGGTTCATTCAAGCATGAGATGTGCACACCAGGGATGTGATAGGAATCGGTTGCCGGGGGCGGGGGTGGGGGTGTTACACCGACAAATGTAATAAATGCCCACAATTGTAATAACACCCAGCACCTAACCCATTGAACAGGATTTGTTGTGGCGGAGTAACTGCCATTTCTCGATCACTATTATTTTTGATCGAAGTTAGCGCGGTTATTAGGTTTTACATTAAATATTATACTGCAACGCAAAGCCTTTTGCAGGTATGGTCAATATGATTCAAAGGAACAGCCGGGGTCTGGGGTGGAGCCCCCAGAAGCTTTGGAGAGTCTTGGCTCCCTGGGGTCCTTCACATATATTGATGGTAGAGGGACGTGCCGCTTTGATTACCACCTTTTCAGACCTAATAATAGTTCCCAAGATACTCCGAATGACAAAAGTTCCTTACAGAAATCGCGCACCCCACTCTCAAGACCCGTGTTACGAAACATCTCAGTTCTAGTCAGGCAGCATATGTCATGATTTACCGGCTACTTCGACAAATTGGCTAAGTCTGATTTTTCACTTTTATGTGATTGGTGACATCACAAGGATCAACTTTCAACTTGGTGACAAATTTCTAATGGTCATCTTGACCATGTGAGGGGTCAAAATGGGGTCAATAGGGGTCAATTTTTGGAATTGCCCCGATTGTGTCGAGTTATACATCAAATTGTTTGTCTGGTTATACTGAACAAAAAAGTGTACACAATCATATACTCTTGACCTCCCGTAAAAAAGTTATGACCGGAAATAGCAAAAGGTCAACGAACTTTCGTTACATTGTATATATGGCAAATTACACTGAAGGTGTTAAGAAAGCTATTTCCCGGGGGTTCTTACTTTTCTTTTTCATGTTTGTACTTTATTATTTTCGATTTTAATAAGTTCACCTTCAGAGGTCCTTATCCAGAAGATATTAGGGTCAAGACAAGGTCAAAGGGTCAACATGTAGCTGAAATACCCTAAAAGCGACTAGAATCGTAGAAGTCTCATTTTTTAAGGGTTGTTTATTTTGAAAAGTCGGTATCTATAACATTAAATAAATTAAGATGCTTATTTAGGAACAAAATAGATTAACAGAGATAGACGTCGAATGCGTTTAGTGTGGTATCATGGTATTGCAAGAATACATTGAAACAACTTGACAAACCCTTGTGCCCTTATCATCTTCATGATGTAATAAGTGCAACCAGCTCTTTCCGAGTTTCTTTTTTTTAAGGAAATCAATTTTAAGTTCAATTCATTTTCAATTTACTAGTCATTGATATGTAAAGAAACATTTCCTTCATTGCTTTGTCAGAATATTTCAATCAACAGAAATTATTGTATTGTAGTAGGGTATAAGTGTAATAATATGTAACAGAATAAACATCGATTGACCAGTGCCCCAGCTCCTAAGAAAGATGCATAACATTTCATTTGGATTAACTTAGGATTGAGGATGATATTATAAGTTGGGCTCCAATTGCTCCTTAATTCAAAATGTGTGACGGTTATATTATTTCTGACAAAGAGGCAACATCATGCAGGCATGCGTATTGTAGAAGTGTATGTCAATTATGCTGATGTGATATATTCTGACCATTACTCGATCTCTGGAGCCAAGAAGGACTACACAATTCTGGTGTTGTGCTGTTCTGAGCTAATCATCGGGGCCGCTTTTGCATATTGTAAAGAGAAATTTATAGATTTCGTGCATACTTTTGGTCAATTATTATATATCTTTCAGTAAAAAAAAATATGCAATTTTCTTTTACAAATTCTGGGGACCGCTGCAGCCTCCGCCCGCTGCGGCATGGCCGTGGTTTACTTCAATGAAATTTGATGTGATTATTCTTTCTGGCAACATCCAGGTAGTTCACAAAGTAAGAGAAAAAAAACGACAAAAGAACATATACCCCAGTACATGACAATATTTTCTGTTGATTAAAATATTCTGTACAAACAAATGGATGAAATGTTTCTTTACATATCAAAGATCGGTAAATTGGAAATGAAAAGAACTTGAATTGAGTTCCTAAATCAAGCAACTCGGAAAGAGCTGGTTGCACTTATAACGTCATGAAGATGATTTGATTTTTTATAGGATTTGTCAAGTCGTTTCAAGGTATTCCTGCAATAAAACATGATACCACACTCAAACTATTCGACGTCTATCACTGTTTATCTATTTTGTTCCTAAATGAGCACATTCTACCCCCTTTTTATCTAATGGATAATGTCTTCTTAGAGACTTTTCAAAATGAAGAACCTACTTCTAAATTCAAACCGCTTTTATAGTGTATTTTGGCTACCAATGAGAGTTTGTTGACCTCTTGACCTTTCCCTGACCTTGTCTTGACCCTTAATATCTTCTGGATAACGACTTCTGAAGATGAACTTATTAAAATGAAAAATAAAAAAGTACACACATGCAAAACAGAAAAAACGAAAATATTAGCTTTTTATCACCTTCAGTGTAATTTGCCATAAAAATATACAATGTAACGAAAGTTCGTTGACCTCTTGACATTTCCGGGCATAACTTTTTAATGGGAGGTCAAGAGTATATAGTTGTGTACACTTTTTTGTTCAGTATAGCCAGACAAACAATTTGA